>NC_058520.1:8151620-8751620 GCF_904849725.1 Hordeum vulgare subsp. vulgare | reverse complement strand
TTGAATCTTAGTGCCAAGGATTCATATAATCCCGTATGTCATTTCCTTTGTCCTTCGGTATGTTACTTGCCCCAGATTCGATCGTTGGTATCCGTATACCTATTTCAATCTCGTTACCGGCAAGTGTCTTTACTCGTTCCGTAATACAAGATCCCGTGACTTACACTTAGTCACATTTCTTGCAAGGCTTGTTTGTGATGTTGTATTACCGAGTGGGCCCCGAGATACCTCTCCGTCACACGAAGTGAAAAATCCTAGTCTTGATCCATACTAACTCAACGGACACCTTCGGAGATACCTGTAGATCACCTTTATAGCCACCCAGTTACGTTGTGACGTTTAATACACACAAGGTATTCCTCCGGTGCCAGTGAGTTATATGATCTCATGGTCATAGGAACAAATACTTGACACGCAGAAAACAATAGCAATAAAATGAGACGATCAATATGCTACGTTCATAGTTTGGGTCTAGTCCATCACATGATTCTCCTAATGATGTGATCCAGTTATCAAGTGACAACACTTGCATATAGTCAGAAAACCTTGACTATCATTGATCAACTGGCTAGCCAACTAGAGGCTTGCTAGGGACATTGTTTTGTCTATGTATCCACACATGTATCTATGTTTTATTCAATACAATTATAGCATGGATAATAAACGGTTACCTTGAAACAGGAAATATAATAATAAATATTTTATCATTGCCTCTAGGACATATTTCCAATAGGGACACCCCTCCCCAATGACCCACTTTATAGAAGCCATCGACTTGGGCGCAGATGGCCTCTGGCTGCTGCAGCAGGGTACCCTCATCCCAGAGCCAAGGAATGGAGTTTTGGCGTCGACCGCCGTTCACGATGGCGTGGAAGTAGGTCGTATTGGCATCACCCTTGAGGGCCCACTTTTGGGTGCCTCGCATCCGCTAGTACGCCTCCTCGTCCGAGTAAATAACAAAAAGTTATTCCTCAAGATCATAGCGTAAGAGCCATTCGTCGGTAGACAGTCATGATGCATCTACCCGAAGCTCAAGAAGCTGGATGGAGGAGAGGAGAGTCTGCTTCCGCATCTGAAGATCCTGCCCAAGGTTCGCACACCATCCCTTCATGAATTGGCGCGATCGCTTGCCGCAGAACTGCCAGGCATCTATGGCGGAGGGGTAGCGAAGGGGGGGGGGGTAAGTCAAGATTCCCTCCATTTATCACCCACCACCTCAGCAAAGCCATTCTGGTTGAGCCAGAATATCTCGAACCAGAACCGGGGTGGCTGCGGCGGACGATCGTCATCGGAAGAGAGGAGAAGGGGAACATAGTCCGACCCAATCCGGGTAATCGCTTTAAGCGAAGCAAGGCGGCAGCGAAGCTCCCACTCTAGAGAGAGGCAGACCCGGTCGAGGACGGAGTGGGTTGGATCGGCTTCAGCTTCGGTCCCGGCAGATAAAGTCGGCCCCCACGGCCACCGGATGCCAGAATAAAATTTTAAGTAATAAATAACATAGTTACAGTTCAAACCCATTTAATAAATAAATTGAAGTTAAATTTCAAACAAACAAAATATATAATTCCATAAAGGTTGGCTAGTGCTGACGGTGGTGATTGAACAACTAAATCAAATAGGAAAACTAGAGGGAAAAAAGCTAGAAAAAACGGCTGAATGCGCCCACGGCCTCACGCAGACGTTGATGAGGGCTGAGGACTCGCTGCCTGCCGCCCTGCCCGGAGTGCCTCGGCAAAGGCATCCCCCTGTGCTGTGGGAAAGTCGCGGCTGTTCCCAACGGCGAGGACGGCAGCAAACCACCCGAGCCAAGGAGGCATACGAGAAAGGAGAGGACGACCGCGTAGCGAAGGCCTGAGGCGTCGTCAAGGAGGGCAGAGTGGCTTTGCCCGATGGCAGACCCGACACTGAGGCCTTGTTCGGTTCTTTTTGAATTGAGGGCTTGTTCGGTTAATCCCACCGAGGAGGGGATTGAAGAGGATTGGAGAGGATTGAGGTGGAATTTGACTTGTAGAGGATTCAATCCCTCCCAATCCCCTCCTGATGCCTTGTTTGGCAGGAAGGGGTTGGGGAGGATTGTGAAGGGGGGGGGGTGTTTCAGAGGATTGGGTGAATCCCTTCCTTCCACCCAATCCTCTCAAATCCCCTCAATTGCCAAATCCATGAGCCATGAGACAAGGTTTCTGAACCGCGTGGGTAGGAAGGAATCGAGAGGGATTAGAGAGGATTGAAGGGGTTTTCTCACCACAAACCCTGTCCACCAAATGGACATGCGGGAAATCGCGAGGTTTCTGATCCCCAATGGGATAATCCCCTACAAACCTCCTCAAACCTTGCGCACCAAACAAGGCTTGAAGGGGTTTGGAGGGGATTGGGAGGGATTAAATCCCCAACAAGTCAAATTCCACCTCAATCCTCTCCAATCCTCTTCAATCCCCTTTTTGATGGGATTAACCGAACAAGCCCTCAGGAGGATGTCCGCGCCCCTGTCAGCTTCCCGGAGCTCGAGTCAAGGCGCGAAGTCTAGGCACCATGGCCGGTGAGTGCTGCAGAACTGCAGCCATTGCTGGTTAGTTAATTCTCTGTTACTTATTTTTATTTATGTTTCCCCATCATTCAGAGTAACCAAATTCTACTTGAGGATTGCGCAGTCAATTTCATTTGTACTGCACACAGGGGACATCACAGAGTACAAGTATAACCTACCCATAAAAAACTTGAACCTATGCAATAAACCATTGTCCAACCCAGATTAAGGAGTAACATCACAGAATATCATTTCTACCTCACATATCAGAGTACAACTAATATGCGCATTGTACTTGTACCTTTTAAAAAGTAAGGGAGTAACATCACAGAGCCCAAGTACAAGTTAACTAAAGTGAAGTTTTGCAGGGATGTCTACAACCGATTTAATCCAGATGACGAACCCGTCATGCAACAAGTACAAATTAACTTGCTGTCATCGCAGGAAAATGTTGAAATTATTCAGGGGAAGACCCTCATGATTACAGTCCAGAATGTAAGATTTGAGAGAGAGATTTTGGATCTGCACATCTTTATTCAATCTATACTATCGGTATTTATACAAGGTAGATCATCAGTGTCTAACCGAAAAACCCTAAGGAGCTGGTCAGCGGCAGATGACGTGTGAGGTGGGTTAGCGATCCCCAGGCATGCAGACGTGCATGAGCGCTGGGTCGTTGCCATGCTGGGCTTGCTTGAGGGCCAAGTTGGGCCATCGTCGTGGGCTGCCGGTAGGCCTGTTTCAACCCCCCCCCCCTCGCTGAGTCGATGCCTCGCCGTCGGAGATGTAGAGAATGGAGCGGAATTCCCAGAACACCGATGGTGGAAGCCCCTTGGTCATGACGTCGGCGAACTGTTGAGCCGTAGGCACATGAAGAACACGGACATGCCCTAGCACCACCTTCTCACGGACGAAATGTATGTCGAGCTCAATGTGCTTGGTGCGACGGTGATGGACGGGGTTGGCAGAGAGGTACACCGCCGAGACATTGTCGCAGTAGACCACCGTGGCTTTGGCGACGCCGCAGTGGAGCTCAGTTAAGTGCTGACGCAGCCAGGAGCACTCAACAACCATATTGGCAACGATGTGGTACTTGGCCTCCGCACTAGAGCGGGACACGATGCGTTGTTGTTTGGACGACCACGATACCAGCGAAGGCCCCATGTAGATGCAGTAGCCAGAGGTGGAACGGCGAGTGTCGGGACAGCCGGCCCAGTCGGCGTCGGAGTAGGCGACGATGTCGAGAGACAATGAGGCATAGAGAGAGAGCCCAAGTGATGGCGACCCGCGGATGTACCGTAGGATGCGCTTCACCAATGTCCAGTGAACGTCCCGGGGGGCATGCATGTGGAGGCAGACTTGTTGCACAGTGATGACCCACAAGTATAGGTGATCAATCGTAGTCCTTTCGATAAGTAAGAGTGTCGAACCCAACGAGGAGCAGAAGGCTCTGATAAACGGTTTTCAGCAAGGTAATAACTGCAAGCACTGAAAGTAGCGGTAACAAGTGATGGTGTAGCAAGGTGAAACGTAGCAAGCGAAAAGTAACAAGTAACAAGTAGTAGCAACGGTGCAGCAAGTGGCCCAATCCCTTTTGTAGCAAGGGGCAAGCCTGAACAAAGTCTTATAGGAGGAAAAACGCTCCCGGGGATACAAGGGAATTTCTGTCATGCTAGTTTCATCAAGTTCATATGATTCACGTTCGTTACTTTGATAGTTTGATATGTGGGTGGACCGGCGCTTGGGTACTGCCCTTACTTGGACAAGCATCCCACTTATGATTAACCTCTCTCGCAAGCATCCACAACTACGAAATAAGAATTAAGACAACGTCTAACCATAGCATTAAACTAGTGGATCCAAATCAGCCCCTCACGAAGCAACACATAGACTGGGGTTTACGCTTCTGTCACTCCAGCAACCCATCATCTACTTACTACTCCCCAATGCCTTCCTCTAGGCCCAAATATGGTGAAATGTTATGTAGTCGACGTTCACATAACACCTTAGAGGAAAAACAACATACATCATATCAAAATACCGAACGAATATCAAATTCACATGACTATTATCAGCATGACTTATCCCATGTCCTCAGGAACAAAAGTAACTACTCACAAAGCATAATCATAATCATGATCAGAGGTGTAATGAATAGCATCAAGGATCTGAACATAAACTCTTCCACCAAGTAATCCAACTAGCATCAACTACAAAGAGTAATCAACACTACTAGCAACCTTACAAGTACCAATCGGAGTCGTGAGACGGAGATTGGTTACAAGAGATGAACTAGGGATTGGAGAGGAGATGGTGCTCATGAAGATGTTGATGAATATGCCTCCCCTCCGACGAGAGGAGTGTTGGTGATGACGATGGCGACGATTTCCTCTCCGGGAGGGAAGTTTCCCCGGCAGGATCGTCCTGTCGGAGCTCTAGATTGGATCTGCTCAAGCTCCTCCTCGTGGCGGCGGCGAAACCACGAAAAAGCTCCCGAATGATTTTTTCTGGAACGAAACCCTTCATATAGCAAAAGAGTGGGGCTAGTGGGCCGTCAGGGAGCCCACAAGCTTGCCCTCCGCCACGGGGGGGGGGGGGGGGTTGGCAGTGGCAGGGCTTGTGGCGCCCTGGTGGCCCCCCTCCGGTACTTCTTTCGCCCAGTATTTTTTATATGATCCCAAAAAAATCCACGTAACTTTTCAAGGCATTTGGAGATGTGCAGAATAGTGGACTAAGATTTGCTCCTTTTCCAATCCAGAATTCCAGCTGCCTGAATTCTCCCTCTTCAAATAAACCTTGCAAAATAAGAGAGAAAAGGCATAAATATGGTACCACAAAGTAATATAACAGCCCATAAAGCAATAAATATAACCATGAAAGCATGATCCAAAATGGACGTATCACACCGCGTATTGAAGATCGGGCCTCATCAGTGTCAGGTACTGGAGGGCACCGACGATGTTGCGGTAGAAGGAGGCGTTGGAGAAGGGGACGCCAGCCTGCCCGGAGACCTTGCCCGAGGTGTCGATGGGGGTAGACGCTGGCTTGCAGTTGGTCATGCCGGCGCGGTTCAGCAGCTCGAGGGCATACTTCTTCTGACAAAGGAAGAAGCCATCGGAGCGGCGTATTACCTCCACACCCAGGAAGTAATGAAGCGCGCCAAGGTCCTTCAGGGCGAACTCGTGCTGAAGGAGACCGATGACGTGACGAAGGAGAGCATCGGTGGAGGCCGTCAAGACAATGTCATCGACGTACAACAGAAGGTACGCCATGTCAGTGCCACGGCGATAGACGAACAATGATGCATCGGACCTGGCGATGATGAAGCCGACACGAACCAGGAACGCAGCAATGCGTTGGTACCAGGCGCGGGGAGCCTGCTTGAGGCCGTAGAGGGACCGATAGAGCAGGCAGACGTCGTCGGGGTGCGCAGGGTCGACGAAGCCAGCCGGCTACTGGCACAAAACTTGCTCCGTCAGGTGCCCGTGCAAGAAGGTGTTGGAGACGTCGAGTTGATGGACGACCCAACGGCGCGAGCAGGCGAGCTGAAGAACACAAAGGATTGTGCCAGGCTTCACGACGGGGGCGAAGGTCTCGGTGAAGTCGAGACCAGCACGTTGCCGGAAGCCGCGGATGACCCAGCGAGCCTTGTACCTATCGAGAGAGCCATCGGAGCGCATTTTGTGCCGAAAAACCCACTTGACACCGATGATGTGGGCGCAAGCGGGGCGTGGGATGAGCTGCCAGGTGCGATTCCTCAGCAGCGTGTCGTACTCGTCTTGCATGGCGGCACGCCAGTGAGGGTCCTGGAGCGCCGAGTGGACGGACGGAGGGAGCGGTGAAGGATCCGTCGTGGTGGCAGCGCAGACGTACTCGTTGGAGGAGTACTTCTAGCTGGGTCGATGGACACCCGCGTGCGCGGGCGTAACCACCCCAAAGTGGACGAGGGCAGAAGGTGGGGCGATAGCCTCAGGGGAGGAGGCCGAGGCGCCGGGCGCAGTTGAGGAAGAGGCCGGCCCCGTACTGGGCGTAGGTGGTGGAGGCGGCGTGGCGGGGGGATCGGAGCTCAGTGATGTAGTAGATGGGGACGAAACGCCAGAGGCAGCTGATGAACCACAACTATAGGGGATCAATCATAGTCCTTTCGATAAGTAAGAGTGTCGAACCCAACGAGGAGCAGAAGGATCTAACAAGTGGTTTTCAGCAAGGTAAAATATGCAGGCACTGAAATTGTCGGTAACAAGTGATTGTGTGGTGAGATGATTCGTAGCAAGCAACAAGTAACAAAAGTAGCAATGGTGCAGCAAAGTGGCTCAATCCCTTTTGTAGCAAGGGACAAGCCTGGATAAAATCTTATAGGAGGAAAAACACTCCCGAGGACACACGGGAATTTCTGTCATGCTAGTTTCATCATGTGCATATGATTCACGTTCGTTACTTTGATAGTTTGATATGTGGGTGGACCAGTGCTTGGGTACTACCCTTACTTGGACAAGCATCCCACTTATGATTAACCCCTCTCGCAAGCATCCGCAACTACGAAAGAATAATTAAGACAAAGTCTAACCATAGCATTAAACTAGTGGATCCAAATCAGCCCCTTACGAAGCAACACATAAACTAGGGTTTAAGCTTCTGTCACTCTAGCAACCCATCATCTACTTACTACTTCCCAATGCCTTCCTCTAGGCCCAAATAATGGTGAAGTGTTATGTAGTGGACGTTCACATAACACCACTAGAGGAAAAACAACATACAACATATCAAATTACCGAAGGAATACCAAATTCACATGACTACTATTAGCATGACTTATCCCATGTCCTGAGGAACAAAAGTAACTACTCACAAAGCATAATCATATTCATGACTAGAGAGGTAATGAGTAGCATCAAGGATCTGAACATAAACTCTTCCACCAAATAATCCAACTAGCATCAACTACAAAGAGTAATCAACACTACTAGCAACCTTACAAGTACCAATCGGAGTCACGAGACGGAGATTGGTTACAAGTGATGAACTAGGGTTTGGAGATGACATGGTGCTGATGAAGATGTTGATGGTGACGAGTCCCCTCCGATGAGAGGAGTGTTGGTGATGACGATGGCGACGATTTCCCCCTCTGGGAGGGGAGTTTCCCCGGCAGGATCATCCTGCCGGAGCTCTAGATTGGTTCTGCTCAAGTTCCGCCTCGTGGCGGTGGCGAATCCACGAAAAAGCTCCTCCTTGATTTTTTCCTGGACGAAACCCTTCATGTAGCAAAAGAGGGGGGGCAAGTGGGCCAGTAGGTTGCCACAAGCCCTCATGGCGCGGCCTGGGGGGGTAGCCGCACCGTGCAGGCTTGTGGCCAACCCCTAGCGCCCCTCTGGCACTTCTTCGGCCCAGTATTTTTTATAAATCCGGAAAAAAAATCCTCGTTGATTTTTACGGCGTTTGGAGTTGCGTAGAATAGGTATCTCAACTTTGCTCCACTTCCAGGCCAGAATTCCAGTTGCCGGCATTCTCCCTCTTCATGTAAACCATGCAAAACAAGAGAGAAAAGGCATGAGAATTGTACCGTGAAGTGAAATAACAGCCAAAGAAGCGATAAATATCAACATGAAAACATGATGCAAAATGGACGTATCAACTCCCCCAAGCTTAGACCTCGCTTGTCCTCAAGCGAAAGCCTAGGTCAATAAATATGTTCACATGTTTAGGGAGAGAGGTGTCGACAAAACAAGATACGAACATGCATGCATCATTATCAAGATCAGAACAACAATACCAACATATAATCTCTCATGCTAAAGTGATAATTCCTTCACAAAGTAAAGCATGGATCAAGAACCTTACTGAGAAGTAACAACCGAGAGCCTTTAGTCATTGAAGCAATTGCAATTTATCACAACATCAGAAAGAGTCAAATAAGAGCTTGTAAAGCAAATCCACATACTCAATCATTCTTTCGTTCTCTACAATTGCTACAACTCACGTGGTACTCAAGAGATCAAAGTTTCAGCTGGACACAGAGAAAGATAGGGGCTTACAGTTTTGCCTCCCAACTACTTACCTCAAGGGTAATGTCAACAATAATAATTCATGAATACTTACCTCCAAGTTGACATATGAATATAGATCTTTCCCTAGCATATGACGTTAGCCAAGATAAAGGCGAAATAAGGAATTGGTGAAGATCACCATGTCTCTTTCAAGGGCAAAAAGTAAAGGTACAAGATAGGCCCTTCGTAGAGGGAAGCAGAGGTTGTCATGCGCTTTTGAGGTTTGAATGTGTGTCCTCTTAGTGCGGAGGAATGTCACTTTATATTGCCTCCTATGATAAAGAACTTTATTATGCAGTCTGTCGCTTTTATGTCTTCCTCATCACAGGTTCGTACAAAGCTTATTTTCCACACACTAATAGATCATACATATTAGAGAGAAATTTTTATTGCTTGCACCGATGACAACTTACTTGAGGGATCTTATTCAATCCATAGGTAGGTATGGTGGACTCACATGGAAAAACTGGTTTGCAGGTTTACGGATGCACAAGTAGTATCTCTACTTGGTGCGGGAGGTTTTGGCTAATATGAGGTGGAAGCAATCGTCACATGCTAAGGGATCTCTAATCATATAACATTGTTCGGAGCCAAGCAAACACAATTCATTATGTTGTCTTCCTTGTCCAACATCTACTTCTAGGCATGTAATAGTTTAGTGGGTGTTCACAATCATAGATGGTGTCAGAGATCATATATTTATATGTGAACCTCTCCTTCTTTATCACTTCCTATTAATTGCAACAATGACCAAGGTCTACGTTTGCCTACCCTCAACAAGTTTCAATCCTCATTCTTTTATATGTGAAGCCATAACTTCCATAAGATCATTACATGATCTTTCATGCTTTTGTTCTATTCTCACTCTTTAGATCATGGCAAGAGGCAAAGCCCTTCAACTAAGACACTCTTTATTATATGGATCACGAGTATGAATACATCGGGGGTGACACAAAGAAAAACTCAAGACTAAAACACTAAGACTTTTAATCTACTAGAGAAAAAGAAAACTGAAAAGGAACAAACTAAAACAAAGGTAAAGGCAAAAGATGTGATGATGATACGATATTGGGGCAACTCCCCCAAGCTTGGCACAAGCCAAGGGGATTGCCCATACCAATGCTCAGTTTTCTTCCTTTGGTGGTGATGGTGGTGGAGTTGTTGAAGAGGTCTTGAGTTTGTTTAATTTCCACTTGAGCATAAAATTCTGATCCCTCAGATCATCATTTTCCTCTTCAAGCTTCAACACCCTTTGGCATAATTCCTGCTTACTCTCCTGCAAGAAACGAGAAGGGACAATCAAGGTCTTAGGCTTCTTCCTTGAGTCGGGAAGGCTCGACTTCTTGAACTCCACATGAGTGTGTCCAGGTTGAGGTAGAGGAGCCGCCTCTTCATCGGAACTTGTTTGTTCCTTCCCCTTCGGATCATAATCTTCTTCCTCATCAGTTGTCCAGCCATAAGGATCCAAGTCCCCATAGACCTTGGCGTTAGCAAGGTAATTAGCCACATAGCTCTCCCCCTCTGAATCCGGAGAAGACATCTCGACCTAGATCTGCGGCAGAAAACAGGCTCGAAACAAAAAACAGAAGAGATCTGCGTGATGCAGGGGTCAGACCAAACAGGAGTATATATAATGATTTTTTTCAGACCAGAAGCAGTACCCCGCACGAAAACGGAGTCCGGGAGGCGCACGAGGTGTCCACAAGCCCTCACGGCGCGGCCAGTGGGTGGGCCCGCACCGTGCAGGCTTGTCGCCTCCTCGCGCACTTTCCGGACTACTTCCAATTTTTGTATTTTTTTCAAATATTCCAAAACGGAGAAAATTTCCTACTGGAAAAGTTTTGGACTCTGTTTTCTTACGGCTATTGCAACAAAAGACCTTCCAACGGCGCCAGAAATAGGTGTGTCGACGGCACCAGGAATCCTTCTGCTACGGCTACACCTTAAGGGACTTCCTAGGCAAATATGCAAAGGATTTCCCCCGTGGCCTTGGAGCCTTGTGTAGGTGTTCCCTCGAAGCGGAAAGGGTGATGTAGCGTAGCGGTGGTAAGTATTTCCCTGAGTTTGAGAACCAAGGTATCGATCCAGTGAAGGAGTATCACAAGAGCCTCCACAAACACAAAAAGCTTGCTCCCAACGCTATGAAGGGGTTGTCAATCCCCTATAGATTGTTTGCCAAGTGAGAACTGAAAGCAACAAAGTAACAAAGCAAAGTAAAAGCGAAAGTGGAAACGATAGGTGTGAATAGACCCGGGGGACGTAGTGTTTACTAGTGGCTTCTCTCAGGAAAGCAAGTAGATGGTGGGTGAACAAATTACTGTCGAGCAATTGATAGAACCGCGCAAAGTCGTGACATCATCTATGGCAATGATTATATCTATAGGCATCACGTCCAAAACAAGTAGACCGATACTTTCTGCATCTACTACTATTACTCCACACGTCGACCGCTATCCAGCATGCATCTAGTGTATTAAGTCCAAAAGAACAGAGTGACGCCTTAAGAAAGATGACATGATGTAGATGGACAATCTCATATCTACGACAGAGCCCACCTTGTTACCCTTGATGGCAACTACACGATGTGTCCCTTGCTGCCCCTACTGTCACTGGGAAAGGTCACCACACGGTAAGAACCCAAAACCAAGAACTTCTCCCATTGCAAGAATCATAGATCTAGTTGGTCAAACAAAACCCAAGACTCGGAGAGACTTACAAGGATATCAAATCATGCATATAAGAAATCAGCAAAGACTCAAATATATATCATAGATAATCTGATCACAAATCCACAATTCATCGGATCTCGACAAACACACCGCCAAAGAAGATTACATCGGATAGATCTCCATGAAGATCATGGAGAACTTTGTATTGAAGATCCAAGAGAGAGAAGAAGCCATCTAGCTACTAACTACGGACCCGTAGGTCTGAAGTGAACTACCCACGAGTCATTGGAGGGGCGATGATGATGATGAAGAAGCCCTCCAACTCCAAAGTCCCCTCCGGCAGGGCACCGAGAAGGGTCTCCAGATGAGATCTCGCGGAAACGAAAGCTTGCGGCGGCGGAAAAGTATTTTCGTGGATCCCTTGATTTTTTTTTCTGATTTTTAGGGAATATATAGGCGTAAGATCTAGGTCAGGGGGGTGCCAGGGAGGCCACAAGCCTTCCCACCGCCACCCCTGGTGGCGGAGTAGGGGCTTGTGGGATCCCTGTAGCCCTCCTGGCTTGGCCCACAAGCCCCCTGATCTTCTTTCGTTCGGGAAAAAATCATTTCGGGGATTTTATTCCGTTTGGACTCCGTTCCAAAATCAGATCTGAAAAGAGCCAAAAACACACAAAAAAAAGGAACTGGCACTTGGCACTGAATTAATAAGTTAGTCCCAAAAAAGATATAAAAGGTACATAAAACATCCAAAGATGACAAGATAACAGCATGAAACCATCAAAAATTATAGATACGTTTGAGATGTATCACTTACCGAATCACATACCTCTTCGTTTTCGGAGTCTGAAACAGGCTGATAAATATCCCTTAGGTATTCCTCCGGAGTTATGGTATTGAATATTGCTTTCAATATTTATGGGAGTACCTGAGATATAATGCTTGATTCTCTGCCCATTTACCACTCTCGGACAATTATCTTCCGTGTTGTTGATCTTGATAGCACCGGAACGATATACTTCCTCAACAACATAGGGACCTTCCCATTTAGAGAGAAGCTTGCGTGCAAAGAATCTTAAACGAGAGTTATATAGCAAGACATAATCACCTACAATGAACTCACGCTTTTGTATCCTCTTATCATGCCACCTCTTAACCTTCTCTTTGAACAGCTTGGCATTCTCATATGCCTGAGTTCTCCACTCATCAAGCGAGCTAATATCAAATAACCTCTTCTCACCGGCAAGTTTGAAATCAAAGTTGAGCTCTTTGATTGCCCAATAAGCTTTATGCTCTAGATCAAGAGGTAAATGACATGCTTTACCGTACACCATTTTGTACGGAGACATGCCCACGGGATTCTTATAGGCAGTTCTATAAGCCCATAGTGCATCATCGAGCTTCTTAGACCAATTCTTTCTAGACCTGTTGACAGCCTTTGCAGAATCAGTTTAATCTCTCTATTACTTCGCTCTACTTGACCACTGGACTGAGGGTGGTAGGGAGACACAATTCTATGGTTGACATCGTACTTAGCGAGCGTTTTACGGAAAGCACCATGAATGAAGTGTGAACCACCGTCGGTCATTAGATATCTAGGGATTCCGAATCTAGGGAAGATAACTTCTTTCGGCATCTTGATAGAGGTGTTGTGATCAACACTACTAGTGGGGATAGCTTCTACCCACTTAGTGACTAATCAAAAGCAATTAGGATATGAGTATACCCGTTGGATTTTGGAAAAGGTCCCATATAATCAAAGCCCCAAACATCAAATGGTTCAATGACAAGTGAATAATTCATAGGCATTTCTTGACGTTTGCTAATATTACCTATTCTTTGACATTCATCACAAGACAAGACAAACTTACGGGCATCCTTGAAGAGAGCGGGCCAATAGAAACCTGATTGCAATACCTTGTGTGCAGTTCTATCTCCCGCATGGTGTCCTCCGTAGGCCTGAGAGTGACACTTTTGTAGGATCTGTCTCTGTTCATGTTCAGGTACATAACGTCTAATAACACCATCTACTCTTTCCTTATAAAGGTGAGGATCATCCCAAAAGTAATGTCTCAAGTCAAAGAAGAATTTCTTCTTTTGCTGGTACGTGAAACTAGGTGGTATGTATTTGGCAACGATATAGTTTGCAGCATACCACGGTGCAATACATGAAGCATTGATGACGTTCAATTTCTCACCGGGAAAGCTATCATCAATAGGTTGTGGGTCATCAAGAACGTTCTCCAACCTAGACAAGTTATCTGCTACTGGGTTATCAACACCCTTTCTGTCGACAATGTGCAAATCAAATTCTTGTAGCAAGAGAACCCATCTGATAAGTCTAGGTTTAGTGTCCTTCTTCTCCATGAGGTACTTAATAGCAGCATGATCAGTGTGAATAGTGACTTTGGAATCAACTATGTAAGACCTGAACTTTTCACATGCAAACACGATTGCTAGAAACTCCTTTTCCGTAGTGGCATAGTTTATGTGGGCACTGTCTAGAGTTTTACTAGCGTAGTGAATAACATTCAACTTCTTATCGACTCTTTGCCCTAGAACAACACCAACAACATAATCACTAGGGTCACACATGATCTCAAAAGGTAAGTTCCAATCAGGTGGTTGAACAATAGGTGCAGTTATCAAAGCCCTCTTAAGTATTTCGAAGGCTTCCTCACAATCATCGTCAAAAACAAAAGGAATATCCTTTTGTAAGAGGTTGGTAAGAGGCCTAGAAATCTTAGAGAAATCTTTGATGAACCTTCTATAGAAACCAACATGACCAAGGAAACTTCTTATACCTTTGATATCTGTGGGGTATGGCATTTTCTCGATTGCATCAACCTTAGCCTTATCGACTTCAATACCTCTTTCAGAAATTTTATGTCCTAAGACGATGTCTTCATTAACCATAAAGTGGCACTTCTCCCAATTCAAGACAAGATTGGTGTCTTTACATCTCTGCAAGACTCGATCAAGGTTGCTGAGGCAATCATCAAAGGAAGACCCGTAAACGGAGAAGTCATCCATGAAAACCTCAACAATTGTTTCACAAAAGTCATAGAATATAGCCATCATACATCTTTGAAAGGTGGCACGTGCATTACATAAGCCAAAAGGCATACGTCTATAAGCAAAGGTACCGAAAGGGCAGGTGAAAGTGGTTTTCTCCTTATCAGATTGTGCAATTGGTATTTGGGTGAAACCAGAATAACCGTCTAGAAAGCAGAGGTGTGTGTGTTTGGACAACCTTTCTAGCATTTGGTCGATAAAAGGCAAAGGGTAATGATCTTTCCTAGTGGCTTTATTCAATTTCCTAAAATCGATCACCATCCTATAGCCATTAATAATCCTTTGTGGGATCAATTACTCCTTATCATTAGGGACAACGGTAATGGCTCCCTTCTTAGGAACGCAATGCACCGGACTCACCCAATTGCTGTGAGCAACATGATAGATAATACCCGCTTCTAGGTGCTTTAGTATTTGTTTTCTTACTACATCTTTCATCTTAGGATTTAATCTCCTTTGATGATCAGCAACTGGTTTGAAATCAGGATCAGTTTTAATCTTGTGCTGGCATAGAGTGGGACTAATGCCCTTAAGATCATCAAGAGTATATCCAATAGCAGCACGGTGCTTTCTCAGAGTTTTTAGTAACTTCTTTTCTTCTTGCTCTGAGAGGCTAGCACTAATAATAATAGGATATATCTCTTTTTCATCAAGATAAGCATACTTAAGAGTATCAGGCAACTGTTTAAGCTCGAACACAGGATCACCCTTTGGTGGGGGTGGATCCCCAAGCAGTTCAACAGGAAAGTTATTCTTAAGGATAGGATATTGTTCTAAGACAACTCTATCTATCTCATCCCTTTCATCCATATGCATATCATTTTCATGCTCAAGCAAGTATTGCTCTAAGGGATCAGTAGGGGGCACGGCAATAGAGGCTAAGGAAATAGTTTCATCCCTACTAGGCAACTCCTTTTCATGAGGTTGTCTACCAAACTTAGAGAAATTGAACTCATGTGACACACCTTCAAAGCCAACAGTGACAGTTTGCTTCTCACAATCAATATGAGCATTGACGGTATTGAGAAAAGGTCTACCAAATAAGATGGGACAAAAGCTATCTTGTGTGGTAGCAAGAACGAGGAAATCAGCAGGATACTTCGTTTTACCACACAAGATTTCAACATCCCTAACAATTCCCACAGGGCGGATAGTATCTCTATTGGCAAGCTGAATAGTGAAATCAATAGGCTTTATCTCAACAGGTGCAATCTCATCTTTGATTTCATTGTATAAGGATTGAGGTATTGCACTAACACTAGAACCCACATCACATAAACCATGATAACAATGATCTCCTATCTTAACAGAAACCACAGGCATGCCAACAACAGGTATATGTTTGTCTCTAACGTGAGGTTTAGCAATTCTAGCAGCATCTTCACAGAAGTGAATATTATGTCCCTCAACATCGTCGGACAGAAGATCTTTGATAATAGCAATACTAGGTTCAACTCTAATTTTCTCAGGGGGTGTAGGTGTTCTAATATAGCCTCTACGTATCATAGTTGAAGCTTTAGAATGATCCTTCATCCTAACAGGGAAAGGTGGTTTCTCAATGTAAGCACTCGGAACAACAGGATCATTATAGGCAATGAATTTCTCTTCAACTGGAATGGGTTTAACTACATTGACTTCTAAAGGAGGATGATATTTAAACCACTTCTCTTTGGGGAGATCAATATGAGCAGCAAAGGATTCACACAGTGAAGCTACTATCTCAGAGTCAAGTCCATACTTAGCGCTAAAATCACTAAAGGTATTTGTCTCAACAAAGGATTTAACGCAATCAAATGTGAAATTCATACCTGACTCCTTACCTTCTTCAAGTTCCCAATCTTCAGAGTTGCGTTTAATTCTCTCCAATAAATTCCATTTGAAGTCAATATCTCTCTTCATAAAAGAACCGGTATAAGAAGTGTCAAGCATGATGCGATCATCATGAGAAAGCCGAGCATAGAAGTTCTGAATGATAATTTCTCTCGAGAGCTCATGATTGGGGCATGAATATAGCATTGATTTAAGCCTCCCCCAAGCTTGAGTGATGCTTTCTCTGTCACGAGGCCAAAAATTATAAATATAATTTCGATCACGATGTACTAAATGCATAGGATAAAACTTCTGATGAAATAGTCCCATGATCCAGTGTCATCACATAGCCTATGCCATGTTAACGCCTTATCCTTCAAAGATAAAGGAAAGACCCTCTTCTTGACCTCATCCTCGGGAAAACCTGCAAGCTTAAATAGACTGCAAACTTCATCTACATAGATTAGATGCAAGTCTGGATGTGATGTTCCATCTCCTGTAAAAGGATTAGCCAGCAGTTTCTCAAGCATACCCGAAGGAAATTCAAAGCAAATATTTTCAGTAGGTGCAGCAGGTTGAGGAGCAACTATTTGTGCTTCCGTTCAAGGTGAAGATACCCCGAACAAGCCCCTTAAAGGATTAGTATCCATAGTGACAAGTGACAATAAATTTCAGTACACTATATGAATGTTTCCTTACCAAGTTCCACTTACCAAAGGCGCTTCACTCCCCGGCAACGGCGCCAGAAAAGAGTCTTCATGACCCACAAGTATAGGGGATCAATCGTAGTCCTTTCGATATGTAAGAGTGTCGAACCCAACGAGGAGGAGAAGGATCTGACAAGTGGTTTTTAGCAAGGTAAAATCTGGAGGCACTGAAATTGTCGATAACAAGTGATTGTGTGGTGAGATGATTCGTAGCGAGCAACAAGTAACAAAAGTAGCACCGGTGCAACAAATGTTGGAAATATGCCCTAGAGGCAATAATAAATTAGTTATTATTATATTTCTTAGTTCATGATAATCGTTTATTATCCATGCTATAATTGTATTGATTGGAAACACAATACTTGTGTGGATACATAGACAAAACACTGTCCCTAGTAAGCCTCTAGTTGACTAGCTCGTTGATCAAAGATGGTCAAGGTTTCCTGGCCATAGGCAAGTGTTGTCACTTGATAACGGGATCACATCATTAGGAGAATCATGTGATGGACTAGACCCAAACTAATAGACGTAGCATGTTGATCGTGTCATTTTGTTGCTACTGTTTTCTGCGTGTCAAGTATTTGTTCCTATGACCATGAGATCATATAACTCACGGACACCGGAGGAATGCTTTGTGTGTATCAAACGTCGCAACGTAACTGGGTGACTATAAAGATACTCTACAGGTATCTCCGAAGGTGTTCGTTGAGTTAGTATAGATCGAGACTGGGATTTGTCACTCCGTGTGACGGAGAGGTATCTCGGGGCCCACTCGGTAATACAACATCACACATAAGCCTTGCAAGCAATGTAACTTAATGTAAGTTGCGGGATCTTGTATTACGGAACGAGTAAAGAGACTTGCCGGTAAACGAGATTGAAATAGGTATGCGGATACTAACGATCGAATCTCGGGCAAGTAACATACCGAAGGACAAAGGGAATGACATACGGGATTATATGAATCCCTGGCACTGAGGTTCAAACGATAAGATCTCCGTAGAATATGTAGGATCCAATATGGGCATCCAGGTCCCGCTATTGGATATTGACCGAGGAGTCTCTCGGGTCATGTCTACATAGTTCTCGAACCCGCAGGGTCTGCACACTTAAGGTTCGACGTTGTTTTATGCGTATTTGAGTTATATGGTTGGTTACCGAATGTAGTTCGGAGTCCCGGATGAGATCACGGACGTCACGAGGGTTTCCGGAATGGTCCGGAAACGAAGATTGATATATAGGATGACCTCATTTGGTTACCGGAAGGTTTTCGTGCATTACCGGAAAAGTTTCGGGCTCATCGGTAGTGTACCGGGAGTGCCGGGAGGGGTGCCGGGGACCATCGGGAGGGGTGTCACGCCCCAAGGGGTCTCATGGGCTATGGGAAGAGATAAACCAGCCCCTAGTGGGCTGGAATAAGTTCCCACTAAAGCCCATAAGGTTTGAGAAGGAAAAAACACAAGGTGGAAAGAGTTTCCAAGTGGGAAGGTGGAATCCTACTCCAAGTAGGATTGGAGTAGGACTCCTCCACCTCCAATTTCGGCCAAACCTTTAGGTTTTGAGGCTGCCTCCTCCCCTCCCTCCCACCTATATATACGGAGGTTTTAGGGCTGATTTGAGACGACTTTCTCACGGCAGCCCGACCACATACCTCCACGGTTTTTCCTCTAGATCGCGTCTCTGCGGAGCTCGGGCGGAGCCCTGCTGAGACAAGGTCATCACCAACCTCCGGAGCGCCGTCACGCTGCCGGAGAACTCTTCTACCTCTCCGTCTCTCTTGCTGGATCAAGAAGGCCGAGATTATCGTCGAGCTGTACGTGTGCTGAACGCGGAGGTGCCGTCCGTTCGGTACTAGATCGTGGGACTGATCGCGCGATTGTTCGCGGGGCGGATCGAGGGACGTGAGGACGTTCCACTACATCAACCGCGTTCACTAACGCTTCTGCTGTATGATCTACAAGGGTACGTAGATCACTCATCCCCTCTCGTAGATGGACATCACCATGATAGGTCTTCGTGCGCGTAGGAAAATTTTTGTTTCCCATGCGACGTTCCCCAACAGTGGCATCATGAGCTAGGTTCATGCGTAGATGTCTTCTCGAGTAGAACACAAAAGTTTTTGTGGGCGGTGATGTGCGTTTTGCTGCCCTCCTTAGTCTTTTCTTGATTCCGCGGTATTGTTGGATTGAAGCGGCTTGGACCGACATTACTCGTACGCTTACGAGAGACTGGTTTCATCGTTACGAGTAACCCCCTTTGCTCAAAGATGACTGGCAAGTGACTGTTTCTCCAACTTTAGTTGAATCGGATTTGACCGAGGAGGTCCTTGGATGAGGTTAAATAGCAACTCATATATCTCCGTTGTGGTGTTTGCGTAAGTAAGATGCGATCCTACTAGATACCCTCGGTCACCACGTAAAACATGCAACAACAAAATTAGAGGACGTCTAACTTGTTTTTGCAGGGTATGATTGTGATGTGATATGGCCAATGATGTGATGTGATATATTGGATGTATGAGATGATCATGTTGTAATAGAAATATCGACTTGCACGTCGATGGTACGGCAACCGGCAGGAGCCATAGGGTTGTCTTTATACTAACATATGTGCTTGCAGATGCGTTTACTATTTTGCTAGGATGTAGCTTTAGTAGTAATAGCATAAGTAGCACGACAACCCCGATGGCAACACGTTGATGGATGATCATGGTGTGGCGCCGGTGACAAGAAGATCGTGCCGGTGCTTTGGTGATGGAGATCAAGAAGCACGTGATGATGGCCATATCATGTCACTTATGAATTGCATGTGATGTTAATCCTTTTATGCACCTTATTTTGCTTAGAACGACGGTAGCATTATGAGGTGATCTCTCACTAAAATTTCAAGACGAAATTGTGTTCTCCCCGACTGTGCACCGTTGCGACAGTTCTTCGTTTCGAGACACCACGTGATGATCGGGTGTGATAGACTCAACGTTCACATACAACGGGTGCAAAACAGTTGCACACGCGGAACACTCGGGTTAAGCTTGACGAGCCTAGCATGTGCAGACATGGCCTCGGAACACATGAGACCAAAAGGTCGAGCATGAATCGTATAGTTGATATGATTAGCATAGGGATGCTTACCACTGAAACTATTCTCGACTCACGTGATGATCGGACTTGAGATAGCGGATTTGGATCATGTACCACTCAGATGACTAGAGAGATGTACTTTTTGAGTGGGAGTTCTTAAGTAATATGATTAATTGAACTAATTGTCATGAACATAGTCTAATGGTCTTTGCGTATTACGATGTAGCTTGCGCTATAGCTCTACTGTTTTTATATGTTCCTAGAGAAAATTTAGTTGAAAATTGATAGTAGCAACCTTTGCAGACTGAGTTTGTAAAACCGAGGATTGTCCTCGTTGCTACGCAGAAGGCTTATGTCCTTAATGCACCACTCGGTGTGCTGCACCTCGAGCGTCGTCTGTGGATGCTATGAACATCCGACATACACGTTACTGATGACTACACGATAGTTCAGTGCAAGATACTTGATGGCTTAGAAGCAAGGCGCCGAAAACGTTGTAAAACGTCACGGAACATAAGTGATGTTCCGAAGAGATGAAATTGTGATTTCATGCTTGTGCCCTTGTTAAGAGGTACGAGACCTCCAAACAAGATTCTTTGTCCACAAAGTAAAGGAGAAAAGCTCAATCGTTGAGCGTGTGCTCAGATTGTCTGAGTACGACAATCGCTTGAATCAAGTGGGAGTTAATCTTCCAGATATGATAGTGATGGTTCTCCAAAAGTCACTGCCACCAAGCTTTGAGAGCTTCGTGATGAACTATAACATATCAAGGATAGATACAATGATCTTTGAGAGATTCGCGACGTTTGACACTGCGAAAGTAGAAATCAAGAAGGAGCATCAATAGTTGATGGTTTGAAAAACCACTAAGTTTCAAGAAAGGCGAGGGCTAGAAGGGATACTTCGTGAAACGGCAAAACAGTTGCTGCACTAATGAAGAGACCCAAGATTAAACCCAAACCCGAGACTAAGTGCTTCTGTAATAAGGGGAACAGTCACTGAGGCGGAGCAACTCTAGATACTTGGTAGATAAGAAGGCTGGCAAAAGTCGAGAGAAGTATATTTGATATACATAATGTTGATGTGTACTTTACTAGTACTCCTAGTAGCACGAGGGTATTGGATACTGGTTCGGTTGCTAAGTGATTAGTAACGCGAAATGAAAGCTACGGCATAAACGGAGACTAGCTAAAGGCGAGGTGACGATACGTGTTGGAAGTGTTTCCAAGGTTGATATGATCAAACGTCACACGCCCCCTTTACCATCGGGATTGGTGTTGAACCTAAATAATTGTTATTTGGTGCTTGCGTTAAGCATGAACATGATTGGATCGTGTTTATTGCAATACGATTATTCATTCAAAAGGAATAATGGTTACTCTATTTGCTTGAATAATCACCTTCAATGGTTTATTGAATCTCGATTGTAGTGTTACACATTGGTGCCGAAAGATACGAGTTAAATGATGATAGTACCACTTACTTGTGGCACTGCCGCTTGAGTCATGTTAGTATAAATTGCATGAAGAGGCTCCATGCTGATGGATCTTTACTCACCTGATTTCGAATCACTAGTGACATGCAAATCATACCACATGAGCAAGGCCTTGTTTTCATTGAGATGAAACAAGATAGTAACTTGTTGGAAGTGATACATTTTGATGTATGCAATCCAGTGAGTGTTGAGGCACGCAGTGGATATCATTATGTTCTTACTTCACTGACGACTTGAGTAGATACAGGAGTATTTACTTAATGAATCACAAGTCTGAAATATTGAAAAGTTCAATTCTGTTTCAGAGTGAAGTTCGTCGTAACAAGAGGATGAACTGTCTACGATATGATCATAGAAATGAATATCTGAGTTACGAATTTTTGGTACACAGTTAAGACAATGTGGAAATTGTTTCACAGTTCATGCCACCTGGAACATCATGGTGTGATGATGTGTCTGAACGTCATAGCCACGCACTATTTAGTATGGTGCATGCTGGGATGTCTCTTATCGAATTACCACTATCGTTTATGGGTTATGCATTAGAGACAACCACATTCACTTTAAATGGGGCACCGCGTATTTCCGTTGAGATGACACAGTATAGACTGAGGTTTAGAGAAATCTAAACTGTCGTTTCTTGAAAGTTTGGGGCTTCGAAACTTATGTGAAAAAGTTTCAGTCTGATAAGCTCGAACCCAAAGCGGATAAATGCATCTTCACAGGATATCCAAAACAGTTGGGTACATCTCCTATCTCAGATCCGAAAGCAAAGTGTTTGTTTCTAGAAACGGATCCTTTCTCGAAAGAATTGAGTGGGAGGGTAGTAGAACTTGACGAGGTTATTGAACCATCACTTCAACCAGTGTGTAGCAGGGCGTAGGAAGTTGTTCCTGTGGCGCCTACACCAATTGAAGTGGAAGCTGATGATGGTGATCATTAAGCTTCGAATCAAGTTACTACAAACCTCGTAGGTCGACAAGGTCGCGTACTGCTGCAGAGTAGTACGGTAACCCTGTCTTGGAGGTCATGTTGTTGAGCAACAGTGAACCTACGAGTTATGGAGAAAGCGATGGTGGGCCCAGATTCCGACAAATGGCTGGAAGCCATAAAATCCGAGAGAGGATCCATGTGTGAAAACAAAGTGTAGACTTTGGTAGAACTACTTGATGGTCATGGGACTATTGGGTAAAATGGATCTTTAAAAGAAGACAGACGATGATGGTGATAAGTCACTATTAAGAAAAGCTCGACTTGTCGCAAAGATGTTTTCGACAAGATCAAACAGTTGACTATGATGAGTCTTTCTCACTCGTAGCGATGCTAAAGGTCTGTTAGAATTATGTTAGTAGTTGCTGCATTATTTATGAAATATTGCACGTAGGATGTCAAAACATTGTTTCCTCGACGGTTTCCTTGAGCAAACATTGTATGTGATACAACCAGAAGGTTTTGTCGATCCTAAAGATACTAGCAAGTATGCAAGCTCCAGTGATCCTTCAATGGACTGGTGCAAGGATCTTGGAGTTGGAATAAGCACTTTGATGAGATGATCAAAGATTTTGGGTTTGTACAAGGTTTATGAGAAACTTGTATTTCCAAAGAAGTGAGTGGGAGCACTATAGAATTTCTAATAGGTATATGTGGTTGACATATTGTGGATCAGAAGTAATGTAGAATTTCTGTAAAGCATACAAGGTTGTTTGAAAGAAGTTTTCAAAGGAGTACCTAGATTACGCTACTTGAACATTGAGCATCAAAGATCTATGGAGATAGATCGAAAGCGCTTAATAGAAGTTTCAACAAGATGCATGCCTTGACAAGTTTTTGAAAGAGTTCAAAATAGACCAGCAAAGAAGGAGTTCTTGGTTGCGTTGTGAGGTGTGAATTTGAGTAAGACTCAAAACCCGACCACGGCAGAATAAATAGAATAGACGAAGGTCGTCTTCTATGCCTTAGCCGTAGAATCTAAAGTATGCCATGCTGTGTACCGCACCTGAAGTGTGCCTTGACTCAAAGTATGTTGAGAGGTACAGAGAGTGATCCATGATTGAATCACTAGCAGCGGTCGAAATTTATCCTTAGTAACTAATGGACTAAGGAATTTTTCTCGATTATGGAGGTGGTTAAAGAGTTTGTCGCAATAGGTTACGTCAATGCAAGCTTTGACACTAATCCGGATAACTATGAGTAGTGAAACGGATTCGTATAGTAGAGTAGATATTTGGAGCATTTCCGAATAGCACGTAGTAGCAGCATCTATAAGATGACATAAAGATTTGTAAAGAATGCACGAATCTGAAAGTTTCAGAACCGTTGACTAAAACCTCTCTCACGAGCAAGACGTGATCAGACCCCATAACTATATGGGTGTTGGATTCGTTGGAATCACATGGTGATGTGAACTAGATTATTGACTCCAGTGCAAGTGGGAGACTGTTGGAAATATGCCCTAGAGGCAATAATAAATTAGTTATTATTATATTTCTTAGTTCATGATAATCGTTTATTATCCATGCTATAATTGTATTGATTGGAAACACAATACTTGTGTGGATACATAGACAAAACACTGTCCCTAGTAAGCCTCTAGTTGACTAGCTCGTTGATCAAAGATGGTCAAGGTTTCCTGGCCATAGGCAAGTGTTGTCACTTGATAACGGGATCACATCATTAGGAGAATCATGTGATGGACTAGACCCAAACTAATAGACGTAGCATGTTGATCGTGTCATTTTGTTGCTACTGTTTTCTGCGTGTCAAGTATTTGTTCCTATGACCATGAGATCATATAACTCACGGACACCGGAGGAATGCTTTGTGTGTATCAAACGTCGCAACGTAACTAGGTGACTATAAAGATGCTCTACAGGTATCTCCGAAGGTGTTCGTTGAGTTAGTATAGATCGAGACTGGGATTTGTCACTCCGTGTGACGGAGAGGTATCTCGGGGCCCACTCGGTAATACAACATCACACATAAGCCTTGCAAGCAATGTAACTTAATGTAAGTTGCGGGATCTTGTATTACGGAACGAGTAAAGAGACTTGCCGGTAAACGAGATTGAAATAGGTATGCGGATACTAACGATCGAATCTCGGGCAAGTAACATACCGAAGGACAAAGGGAATGACATACGGGATTATATGAATCCCTGGCACTGAGGTTCAAACGATAAGATCTTCGTAGAATATGTAGGATCCAATATGGGCATCCAGGTCCCGCTATTGGATATTGACCGAGGAGTCTCTCGGGTCATGTCTACATAGTTCTCGAACCCGCAGGGTCTGCACACTTAAGGTTCGACGTTGTTTTATGCGTATTTGAGTTATATGGTTGGTTACCGAATGTAGTTCGGAGTCCCGGATGAGATCACGGACGTCACGAGGGTTTCCGGAATGGTCCGGAAACGAAGACTGATATATAGGATGACCTCATTTGGTTACCGGAAGGTTTTCGTGCATTACCGGAAAAGTTTCGGGCTCATCGGTAGTGTACCGGGAGTGCCGGGAGGGGTGCCGGGGACCATTGGGAGGGGTGTCACGCCCCAAGGGGTCTCATGGGCTATGGGAAGAGATAAACCAGCCCCTAGTGGGCTGGAATAAGTTCCCACTAAAGCCCATAAGGTTTGAGAAGGAAAAAACACAAGGTGGAAAGAGTTTCCAAGTGGGAAGGTGGAATCCTACTCCAAGTAGGATTGGAGTAGGACTCCTCCACCTCCAATTTCGGCCAAACCTTTAGGTTTTGAGGCTGCCTCCTCCCCTCCCTCCCACCTATATATACGGAGGTTTTAGGGCTGATTTGAGACGACTTTCTCACGGCAGCCCGACCACATACCTCCACGGTTTTTCCTCTAGATCGCGTCTCTGCGGAGCTCGGGCGGAGCCCTGCTGAGACAAGGTCATCACCAACCTCCGGAGCGCCGTCACGCTGCCGGAGAACTCTTCTACCTCTCCGTCTCTCTTGCTGGATCAAGAAGGCCGAGATTATCGTCGAGCTGTACGTGTGCTGAACGCGGAGGTGCCGTCCGTTCGGTACTAGATCGTGGGACTGATCGCGCGATTGTTCGCGGGGCGGATCGAGGGACGTGAGGACGTTCCACTACATCAACCGCGTTCACTAACGCTTCTGCTGTATGATCTACAAGGGTACGTAGATCACTCATCCCCTCTCGTAGATGGACATCAGCATGATAGGTCTTCGTGCGCGTAGGAAATTTTTTGTTTCCCATGCGACGTTCCCCAACAACAAAGTGGCCCAATCCCTTTTGTAGCAAGGGACAAGCCTGGACAAAATCTTATAGGAGGAAAAGCGCTCCCGAGGACACACGGGAATTTCTGTCATGCTAGTTTCATCATGTTCATATGATTCGCGTTCGTTACTTTGATAGTTTGATATGTGGGTGGACCAGCGCTTGGGTACTGCCCTTACTTGGACAAGCATCCCACTTATGATTAACCCCTCTCGCAAGCATCTGCAACTACAAAAAGAAGAATTAAGACAAAGTCTAACAATAGCATTAAACTAGTGGATGCAAATCAGCCCCTTACGAAGCAACGCATAAACTAGGGTTTAATCTTCTGTCACTCTAGCAACCCATCATCTACTTACTACTTCCCAATGCCTTCCTCTAGGCCCAAATAATGGTGAAGTGTTATGTAGTCGACGTTCACATAACACCACTAGAGAAAAACAACATACAACATATCAAATTACCGAACAAATACCAAATTCACATGACTACTATTAGCATGACTTATCCCATGTCCTTAGGAACAAAAGTAACTACTCGCAAAGAATAATCATATTAATGACCAGAGAGGTAATGAGTAGCATCAAGGATCTGAACATAAACTCTTCCACCAAATAATCCAACTAGCATCAACTACAAAGAGTGATCAACACTACTAGCAACCTTACAAGTACCAATAGGAGTCGCGAGATGGAGATTGGTTACAAGTGATGAGCTAGGGTTTGGAGATGAGATGGTGCTGATGAAGATGTTGATGGTGACGAGTCCCCTCCGATGAGAGGAATGTTGGTGATGACGATGGCGACGATTTCCCCCTCCGGGAGGGAAGTTTCCCCAGCAGGATCGTCCTGCCGGAGCTCTAGATTGGTTCTGCTCAAGTTCCACCTCGTGGCGGCGGCGAATCCACGAAAAAGCTCCTCCTTGATGTTTTCCTGGACGAAACCCTTCATGTAGCAAAAGAGGGGGGCAAGTGGGCCAGCAGGTTGCCCACAAGCCCTCATGGCGCGGCCTGGGGGGGGGGGGGTGGCCGCGCCGTGCAGGCTTGTGGCCAACCCCTGGCGTCCCTCTGGCACTTCTTCGTCCCAGTATTTTTTATAAATCCGGAAAAAAAAATCATCGTTGATTTTTACGGCGTTTGGAGTTGCGTAGAATAGGTATCTCAACTTTGCTCCACTTTCAGGCCAGTATTCCAATTGCCGGCATTCTCCCTCTTCATGTAAACCTTGCAAAATAAGAGAGAAAAGACATAAGAATTGTACCGTGAAGTGAAATAACAGCCAAAGAAGCGATAAATATCAACATGAAAACATGATGCAAAATGGATGTATCAGCAGCCGGTGGAGAAACCGCCGGGCTCGTTGAGCCCCCCGTTGCAGGGGAGGCCGGTGTTGGCGGCTCCGCGGCTGGTGCAGCACAACGAGGCCCATGGGGTGCGCCGCGCGGGGGAGTCGTTGGTGCAGGCATAAACAACACGGGAGGGCACCGAGGTACATGCGGCGTAACTGACGGCGTCGTAGGCGAGCTGGAGACCTGTTGAAAGGGAAAAATGGGCTCGTCAAAGCACATGTGCCTGGTGATGATAACTCGCCCAGATTCCGGATCAAAGCAACGGAAGCCCTTGGTATTGGGGGGTAGCCGAAGAAGACGCAAGGAATGGACCGGGCGGCGAGTTTATGTGGAGAGGTAGCGAGAAGATTAGGGTAGCAGAGGCAACCAAATACCCGGAGGGTGTCGTAGGAGGGGGGTGACCGAAGAGGTGATGGGAGTGAAGTTGCCACGAGCACGGCAGGGACGCATATTGAGCGTGTGGGTGGCGGTGAAGAGAGCTTCGGGCGAGAACCGGGGCGGAACGGCGGCGTGGAGGAGAAGCGCACGAACGACATCGTTGAGGGTGCGGATAACGTGCTCGGCACGCCCATTTTGCTGGGATGTATACAGGCATTTGAGGCGGAGGATGGAGCCGTGCGCGGAAAGCAGAGAGTGGATGCCATGGTTGTCGAATTCGCGCCCGTTGTCAGTTTGGAGGCCGAGAATAGGATGGAAAAACTGTGTTCAAACAAATGCAAAGAACAAAGTCAGCATAGGGAGGACATCCGACTTGCGACACAACGGAAAAGTCCATACGAAGTGCGAGACATCAGCAAAGATTCCTCTAATGTTAAATTTTAAAAAGTTTTATCTCTTGAATTATAAATTCAATTGACGATCCGCTTTCACCGTTACCTTTCTCGCATTGAGATCTTCGAAACTAGATTCCATGTTGACATGTTCCGACAATATCTTTTTTCATCGATAGTTGTGAGAATACTATTATTTACTTGTCACATTATTTGTCACATAGTTTTCACATTAAATTAACTTGGTTATCAGGTTTATGAATGTCGATATATCCCACTAAAAAATTGATTCATTGTGCTTGTGCTGGTTCATGCATTTACTTGCTTATTGTTAGTGCTTTAATAACCACTTTTTAGCTCCACATAACACTGCAATACTTAAAAGGTATAAAATTATTGTTCCGGTAACTATGTATAATTTTTGTTACAGCTGCATATCCGTAAGATGATAACTATGATGACATAAATATGACAACTAGAAATGACAAAAAAAATTAAGGAAACATGTCAACATGGAATCTTATTTTGAAGGTCTCGTCGAGATGAACCTAATGATAAAGACGAATCTTCAATCAAATTATTAATATGTGAGATAAATCATTTTTTCAGCCCGCATGCATGCATAGAGCACATGCTTTATGGAGCATGTTGAAAGCGACGGATGTCTTTTTTTAATGATTGGGCGTCCTGCACGGAAAGACAGGGTGCGGCCGTGCTAATTAGATTTTTCCAAATTTGAAAACCGCCTGTGAAAAACTAAAGCAAAGAGGAAAACCAGAAGAAAAAAACAAAAATGAATGCCCCCACGCAGACGCCATGCTGGGCCGGCCCTCACAGCCGCGCGTGTGACCCGGCGGAGGCGTCCCCCTGCCGTGGAGAGTGGTGGCCGTTCCGAACGGCGAGGACGGCCTAGCGGCGAACCACCCGAGCGAGGAGGCACGCGACAAAGGAGAGGGCGGCCGTGAAGGCAGCTGCCCGCTCAGCTGGGGAGAGGGCGGCGTGGCGTTGTCCGATGGCAGACCCAGCGCCGGGGGCGATGGATTCGGCGCCCCTGTCAGCTTCCGGAGCTGGCGAGGCGTCAAACCTGGGCAGGGCGCCCGGACGCACCATGGCCGGCGACTGCTGGTTTGTTAATTAATTCCTCTTCGTTACTTTTTTTCTCTGTTTCCTCATCATTCAGAGTAACCAAATACGCTTGCGGACGATCCATATTAACACTTGAGGATTGCGCAGTCAGTGACATTTCTACTGCATGCACACACCTATGAAATAAACCACTGTCCAACCCAGATTAAAGACCCGTCATGCATGCACATTTTACTTGTACCCTTGAGAAAGTAAGTGAGTACAAGTGCAAGATTATAAGCTGAAATTTTGCAGCCATATCTACAGCTTATTTTGTCCAGATGACAAACCCATCATGCAAAAAATAAAAACAAACTCGTTTGTAACCGCAGAAAATGCCCAAATTATTCAGGGAAATATACTCATTATTACAGTCCAGAAGAATAGTACTGTAAGTCTTAAAAGATTATAAACAATACTGAAGTCTTACATTTGCCACAATAGTTCGACAATAGTAAAGCCATAAATGTAACAGAAGAGCTAGACATCTTCATCTTTATTTAGAGGGTACAAAATAAGGCCCACAGTATAACATATGCTGCTGAAGATCTTCCACACCCTGGTTAATATTCCAGACCCCTCATTCAATAGGTTGCAGCACATACACTGCATCCTTCAGATATATTGGTTATTCTTCATCTGTTTTCTTTGCGAAGCTTTACCCACTTCACAACCACAAATACATAGACCCGATTGTACGCCTCGTCGAAAAGCCGGAAATAAGCAATCCTCCATCTCTTCTTGAACAGCAGTGCACAAAACACCATCCAGAGCCCCACCACAAATCCCAGCACAAGCCCAAAGTAAATGGTCAAAGGGTCAAATTCTTCCTTGCTGCTTTCGAGATCGCCATGGATGGAAGGATCATTTCCTGAACAATTCTTGTGGACAGGAGGCCCACAAAGCCCATTGTTGCCGATGTACATAAGTGACGGGTTGTCCAAATTTAGGGTGTCAAGTTGGGGGCCAGATGGTATGCTTCCAGACAAACTGTTGAAGGACAAGTTCAGGTAGCTCAGAGATGTCAGATTTGACAAGCCCGATGGGATTTCACCAGAGAGCTTATTCTTTGAGAGGTCAAGAGATTCTAATGAATGCATGTCGCCAATCATGTTTGGAATTTTTCCACTCAGTTGGTTTGATGATAAATTCAAATTCATTAGTTCAGCAAGCAAAGTGATGTCTGTAGGAATTTCACCACTCAAGGAATTGCATGATAAATCAATGTTCCGAAAATATGCAATTGTCCTACCATATATAAGTTGCTGTCCTTTGGTAATCACTGATAATATCTGTCGAAGGTAACCAGCTCCTGTTGTCAAACCTTTCAAATCTGTGGATGATTTGAAATCAAGAATTCCGTCAAACATATCCATTATTTCCTCTTGTAATTTCACCATAAATGTTAGGTTTGACAAATGCCAAGGTATTGCACCAGAGAAGTTGTTGCCTGATAGATCCAAAAATTGAAGATCCCCAAGATTTGTTATTTCGACCGGAATAATACCAGAAAGTGCATTGTGGCTCAGTAGTAGAAAACGTAAGATCTCCAACTCTCCTATCCATGTAGGTAATCTTCCAGAGAACTTATTCCATGATAGATCCAAGAACTTCAGACCTGTGTTGTTCTGCAAAAATGCAGGGATTGTTCCTGATAAACTATTGTTGCTGAGTATAAGAACTTGCATTTCGTTGATGCCAGAACATTGAGGAATTTCACCCTCCAAAATATTGTTCGACAAATCCAGATACATCAACTGTTCCATTTTGCAAATAGATTCTGGAATATAGCCACCAATTTGATTTGAATGCATAGACAATACTATAAGTTGTGAAGCTTCAACGTTTGATGGTATTGTTGCTGAAATGTTATTGTTCGAGATGTCTAACATGGTGATATTGTTGGCAACGTAGGTATTGGTCCTGTAAGCAGATTTGAACTGAGACAGAGTTGTTCAAAAGCCATGTCATGCATATGTGCTGGTAAACTGCCACTTATTTGGTTGTTAGAGATGTTCAGATATGTGGCATGTGAAAATGTTGACCAGAACCAATCAGGAAACTCACCCTTTAGACCATTGTTTGAAATGTCAAATTGAGTGATTTCCAGATGCTGAAGCCAAGGTGGAAACAGAGGACCAATCTGGCAAGATGCAAAACGTGCAGATTTCAGCGGAAATGGAGGGTGCCAATCTGAATTCAATACAATCTTCAAATTGCTGGAAGACAAGTCTATTTGCTTTAAACTTGTAAGATTCGCTAAGTGCTCTTCTGTGATCAGACCAGTAAAGCTATTGCCGCTTAGGTCTAGAGAAATCATATTAATAGAAGAACCTATTTCAACGGGTACACTTCCATTGAGATGGTTGCCAGAGAGGTCTAGGTTGGTTAGGCTAGTTGAATCCATAAGCTCTGGTGGTATACTTCCGGTGAGGCGATTGTTTCTGAGTTTAAGGGAGGTTAGACATGTCAAATTCCCAAGCTGTGGTGGTATAGATCCGGCAATTTCGTTGCCCCAGAGGGAAAGAGCAGTTAAATACCTCAAATTCCCAAGCTCTGCCGGTATACCCCCATTGAGGTCGTTACTGCATATGCCCAAATAAGTCAAACTGGTAAGGGCACCGAATTCAGCTGGTATACTCCCAGTCAGGTGATTGTCGTCGAGATCAAGGGAGGTTAGACATGTCAAATTCCCAAGTTGTGGTGGTATATGTCCTGCAAGGCTGTTTTCAGAGAGGCTTAGTATGCTCAACCTGGTGAAGTTACCAATAAAGTTTGGCAGAGATCCACTGAACTTGTTGCCACTTAAATCCAGCTCCTGTAATTTTTTCCTTGTGCATTGCGGCAAACTGTCCATCAACACTTCTATGTCTCCACTTATCTCATTAGATGAGAGGTTAATGATTTCCAAACTACAAAGATTCTTAAGAAGGTTTCTTGTCATCGTCATGTTCATGATCTCATTGTCTGAAATATCAAGGACTTGAAAGTATGTCATGTTTCCTAGTGTGTCAGGGAACTTGCCGAATAGTGAGTTCTGCTCAAGATCGAGGTACTTGAGGCTTGTTGCTTTCCAAAACCAGCCAGATCCAAGTGAGTGCTCAAAGTCATTCCAGGAGAGGTCAAGCTTCTCAAGTTTTGTGAGATTAAGGTGCGGAAGTGATTGGTTTGCATTATCAAGTTGACAAAGACTAAGTTCAACAACCCTCAAAGATGGTATCATATTCAGGGTATGAGGCCAGTCAGCTATCCCTGAGAGCTTTACTCCACTCATGCCAAGGAACTTCAGGAAAGGTAGCTTTGCTAACCAAGTGATGTCCATTGAATAGATCCAAGAAGAATCAGCTTGGCCAAGGTCAAGATACTGCAACTTAGACAGATTACCAAGCTGAGAAGGCACTGTACCGGTAAATGGTATGCCAGAGAGGTTAAGGTATCTCAAGTTCCCCATGGAGCCCAGTAAATGAGGAATTTGGCTATTTGTCCCTAGTAAACAGTTCATGCTGAAGTCCAGGTGCTCTACATGCTTCAAGGAAAGTAGAGAGGGACTTATCTCACCGAACAAAGCACTGGCACCACCACATACATCATAGTCGCCATAGGTGTCGACCGCCACATTGGGATTGCGAAGGTGAAGCTTGATGACATGGCCTGTTCGGTTGCTGCAGCTGACGCCTCTCCACTGGCAGCAGTCCTGTCCTTCCCATGAGGCGAGGATGTTGGTGTTGTTGCTTGTAACACCCTCTTTGAAGGACAGCAAGGCCACCCTCTCGGCAGGTGTCGTGGTTTTTTCACGGCAGATGTCCTCGTGAAAGGACTTAGTACTGGAGCCATCGCACCTTGGTGGCGACTCAAAGAGGTTAAGCGGGAGAGACACAGCGATTTACCCAGGTTCGGCCCCTCTGAAGAGGTAATAGCCTACGTCCTGCTTTGGTATATATTGATGTGTATTCGATTACAAGGAAGGCGTAACTCGCCTAAACCTAGCACTCGATGATATCTAACCTACCCTCTGTCCCCCGGGACTCGCCTTTATATACAGGTCGATCCCCTAGGGTTTACAAGGATTCTTTCCTTCCTACAACTCGTGACCCCTGTGGTTTCTAAGTCGCCATCTTCCGAAGCTTGGAGACCTTCCAAGAGCCACAACTGTTATACGACCTTGATTCGGCCACAACGAGGCATAACTAAATGTTTGGGTGAATCGCCCAATGGATGACCCGGTCCAACTAGGGCGGGTCATCCACAGGTAATATCCCCAACATTAGGCCCCAAATTGACTTGAACCTTTTCTTTTTCATGCCAACACCTCTGCTTCATTGAAGGCGATTCATCCCTCATTTTTCTTCATATGTCAAAAATCGTACACCCGACATTGGGCACTGAAAATCCCCTAAGTCGCCAAACCATTACTGATTGGCCTCTCCTTACTCCTCGATTTTCGGGAAGATAGCCACAACTCCGACGGATCTTTTAGCGCATCATTTATCCCGAAATTTTCGGCGCACATTTATAGCGAATCTTTTATCTCCCGGCGGTTCCCGCTCATGGCGCCTCGATTCTTGCACCTGCCTCGATAAATAGGCCGAGGGGGGGACAGAACTGTTGCTTCTCACCTACCAGTCCCGTCACCTTCCTCCCCACCGGCACAGCAAGAAAACCGCATCGCCCCGAGGAGTCCGCCGCCGTCCGTGCCTTCGGCCTTCACGCGAGGAGCTCCGGCGCCGTCGTTGAGCTTTCGCCGTCAACCACCCTCGCGCCGCAATCAACATATCCGCCATCGGCATTGTCGACTGCATCGCCGTCGGCCACCTCGCCGTTCACTTCGAACCTTGCCGCCGCCGGAAACTTCTCTGCTTGACGGGACGCCCGCGCTTCTCCAGCGAACCTCATCTCCGTCGACTCTTCTCTCTCGACAACACCAGGTTAGGCTTCCGCCTATCTTTAAGAATAGATTTACTTCTTGTTCGAGCTTCCGCCATTGCCGTGTTCTTGAAGCTCGTTGCATATAGATGCTATCTGCTTCGAATCGAGTAACACGAGCGTTGGTAGAATAGCTTAATACCCCGAATACTTTCACTTATCCGATGTACTTGTGAACCCTTGGACACAATGTCTCCACCAAACGAGGGGTTAAATGAACCGATTCCATCCATATAGTAGACATCCAAGACATGTAATATCATACTTTTACTTACTTGTAGCATGGGCGCCGTCTTCAAGAGTGACTGGCTTCCTACCAAGGTTGATGACGCTGTTTTAGACAATTATGTGAAAGCAGGCTGTTTGGATTCTCAAGATGTCATTGGCTGGTGCACCGGGTTAGGAGAAGATCTCCCTAACCCCAGAGAAGGGGAAATAGTAGTTTTTGTTGAACACCTGGAACGGGGTTTTAAGCCGCCCGGATCGAAATTTCTTAGGGACGCTCTGACCTTTATGAACGTCCGACTCCAGGATCTGGGACCCAATTCCATAAGCAATTTGAGTCAATTCCAAGTTCTTTGTGAAGCTTATCTGCGGATCGAGCCTTCTGTCCCCCTATTTTGGTATTTTTTCCATCTGAATCGCCAGACGGAATTCCACAATGGCCCCAGTTTGGAACTCGGCGGCGTCAACGTCCAGCGCCGTAGGGATAGTCCGTTCCCTTCACTCACCATGCCTAGCCATCCCAAGGGCTGGGGCGAGTCTTGGTTTTATTGTCAAGAGACGTCTCCTGCTGGTGAGAACAAGCTTCTGGGTTACAGGCCAACTCGCCTTCCGGTCAACTTCAAGCTCCCAGACAAGCTTACCGAGGAAGAGGAGTCGGAGTTCATCCCCATACTATCTGAGCTAAGATCCCTGACGAACAATGGTCTTACCGGGGTCGACCTAATCCGCTGCTCGGTTGAATGGCGTATTCTCCCTCTGAGCCGTCGAGATGGTCTGATGTGTGAGTTTGACGGCACCCTGGATCATCCTCAATGCTACTTTCACACAGCTTTAACGGAAAAGGACATTGTGACCATCATCAAAAAATTGACTGGCGAACCTGCGGGAAAATGCGGCCAAATCGGCCTTAAGCCGTTCTGCAAAATTAACCCGGCGCCCAAGGTAACCAAACCTGACTCGCCCTCGGTATTTATCCCTTATGCTTTACTGCTATCGTGGTTTCGTAATATATACCATTTCAGAAAGGCGATAAGTTCTGGTCTAGGAGACCCAAAAAGCAAGCCATGAAAAATGTCAAGCCGCCTTCTAAGAAAGCCAAGGGTAAAGGAAAATCTGCTGCTGCTGAGCCATCCGAAGTCGACGAATCTCAAGTCGGCGATGCACTTTCAGAGGTACAAATCCGTCCTCTTTTCACTCGCCACCTGTCACTGTTTAATCTTTTATTTACATCTTTCCCTTTCCCTGAAATAGAATGAGGATAACGAAAGCCAAGAAGACTCTCTTGAGGTAATTTCCGTTTCCTCCGATTCATCTCCTTCTCCACCTAAGCCGGCCAGGCGAATTTGTGGGAAGTTCCCTTCTCTCATCCAAATGCTTATCTGGACCCGAATTTCCTACTGAAGAAAGCACAACACACCTCAAATCAGAAAATGCGAAGTCATTCTGGCGACCTGGTATCCGGCCTACCGGCAACAAACAAAAGAAAACCAAGCGAGGTATTCATTATGAATAGCCATTCTCCACTTCTCTTTGGGTCACGCTTGTAACCCGCCTGTATGATTGACATATAACTCTTGCAGAATTCTCCTCCTACCTCGGGCGACTCAGTGATGTCAACACTTCCGCCAATGATTCGAGTTCCGGGGTAAGTCTTTTGATAATCTTGTCGTGACCTTTAAGAATAATGAACTTTCCAATTCCTTAACGTGCTTATTCTCCTTTTTTGCAGGGCACAAGCCAAGAAGAGGAAAACCAGCGGACCAACTCCTGACGCAGCTCCAGACCCCATGAGGAAACAACTCCAACTCCGGATCAAGCTGAGCCGCGACTCAAGTAGATCTCCCCGAGTCGCTGAGAGAAGTAATGGACGCCCCCAAGCCGCCGAGACCATTGACAACAACGGAAGACCCAGATGCCGTGTTTATTACTGGCTCTGGCTTTTCTAAACCGGCGGCGACAGTTTTGTCCAAACATGTAACATCCTCCTCTCAGGCCATTCCCGAGTCTGGGCTCTCCAAGGCGAAACTTTCCGACTATGCAAATTTGGAGTTTAAGGAACTCTGTTCTAGCTTTGCAAATCGCCTCGAGGCGAGCTATGAGATGGAGAAGAACCTGCTGAAGATGTTAAACAACAAACATGAGGTATATTTTGTTTATACTTATATTATTTCCATTAACCCCCAAGGGCCGGGTCATCAGTAAAAAGATGAGCCGGGTCTTTGAAAATTTAGAAAAACCTTCGCGACCAGTAACCCCCAAGGGCCGGGTCATCAGGAAAAAGATGAGCCGGGTCTTGAATTTTTTTTAAAAAAAGCTTCGCGACCAGTAACCCCCAAGGGTCGGGTCATCAGGAAAAAGATGAGCCGGGTCTTGAATTTTTTTTTAAAAAAACTTCGCGACCAGTAACCCCCAAGGGCCGAGTCATCAGTAAAAGATGAGCCGGGTCTTGATTTTTGTATAATTTCACCTGAAAAAATTATACATTAGCCCCCAAGTGTCAGGGATATTGCTTTGCAGTAATTCTGAGACTTGCCCTTATTTTAAACTTTCAATAGGAACACCTTGCTCAGACCGAATCGGCGCTGGGTGATTTAAGAAAAAACTTAGCTGGACAACAAGACGCCCGAGCTAAGTCGGAGGAAAAATGTCAATTGGCCTTGACCGAACTGGTAAAACTCAAGGCCGAGTTAAAAGAAGCGCAGGCTGAACAAAATGCCGATTTGAAGAGGGCAGAGAAAGCTGAAGCTAGGCTGGCCACTGTTCAACAGGAACTGTCCGGCTTAAAACGTCACATCTCCAACATGACGCAAGCCGTCTTTGGTAAGCCTTACTTAAATCTTCAACCTCATCCCCCTTTTTTCCTTCTTTTCCTTTTTTTTACTCATAATACTGATGTTAAGTCGCTAATCATCATAATTCAGGTCCAAGAGCCGCCAACCTGCAAGAAGACTGTGTGTTGATGCTGAAGGCGATTTATACGCTGACAGAGCAGCTGTACACAGGCAGTGTGTTGACCGTCAAAGCTGTGATGGGTGCCAAGGAACCTATTACTTCCATCAAGAAGGTACTTGGATGCTTGTCTACACTCTCCCCCCAGATTGGCGAGTTAACTCGGTCAGCCGCCCGGAAAGGTGTTCTGACTGCCCTGAGTCGCTGCTTAGCGTATGCTGCAGAGATTAACTTAAAAGAAGTAACCGTTGGCTTCCCTCAGCTCAAGGACGATGGATCAGAATTTGTTGAAGAGGATTACCAAAAAGTCGTCAAGGATTCTCGGCTGGCTGCAACTCAACTCGCCGCAAGCCTTGATTTAACAAAATACCAGGCGGCTTACGATAGCAGAAATAAGAAAGTCAGCCCGCCAACCTTCGTGACGACCAGCCTAACTCCTCGGCGGCCCAAAAATCCTTTCGACTTGGAGGCAGACTTGGCATCAATTCTGACCGACGAAGACGACTTTGCTGCTTTGGCCAGATGCAGTTGGGTATTGGGCGACTTGCAAATCGAAATTGGCCAGAGCTCACGCCAGGATGATCCCGAGGCGTTAGCGAAGTAAACTTTACTGAATTTGGCATGCAAGCCATGTAATAGGTCCTTTTTCCGCAAGTCAGTACTGTTTTTGATGATACCTTCTGCGAGAACCCTTATATTGTCTTTAAGGTGATTTGAAATATTTGACCCGCCTTAATGCTTAATTCGCCAAGGATGGAACAATTCTTATCACCTTCCTGTCTTTAAACTTGGAAAACATCATATGTGAAAACAAACAAACTATGGATATTTTCAACAAGCATCAGAAAGAAAAGGCTTAAAAACCTTCAGGACTATGCCACAACAAAAAATAGCAATAGTAATTTCGTCGGCTCATAAGGTCGCGACAGGGGGAGGCGAGTCAGAAAGCTCGTGCACCCACCCTAAATGCAGGTTTCGTCAGCTCATAAGGTCGCGACAGGGGGAGGCGAGTCAGAAAGCTCGTGCACCCACCCTAAATGCAGGTTTCGTCGGCTCATAAGGTCGCGACAGGGGGAGGCGAGTCAGAAAGCTCGTGAACCCACCCTAAATGCAGGTTTCGTCGGCTCATAAGGTCGCGACAGGGGGAGGCGAGTCAGAAAGCTCGTGCACCCACCCTAAATGCAGGTTTCGTCGGCTCATAAGGTCGCGACAGGGGGAGGCGAGTTAGAAAACTGGTGCACCCACCCTAAATGCAGGTTTCGTCGGCTCATAAGGTCGCGACAGGGGGAGGCGAGTCAGAAAGCTCGTGCTGTTGGAATTATGCCCTAGAGGCAATAATACATATAGTTATTATTATAATTCCTGTATCAAGATAATCGTTTATTATCCATGCTATAATTGTATTGAATGGAGACTCATTTACATGTGTGGATACATAGACAAAACACCGTCCCTAGCAAGCCTCTAGTTGGCTAGCCAATTGATCAAAGATAGTCAGTGTCTTCTGATTATGAACAAGGTGTTGTTACTTGATAACTGGATCACGTCATTAGGAGAATCACGTGATGGACTAGACCCAAACTAATAGACGTAGCATGTTGATCGTGTCATTTTATTGCTACTGTTTTCTGCGTGTCAAGTATTTATTCCTATGACCATGAGATCATATAACTCACTCACACCGGAGGAATGCTTTGTGTGTATCAAACGTCGCAACGTAACTGGGTGACTATAAAGATGCTCTATAGGTATCTCCGAAGGTGTTAGTTGAGTTAGTATGGATCAAGACTGGGATTTGTCACTCCGTGTGACGGAGAGGTATCTCGGGGCCCACTCGGTAATACAACATCACACACAAGCCTTGCAAGCAATGTAACTTAGTGTAAGTTGCGGGATCTTGTATTATGGAACGAGTAAAGAGACTTGCCGGTAAACGAGATTGAAATAGGTATGCGGATACTGACGATCGAATCTCGGGCAAGTAACATACCGAAGGACAAAGGGAATGACATACGGGATTATATGAATCCTTGGCACTGAGGTTCAAACGATAAGATCTTCGTAGAATATGTAGGATCCAATATGGGCATCCAGGTCCCGCTATTGGACATTGACCGAGGAGTCTCTCGGGTCATGTCTACATAGTTCTCGAACCCGCAGGGTCTGCACACTTAAGGTTCGACGTTGTTTTATGCGTATTTGAGTTATATGGTTGGTTACCGAATGTTGTTCGGAGTCCCGGATGAGATCACGGATGTCACGAGGGTTTCCGGAATAGTCCGGAAACGAAGATTGATATATAGGATGACCTCATTTGATTACCGGAAGGTTTTCGGAGTTACCGGGAATGTACCGGGAATGACGAATGGGTTCCGGGAGTTCACCGGGGGGGGGGGACAACCCACCCCGGGAAAGCCCATAGGCCTTGAGGGTGGCACACCAGCCCTTAGTGGGCTGGTGGGACAGCCCAAAAGGCTCTATGCGCCAAGGAGAAGAAAATCAAGAGAGAAAGAAAAAAAAAGGGAGGAGGTGGGAAGGAAGGGGGACTCCCTCCCACCAAACCAAGTCCAACTCGGTTTGGGGGGGAGAGTCCTCCCCCTTGGACTCGGCCGACCCCCTTGGGGCTCCTTGAGCCCCAAGGCAAGGTCCCCTCCCTCCCACCTATATATACGGAGGTTTTAGGGCTGATTTGAGACGATTTTTCCACGGCAGCCCGACCACATACCTCCACGGTTTTTCCTCTAGATCGCGTTTCTGCGGAGCTCGGGCGGAGCCCTGCTGAGACAAGGTCATCACCAACCTCCGGAGCGCCGTCACGCTGCCGGAGAACTCTTCTACCTCTTCGTCTCTCTTGCTGGATCAAGAAGGCCGAGATCATCGTCGAGCTGTACGTGTGCTGAACGCGGAGGAGCCGTCCGTTCGGTACTGGATCGTGGGACTGATCGTGGGATTGTTCGCGGGGCGGATCGAGGGACGTGAGGACGTTCCACTACGTCAACCGCGTTCACTAACGCTTCTGTTGTACGATCTACAAGGGTACGTAGATCACTCATCCCCTCTCGTAGATGGACATCACCATGATAGGTCTTCGTGCGCGTAGGAAAATTTTTGTTTCCCATGCGACGTTCTCCAACAGTGGCATCATGAGCTAGGTTCATGCGTAGATGTCTTCTCGAGTAGAACACAAAAGTTTTTGTGGGCGGTGATGTGCGTTTTGCTGCCCTCCTTAGTCTTTTCTTGATTCCGCGGTATTGTTGGATTGAAGCGGCTTGGACCGACATTACTCGTACGCTTACGAGAGACTGGTTTCATCGTTACGAGTAACTCCGATGCTCAAAGATGACTGGCAAGTGTCGGTTTCTCCAACTTTAGTTGAATCGGGTTTGACCGAGGAGGTCCTTGGATGAGGTTAAATAGCAACTCATATATCTCCGTTGTGGTGTTTGCGTAAGTAAGATGCGATCCTACTAGATACCCATGGTCACCACGTAAAACATGCAACAACAAAATTAGAGGACGTCTAACTTGTTTTTGCAGGGTATGCTTGTGATGTGATATGGCCAATGATGTGATGTGATATATTGGATGTATGAGATGATCATGTTGTAATAGAAATATCGACTTGCACGTCGATGGTACGGCAACCGGCAGGAGCCATAGGGTTGTCTTTATACTAACGTGTGTGCTTGCAGATGCGTTTACTATTTTTCTAGGATGTAGCTTTAGTAGTAATAGCATGAGTAGCACGACAACCCCGATGGCAACACGTTGATGGAGATCATGGTGTGGCGCCGGTGACAAGAAGATCATGACGGTGCTTTGGTGATGGAGATCAAGAAGCACGTGATGATGGCCATATCATGTCACTTATGAATTGCATGTGATGTTAATCCTTTTATGCACCTTATTTTGCTTAGAACGACGGTAGCATTATGAGGTGATCTCTCACTAAAATATCAAGACGAAATTGTGTTCTCCCCGACTGTGCACCGGGCTACAGTTCGTCGTTTTGAGACACCACGTGATGAACCGGTGTGATAGACTCAACGTTCACATACAACGGGTGCAAAACAGTTGCGCATGCGGAACACTCGGGTTAAGCTTGACGAGCCTACCATGTGCAGACATGGCCTCGGAACACATGAGACCGAAAGGTCGATCATGAATCATATAGATGATATGATTAGCATAGGGATGCTTACCACTGAAACTATACTCAACTCACGTGATGATCGGACTTGAGCTAGTGTAAGTGGATCATGAACCACTCAAATGACTAGAGAGATGTACTTTTTGAGTGGGAGTTTAGCGAATAATTTGATTAAGTTAAACTCTAATTATCTTGAACATAGTCTAAGTCCACTTTGAATATATTTGTGTTGTAGATCATGGCTCACGCGACAGTCATCCTGAATTTTAATACGTTCCTAGAGAAAGCTAAGTTGAAAGATGATGGAAGCAACTTTGTAGACTGGGCTCGTAATCTTAAGCTAATCTTACAAGCTGGGAAGAAGGATTATGTCCTTAATGCTGCGTTAGGAGATGAACCACCCGCTACGGCTGATCAGGATGTTAAGAACGCTTGGTTAGCACGTAAGGAGGACTACTCAATAGTTCAATGTGCAGTCTTGTATGGCTTAGAACCGGGACTTCAACGTCGCTTTGAGCGTCATGGAGCATTTGAGATGTTCCAGGAGTTGGAGTTTATCTTTCAGAAGAACGCCCGGATTGAGAGGTATGAGACCTCCGATAAATTCTATGCTTGCAAGATGGAGGAAAACTCATGTGTCACTGAACATGTGCTCAAAATGTCTGGGTACTCAAACCGTCTAGCTGAGCTGGGGATTGAACTCCCGCAAGAAGCTATCACTGACAGAATCCTTCAATCACTGCCGCCAAGCTATAAAGGCTTTGTGTTGAACTACAACATGCAAGGGATGAACAAGTCTCCCGGCGAGTTGTTTGCGATGCTGAAAGTCGCAGAGTCTGAACTCCGTAAAGAGCATCAAGTGTTGATGGTGAATAAGACCACTAGTTTCAAGAGAAACGGCAAAGGCAAGAAGGGCAATTCGAAGAAGAACGGCAAGCATGTTGCCAATCCGACGAAGAAACCCAAAGCTGGACCTAAGCCTGAAACGGAGTGTTACTATTGCAAGGGTATGGGTCACTGGAAGCGCAATTGCCCCAAGTATCTGGCAGATAAGAAGGCGGGCAAAGAAAAATTAGGTATATTTGATATACATGTTATTGATGTGTACTTAACCGGCTCTCGTAGTAGTGCCTGGGTATTCGATACCGGTTCTGTTGCTCATATTTGCAACTCGAAACAGGAACTGCGGAATAGGCGAAGGCTGGCGAAAGATGAAGTGACGATGCGCGTAGGAAATGGTTCCAAGGTTGATGCAATCGCCGTCGGCACAGTGTCACTTCAGTTACCGTCAGGATTAGTGATGAACTTAAATCATTGTTACTTAGTGCCTGCGTTGAGCATGAACATTATATCTGGATCTTGTTTATTGCGAGACGGTTACTCTTTTAAGTCAGAGAATAATGGTTGTTCTATTTCTATGAGTAACATCTTTTATGGTCATGCACCGAATGTGAGAGGATTGTTCATATTGAATCTTGATAACGATACACATATACATAACATTGAGACCAAAAGAGTTAGAGTTAACAATGATAGCACCATATTTTTGTGGCACTGCCGCTTAGGTCATATTGGTGTAAAGCGCATGAAGAAACTCCATGCTGATGGAATTTTGGAGTCACTTGACTTTGATTCACTTGACACGTGCGAACCATGCCTCATGGGCAAGATGACTAAGACTCCGTTCTCAGGAACAATGGAGCGTGCAAGTGACTTGTTGGAAATCATACATACCGATGTGTGTGGTCCGATGAGCGTGGAGGCACGCGGCGGATATCGTTATTTTCTCACCTTCACTGACGATTTAAGTAGATATGGTTATGTCTACTTGATGAAGCACAAGTCTGAAACATTTGAAAAGTTCAAGCAATTTCAGAGTGAAGTGGAAAATCATCGTAACAAGAAGATCAAGTTCCTACGGTCTGGTCGTGGGGGTGAATATCTGAGTTTCGAGTTTGGTGCTCACTTAAGACAATGTGGAATTGTTTCACAGTTAACACCGCCTGGAACACCACAGCGTAATGGTGTGTCCGAACGTCGTAATCGTACTCTATTAGAGATGGTGCGATCTATGATGTCTCTTACTGATTTGCCGTTATCATTTTGGGGCTATGCATTAGAAACAGCTGCATTCACTTTAAATAGGGCACCATCAAAATCCGTTGAGACGACACCATACGAACTGTGGTGTGGCAAAAGGCCAAAGTTGTCGTTTTTTAAAGTTTGGGGATGTGATGCTTATGTCAAAAAGCTTCAGCCTGAAAAGCTGGAACCCAAAGCGGAAAAGTGCGTCTTCATAGGTTACCCAAAAGAGACAGTTGGGTACACCTTCTATCTCAAATCCGAGGGCAAAGTGTTTGTTGCTAAAAACAGAGCTTTTCTCGAGAAGGAGTTTCTCTCGAGAGAATTGAGTGGGAGGAAGATAGAACTTGACGAGGTTGTCGAACCTCTCATCCCTCTGGATGGTGGCGCAGGGCAAGGGGAAACCTCTGTCATTGCGACGCCGGTTGAGGAGGAAGTTAATGATGATGATCATGAAACTCCAGTTCAAGTTTCTGTGGAACCACGCAGGTCGACGAGGCCACGTGCTGCTCCAGAGTGGTACGGTAATCCCGTCTTATCAATCATGTTGTTAGACAACAATGAACCTGGGAATTATGAAGAAGCAATGGTGGGCCCAGATTCCAACAAATGGCTGGAAGCCATGAAGTCCGAGATAGGATCCATGTATGAGAACAAAGTGTGGACTTTGGAGGTACTGCCTGAGGGCCGCAAGGCCATTCGGAACAAATGGATCTTTAAGAGGAAGACGGACGCTGACGGAATGTGACCGTTTATAAAGCTCGACTTGTGGCAAAGGGTTTTTCACAAGTTCAAGGAGTTGACTACGATGAGACTTTCTCACCCGTAGCGATGCTTAAGTCCGTCAGAATCATGCTAGCAATAGCTGCATTTTTCGATTATGAAATCTGGCAGATGGATGTCAAAACGGCGTTCCTTAACGGTTTCCTTAAGGAAGAGTTGTATATGATACAACCCGAAGGTTTTGTCGATCCTAAGAATGCTAACAAGGTGTGCAAGCTCCAGCGATCCATTTATGGACTGGTGCAAGCATCTCGGAGTTGGAACAAACGTTTTGATGAGGTGATCAAAGCATTTGGGTTTATACAAGTGGTTGGAGAATCTTGTATTTACAAGAAAGTGAGTGGGAGCTCTGTGGCGTTTCTAATATTATATGTGGATGACATATTACTGATTGGAAACAACATAGTGTTTTTAGAGAGCATAAAGGATTACTTGAATAAAAGTTTCTCTATGAAGGACCTAGGAGAAGCTGCTTACATTCTAGGCATTAAGATCTATAGGGATAGATCAAAATGCCTGATAGGACATTCACAAAGCACATACCTTGATAAAGTTTTGAAGAGGTTCAAAATGGAACAGTCCAAGAAAGGGTTCTTGCCAGTTCTACAAGGTACGAGATTCAATAAGACTCAGTGCCCAGCAACTGATGAAGATAGAGAGCATATACGCTCCGTCCCCTATGCTTCAGCCATAGGTTCTATCATGTATGCGATGCTGTGCACTAGACCGGATGTTAGCCTGGCCATAAGTATGGCAGGTAGGTTCCAGAGTAATCCAGGAGTGGATCACTGGAAAGCGGTCAAGAATATCCTGAAGTACCTGAAAAGGACTAAGGAGATGTTTCTCGTGTATGGAGGTGACGAAGAGCTCGCCGTAAAAGGTTACGTCGATGCAAGCTTTGACACAGATCCGGACGACTCTAAGTCGCAAATCGGATACGTATTTATTCTTAATGGGGGTGCAGTAAGCTGGTGCAGTTCCAAGCAAAGCGTCGTAGCAGATTCTACATGTGAAGCGGAGTACATGGCTGCCTCGGAAGCAGCTAGGGAGGGTGTCTGGATGAAGCAGTTCATGACGGATCTTGGAGTGGTGCCCAGCGCACTGAATCCAATAACCTTGTTCTGTGACAACACTGGTGCCATTGCCTTAGCAAAGGAACCACGGTTTCACAAGAAGACCAGACACATCAAACGACGCTTCAACCTCATCCGCGACTACATCGAGGGAGAGGACGTGAATATATGGAAAGTGCACACGGATCTGAATGTAGCGGACCCGCTGACTAAACCTCTTCCACGGCCAAAGCATGATCAACACCAGAACTGTATGGGTGTTAGATTTATTACAATGTAATTCACATGGTGATGTGAGGGCTGGATTATTGACTCTAGTGCAAGTTGGAGACTGTTGGAATTATGCCCTAGAGGCAATAATACATATAGTTATTATTATAATTCCTGTATCAAGATAATCGTTTATTATCCATGCTATAATTGTATTGAACGAAGACTCATTTACATGTGTGGATACATAGACAAAACACCGTCCCTAGCAAGCCTCTAGTTGGCTAGCCAATTGATCAAAGATAGTCAGTGTCTTCTGATTATGAACAAGGTGTTGTTACTTGATAACTGGATCACGTCATTAGGAGAACACGTGATGGACTAGATCCAAACTAATAGACGTAGCATGTTGATCGTGTCATTTTATTGCTACTGTTTTCTGCGTGTCAAGTATTTATTCCTATGACCATGAGATCATATAACTCACTGACACCGGAGGAATGCTTTGTGTGTATCAAACGTCTCAACGTAAGTGGGTGACTATAAAGATGCTCTACAGGTATCTCCGAAGGTGTTAGTTGAGTTAGTATGGATCAAGACTGGGATTTGTCACTCCGTGTGACGGAGAGGTATCACGGGGCCCACTCGGTAATACAACATCACACACAAGCCTTGCAAGCAATGTAACTTAGTGTAAGTTGCGGGATCTTGTATTATGGAACGAGTAAAGAGACTTGTCGGTAAACGAGATTGAAATAGGTATGCGGATACTGACGATCGAATCTCGGGCAAGTAACATACCGAAGGACTAAGGGAATGACATACGGGATTATATGAATCCTTGGCACTGAGGTTCAAACGATAAGATCTTCGTAGAATATGTAGGATCCAATATGGGCATCCAGGTCCCGCTATTGGACATTGACCGAGGAGTCTCTCGGGTCATGTCTACATAGTTCTCGAACCCGCAGGGTCTGCACACTTAAGGTTCGACGTTGTTTTATGCGTATTTGAGTTATATGGTTGGTTACCAAATGTTGTTCGGAGTCCCGGATGAGATCACGGACGTCACGAGGGTTTCCGGAATAGTCCGGAAACGAATATTGATATATAGGATGACCTCATTTGATTACCGGAAGGTTTTCGGAGTTACCGGGAATGTACCGGGAATGACGAATGGGTTCCGGGAGTTCACCGGGGGGGGGGGGGGGGGGGCAACCCACCCCGGGGAAGCCCATAGGCCTTGAGGGTGGCACACCAGCCCTTAGTGGGCTGGTGGGACAGCCCAAAAGGCTCTATGCGCCAAGGAGAAGAAAATCAAGAGAGAAAGAAAAAAAAAGGGAGGAGGTGGGAAGGAAGGGGGACTCCCTCCCACCAAACCAAGTCCAACTCGGTTTGGGGGGGAGAGAGTCCTCCCCCTTGGACTCGGCCGACCCCCTTGGGGCTCTTTGAGCCCCAAGGCAAGGTCCCCTCCCTCCCACCTATATATACGGAGGTTTTAGGGCTGATTTGAGACGATTTTTCCACGGCAGCCCGACCACATACCTCCACGGTTTTTCCTCTAGATCGCGTTTCTGCGGAGCTCGGGCGGAGCCCTGCTGAGACAAGGTCATCACCAACCTCCGGAGCACCGTCACGCTGCCGGAGAACTCTTCTACCTCTCCGTCTCTCTTGCTGGATCAAGAAGGCCGAGATCATCGTCGAGCTGTACGTGTGCTGAACGCGGAGGTGCCGTCCGTTCGGTACTAGATCGTGGGACTGATCGCGGGATTGTTCGTGGGGCGGATCGAGGGACGTGATGACGTTCCACTACGTCAACCGCGTTCACTAACGCTTCTGCTGTACGATCTACAAGGGTACGTAGATCAGTCATCCCCTCTCGTAGATGGACATCACCATGATAGGTCTTCGTGCGCGTAGGAAAATTTTTGTTTCCCATGCGACGTTCTCCAACACGTGCACCCACCCTAAATGCAGGTTTCGTCGGCTCATAAGGTCACGACAGGGGGAGGCTAGTCAGAAAGCTCGTGCACCCACCCTAAATGCAGGTTTCGTCGGCTCATAAGGTCGCGACAGGGGGAGGCGAGTCAGAAAGCTCGTGCACCCACCCTAAATGCAGGTTTCGTCGGCTCATAAGGTCGCGACAGGGGGAGGCGAGTCAGAAAGCTCGCGCACCCACCCTAAATGCAGGTTTCGTCGGCTCATAAGGTCGCGACAGGGGGAGGCGAGTCAGAAAGCTCGTGCACCCACCCTAAATGCAGGTTTCGTCGGCTCATAAGGTCGCGACAGGGGAGGCGAGTCAGAAAGCTCGTGCACCCACCCTAAATGCAGGTTTCGTTGGCTCATAAGGTCGCGACAGGATGACACAATTTGCTTTTTGATAGAGAAGCCCCCAAGTCGGGGAATATTTTATTACTTCATAATGAAACTGAAAAACTTACAAAGTGTAAAGCTTAAGAGCTTAAGTGTAGTAAGGCCGCAAATGGGCAATATTCCAGGGGCGAGTTGACTCAGCCTCTGTGGTCGGTCGATTAGTCCGAAGATCCACCAAATAGTAAGAGCCATTGCGGAGGTTCTTGCTGACGACGAACGGCCCTTCCCAAGGGGGTGACAACTTGTGCATGCCCGCTCGATCTTGTATTAGACGAAGCACTAAGTCGCCTTCCTGAAAGGTCCGACTCTTAACCCGGCGACTATGATAACGCCGCAGATCTTGCTGGTAGATAGCCGAACGGGCCGCAGCCAGGTCACGCGCCTCCTCCAAGGCATCCAAAGAATGTTGACGCGCCAGCTCATTATCTTGTTCCACATATGCGGCGACTCTAAGGGAGTCATGCCTTATGTCCGTAGGAAGAACAACCTCTGCTCCATAGACCAAAAAGAAAGGGGTGAATCCCGTGGACCGGTTCGGGGTAGTCCGAATACTCCACAGTACCGAAGGTAACTCTTCAACCCAACACCCTGGAGTCCTTTCCAGGGGAACCATGAGTCGGGGCTTGATCCCTCGTAAGACCTCCTGATTCGCCCGTTCTGCTTGCCCGTTAGATTGCGGGTGAGCAACCGCAGAAATATCAAGTCGGATATGTTCTCGACGACAAAAATCCTGCATCGCCCCTTGGGACAAGTTAGTACCATTATCAGTAATAATGATGTGGGGATATCCAAACCAGAAAATCAGGTTCTTCAAAAATTTGACCGCTGTCTCCGCATCACAAGCTCCAACAGGTTCCGCCTCAACCCACTTGGTGAATTTATCAACCGCCACCAATAGATGGGTCTTCTTGTTGGAGGACATTTTAAAGGGACCAACCATGTCCAGCCCCCAAACTGCGAAAGGCCAAGTAATGGGAATCATTCTCAATTCTTGAGCCGGTATGTGAGCCTGCCTCCCATAACGTTGGCACCCTTCGCACCGGCGAACTATGTCTTCTGCATCTGCGTGAGCCGTCAGCCAAAAGAAACCATGATGAAAAGCCTTTGATACCAAAGAACGTGACCCGGCGTGATGTCCACAGTCTCCGGAATGAATGTCATTTAGGATCGCGCATCCTTCTTCGGGGGAGACACATCGCTGAAAAACCCCAGAAGCGCTCCGTTTATACAACTCGCCATTAATGATGACCATGGATTTGCTGCGCCGAACGATCTGGCGAGCCAAAACTTCGTCGGTGGGTAACTCGCCGCGAGTGAGATAAGCCAGATAAGGGAGCACCCAATCCGGAATGACATGGAGAGCTGCCACGAGCCGAGACTCGGGATCTGGTATCGCCAATTCCTCCTCTGAGGGCAAGACCACGGATGGCTTATGCAAGATATCCAGAAAAACATTAGGGGGAACCGGTTTTCTCTGTGAGCCGAGTCGCGAGAGGGCGTCAGCTGCCTCGTTGAGTCGCCGGTCAATATGGTCCACCTGATAGCCATGAAAATAACCCGCTACGTCAGACACAACTCGTCTGTAAGCCGCCATCATGGGATCCCGAGAGTCCCAGGTACCAGAAACTTGTTCCGCCACCAAATCGGAATCGCCAAAACACCTGACTCGTGTTAGGTTCATCTCTTTCGCGAGTCGTAAGCCATGAAGCAAAGCTTCATATTCCGCCGCATTATTAGTGCAGGGAAACATGAGTCGGAGAACGTAACAGAACTTATCTCCTTGAGGGGATACTAACACCACACCAGCCCCCGAGCCTTCCAGCTGCCTAGATCCATCAAAGTAAATAGTCCAGTAGGTAAGGTCAGGCCGATCTTCCGGAACCTGTAGCTCGGTCCAGTCGTTAACGAAATCAACTAGTGCCTGGGATTTGATAGCTATGCGGGGAGTATACTGTATGTGATGAGACCCAAGCTCTATTGCCCATTTGGCGATTCGCCCTGTTGCCTCCCGATTCTGGATAATATCATTAAGGGGAGTAGAACTCACCACTGTGATCGGGTGCTCCTGGAAGTAATGCTTAAGTTTTCGACTTGCCATAAACACCCCATAGACCAGTTTTTGCCAATGCGGGTATCGCTGTTTGGAAAGAGTTAACACCTCGCTGATAAAATATACTGGGCGTTGCACTGGGTATTCCTTCCCTTCCTCCTTTCTTTCAACGACCACAGCCACACTTACTGCCTTGGAATTTGCCGCGATATACAGAAGCATAGGCTCCTTTTCAGTCGGGGCTGCCAGGACCGGCGGGTTAACCAATTGGCGTTTTAGGGCCTCAAGCGCCTGGTCTGCTTCATTTGTCCATACGAATCGGTCAGACTTCCTTAATAATTGATAAAGAGGAATCGCCTTTTCCCCTAGGCGACTCACAAAACGACTTAAAGCCGCAATGCGACCCGCCAGCCGTTGAACTTGATTAACATTCGCCGGCTTTCCGGGAGAGGTAACCGCTTCGATCTTGTCCGGGTTAGCCTCGATGCCGCGCTCCGATACCAAGAAACCCAGCAATTTTCCTGCAGGTACACCAAAAACGCACTTGGTAGGATTTAACTTCATCTGATATACCCGTAAATTATCAAAAGTCTCCTTAAGGTCTTCAAGTAGTGTCTCCCCCTGGCGGGTCTTGATCACAATATCGTCGACATAAGCATGGACGTTGCGACCAATTTGGCTACGAAGACAATTCTGGATACAACGTTGATAAGTCGCCCCCGTGCTTTTGAGTCCGAAAGGCATGGACACATAGCAAAAGGACCCGAAGGGGGTTATGAAGGCCATCTTCTCCTGATCTTCCACGGCCATCTTGATCTGGTGATATCCTGAATAGGCGTCCAGAAAACACAATCGTTCGCATCCCGCCACCGAGTCAATGATTTGATCGATGCGGGGAAGAGCGAAAGGATCTTTGGGACAAGCCCTGTTGAGGTCTGTATAGTCAATGCACATACGGAAAGTGCCATTCTTCTTGAGTACCAACACCGGGTTAGCCAGCCATTTGGGGTGAAAAACTTGCACGATGAACCCGGCGGCTAAAAGGCGGGCGACTTCTTCTCCAATCGCCTTGCGTCGTTCTTCGTTGAATCTGCGAAGGTATTGTTGGATAGGTTTGCATTTTGGGTCAACGTTAAGATGGTGCTCAGCGAATCCTCTCGGTACACCAGGCATGTCAGAAGGTTTCCATGCGAAGATGTCCCAATTCTCACGGATGAACTCGATGAGCGCGCTTTCCTATTTGGGGTCCAGACCCGTCCCAATGGTGAACTGCTTGGATGAATCGCCAGGCACGAAATCGATTGTCTTAGTGTCATCCGTCGGTTTGAACTTGAGGGGTGACTCAGAGTCTGTAGTCGGCTTCTTGAGTGGTGACATGTTAGCCGGGTCAACATTGGCCCGAAGGTGCTTGAGCTCTTCCGCCGCACAGGCGACTTCCGCATAAGCCGCATCCCCTTCTTCACATTCCTTTGCGATCCTTCTGTCTCCATCAACCGTGATGGGTCCTTTAGGACCAGGCATTTTGAGCTTGAGGTAGACGTAGCATGGGCGGGCCATGAAGCGGGCATATGCCGGTCGCCCGAACAGTGCATGGTATGGGCTTTTCAGTTTGACCACCTCGAAGATTAGAGATTCCGACCTATAATTTTGCGCAGTTTCAAATGCTACTGAGAGCCTGACCCGGCCTATGGGGTAGGCCGACTTGCCCGGGACAATTCCGTGGAAGACCGTGGTCGAAGGCATCAAGTCTTTCTCCAATAGATTCATCCTCTGGAAGGTGTCGAAGTATAGGATATTGATGCTGCTGCCACCATCCATTAATACCTTTGATAGGGTGTAACCCCCTACTTGGGGAGCCACGACTAATGCCAGGTCGCCCGGGTTATCTATTCTTGGCGGGTGATCCTCCCTGCTCCATGTTATGGTCTGCTCGGACCAGTGGAGATATCTGGGAATCGCTGGCTCAGTTACACTGTACGCCCGGTGACTTACCTTTTTATCACGCCTGCAAGCATTAGTGGTGAAAACGTGGTACTGCCCATTACTTAGCTGTTTGGGTTGCTGCGGAAGCCCCCATTGTCATCCTGGTCCTGTGGAGCCCCCTGCGGGGGCGGCTGCTGGAAAACTCCCGGCGGGTTGTACCGCCGCTGGTGGTGCACCGGGTACTGGCCGCCGCCTGGTTGCGGGCCTTCCTGAGCCCCCTGTTCAGGAAAGCCACCGAAGGGGTTCTGCCTTTGGTTGGGCGCGGCGAGTTGGTCCTGGCGCCGGTTTGGATCTTCGTTTTGACTCTTCTTGATTGCCTCCGCCCGAAATTCTCGCATCACGAAACAGTTTTCCCAAGAATGACTCGCCGGGCCGTCGGCCGTGGTGTGGTGCGGGCAAGGGCCCTTGAGCAACTCTTCATAGTTACGCGGCCTTTTCCCACTGAAGCCTCGGTTCTTCTTTTTGCCATCATTAGCATTGGTGTTGGCGACCAAGTCCGAGGGCTCCTCCTGCGGTCTACGCTTGCCATTGGTCCCCTGATTGTGACGGTTGCGTCCCTGGAAACGGGTATGGTTTTTGGACGACTCCCCCTTTTTGGGCGATTTAGCCTTGCCATCCTCGCCGGGATCCTTGGTATCATCGGCCTCGGCATACCTAGTGAGGGTGTCCATTAGTTCGCCCATGTCTTGGACCTTTCGTTTGAGTCGCCCCAACTTCTGTACTAAGGGCTCGTAATGACAATTGTGCTCGAGGATGAGCACAGCTTGAGCCGCCGTAATACCATCTGACGAATGAATAATTTCTGCCACCCGCCGCGACCAATGGTGGGCCGATTCGTCCGGGCGCTGAACACAGTGTTGTAGATCGACATCGTCATTGGACGTTTGCAGGTTCCCCGGAAGTTTTTGATGAAACGCTCTTTTAACTCGGCCCAGGACTGGATAGAATTGGGAGGCAAATTTTTCAACCAGGTGCGTGCCGACCCCTCGAGCATCATAGTGAAGTATCGGGCGCAAACCGCCTCGTTTACGTCGAGCATGTCCATGGCAATCTCGTAACCCTCGATCCATGACGTTGGTTCGAGGTCTGGTGTATAATTAGGCACTTTCCGTGGTCCCTTAAAGTCTTTGGGCATCCTTTCGTTCCGAAGGGCCGGGGATAAGCATGGTACCCCAACTCGCCCTCCGCCCCCTACGAGGGGGGCCGGGGCGTCTTGGATATTCGGGAGATCTCGGCCCGGCGGGTTCCGCTCGGGCGGGTTGTCCTGCGGGAAGTGTCGCGGCCCACTGTTTACGGCAGGCTGGTCCTCTGGCCTGCTCCTGGTATAGCTTTCCTGAGGGGTGGAGTGCAACCTCTCGAGGCTATGCGAGAACTGGGCGTTTTGAACCACCGCCGTTTTCAACATCTCGACGGCGTTCCTCGCTTCAATCTCAGCTAGGGTGTTGCCGTGGATTGGAAGGGACTCCAGGTGGTGAGTTGCGGCAAGCACGTTATCCACCGGGTTGGAGGAGTGGCCTTGAGGGGTCCGGAAACGAGGAATTTGACCCTCAATCGGCTGAACCGGAGGGTTAGGTGGGCGGCCCGGTCCTCCTGCCGGGGCGGCTCCCATCCCGGGGGTTCGGGGAGTGTCGAACAGATGGGTCGGGTTGAGGTCATAGGGCAGGCGACCCTGGTGTCTCCGCTGATGGACGGCGTCGGACGTGCGCTGCTGTCTTTCGAGCCGCCAGTTGTCAGTGTTTAATCGCATCCTTTCGGCTGTGATTTGGGCTTGTCGAGTCTCGATCCTGGCCGACTCCATCTCAGCATCCTGGTGGGCCTTTGCCACCGCCTCTCTGAGCTTTGCTAACTCTGCGTTTATCTCCTCTTGGTTCTCTGGCGTGAGGGGAGTCGCCATTAGTCTCGTGATTTCCGCCGCTAAGTCCACCAGGACTGCGGACGCACTTCTGGATGTCCCGCCGGTCCCATCGCCTCCGGTAGGGTTTTGTGCGGGTTGAGTTGCCCCAGCCATGTAGATGGCGATCTGGCGACGGGTTCGATCAAGGATTTCCGGATCCATGGCCAGCGACAAGCCTCCGAGACCGTCCCCATGGAGAGACCGGATGGAATCTGAATCGCCCATGGATGACTCGTCGTGAGAGTTGACCGGGGTAACTTCCTGAGTCGCCAAGTGTTGTGGTTCCTCCGATCCCTGCGTGAACCCCACAAAGACTGGGCGAGTTAAATTCTGTGTTATGACTGGGAGGACGAACCTGGCCGGCTCGACGATGTCGGTGGAGATGTCCGGCTCAGGAACGGATGATCCGATCATGCCGATGAAGATGTTGATCTTGCCGAAGGGGACCCTGTAGCCAGATTCGATTGAATTTGCTTCAGGTCCCCATCGCTGGTTGTCGATGTAGGCTATCCCGCGGCGGCTCCGAGTCATGAGCGCCGTCGCGTAACTCCCAAACCCTGGTAGGGCTCCCTTTGAAAACTCAACTCCACCGTGCGTAGGCCCCACGGTGGGCGCGAACTGTCGTGGTTTTTTCACGGCAGATGTCCTCGTGAAAGGACTTAGTACTGGAGCCATCGCACCTTGGTGGCGAATCAAAGGGGTTAAGCGGGAGAGACACGGCGATTTACCCAGGTTCGGCCCCTCTGAAGAGGTAATATCCTACGTCTTGCTTTGGTGTATATTGATGTGGATTCGATTACAAGGAAGGCGTAACTCGCCTAAACCTAGCACTCGATGATTTCTAATCTACCCTCTGTCCCCCGGGACTTGCCTTTACATACAGGTCGATCCCCTAGGGGTTAACCTTTGTACCAAAAAAGAATTATTCTATCAGAAACTCCGTTCCAAAACAACTTGAGTCCCGGGTCGTGGCAAAACCAAATCGTAAAATAAAATAGTATTCAAATTAGCATGCATTCAATTATAAGCAAATACATCATCTCTTCTGTCCGTACATCGTCGAATATTATCACTAATACTCTTTGAATATTATCATACATATAGCATCACTGATACATCTAGAACCGTAGCGCCCGACGGGTATCGGCGCGGGCAGTGGACACCCAAAGAGAAGGAACCATCACAGGATCATAGCTCCAGTGAGATCCCCGAAGAACCTGCCAGGTATGCTCGAACCTGCCCTCCAACGCAACCATGTAGCGACGGACGTGCTCATCCTCCTCGCTGACACGGTGACGTACCACCTCCGCGGTGTCCGGAAGCCTCGGCACCCTCACTGGCCCACGCGACCGCCACCAAACAAGGATCGGTCAACGACGGGCTGGCTCCTCACCAACCTACGCCCCCCGGAATGTAGCACCTCCCAATACCAGCCGGGCGGAGCCCAGTCCCGGACAGGGCCCCTCTGATCAAGCAGGTGTCCTCCGCCGAGTCGACGACGAGGATGCGGGATAGGCATCGTAAAATGAACTAAAAAATAAACTAGTTCTATTAATTTTCTTGCTAAAAATAAACTATTAACACTTAAGCATATACAATACCAAAATTAAACTATTAACACTTAAGCATATACAATATTACTAATTTTCTTTCTTTTTCTTTTCTTCTCCTCTCCTCCTCTTCTTATTCTCCTTTTTCTTCTTTTCTTCTCCTCCTCTTCTTATTTTCCTTTTTCCTAATTCTAAATATTACAACCCTAATAATCTAGCACAAACCTCATAACAATAGGAATTAAATGACAAAAAAATCTTTTTCTTCTTTTCTTTCCTTTTTCTTCCTTTCTTCTCCTTTTTCTTCTTTTCTTCTCCTTTTTCTTCTTTTCTTCTACTGGCCGGAGTGTTGGGGAGGAGGGGGCGGGGGGCTTACCGGCCGGAGATGTCGACGGCACGCGGCGAGGAGGACGGCGCGGAGGACGGCGCGACGGCGAGGAGGACGGCGCGACGGCGAGGAGGACGGTGAGGAGGACGACGAGGAGGACGGTGAGGAGGACGGCGAGGAGGACGGCGCGGCGGCGAGGAGGACGGCACGGCGGCAAGGAGGACGGCAGGCGGCGGCGAGCAAGACGGCGGGCAGCCTGACGGCGTCGTCGAGTTCGTCGCTGTGCCGCGCCGGGGAGGAGAACGAGAGGAAGAAGAAGAGAAATGGACGATTTGCGTTGGAAATTTTCGAAGTCCCGCTTATATAGGTGGATCTATAGTCCCGGTGCGTGGCTCGAGCCGGGACTAAAGACCCCCTTTAGTCCCCGGTGGAGCCACGCCCCGGGACTAAGGCCTCTTTTCGGGCAGACCAAGAGGCGGGAAGCAAGGGATCTTTAGTCCCGGTGCGTGGCTCCAGCCGGGACTAAAGGAGGTCTTTAGTCCCGGGTCATGGCTCCACTCGGGACTAAAGCACCTCCTCGGCTGCACGATAAGCCCCGTCGGAGCTTGTCCATCAAGCTCCTCTCTAAAGCAGGCTTACGGGCCTAAACTTACTGAAAATTGAAACTTATATTCAAAAATAGTTTCAATTTTTTTCTATTTTCAAAATTAATTATTTTGACTATCCAAACTATTAACTTGAAACAACAAACAAGAGCAAAAGGGGATTCAAAAGAGCACAAATAGCATAAAGTACCTTACCTTTAGCCGATATAAAACTGTAGCTCCAATGCTACCTGGCTGGATTTCAGACCCTGCTCTTGATCTCAAAAAGAAGAAGAGAAGTGTTTGTTGAAGAAAGCAGTGGGTTGTTGATTTGTATTCAACAATTACGCATTGTTAGTGAGCGCTGGAATTTGGATTGAGCTTCGCAACTTGGTTAATGGCACGGACAACAATAAATTTAAGCAGGCCTCTGCCTCTGTATTAGAAGCCTGAATTTTAGAAGAGTCCCGTTTGGAGAACTTTGAGCTCTAAGTAAAAAGCTGGGCTGAGGCCTTTTATGTAAATTTAATTTTTGATGCGAGTACAAGTTATTATGCGATGGGGGCTCAAGTCCTTTCTGACGATCGATCAACAGTAAGCAGGACTGAACGACATTTGTTTCTCAAACAGGAAGTGAATACGAGGCATTGTTTTCCTATGCAGATGGTATTTTTCTTGCGGGAACAAAAAGTAAATTACAATATTTCTTGCGACCTAAAGTGAAATAAAGATTGAGATATGATGTCAGTACCATATCCACCTTGGTTCCAGGCACAACCACACACTGATCCTGACAGTACTGTCCTACTGAAGACTGAAGATGCCTGAAGTGTTGATTCTCGCGGCTGTAGACGTTGCTGTAGTTAGTCGCTTAAGCTAGATATACTTCACTTAATTCTACTTATAAAGAGTCTGGGTTCTGTGAGTTGTCAAAACCCTATGTACTCTTATACATACACCATAATGCGATGCTCATCTGAGCAGGGCCGAATATAGTTCCCCAATTTCCTGTCCCAATTTCTTCCCTTGCTCGCCAGATTAGTAGTAGGGTCTGGCAGGTCCGTACACTCACGGCCTGGCAATGCTATGTCAGTATCCAGATCCAAATCTGCTCGTTAGAAGATTTCAATCTGAGACAGTAGACTTTATTGAAATATATTGCCCATTTTCCTTCATAAGTTTGGACTCTTTGATTAGTTGACTGGATCATGAATTTAATATGATATCAGAGTCAAGACATCTTGAATTCAAGACCCCGTCAACGCAGTATTAAAATTAAACGATTTTGCAGCCTACATCGATCCCACGTCTAAGGACTAAAATAGCCTAGACGTGAGGGGAGTATTGAAATATATTGCCTGGCTCCCTTCATAAGTTCGGACTTATGGATGAGTTGCCTGAAGTATGAATTCAATAGACTTTTGAAATGCTATAGTGGCAGGTAAGTTGTTACTCCACTTGTTAATACTAAGTGCAGGTCAAATTCAGTTTACCTTTTTCTTTTTGACAAAGGATTGCTCCCTGATTTCCCTTTTTTTGCGACAAATACTTGTATATAACTCATATAACAGGTTAAATTCAGTTTAACCACCTCATCAGGTATTCAGGTCCAGTCAGACCAGATTGTAACCAGACTAGATCACCGGCAGTAGCGGATGTAACCTAATGGGTCAGGATGGACCAATAGTAAAACTGTTTATTGTAATTATTTTTCCATAATATATATATATATATGATCGTGCTATTCGTCATTCTGGATGAGGAATAGTTATTCTTCACCCCTCTCTATATTCACATCAATACACCGTAATTTTACGTTTTTTAAATTTTAATCTTATCTCATATGTAAAAAGAGACAGTAAAAAAATACATATTCACTGTAAAAAATATTTTATGTCACGTAAAAATTACAAACATAAAAACATAGTGTAAATTATACATAAAATGTGATTTTTCTGGTCTTATGACCTATATTTTTGTTTTCTTGTGTCAACTTTTTCATAGTTAATCAATATAAATGTATCTATTTCCATGTTATGTCTCAATTCATGAATTAAGAAAGCAAATCTTGATCTATCTCTGTATCGTCTAGGTAACACATTACCGGTCACTGCTGAGTAATCAGTTGGATCGAAGAAACCATTTTTGTTCAGTTTCACCCTTCGCTGCCGCTTTAACTTGGTGTTCTCCACAAATGCAGAATCTTAATCTATAAGCATTGTTACTTACTTAACTACCAGCAGCTTGTTCTATTCTCCTTCGTGAAACAAATTGCTTTTAGTAGTATTTCTTTTCTTCTGATTATTCACTCTCCAGTCCATCAACTTTTTAATCTGACTCCGTCTTATAAATCATATAAACTTCCCTTAGTTGATATAGGTGGCAAAATCATGGCTGCTGGTGATGACAAAGGCACTGCTGCTGGTACGTGTTGTAAAAGGATTCTGTTTGTTTTGGTTCTAGTCGTCTCACTGTCATCATCTTGGTGTAGCAAATATATAGTCTTGCTGTACCTGTTGTCCTGTTATCATTTCTTTGTTGGCAAGCCATTACTTGATGACTTGATTTGGGCTCTGCGGATTGGTTTCATGAGAGTGTGTTTCTCAGTTTCGGTTATACGTTGCTAATTAATTTGTGTTAGCAGATTGATTTTTTACTAAGCTTATCTTAGCGGGACTTGTAGTTTTCTAAACAGTAGGCTTTGGGCACTTTTACATAAGGGTTAGGTTTTTTCAGATTCATGTGCTCTCGCGCTACAGCATTACACCATTGATAGAGCTTCTTCAGAATGGTGTTTAAAGCTTAAATTAACAATTTCATCAGAGTTCAAGCATTACATTCTGCTATGTTTCTTGACAAGTGTTTTATGTAATACTCTGCAGTCCCAATGTGGCTTATTTGTTTTCTTACCTGATCATGGAAACAATATAAAATATTTCATGTTGATCTATTGCATCCATTTTTCTTGTTTTAGTCAAGTATATGTATGCGAACACAAAATATACATATTTCCCCTGTTTAAGTGTAGTGTAGTAGTAGAATTTGATGTACAGTTAACTATAAGGCTTCATACATGTGTACAAAAATAAGCTAATATAAATACAGAATTGTGTTTCCGTGTATGACCTAAAGTTAATGCACATTCTTGCATCACAATAATAACATACCTGTAGCTCGAACGCTACCTGGTCGAATTTTGAACCTGGCTGCACTTGATCTTAAATAGAAGAAAGTAGTGGGTGACTGCCCTGTATGCAACAATTATGCAACTTACTCAACGGCACAGCCATTGATAAGTTTAAGCCGGTAGAAGAAAACCCAATTTTGGAAGAGGACATTAAGATAGCGCAAAGGAGAACATTAAGATGCTATGGACCTGTTCGGATCCTCTCCGCTCCACAACTGCGGCTCCAACCAAGCTCCTCGTTTCCTCTACAGCACAGAGCAGGGTTTTAAGATTGGAGAGGTTTCGAATAGGCTCTATGTTTTCTCTGGTGCTTCCGGAGACCATGTCTGATTGTTGGCAACGACAACAGACACCTTCCAGAGCATGCTTTTCACTGACTCTAACAGAGTAATTGACAAAAGACTACCAGTTTTGGAGCCGACATCCCACAAAGCTACTAGTTTAAAAAATTTAACCGAAAACTACCACACTTGTGGTAATTCGTCGCACAAAACTACCACTTTCGGTTGATGGCCGTTTTGATGATTTAAACACGATTATGACAAGTGGGACGAATTACATGAAAATGGTCATCAACCAAAACCGGTAGTTTCTGGGACGAATTACCACAAATGTGGTAGTTTTCGGTTAAAATTTTTAACCGAAACTGCTAGTTTTTGGGACGACGGCCTCAAAATTGCTAATTTTTTTTTCCAATTACTCACTCTAACAAGTGCCTCTTGTGCCCGCTCCACGTCAGATCATGCCTCAGTAACCTTGTCCTTAAGGTTCCTGCTTTGATTAAAATCATCTTTGCAAACTGAATTGGCATAACAAGTGTGAATTCAGCCCATATGCCTCTTTCCGCAACATGGGACATTTCTTATGCTTTCTAATATTTTATATGCTTGACATATATACTCCCTCCATTTCTAAATATAACTTTTTTTAGAGATTTCAACATTAAATACTATGTACGGATGTATACAGACGTATTTTAGATTGTAAATTCACTCATTTCTCTATGTATCTAGTCCATATTAAAAATTTTAAGCAGATTTATATTTAGGAACGGATGGAGTATAACACAAATCCTGAACGCTCACACTAGGATTTTAGTCTTGAAATATCAATACACACTGCTCATACCTAATTAGAAACTAAAGCGGGGAGAACTTTTGAATTGAACATGATGTTTTGTGCGGCTGTAGGAATATCTTCATGCAATCTGGTGGACCTAGAAATAACATTCTCAAGATGTCTGAGACATAACAAACGTGAAAACTGATTACTGCCAAATCTCAAGATAAATAAAAATTGCACGAACAATATAAACTCATCAAGCGGCAGATATATGTAAATCCCATTTCATTCATGGAATGAAACAAACGTCCAATTCGATGGATCGAAATAGGAATAAAAATGAACAATTCGGATACAGATGTTTCGCAAAGAAAAAAATCGGATGCAGATTACAACAAAATTACGCATCCTCACGGCACATGATGGGATAGACGCGGTCCATGCATTCCTCAGAGACGCCACTCAGCCGCTGCATGCGCATATTCCTCAGATGCACCGCAAAATAGCCATACTTGTCCACGCTGAAGAAGACGTACCCGTTACGTGAACGCACCTTGCGAGCGCGCTCCTCACCATCGCTCCTAGGTGTGTCGACGACGAGCTCCATGATGAGAGGATGGAGCTCCACCTCTCTCTCCAGGCAGCACTGCTCGCTGAGATGAGTAGTACTGCTTTCTCCCGGCTTGGTGTGGCTGTATAGTCGGAGCACGAGGAGCCTATCGATGCAGATGAACCACAACTTCTCGTCATTTCCCCGGCCATAATCCACGAACGCGCCGCCATCCAGCATCATCCAGCCTCGGGGCGGGGTCACCACTAGGGAAGTCCCACCAGTGCGCATGTCCAACATCAAAAACCCCATGGAATCAGGGTAAGAGGCCGCTGCTCTACGTGTGTATAGAATTTTATGGAATAGCGCAACATCAGTGCGAGCTGCCTGTCTACCACGATTACTACGAATGTACCATTCCTGGGTCCTCCTATTGCTGGCTCGATATGGAAGGACGCTCCAACTGTTGCCATCGCCGGAGCCACCCGAGTGTACCCATGTCTGGTAGGTCCACTTATCATCTTGGTCACCAGGCATTGCTACCACACACACCACTTTGAATGACAGATCTGTGGCAACTGTTTTGGCATCACGCAACATTGCAGCACCGAAGAACTTGCCGTGCTCGGAGTGGACCATCGGAGGGAGTTCCTTGAAGCCATGGGTGACAGGGTTGTATATCGCGAAGACATGCTTGGCCCTTGGGTCACTGATGGGGCGTACATGCCAAAGGAGAAGAAGGTTCTCCATGGAATCTATGATGGACCATGGGCCACCGGGCAAGGACTTGGCAATATTGACTTGGATGTTATTGTTCTTGACAGCAAGATCCGGCGATGCCACCTGATCGGTGGGACTAAAAGTCATGCAATGCTTGCCTGATTCTTGTGAGAAGACCTGTTGGAATATGCCACAAAGGGCCGGTGGACGCTGTTGGCGAAGGATGCCGTGATCAGTGATGATATGACACCATGGTTTACAGGTGAGGGCAGACTGGGCGATGCTCGTCGGCTCCGACAGGAAAAAGAAGATTTTAGCAAGGATGTCTTCGTCAAGGAGGTGAATGTAACACGTCTCAGGTGCAACCATGGCCATTTTGGATGGATCTCTACTTGCTGCACATTCACAAAAATGAATTGTACAATTATATATTTTTTCCTTACTACCATGATGTCTGCATGAATAAATGAATTAATTGGATACACATATGAAATGAACATCTCAACAATTAGAAGAATTCATCCTATGAAACAAAGATAAAAACTAACAAAGAGGACGGCCAATCCACGACAATTCAGGAAAACGTTCAATGTAATAAGATGATTTTTGTTCAAAAGTCATAACGATGACACCGCTCTCCATATTAAAATTTTCAACATTATTTGCAACACCATTCATGATAGTTAATTGTTACAAAAGCATGTCCGACATATATGTGAGAAAATCCCAGATGGTGTCCTGGCCTCCAACCGCGTACAATAGGGAAGTCTCAAAGGCCAAACAAACCCATGAATTATATAAACCGGACCTCAACAACCAAACCCTAACCATTTCTCCTAGACCCACCCCAAGGCTTTCCCCTTAGGTGGCGGCACACATACTAGATCGACCACTACGCAACCCTGCTACCCATCCGCCCACGTCTCTCACCCCACATCTCCCTCACTTTTCCCTAACCCAGTGGTAGATGAGGAGACGCATCTGCACTATATCATTGCGGCCCATGATTGTGGGTAGTGTTGGCAAAGTCAGGTGGAAGACGAACAAGCGGTTCACTAAAGCGGAGAAGTGCTCCTAGATCCAATTCCTCTCTATCCTCCATCACACAAAACAATTGACCCCACTCGCACCCTAATCCCCTTTGTTCTCATCTATCCATTCCCCTCTTGCCCAAGGAAACCTCACGGATGACCAAATCGATCACTAACCTCTAGGATAATGGTGGGAGGTGCCCCGCTCCTCCGAAGGAATAGATCTGTTCGCTTCAATTTGACTTGCTTTCTATTGCAAAATATAATTTGCTAAGTTCAAGATTTGGAAATCATACCAAAGAAATCCCCCTCCCTCTTGTGGGGTGATGTGTAGATCTGAAGATTTGCACTACAAGAGGTCAAACTTTGTGGGGAACACCCAGACGCGGTGCGGCGGCGCTAGGATTTTGGGAGGATTGCTCTAGGATTATGGTGGGAGGAGTCAAATATGTGTCACGGTCGGAATTTATATATAGTGTCATGTGTATGGTAAGTTGTGGGGGTTCATACATATATGGTTGGTTCTGGGTCAATATTAAAGGAATGTAACAATTTGCTAGGTTTTATATTTTTTAGCAGAAAAACAACAAGAGAGATTCCTATTGCAAGTATATTATATAGTTCAAATATTTAGAGGGCCATTTTGACCCAAAGTAAACAAAAAAAATCAGAAATACAACAGGACTATTGGGGAAAATATCCAAGAACACCAGAAGTCAAAATTACATTTAGATCCGTCGACCACCTAGTGACGACTATAAAAACCGGAGCGAGCCGAAGGCACGACCCCGTCATCACCCCCCCCCCCCCCCCCTCACTGGATCCAGTAAAATCTTGTTGTAGTAGATAGTCAGGAAGTCATCGTGCTAAGGCGCATAGTATAAAAAGCACACCATAAAAATGTAGAGGAAGAGAAGTGTGGGTCAGAAGGATTCAACATGTACACACATGATTGCTAACAAACGTAGACCTAGCGAAGAAAAACATCAAACGAATCCCACAAGATCCGCCGGGAAACACACCTCCACACACCCTTTAATGGCGACGCTAAGAAGACCGTTGGGAAGAGGGCAAGGCGGGAACAACCTTATCTTATCTTTGGGAACCATCATCACCTCACCTTTGTGGGAAGTAAAAAATCCTAACGAAGCTCAAAAAACACCTAAAAGACGGATCCCTTCCGCCAGCAATGACAGGGATCCATCGCGCCTTCATGGTCCTTGGACCACAAGAGACAAGGTTGACTGGCGCCAGCGAGAGGTACAAGATACAAGCGCCCTTAGGTACACAAGCATCCGTACGATCTTTTCAAGTGGCTACCAAGTAAAAGCACCAAGAATTACTATCCCCTTACTAAATATATATAAGAACATGTTTATCTATATACATAATCTTTTTTATAAAAAATATGATTTTTGTAAAAAAAATCCATGAATTTGTTTTCTACTATAAATTAAATGATATTCTTGAATAATCCTGAATATTTCCAAAATTCATTTTTTCCTCGAATTCATATTTCGGTGTACATATTTCTAAAATTCATGATTTTTTAATTTATGAGTGCTTTTTACAAAAAGTGGTTTTTAACTGAAACACTAATTTATAAAAACTGTATACGCTATGGATTTTTTAAATGTTTTTAGCATTTTTTGCAGGTAAAAAGTTTCAAATAAAAAAAACCCATTGGAAAACCCAAATAAACCAAGAGAAAAGTCACAAAATCAGACGAGGGCAGACGCTGAGCTAGGCAATCCCACCACGCTCCCGCCACCCCCGCTCCCTAGGGTTCCCCCGCCGCCGCCGCCGCCGCCGGCGGCGGCCTTCCTAGGCCCCCGCCATCGTCGGCCGTCCCCGCCCCCTCCCCCTCTCCCCCTCCCGGATCCGCCCCGAGCCGTCTCTCCGGTAGGTGGCCGGGGCAGCGCGAACCCCTCCCTTCTTCGACCTCCCTCCAATCCCCTTCCCTCCCTGCCGCCGCCGACGGCCGCCCACGGCGCTTGGCCGGGTGGTGTTGGCGGCGGCAGGACTGCCTGTCCCCCCGCGCGCGGCTCCTTGCCCGGGGCATGGGGGCGGCGGCGGTGCTCCTCGGCTCGACGATGGTCCGGCGACCCGGCAACAGTGGCCGGCGACGCGCGAGGTGGTGGCGCGCCCCCGGCCCAGATCCGGACCATGTGGGCCCCATCTGGGTCCTAGCGGGCCGGCTCCCGACGTGGCTTCATTGTCGTCTGTGTGGTGAGGAGGAGGAGCAGCTCGGACGGGGGGGGGGGGGGCAGCGACGCCGAAGGCGCGCCTACTGCAACGCTATGGCGGGAGATTTATGGGCGTGGAGAGCCTGGCCGGGCCTGTGGGCCCACAGGCCTGGTATGCTCCTGCTATTGTGCCCGGTCGGCTACCGTCATCGACGGTGGAGGTTGTACCCTCCCACGTGCCGACGGTGTTGTGGCCCCTAGTCCCGGCTCCTATTCCCCACTGTGGAGGCCTCACTTCATGGTGCCGTGGTGAGACGGCGTGGAGGCTTCATGACCGCGGTGGCGCAAGACGATGGTCGGTTTGGTGGCAGGCGCTGGAGCATCCGAGGTGAAGGTTGGGATCGGGGGAAACCCCTGTCGGCGTGGCCGACACCGACGCGGCGACGCATGTGGGTGCTGCCGGACCTTCCTGGAGGGCGTCGGGGGCGACCCTTCCTCTTGCCTCGTCACGTACCAGGGGAAACCCTTGGGAGGAGCGTCTTCATCGTCGCGGTCCTTCTTGGAGGTGTTGATTGGTACCGGTGCTTCGGAGCCTTGGAGCTTGGTGGGAGATCTTTGGTGGCTGCAGTGGTCGTGAAGCGTCTTGATTTCCGTCGAGCCGCCGTTGTCGGCATTTTTTTCTTGTTGTTTCTCTTTCGTTTCTTTTAGGTATGATTGTGCTGCTTCCGCCCCAGCACCTGTTGTTGATTGTATCGGTTGATTGCTTTGGAATACAAATTGGGGGAAAACCCTTTTTCGGCAAAAACCATGCTCCCGCCGGTCATGGTAGGTGCGGCTCTCCACGCGGGGATCGGCGCTGTCAACCGAGGCGAGGCGCGGGGCAAGGCGCCGGCCATCCGACGGTGGCGGCAGAACCGGGAAGCGCTGGTTAGCTAATTTCCCTTCAATCAACTCTCTTACTTACATTATTTCTTTGTTTCACCATCATTCAGAGTAACCACATACACTTGCTCAAGTCTGAATCTTGTTAAATTCTAGTACTTGCTGCACACTGTATTCGTACTACCCTTCAGAAAGTCAGACAACACATCACAGAGTACAAGTACAAGATTATATACTGAAGTTTTGCAGGGATTTCTATAGCTAATTTTGTCCAGATGACAAACCCATCATGCAGAAAATAAAATCTGACTCGTTGTAACTGCAGATAATGTTCAAATTATTCAGAAAAAGGGGCCAATAGCTCCTGTGCGACATACTTCCCCGCTAATCGCTGGAGAACGACGTTGTTCGATCAAATAGCTCAGAGACGACCATTGTACAGTCCAAATAGCCACGGCCTGATACGACACTTTTAAGCCCTCAAACAGAAGGAAATTGTTAACAAATTTGGATTACGTGAGCCGGTGAAATTATTACGACCTGATACGACACTTTTAAGCCCTCAAACAGAAGGTTCAAAGGTAACAAATGACACTTCCTCCTCTGACTCAAGTGACTATGAACCTGATGATTATAAAAACCCAGTTACAGTAAACTTGCCAATATTGCAACTAAACAACAAAGTGCCATTGAAAAGCTTTAAAAACTGCTAGACAGAAGCGATGACATGTTGAATGATGAAATGTATCGTACTCAAATCCTCATTGAAGATGCGAAAGGTCTTTAGTCTAGATTTGATGGTCTTCAAAATCGTTATGGCACACTCTTGGCTGATTATGAGAAACTTACCTATGAATTTCTTCAAAAGAAACTTGATCTTGAGAAGTTAAAGATGTCTCATGATGATCTTCGAATGAAAAACGATTCATTGCTTGCTCAACAAATCAGTGCCGCTTAGGTTGAATTCACTCCACCATGTCTCAAATTTATCGAGCGTGAAACTGCCAATTCTTCACCAGGATCATCAAATGCTTCTATTGCTACAAATTCTTCAACTGCTCCTGTGGTAACAAATTCCTCACTTGAGGAAACCACAGATGTTACTGACGAAAATGCAGGGCTGAAGGAATTGTATGTGACAGGCATGTACAAAAGCCTCAAAGGGCATCAAACCCTTTGCGATGTGCTCAAAAGGGAGATTTTGAACAGGAACCCGAGGAAACAAGGAATTGCCTTTGAAAGGAAACTGAATGTTGATGGATCATACTGGAAACCTAAGTAGTATCCCAAAACCTCATGGGTTGCTGCTAAAGGACCTCCTGTTGTTCCATCCAATCTAACAGGCTTTGCATGTGAATTATCCTATTCCTCAGACGAGTCATTTGACTCCAACTATAAACTGTTGAAAAATCAATCTAGTGAAGTATTTGCTTGATATGTTGGAACTAATTGCAGGAATGGACCACCCCCGAGGAAAATCTGTGTTCCCAAAAGTGGCTTGGAAAATCTTCAGGTGAATGTCCTCATGACACCACCAGTGAAGAACCTGAACCCCATATCAAATTTCTCAGGTGGACCAAAGTCTTCAAGAGGATCAAAATCCTCAACCGGTCAAAACTATGCTCGTACTCGTGCTATTGATTTTGATATGCAGGGAAGTTACAAGGGATATGAATATGAGCATTATACCTTAAATCATTATGTTCATAAATCCTTAAAGAACTTCTCTGCCTATTCATTTGAATACTCTAACCCCCTTACTGTGAAGAGAAGTGCATTAGCTTCGTTGCCCCCTTTCTCATATGGTGCTCGCAGGATGATGAACTCTTTGCCACCCCTTCAGATGTGGGTGGTGAAGAATTCAAACTAATCACTTCTGCAGGTCAGGTCTCCAGATGAAAATCATCTTCTGAAGAATTTGCTGGAGACCTGAGAAAAATGCTTGATCGGACGCAAGCTAAAATTGATGAAATGATAACATTTCACACATCCTCAAACATACCGTTTATGATGAAATTCCTATCTGATGAAATTGATATCACATTATTCAACTCTGAAGCCTATGAGATGGTAAAATGTACTAATTCAAGTCTCAAGAAGTACTACATAACCCTGCTTGTGCTCACCGTGATCGTCCTTCTCTTGTATGCGATCTAATCATAGCTAGTTTACAACGATGATGAAACATGAGTTTGATCATGGGCAGTTGCATGTATTCAAGACTTCTAATAACTTGTATCGCTATATCTTCGAGACATGAATGGTGATCGACTATCAGTGATGATGATGATATCAGATGAAAGAACTTCTTGTATACATATCTGTTTCAATGAATATGCATGTTGATATCGTATAGAAGCTGTATCTGTCTAAACAGAGCAAAAGAACGTAATAATATTAGTAGTAGCGCTGGAAAAATATTACCTGCAACGCTTTTGTAACAGTGGCGCTCCACTCCAAAACACGCTGCAGATACACTAGTGGGGACAGGGCCTATAGCCCCGGCCCATAAGGGGCTTTAGTCCCGGTTCAGCAACCGGGACTAAAGGGGCGGGACTAAAGGCCTAACCTTTAGACCCGGCCCTGTTACAAGTCGGGACTAAAGGTGCTCCACGTGGGCGCCTCGTAGCACCCGAGGGGCAGGCCCTTTAGTCCCGGTTCGTTACACGGACCGGGACTAAAGATTTTCTGATTTTGCTGGTTTTCGGGTTTTTTTTTTTGAATGAAATTATTTTTGGGTTTTAGGGTTTAGGTGTTCGGGAGATTAACGTGATGCCTCGTTTGGTGTTCGGGAATTAGTTTTCATATAATTTAAATAGAAATAATTATGCATATATATATAAGATTAACTTATCTTACAAGCGAGCATATATATACAATTATATGCATATCTGAATTATCGGGACTAGAGCCCGTCTATTCAATTACATGGACGAACATCAGTAATGGCCCCTAGTTACACTAAATCGTCCTTTTTCATCTATAGCTTCTGTCCTCAGAAATCCCGCAAGCTCCTCTGCAACAGCAATCGCGCGTTGCTCTGGTAGGACCTTCGTCCTCATGGCCGTGTGCTATATAAGAAGAGGAGATGCATATGAATATCAATCATGATAACAAAGAATGACAGGTAAAAGTAGAGGTGTGAATGTTATTGCTTACGTCGAATCTGTGATCCTTGAGCTCAGAGGTAAACGTGCGAATGGTCTCGCAAACATAGTATCCGCATAGATGCGTTCCCCATGGCTGCTGGTCGCTCTAAAAGTATTGACAATTACTACTTACGAGAATAGAATATATATAATCAAAATAATAATCTAGCATCATAAATGCATTGAAAATTAATAGAAGTATATCATACTACTACTTACTTGAGCCGCTCTAAAGGTCAGCTTCTCAGGAAATTTACCGGAAGTCACGCACTTGAACCGCTTCCAAACCCTGCCCGACAAGGATAATGATTTGCTAATTTTTTCATTAATTGATATATCAGAAAATCATCGAAAGAGACCGATAGAGCGCAAGAATGATTAAAATTACCCTTGGAGCATGTCCTGCAGGCTTTGAAACTGTTCCAAGGGTCTCGATAATGGGTCGAAGGCATCAACAATTCCTTTATCAATTTGAATGTCCAACAGAATCCAATGAAAGCTGCACATGTATATATATATGTGTCAGTAACTTATCAATTACACTTATATGTGAATGGACACAACAGAGTAAAGACCCTCACCTGAAGTTGTATGGAAACAGTATGTGGTCACAGAAATTTTGATCTATTAGAAACCTTAGAAGGTTTTCCTCCGTCTCCTTGGGTTTATCAGTTAGCGTCGCTATATGTATTTTATCTAGGTCAATAAACCCAATATTTAGGATGGTCTTACTTTTACAATCCAGAATCTTCATTCTGCATAATAGAGTATAAGTTATATATAGACAATGAATTGAAATAACTAAACAAGTTATATGTAGACAACGAATTGAAAAACTTACAAACAATAGCAACTCATAAGCGATTTTTCGAGGGCGTCGCCATTGTACATCTGGAAGAGTTCATCAAAGTCGATATGGATTTCTTCGAAGCAGCTGTAGTACTCCCGTGGGACACTCAGCACGATCATCGTTCTCCCATTCTTTGATTCACTTAAGTACCATTGATGCAAGTAACGCATATTTGTTGGGAGATCATCTTTGTTGACCAAAGGCTCTCCCATGACAAACTGTGGCTTAGGGGCTACCACAGCCTTGGGTATCCTGTCGTCTTGGGAAGCCAGCAAATCTTCAACCGAGATACCACATTGAGCCGCCAACTCCTTTGCTCTTTCAAAAGCTTGCCCCTGCATCGGAGGGGGAACATTCTCGGTTAACACCTTGAGTGGTGGGATCGACTGTTTGGCCTGTTGTCCAAGCTGAGGAACGTCTGATTTTTTCTTGCTTGTAGTTCAACTTGATTTGCTCCCACTTGCACTTGCACGTGAGCTGCTCTTTTTCACTTCCTTCTGCAATGTGCGTGTATAGTCATCAGGCTTATAGTGTAAGTCATACTGTGATGGAAGGGTTATGATGTCTTTTGCCCATGCTATTTGCTTCTCGGTGTATTCCGGGCGGGGCTCGGGTTCCTTCTTTTTCATCTGCGCATCATGATGTTCCTTTGCTATCCTGGCGTTTTCCTCGGGGGTACGATCATAAGGTCTGATAGGCAGATTAGCATGAGGTACCTTTGGGAGGGGCGATCGTTTGCGCTTTGGGGGGCTCCGTCGCTTAGGAATCATCGGCGGAGCGTTCTTGGTGGCACGCTTCCGCTTAGTATCCTGTGCGGGCGGCGGCGGAGACGGACGACCCAAGTCCGGCGGCGGTGATCGAGATGGACTCGTGTTGTGCTGGCCGACGTCATGTGGAGGGCTTGGAGGTAATGGAGGTGTAGGTGACCTGCGACGACTCGGAGGCGGTGTTGTCCTTGGGGCCGAGCCTGGAAGCTTGATGTAGTTCTTGTCCCATAGGATGACTCCACCTAGTACTTCTCCGAGTGTCCTCTCATCTTCGGGTCCAGCTATGTCGAGCTCCATATCATGAAACCCCGTCATGATTTCATCCACCCCGACTTTAGCAAAGCCAGCTGGAATCTCACGGCCATGCCAGCGTGCATCAGGGCCAGAAGGTAAAGCTTGTCCGACGGCCACCTTCATGGATATGTTCTTGAATTTCTGAAGGAGTTCACATGATGTTGACTCCTTGATTCCATCCACGGGGTAGCCGGGACCGCCCTCTATCATTCTTCGTGCATCATCGGGCGGGGCCTCAGATTCAGCCACGCTGCTTTTCCGCTTAGATGGGGCGCCGGTAATATCAAGTGCAGGATCTTCCTGGCGCGGTACTCCTCTAAGCTCATCAATCTGCTTCTGTTGCTCGTTAATCCTGGCAAGCAACTGGTTGAACTTGTCATTCTCCTCATCTTGCTGCCGCTTCTTTGCTCTCTCTCGGCTTCTGTAAGTGTCTTGGTCTCTGGTAAACCCAAGCCACCATGGGTAAGAAGGACCGAAGCCTCGCGTTCGTCGTCCATGTTCGTCATTGCCGAGGACCAGTGTGAGCAAATCTTTATCTCTATCTGCAGTGAACTTTCTTCTTCCCTCCTTAATTTCTTTCACTATCCTTTTCCAATTCTCCCTGGGTATCCTAAGACCGTCATTGCAGATGAGGTCCCCTGTTTGTTCTTCGTACGACCCACCATGCGCAAGGAACTAATTTCTTGCTCCCAATTCCCACTCATCACAGAGTGGTTCAGGTACGATGCCTTTATCTAGCAGATCTTGCTCTTTCTTATCCCACTTTGGGATGGCAGTCTCATAGCCCCCTGGCCCCAGCTTGTGGTGATATTTCTTCTTGTTGGCATTTATCTTGTTCTTTTCTGATAATGCCTGGGCATCTTCTGACTCCTTGTACTCTTGAAATGCCTTCCAGTGATTCGCGTGCTTGGCTAGATACCCCTCGAATACTGGCACTTTCTTTGTCTTCACATAGTTTTTCCATAGCTTCTTCTTCCAACTACGGAACAGTTCGGCCATCTTCTTTAGAGTCCACTGCTTGACTTTGGCCCTCAGTTTGTCTGCGGCGTCTTCATTCTCACATTCTGGTAGGTTGAAATGTGGCATGAGATCATTCCAAAGATTATCTTTGTACCTTTCGGCGACATAGTCACTATCGGCTGCCCCTTTGCGCTTGTTCCACTCCCGAACGCTGATCGGGACGTGATCCCTAACGAGAACTCCGCATTGCTTCTTGAATGTGTCAGCAGCATTCTTAGGAAGCTTGGGTTCGCCCGTAGGCATTATCACCTCAAAGGTGTAATGCGTCCGTGCATCCAACTTTCTAGCCGGGCCTCGTTTCGTAGTTTTGCTCGATGTGGAGGCCTAAGAGGGAGAAACATTCGTCAAATGAATGTATATGTATACAATATAGAGCTATCTCCAATATTTTTCACATATTACAAGTGATTGTCGAACTTCATATGTATACCTCGCCGGACTTTATTATTTCTTCACCGGCTTCTCCATCGGTGCAGCTATCACCTCCTCCATCATTGGACCTATCTCCTGCCCCATCGGCTTCATCTTCGTGTCGCTCGACCTCCATTGCAACGTCGTGGTTTAGATATGACGACGGAGATTCAGCTGGTTCAACGTCGGGGCCGTCTTTGATTATATCTTCGAGAAGTTCTTCCTCTTCGAGGTTCCTCATATGTGGATCCATAGTTCTGCAAAAAACGGATTCTCTTAACCTTTGTACCAAAAAAGAATTATTCTATCACAAACTCCGTTCCAAAACAACTTGAGTCCCGGGTCGTGGCAAAACCAAATCGTAAAATAAAATAGTATTCAAATTAGCATGCATTCAATTATAAGCAAATACATCATCTCTTCTGTCCGTACATCGTCGAATATTATCACTAATACTCCTCGAATACTATCATACATATAGCATCACTGATACATCTAGAACCGTAGCGCCCGACGGATATCGGCGCGGGCGGTGGACACCCAAAGAGAAGGAACCATCACAGGATCATAGCTCCAGTGAGATCCCCGAAGAACCTGCCAGGTATGCTCGAACCTGCCCTCCAACGCAACCATGTAGCGACGGACGTGCTCATCCTCCTCGCTGACACGGTGACGTACCACCTCCGCGGTGTCCGGAAGCCTCGGCACCCTCACTGGCCCACGCGACCGCCACCAAACAAGGATCGGGTCAACGACGGGCTGGCTCCTCACCAACCTACGCCCCCCGGAAGGTAGCACCTCCCAATACCAGACGGGCGGAGCCCAGTCCCGGACAGGGCCCCTCTGATCAAGCAGGTGTCCTCCGCCGAGTCGACGACGAGGATGCGGGATAGGCATTGTAAAATGAACTAAAAAATAAACTAGTTCTATTAATTTTCTTGCTAAAAATAAACTATTAACACTTAAGCATATACAATACCAAAATTAAACTATTAACACTTAAGCATATACAATATTACTAATTTTCTTTTTTTTTCTTTTCTTCTCCTCTCCTCCTCTTCTTATTCTCCTTTTTCTTCTTTTCTTCTCCTCCTCTTCTTATTTTCCTTTTTCCTAATTCTAAATATTACAAACCCTAATAATCTAGCACAAACCTCATAACAATAGGAATTAAATGACAAAAAAAATCTTTTTCTTCTTTTCTTCCCTTTTTCTTCCTTTCTTCTCCTTTTTCTTCTTTTCTTCTCCTTTTTCTTCTTTTCTTCTACTGGCCGGAGTGTTGGGGAGGAGGGGGCGGGGGGCTTACCGGCCGGAGATGTCGACGGCACGCGGCGAGGAGGACGGCGCGACGGCGAGGAGGACGGCGCGACGGCGAGGAGGACGGTGAGGAGGACGAGGAGGAGGACGGCGAGGAGGACGGCGGGGCGGCGAGGAGGACGGCGCGGCGGCGAGGAGGACGGCAGGCAGCGGCGAGCAAGACGGCGGGCAGCCTGACGGCGTCGTCGAGTTCGTCGCTGTGCCGCGCCGGGCAGGAGAACGAGAGGAAGAAGAAGAGAAATGGACGATTTGGGTTGGAAATTTTCGAAGTCCCGCTTATATAGGTGGATCTATAGTCCCGGTGCGTGGCTCGGGCCGGGACTAAAGACCCCCTTTAGTCCCGGGTGGAGCCACGCCCCGGGACTAAAGGCCTCTTTTCAGGCAGACCAAGAGGCGGGAAGCAAGGGGTCTTTAGTCCCGGTGCGTGGCTCCAGCCGGGACTAAAGGAGGTCTTTAGTCCCCGGTCATGGCTCCACTCGGGACTAAAGCCCCTCCTCGGCTGCACAATAAGTTTAGTCCCACCTCGCCCAGCGAGGGGGACTAACACTTGTTTATAAGCCCCGTCGGAGCTTGTCCATCGAGCTCCTCTCTAAAGCAGGCTTACGGGCCTAAACTTACTGAAAATTGAAACTATATTCGAAAATAGTTTCAATTTTTTTTCTATTTTCAAAATTAATTATTTTGACTATCCAAACTATTAACTTATTTTGTTATTTTCAATTAAAAACTATGTTTATTAAAAATTCTTTTTGCATATTTGAGAATTTGACAAAACTATGATAATGAAAAGTGTTTGAAATTGAATAAATAATTCAAAACTATTTCTATTTTCAAAAGTAATTATTTTGACTATCCAAACTATTAACTATTTTTTTATTTTCAATTAAAAACTATGTTTATTAAAAATTCTTTTTGCATATTTGAGAATTTGACAAAACTATGATAATGAATAGTGTTTGAAATTGAATAAATAATGCAAAACTATTTTCTATTTTCAAAACTAGTTATATTGACTATCCAAACTATTAACTATTTTGTTATTTTCAATTAAAACTATGTTTATTTAAAATTCTTTTTGCATATTTGAGAATCTGACAAAACTATGATAATGAAAAGTGTTTGAAATTGAATAAATAATGCAAAACTATTTTCTATTTTCAAAAGTAATTATTTTGACTATCCAAACTATTAACTATTTTCTTATTTTCAATTAAAAACTAAGTTTATTAAAAATTCTTTTTGCATATTTGAGAATTTGACAAAACTATGATAATGAATAGTGTTTGAAATTGAATAAATAATGCAAAACTATTTTCTATTTTCAAAAGTAATTATATTGACTATCGAAACTATTAACTATTTTGTTATTTTCAATGAAAAACTATGTTTACTAAAACTTCTTTTTGCATATTTGTGAATCTGACAAAACTATGATAATGAAAAGTGTTTGAAATTGAATAAATAATGCAAAACTATTTTCTATTTTCAAAAGTAATTATTTTGACTGTCCAAACTATCAACTATTTTGTTATTTTCAATTAAAAACTATGTTTATTAAAAATTCTTTTTGCATATCTGAGAATTTGACAAAACTATGATAATGAAAAGTGTTTGAAATTGAATAAATAATGAATAACTATTTTATATTTTAAAAAGTAATTATTTTGACTATCCAAACTATTAACTTATTTTTTTTGAGCTAGTTGACCCTGAAATTGAAAAGCACTACAAATGAACTCTAAAAATGTTGAAAGTTGGCATGCTATCATCATTTCACCCACATAGCATGTGTTAAAAAGTTGAGAGGGCTACGACAAAAACTGGATGCAGTCGTGTACAAAACGGACAATCTCTCTCGAAGTATCAGCGTTTCGAACGAGAACTCATCTCTTACAAAGGGATTTCATTTTTTTGAACTTATTTGAACTCCATACTTTTTGTGTGTTCAAAATGCACCATTGAAAGGCACATCACAAATTTTCAGCAATTTCTGACTTCATTTGATATTTTTCATACATTTACTTTTTTTAAGCTAGTTGACCCTGAAATTGAAAAGCACTACAAATGAACTCTGAAAATGTTGAAAGTTGGCATGCTATCATCATTTCACCCACATAGCATGTGTTAAAAATTTGAGAGGGCTACGAGAAAAACTGGATGCACTTCGTGTACAAAACGGACAATCTCTCTCGAAGTATCAACGTTTCGAACGAGAACTCATCTCTTACAAAGAGATTTCATTTTTTTGAACTTATTTGAACTCCATACTTTTTGTGTGTTCAAAATGCACCATTCAAAGGCACATCACAAAATTTCAACAATTTCTGACTTCATTTGGTATTCTTCGTGCATTTACTTTTTTTTTTTGAGCTAGTTGACCCTGAGATTGAAAAGCACTACAAATGAACTCTGAAAATGTTGAAAGTTGGCATGCTATCATCATTTCAGCCACATAGCATGTGTTAAAAAGTTGAGAGGGCTATGACAAAAACTGGATGCACTTCGTGTACAAAACGGACAATCTCTCTCGAAGTATCAGCGTTTCGAACGAGAACTCATCTCTTACAAAGGGATTTCATTTTTTTTTTGAACTTATTTGAACTCCATACTTTTTGTGTGTTCAAAATGCACCATTGAAAGGCACATCACAAATTTTCAGTAATTTCTGACTTCATTTGGTATTTTTCGTGCATTTCCTTATTTTTTTGAGTTAGTTGACCCTGAAATTGAAAAGCACTACAAATGAACTCTGAAAATGTTGAAAGTTGGAATGCTATCATCATTTCACCCACATAACATGTGTTAAAAAGTTGAGAGGGCTACGATAAAAACTGGATGCACTTCGTGTACAGAACGGACAATCTCTCTCGAAGTAGAAGCGACCCCCACAATAAGAGACGACATTCTACTTCTCTCATATATGGTGGACACTAGCTCACCTGATTTTTCAACCGTCGATGATGGTCGCTACTCCTACTTCCCCTAGTGCATAACCAATATCTAGCACAAGGAGAAGAAGGAAAAACGACCCCCCACAGCAACAGTCGACATTCTTGTTCTCTCATGTATGGTGGACACTCCCTCACCTGATTTTTCAACCGTCGATGATGGTCGCTACTCCTTCTTCCCCTAGTGCATAACAAATATCTAGCACAAAGAGAAGAAGGAGAAGCAACCCCCACAACAACAGTCGGCATTCTTCTTCTCTCATGTATGGTGGACACTTCTTTTTGTATATATATGTGGTCGAAATGCATGATACCATGAAGTTAGAAAGGGCTAAACCATTCAAAAGTAGCAAATGAAGTTAGAAAGGGCTTAACCATTCAAATTTGGAAACTATAATGGCACAAACAGAAACTAGACATATATAAATTGGTCCAAGCAGTACATGATACTAGTCCAAACATTACATAATAATAGCTACCATAGATATATATACAAGTGTTCAACGTTGAGAACACTACTCGTCTGAATCGTCTGAATCAGAATGTCCACCTTCCTTGAGGTGACGCTGGCCATAGTTGACGACTCGAATCTTGCGGTACAACTCGTATGAAACGTATGCATCTTTTTCTGCATACTCAATGTTGATACGATCAAGTGGGCCCTTCTCCCAAAGTTTGTGTTGAGACTTTGGGAAACTGGTCTTCATATCAGCATATTCCTTGTCGATCAAGGCAACTGCCATATGAGCCCTCGAAGTCCTCTCATGTCGAAGCCTGAATACCGTTTGGAGATCAACGAGGCAACCAGCTGGTATCTCAATACCGAAGCTGTGCCTCATATTCAGCTTGTCGTTCCTTATGTCAACGCTAGCAAAAGTGATGCCGCTGCGAAGGAAGTCCATGAGTTCTGGACAATGCTTGTCACTCCTGCAACAGAAACAAATTAAAATGGAACAAATGTTACATACTGCTGCAATAAGGAAACATGTTTCACTACAACTAAAGAGAAAATTATCTTTAGGATTCAAATGGAACATATGCAATGGAACCTAGAGAGATCACTATAGCTATCCAATGAAACCTAGAGAGATCACTAGCTATATGCAATTTTCATGACTATGACATATCATATTGCTATCCAATGGAACCTAGAGAGATCACTAGCTATATGCAATTTTCATAACCTTGGATCAAAGAACACCGCATAAAATTGTAGCACTACAACTATGATTTCAATGGAACATATTGAACCAATCAGATTTTTCAGATTGTGGAACACTATTCCAATCAGATTGTGTTCACTACAACTAATCAAAATTGTTTCACTACAACTATTTGAAGCGAACCAACTATGATTCCAATGGAACATATTAAACACTAGTTGATTCTAATATGATTTTTCAGATTATGGAACACTATTCCAATCAGATTGTGTTCCTCTTCAACTAATCAAAATTGTTTCACTACAACTATTTGAAGGGAACCAACTATGATTCCAATGGAACATATTAAACACTAGTTGATTCTAATACGATTTTTCAGATTATGGAACACTATTCCAATTAGATTGTGTTCCCCTTCAACTAATCAAAATTGTTTCACTACAACTATTTGAAGGGAACCAAGTATGATTGAAACAAATAAACTTACAATGTCATTATCTTCGATCAAAGAAAGCCTCAAAACTTACCTCGCCCATTGGAAGATCAAGACATGGCATGCGGAGCATAGTTGGATGACGGCAACACCGCGTTGATCGGCCGTGTACTCCAGATCAAGCCCCAAGAACTTCTCGTGCTCCATTGCCCCAAGAACTGTTGAAGAAAAAACGGCACCTCCCTGCTCTCGTTCGTGTACACGACATCGAGCTTCGTCGTGCCATGTGCGAGCACCTTAAGAAATTTAGTTGGCATGGTGGAAGAAGAGAAGGGAAGAAGAGAGGAGAAGAACAGAGAGCAAGAGCGAGAGAGAAGAAGAAACAGAGAAATGGCGACTGTGTGCTTCGGTTCGTGCTTTTCATCGCCCAAACGACGCGGGATGCAAACCGTTTGGGCCTTTAGTCCCGGGTTGAGCCACCAACCGGGACTAAAGGGGGATACCAACGGTTGCCACCACTACGGCAGGCCACGTGTCAGACCTTTAGTCCCGGTTTGAGCCACCAACCGGGACTAAAGGGGGATACAAACGGTTGCCACCACCACTGCCCACCGCTTAGCCCTTTAGCCCCGGTTTGGGACACGAACCGGGACTAAAGTCTCCTTACGGGCCGGGACTAAAGCCTCGAAGGAGGCATTGAGAATTGGGGCGACGTGGCCGGGCCTTTAGTCCCGGCCCAGAGCGGGCCGGGACTAAAGGGTCCCGGCCAAAGGCCCGTTTTCTACTAGTGATAGTTAGCGGTAGCGCTGGCTCAAGGAGCACTACTGCTATAGGATATTACCAGTAGCGCTCGCAGAACACGTGCTACTGCTAAAATTTAGCTGTAGCGCCGTAGCAGTAGCGCGGACACCCGCAATACTGCTAGTACAAAAACCGGCGCTACTAATAGACTTTTTCCTAATAATGATAGTTGGGACGGGAGTAAATTGTGTTGTTTTTGTGATCAGGACGAAACGATACAACATTAATTTCTCTCATGCCCGCTAGCTATGTATGATTCATGTTTCATTCAATGTCAGTCCTCCCACTTCTATATCTAGTCTTTTCAGGACATGGTTAAATGGGGTACAATCTAACACAGCAGCACATACTTGAGTTAGAGTGTGTGCATTACTATGAGCCATATGGAATTGACGAAATAACGTAATTTTTAATAGACAAATCAAATCAATATTAGTTTTTTATTGCTAATCTTCAGAGCGTCTGCATAGACCCGTACATGATCGTTACTCAGCCATGTGGACCACATGAAGCTTATGGGCTTTGGGTGCAACCGTTGACGGATGGTAGCACGAGATACATACAACCAGTTCGATGGCGGTAAGTCGGGTTGCCAACAATTGAGTCATTTCAGATTTCATCAAAGATTGTCATATAGAAATGATGGTGATCTTATATTTGAAGACAAAAACTGAGAGTAGAAACAACAACGTTTATATAAAATTGATTCAGCCACCTAATTATGTCTCTTTCGATAGCCAAGTCTAAAACGGTTAAATTGTGCCTCCACCACTAGGCGCCTACCGAATAAGAAGTTGGACAAATGATAAAAGTTGGCGCTGCCCCTACTGCTTGCTAGTGGAAATACATGTTCACATAAAAAATAAATTATTTACAAGAAGCTTCATCGAACCGGATGCTCACGAAAAATAGACATTTAGAGTTTACAATAGAAAGCAATATTTGTGACCCCACATTATAGTCGATTGTATTTCTTATATGACGTTTTAGGTACGACGGTAGTCTCATGATGGGGAATTAACTACAATAACAAACCAACTCTGATCTTAAGGGTTAACTTCGTGTGAACGTTACAGCCTAGTACACCAGGAGAATGAAAGTCGGTGCATGATATAGCCAAGCATATCTTCTCTGCGAGTTCGGATTTTTTGAGTTGTGCTCTGTATTTGGATAATCTCATAAGTCTGTACATGGTCTATAAAACAGTTTAGTAGTTAGCCTGAGCAATTTGGCTCTGTGACGCTCGGGTTGCTGAAAGGTGAGTCATTTCTGATTTCATCAAAGATTGTCATATAAAATTGATGGCGACCTTATGTTTCAAAAGAGAAAAATGGAAGTAAGTTGGGAACCAGCTTTATGACTTTAATAGAATCAACCACCTACTCGCGTCTCTTTCCATAAGGGCGATTGGATGATTTACCCCACTTTACACGGGGTTGGATGATTTGCCTCAGTGTTGTCTCAATGACCGGTGGCCCCGGCCCCACCCGGCAGTCTGGGGAGGGCAAATTATCAAATTGAGAAGTAAAGTGGGGCAAAAGATGGGGCCGGCGCCACTGGTCATTGAGACAACACTGGGACAAATCATCCAACCCCTTGTAAAGTGGGGCAAATCATTCAATCCCCCTTATGAAAAGGAGAAATTGGATCCTTTACATAGGCTGGACTATAAACACTTAAGCTACCGAACATGAGAGTGGGACAAATGATAAAAGGTTGGTTGTCCCTACTTGATTGCTAGTGGAAATACAAGTACGCATAAAAGAAAATGTATTGTTTATAAACAGATTCTTAGAACCGGCCGGATAGGCACGAACATCTATTGAGTAATAAGCAACTAAATTATTGCTTGGTATGAGCGCGCGGTTAGCTATCTCAAAAACAATCAACAACAAGTCCTTCTGAAACCGTTTTGGAGTGAAGGCCCATAGCTATTTTTTGTTACCGATTTCAGAAGTGAAATTGCAGGAGCCCTTATATATATAGTTCTAAAACTATATAAAGACAACTTCAAGACTTTTTTTTAAAGTTCAGCCAATATGGTAGAAAAGAATATTTATGACCCTGTGTTATGCAAATTTTGCTAGTTATTACGATGGTTTAGGTAGGACAATCTTATGATGGAGTATTAAAGGCTGTAACAAACTATCCTAGTCTGTTGAATCTTCCATCCGACTCCGCGATAGTACAGGATAGTTCCGTTTAAGCTACAGCCTCTCAAGATGCTACAAGGAGGAGAGTGAAGGGACTCCTTACATAAGGAGGTCTCCGACGGGAGCAAGGGCTGGGTAACTATGACGTACGATGCAGTTTGCAAGTGGGAACAAGACGAACAGATTTCAAAAGTTTGACTTTTAATATTCGCTAACTTTATGAAAGTTTAAATTCTCCAAATTTCAAAAACATTAAAAAAAATCTGGATTTTCTACAAGTTGAAAAATCCTGAAAGCTGCTACACAGTTTCCTCGGAAGTCAGTAACATATTTTTCTGAAATTTTCAACAAAGGTAAATTTGCCAAAAAAAACGGAAACTTAACCTAAGTGGGCTGTGGCAATTCAACTCCGCCCCACTCCCTGGTGGTTGCCCGCAAGTTAGCCTCCCACGAGAGCAAAGGTGGCGCAGGACGTAACCAAGCGTATACCTTTAGAAGAACATATCCAAACCAGTTCATTCAAGGATCTGGCTGTGAGATGTGCTTACAATAATAGGTTTCAAAACCGGCCAAGATAAGCTTGTCTCATGGGATGAGAAGTAGTAGGGTTGGTTCTCATAATAATCACATAATTAAAAAAAGATTTTATTTAAAAAAAGAAATTCTTGTTTGATTATTGCACAATGCCGAATCAAATCAAAAAACTAGTTTCGATTTAATGTCATATTAGTTGTTTGTTCATAATTTTGATTTTGAGGAGTTTCGTTTGAGGTATCCTTTAGCTCCACATTTTTCTTTTTTAAAGGAGTTCAAAATTGAGTAGTTAAGGTTTGAGGAAAAAAATAGAAGTTAAAATTTGATGTATATATGACAAAGGTCCTTACAAAGTGTTGTGGATCCTCATTATATAGGTTTTCAAGATACAATGTGTCTGACTCCAACACTAAATGTACCTTATCCACACCGCTCATTGCATTTGCAAGGTAAGTCCAACTCATAAAGAATGTTGTGTGCATCGCTTGATGGAGAAGCTGGGGTTATCCTCCTTTTCCAAAAAAAAAATGCAACCTATAACGTACTTATACATGTATTGGACACAATATGTAGTAGATCAACAAAATAGACCCACAATATTCTATGAGAGTGTCTTTTGTGCATCCACGCATATTGCACCCACGGTGCACCCACAATCAAAAACTTAACAAAACATTTCAAATAAATCTAAATCTTTGTTGCTGTGATAATGATCAAATGTTTGAGGTGCTTCTAAAATTTGGTGGTGACATGATATGTGAAATGCTCTGTACAAAAAAAAACAAAGTTTGTATTGAAAACATGTTTTTTGAATTTTCTGTTCACTTTAGGGGTGCATCAAAGCCGGGTGCAGCCACTACTTTCCCATATTCTATTAAGAAGAAAAGATCGAACTTTGTTATATTTGTTAAAGTTAATATATACCAGATGAGGCTCAAGATGGCCCGCGCCGTGTATGCTCGTGGTAGAGCCCACACACACGAAGTTTCTGGGAAGCCTACCACCCGCAAGCATCTTTTTCCTGGTGGTAGTATATAATTCTGCCTATATTGCAAAGACCCCTTGACCAGCCTCGGTGCGCATACCACTTCACCCATCGTCCTGCCAAATCCTCATAGACATACTGTTACTTGCAGCACTGCATTTGGTGGTGGGGAAGTCGACGTTCGATCCTGCCACCAATGGAGGCCGTGGTGGCGAGCGCCATAACAGGAGCCATGCGGACGCTCCTGCCCAAGCTCGGCGTCCTGCTGGAGAGTAAGTACAAGCTGTCCAAAGCAATGAAGAAGGAGATCGCCTCTTTGAGTGACGAGATGAGCAGCATGAGCGCTCTGCTCGTGAAGCTGGCCGAGACCGACGACGGCGAGCTCGACGTGCAAGACAAGGTGTGGCGCGACCAGGTACGCGAGCTGTCCTATGAAATGGAGGACTGCGTCGACACCTTTACGGATGACCTTGATGGCGGCGGCGGGCTCTGGAGAGGGCTTACGACCCTCAAGATGCGGTACAATATTACCCGCTGGATCGCAGAATTGAAGTCTCGGATGGTGGAAGTGAACAAGCGCCACAGCAGATATAAGCTTGATGAGCGAGCATGCTCTATTTCTCGGAGCCCTGTGACTATTGATCCTCGTCTGTATGCACTCCATACAGAGGCTGCCAGCCTTGTAGGCATAGATGGCCCTAAGGAGAAGCTCATCGACCTATTGCTGAGAGAGGAGAAATATGGCAGTAATCACCGGGCACTCAAAGTTGTAGCCATCACTGGATTTGGAGGTATTGGCAAGACAACTCTCGCCAGTCAAGTCAGAGATATGATCAAAGGTCGATTCGACTGCACGGCCTTCGTATCTGTGTCGCAAAATCCAAGCATGGTTGATATCTTGTCGACTATACTCTCACAAGTTGGGAGCTCCGTGCCCGTGCCTTCAGGGCAGAATAGTGTGCAGTCCCTCATCAGCAAACTGAGGGAACACCTCATGGCCAAAAGGTATGCTCAGAAATTATATAAAGTTATATACTTTTTTGAAACTCCATCTTGTTTTGGCTTTGATAATCATTGTGCGAGTAGAAGAAATCTGTAACTGGATGATTAGGAGGGTGGTTGTGTATGCATGTGAGCCTCTGCATTGATAATTATTAGTTTCTCAAAAAAATAAAATCCAAAGCCAATAGTACTCTATAGGAATGGTGTAGATCAACAACAAATAAAGTAGGAATATCATTGGTTTTTATTTAAAATCTATTACACACTTCTTAACTAAGTATAAATATAGGTATTTATATTTTATAAATATATATATATATATAGGATTTCGATGTTGTATAGGGAAATAATTGTTTCCCAAAACTAATCAAGTTGAACTTACGCGCTGTTAAAACTTTAGGCCAGAGATAGACTCTATTTTTCATTATAATTTTTCAGCCTACGTCAATTATTTATGTCCTTTATGTTTTCGGTACGTAGCTTTTCATTTTATAGTACCTTGCCCTGGCGGGAACTCATATTCTTCTCTAGCTTTTCTGCTTCGCCTTTGCTCGTTTATTTAACTTCATCAATCGGGATACCAAGATATTTCGGAGGCAAATTGCTAGTAAAAAAGACTCCCCATACATTAAAAATATCAGAACGAGGAGCCCTATGGGAGAGACTTCACTTATCAGGAAACTAGTTTGAACTAGATGACAAAGAATAAAGGTCAACATGTAAGTTCCTATCCTGACTAGACATGCCAACTAATTCAGCCAGCATGTCAACTTCATGCACTTGTCCAATCACCAACTCCTACTTTTTATTTCTGTATTCAGTATCCAAATTTTAGTCCAACCTCCCAGCTTTCTCCTTAAAGTTGACAACCTCCAGCTCCATTTATCAATGACATTTCTATTGCCATCTGGAAATCCCAAACAGACTCAACAGTGCAAATTAGTTCTGTCCTAACAACCTTCATAGCTCAAAGGCCCACCTCGTTAATTAGTTAAAAGATGTAGAATATGGCCGGTTGAACCAGGCAGTTGTAACCAAAACCGTATCCAGTTTTATGTTTACTTAACTAAAATTCCATCAGATTATGGTGTTTAATGATAAAACTAAAAATAAAATATTTTCATCATAGTATTCTTCAGAGTGCGGACGTTTGGAGCTCGGCCTCCATGGAGGCCGGAATTTTTGAATAATTCAAAATTCAAACTTTTTGGTTTCAAAAAAATCTGAAAAAAATATGGAAGTAAAGAAGGATGTTATGCGTATGTGTGCAAAAATTTAGGATGAAATACCTTGAAATACGATCTGCATAAAAAAGACAAATTCATGACCTGAAATGATGAATAGTGTCATGTGTAAAAAAGCCTCAGATTTGTCTTTTTTGCACAGCCCTCATTTCAATGTATTTTTTTCTGAAAATTTACACACATGTGTGTTACGCCTTCACTTATCCCTGTATTTTTTTCATAATTTTTTGAAATGTAAAAATATGAATTTTCATGAAATTTGAATTTCAAATTTAAAGGCCACCATGGAGCTCGGCCACCAAAAGCAATTTCCGTATTCTTCATTACTATTATCCTTGTATATTTTATTCAGTTTGAAATCCTCACAAAAATTGTAGGCAATGAACTTTATTACAGACTCGACAAAAATCCTGAAAGAAACTTAATTCAGAAAGGCCAGAAAACAGACGTGAGGGAGGAAAGGGGGAGAGAGAGACTCTCGAAACTCCACTAACTGTGTCTCCTGAAATGGAAATCCCAATATTTCATTTTGTGGGAAGATCCCCGTCCTCTTCAAGGGCAAATGAGGTTTTGCATTCCTTCTTTTTGTTTCTCCTAGAGACCTTGGCCTTAGGTTTGTCACTAATTTTTTTTTATAAAGAGTGTCTTTTACGAAAAAGAGTTTTCCCAACTTTTTATTACAAAGCAACCAGCACCGATAGAATTGAAGATAGGTGCTGAGGCGGAAGCATCATAATCACGTCTAAAAAAACAAGAGAGAAAATACAAAAGAAGAAAATGACGACAACAGCGGATAAAAAAAACGGAGAAGCCTCGCGACCGCTGCGTCCACCGAAGATCTGCCACCAAGCTCCTAGATTTCGAAGTGCCGGTACCAATCAACACCTTCAAGAAGGGACTCGACAATGATGACGTTGTTGCCAAGGGTTTCCCCCGGTACGCGGCGTGGAGGAGGAAAGGGTAACCCTGGACGCCCTCCAGGAAGGTCCAGCGGCACCCTCAAGCGCCACCGCGTCGGTGTCGGTCTGGCCGACCGGGATTTCTTTCGATCCCAATCCTCACCTCGGGTGTGTCGGAGGCCGCCAACATACCGACCACCAACCCATGCCAATATGATCTAGAAGCTTCCCACGATGTCTCACCGAAGCTAATACGCGAGGCCTGAAGGAAAGAGACACAACCAATATGGAAACCTGGAGCAGTAGCACCGTAGACACGCGGGATGGACCGACCTCCACCACCGAAGCAATAGCCGACCGGACGCAGCAGCAAGGGCATGACAGTCCCACGGGTCCGTAGGTCCAGCCAGGCCCCGAAGTGGCCCGTGAAGCCACCGCAGTCGCAATGCAGCAGGCGCGCCATGGCTCCGCCGATCCACGTGTGAGCAGGAGCACATCTCCATCCGACAAAAAGTAGCACCACCGGAGGACGAAACCGGCCCGCCTAAAACCCAGATGGGACTCAAGGGCCTAGATTTGTGCTAGGGGCTACACACCGGACTAGCACACCGGCGGCCACTACCTCGCAGCCAAGGGGCAGCTCCAGCACGGAAAAGCCACCCGAAGATCGTCTGACCGCCTACCGGCTAAGGAGCACCGTCATCGGTATGCCCCCCGTTCCCCCACGGGAGGCCAAGACACACGGGGAAGGGAGATCTCGCCGCTGCCGACACATCTCGGGCTTTGCCCGGAAGCTCTTGTCGACGGCTGCAGGAAGAGGTGTGGAGGAAGGGCGCTGGGGGCGCGGGCAAGCAGCGGTGCCCCGACCACTGCTCGGGGCGACGCAGGGGGCACAGGGAGGGGGAGAGCAGCTCCGGCCGTTGCCGGATCTACGCGCGGGGAGCCGGCGTCAGTGGGCAGAACCCTCACAGTCTTGCTTATTCGGTAATCCCTCCGGTTAGCTGTGCCGGGGAGTTTTTCCTGTCCAAAGGGTGTTCTTTTCAAGCCTCATAACTAGTGCCTTACCATAGGACTACAAAAACTATGAGTTTCCCACTCGGGCACAGGCTTAACACTCACATGGTCATGAGATTTAACACTTTGTGTGTTCTAGGAGACATAAAATAGATGAAGTGGAGGTGATGTGATGACAATCACAACAGATGCGTCAAGATCCGCACAACTCTCTGAATTGTAAATATCGTTGTTTTTGGCCTTCATTCGGAAATGTGTGGTAGCACCCGGGCGTCGTGACCCCCTATTACCTGTTCTGTTCGTCTTTGATGAGATTCGTGCTTGGCCTGCCGAACAGCAGAACATTAGCAACGGCTATCTATTTATTCAGATCATTTAACCAAGCTAATTGAGGCGTTTCTAGGGACGAGTAGGGAAGAGGGGGCAGACTAGGCAGCAGAGTAATTTCAACATGCAAATATTATTCTACTTAAATGCTAATATATTTATGAGGTGTGCTTCGGTATACCCTCTTAAAACGTACGAAGGAGAACGTATACCCATCTCTTATTGTATGTATGCAATACGAGATGGTATACGTATGGCTACATGTAGTGTACAATACGAGGTGGGTATACGTTTCCTCTTCTATGTTTTATGGGGGATGGTGTACCGAAGCAAAAGTGTATATTTATTACAACATGCAAATATGTCACATCACCATGCAACCATGCAAGCCACAAAATCCCAACTCAACTTGCAACGTATTATTCTACTTAAATTTAGTAAGTATTTTATACATAAAGTATGATTAAATATATTAAATAATAAGTGTTTTCCTTTTTAGTTACCATACTATTAATTCAAATAGTCATGCAACTTACGACCAGATTTCATTGAAATGTACCATAGCCAAGGTATCATATAACAGATCCTAATGAGTGACATTGGGAGCCACGCCACCTCACACCCATAATTCTTTATATACATGCACATTCATATGTTTTATTATTTAAGGATTCTTAATGGTTTTAGCTCAAATTTGTGTGCAGCAAATTTTATTGAAGTTATCTAACTTAATCAAATAGTTGGTGATGATCGTAATGAGTTCTTGAGTATGAAAACTTGTATTTTACCTCATTTCACAGATACCTTATCATCATTGATGATATATGGACAATAGAACCATGGAATACTATCAAATGTGCCTTTGTGGAGAATAAACGTGCTAGTAGAGTTATAACAACTACACGTATTGAAGATGTGGCTCAGGCATGCTGTTGTGGTTTTCGTGGCCATGTCTACAAGGTCAAGCCTCTTAATGTTCTTGACTCAAGGAGATTATTTCATAGAAGGATTTTCTCCTCCGAAGATGCTTGTCCTGAGAAACTAAAGGATGTTTCTGATGAGATTCTGAACAAATGTGAAGGAGTTCCGTTAGTCATAGTCAGTGTAGCTAGCATTTTGGCTAGTCATAAAGAGGGAAAGTCGAAGAAATTCTGGGAGAAGATACAAAACTATTTTGGTTTCCAGTTGGAAGGTAACAATGCTTTACAATGGCTGAGACATGTGCTTAATCTTGGGTACATTGATTTACCTCTGGACCTTAGGACATGTATGTTGTATCTTGGTATATTCCCAGAAGATTCTGAAATAATGAAGGATGATTTGGAGAAGAGATGGATAGCCGAGGGTTTCGTTCCAGAAAGGCATGGCGATGGCCCAGAGGCGATTGCAGAAGATTTCTTTAACGAACTGATTAATAAAAACATGATACAAATAGCAGAGTTTGATGATTGTGGGGACGTCTTATCTTGTCGGGTGCATGATGTAATGCTTGATTTTATCGTATGGAAGTCCATGGAAGAAAATTTCATCGATATAATTAAGGGACCTCCTACAGTTGGTGATCCGCAATGCATGAAAGGATGTTTGCAGGTTCGCAGGTTATCCCTACAAGTTAGAAAATCGCAACACAATGAGTTGCTGGGAAGCATGGCTCTCACACAGGCCAGATCATTTAACTTTTGGGGGTCTGCCCAATGGATGCCTTCACTGTCGAGATTTCAACTCCTGCGAGTTCTACATCTCGATCTTGGTGTTTATGACTCCAGAAATGAGGAGGAACTGACCTCAATAGGGAGCTTGACCCAATTGAGATATTTGAGGATCAGAGGCGCTGTGTTTAAGAAACTGAAGAAACAATTGCAAGGATTAAAACATTTGAAGACGTTGGAGATAGTTGGCGAAGACATCGAGAAGATTTTACACCTAGAACTCAGTGTCACAAAGTTACCGGCGACGCTGTGGCACCTGATTGTTCCCTATACTGTGAAGCTGCCTGGTCAGATCAACAAGATGCCTAACCTGCGCACTCTGGGTGAAATCAGCATAGATATCCAAGATGTAGAGAACATCAAAGGGCTCGGTGAACTGGGAGATCTGAGGGACCTGAAGATAGTTCTAGATAAAGGTGACAGGGAAGGCCATTGTGCGGATCTTGTTCCTTCACTGAGTAGTCTCAAATGCCTCGAGTCCCTAACCATCCGCATGGCTGGATCCCTCAAAATTGTGGATGTCCTGACTTGCTGGTCTCCACCTTCACACCATCTTCGTAGACTACATGTGCTGGGGCTCCCCTTCTCCACCGTCCACGAAGACTGGATCAGCCAACTCGACAACCTCAGAAGCTTGAAGATTCATGTTGTTTCGCTGCCAAGGGATGGTGTCGACGTTCTTGCCAGGCTGAGCTTACTGGTGCACCTCACACTGCATGTGAAGAAAAACGTCCCTGAGGAAGGCCTTGTCGTCCGTGCCGCGTCTTTCCCAAACCTCAAGGATTTTGTGTTCAGGTGTGAAGAGATTTGCCTCGTGTTCGAGGCAGGGGCCATGCATAAGCTTCAGAGACTCGCTGTGGACTGCTATGCAAAAGCAGAGCGGCAAGGCGGTGATTTACTCGAGGGCATCCAGCATCTGGAAAGCATACTGTCATTCGAGTTTTATATCTACGAGTGGAACGACTTGACTGTTCCTCAGTATGGACTGCAGGCCTATTGTTCTCCACAGCCTAAAAACTGGAACGTGGAGAGTCTCGAAGCTGCGCTTAGGAAGGCGATCAACAAGCATCCGGGAACTCCCGATGTTCGCATTCAGTCCATGTAAACATGGTACGGACAGAAAACCCTCCATGCTTCGCAACTTCGTTTCACTTTTTGAATTGTTTGAATTGCTTATCACATGTATCACGTACGTGGTGCAACTTTGTTTCACTTATTATCCCTTTCAACGTCCACTTCTAATTGCCTAGCTAGTCCTAATTCTCTTTCTGCACTTACAAAACTCTTTATTTGCTCTCATTAATCTCGCATAACTCTCTGTCATTGCCTTATTTGCAGGGACCTGGCCATGCAAATAAAGACATCGTCGCCGCTATCGTGATTTCAGTTACTTCATGCATGTATACCTTCTTTTTTTTGGTTCTGTGAGGTGTATACCTTTCTTTTTATTCTTAGAAGATCTCAAGCGCCTTTTTTATTCATTCAAAAATAGCTTCTTTAATCCAGGGTATGTACTTAAGCGTCAGGACAATTTTACTGTTAAGAAGATTTTCTTTTCCCTCGTCCTCGAAAAGTTGTACTTTTTTCTTGTTCCTCGTGTTGTCAGAAAATTATATTTTTGAATATGTTAATTAAATGATAAATGACACACGTGTCACACGAAGTAAAACAGTCCAAACGCCCTCGGGGAGGTTGCATGTATCTTGTAGATGTCCATTGCCACGTCATCACCAGGGAGTCGTTAGTGACCAAGCAAAGTCGCTCGAACATTTTCACTTGCATGCGTTCAGTTATCGCCACCGCTTCCCCAAACTCTCTTACAAACACAAGTTGGATTTTGGTAGAAATTCTTCTTCAGAGTAACTATAATCAGACGATTCATTTCATTCGTCATTATCCGTTTGGATCATCATAGACAAAAGTGACGTTCCAACGCGTCGATCCATTTTTAAAATGTGTTCGTTTTCGATCCGTGCAAATTCATTTCAGACCCAAAATTAGATTTAAAATGTGTTAACGCGGACGCGACGCGCGTCCTTTCAGTGTCCGCCCAGTCCACACGTGGCGTCCAATCAACTACCAGCGACGTCTGTATTAATGACGACTATTCACCACGGGCCCATGTGTCAGCGACCGAGGCCTTCCTTTTTTAATCCGAGCGTGTGGATGGGGGGCTCATCCTCTTCCAGAAGCCGTCCTCATCTAGATACCCCGCCGCTCCCCCCCTCCCCCGGCAAAGCCTAGCCACCATCATGGGCTACTTCTTCGGTGCAGGTTCGAGCTCTCGCAAGGACAAGGGCAAGGCCCCCGTCGTCCCTGTCCGCGCACTCCCCTCGTCGGCGTCTTCCTGCCCACCTCGGAAGCAAATCAGCGTACCAGTGCACCAGGTGCGGTGGCACTGGGAGCACCGCATCACCCTCCCCTATCCCGACATCACGCAGTCACGCTACCACGCGACTAGCACTTGGATCCGGAGAGGATTCTAGTGTCGTGGTTGATGCGGTTGCATGCGGAGGAGGCGAGGCATCGGCAACAGTAACTGACACGAGAGCAGCGGCTCAACCCCGACTTTCGCGATTGGGAGGTCTGGTCTGCATGATAGCACCAGGAGTAGCGTCGACGTGGCGTCTGCGATGTGGTGGCTTTTGTGCCGCCGCCCCTTGTCGTGCGTCACAAAGACCATGAAGCGGAGGCCTCTTACCAGAAGGCCGTGGCGTTCATCCTCCGTAAAAGCGAGGAGGAAGAGCGCCTCAAGGAGGAGGAGGAGGCGGCTTACAAGGTGCATATTGCGGAGTCCCTAGCGCTCTCCGCTGCCGGCGACTGAGTTGTGTCGCCGCTGCCCCGCCGTCCCCTGCCAAGGCCGAGCCAGGGCCGCTGGCCCTCCACCCCAAGCGATACGTGTGGGACAGGGTGGTGCGCGAGTGGGTCAGCGTGGCACCCGTTTGGTTGGGTGCGACGTCGGAGCAGGAGGCGGCCTACCTAGAGCACTGACGGCAACGGCAGTTGGGGGAGGCGTACCGCGAGGCCCAGCGGCTCATGCAGCTGGAGTGCGATGCTGAAACTGAGGAGGAGAAGTGACGTGTAGTAACCCAGCCACCGCCGATGCAGCTACCGATGAACGACGTCGTCGTCGCCGCCTGGGAGACGACCTTCCCCTAGGCTGGTCCGACGCCCACGCTCGTCGACTTCACCGGCCCCGAGGACGACGATGGGGACGCCTAGTGCAGCGCAACTCCTCGTTTTTTTTTATTTAATGCAATGTGGACTCGTGGGACTATCACCCGCTTTTGAGGCCAGCATTTATGTTTAATTAACAACATTTTATATTTTCAAAGTATGCATTGTGATTTTATTTCGCGCCACCTAAAAAAGGGTCATGGCAGCGTTGTGCGCAAGCGCTGACCCAATTCCAAAAGCAGACATGGATGTCTGTCGGGCCATGTCTAGCTGATAGCACATCCACCAGTAGCAAGCATGACTTGACGGCTCCATATAAGACACCATGAGTAGCATCTGCCGATAGCACATCCACTGGAGGCTTCACCTGCTGGCAACCGACAACGCCCGACAACTTTGAATGAGGCGCATGTGTCACCTGCTGAGCCGCATCAAACCCGATTTGTTGATGGAAGAGACGTCCCATACCTCCATCAGCCTCAGAAGGCCGTCACCACCTCCAGATCAAGACCCCGAATCGCCCACACGATCCCAGGGGCCGCCACTTTTGATGTACATGGGCAGCCGACCTAATTTCGGGTGCTACAGGGAGCACCCATCGTCATGCCAGCCGTTGTCGTTGCCCATAGAACAACAAACACTACCACGATCCTGCATCACACGTCGTCGATGCTGGAGTAAGATCCAGCCACTAAGCGCGTCCTACGATATCCCCGGATGCGGGATCCCAAGATCTGCCGCCACCGGTGCCACCAAGAGGACCCATCATCCGGCATGTCATCCCCGGCGAAGGGGATGCTACCGACGCCATGTTCGAATCCATGCTTTAGTCACCACCACGTTCGCCAAGACCGGATCCGGGCCGGACACCACTACCATCACTACCACGCTTAGCCCTATCGATCGGGGAAGAGGCCGCATCACCGTGGATTTGGCGCCCTCACTGCCGTATAGTTTGGGAAGGAGGAGCAGCCCTCCGTCGCCTGTCGTCGAACGTACAGGCTCTGCGCGGCGCTATCCCCAGGCGGCGGCGGAGGGGAAAGAGTGATGGGTCAACGCGGCTGGGGACTAAGGTCCCCCCCCCCCCCTCCCACCCCCGGCAATCGGGGCGAGTGACGAGGTGGTAGAGTGGAGGCTGGCCAATTTTACATAAGGGTTAGGTTTTTTCAGATTCATGTACTCTGGCGCTACAGCATTACACCATTGGTAAAGCTTCTTCACAATGGTGTTTAAAGCTTAAATTTACAATTTCATCAGAATTTAACCATTAAACTCTGCTATGTTTCTTGACAAGTGTTCTTTGTAATGCTCTGTAGTCCCAATGTGACTTCCTTATTTTCCTACCTGTCGGTGATATTCAATATTTAGTCCGGTAACGGAAACAATGTAAAATACTTCATCTGTATCTGGTGCGTCCCTTTTTTTATTTTAGTCAACTATATGTGTGCGAATACAAAAATATACATATTTCCCCTGTTTAAGGTGTAGGGTAGTAATAGAAATTTGATGTACAGTCAACTATACGGCTTCATACATGTGTACGAAAATAAACTAATATAAATGCAGAACTGTTGGATGCCTTAATCTTCGTTTCAGTGTATGACCTATAGTTAATGGACATTCTTGCATCACAATAATAACATACCTGTAGTTCGAACGCTACGTGGCCGAATTTTGAAAGACGACATCAAGATAGCGCAAAGGAGCACATTAGGATGCTATGGACCTGTTCGGATCCTCTCCGCTCCACAACTGCGGCTCCCGGAGCGGAGGGAGCAACAGCACAATTTCAGGGATTGGCTCCAACCAAGCTCCTCGTTTCTGTTAAATTGTGATCCAAATTCTACCGTATTGGACTAGACGTAGTACAAACGGTGTGGGCATTTGCGTTTGGTATCGACGCGTACGAGTACAACTCGTTTACTTGTCCTCCAAGGACTCTCATGTATTGCCCCTCATATATACTTCATGTAATCGCACCTAAAGACGGTATGTCGTCTCGTGCTTGTAATACTCCTCCTCATAGTGATTGCGCCTTCGTGCGTCCGTGGTTTTCCCCCGCAAGGGTTTCCACGTAAAAATCCGCGTCTCTCGTGTCTCGTTGATCTAGTTTTATCTAACAAGTGGTATACAGAGCTGAGGTTCCACCATATACGAGATCGAGACTAGGGTTCGGCATCCTGCCGTAACCGACGCGACCTGGCCATCCGAAGCCAGATCGAGAAGCCGAAGCCGAGTTCGACAGGGATTTAATCCTGCTACACCGTCCTACAAATCCTGTCTGATCTGCCGCTGTTCCTCTAATCCATCGAGTTGTTGCTGCGTGCTGCGTCGACTTGGCCAGAAGCCGCCGAGTCCCGAGGCGCCGTACAGCCGAAGGTCGCCGCTGTTCCTACGTAGCCGTCACCGAATCCTGCTGTTGGCGATTTATCCATCCATCAGCACGTGAAGGTCAAGCTGCTGCTGATCCACGTATACGTCTGGAATACGCGTGGAGCTGTGCTGCTGGTTGCTTCAAGTTACGTCGCTGCAGCTACAAGTCGTCGAGCATCCGTTCACGTGAAAGACCAAATCAATCTACTTGTCGTGGTTACGAGTAGTAGATCAGATTTGTTTTCTTCCCTCAAATTCCTACATCTACCGAAGTTACCAGGTGCTATTTATCCTATTCCGTTTCATCCGTATATTAATTCTATCAAGAATTTTCTGTCGGTTTGTACTACTTTGTATACACAGATTCATCTACTCATGGCTTCCATGAAGTATGATCTTCCGCTGCTGGACCGTGACACAAGGTTTACCCTATGGCAAGTCAATATGCGGGCGTTGTTGGCGCAGGCCGACTACGATGATGCACTCGACAGTTTTGGGAAGAATAGAATTGAGGATTGGACTCCTGAGGAGAAACGAAGGGACCGTAAGGCTTTGTCACAAATTCAACTCCATTTGCATGATAATATTTTGCAGGAAGTTTTGAGCGAGAAAACTGCCGCCGCTCTATGGTTAAAGGTGGAAGGGATTTGCATGACAAAAGATCTCACCAGCAAAAGTAAGAACGGCCAGAGGGGTCGATCGCAATCCAAAGACAAGAAGCAGTCTTGCAGATATTGCAAGAGAGACGGGCATGACATCTCAGAATGTTTCAAGTTGCAGAACAAGGAAAAGAGGAACGACACATATAAACCGAAAGGTAACAAACAAGGTGAAAATTCTGCTAATGTTGCTCGTGATGAAAGTTCCGATGATGCTCTTGTTGTTATTGCTGGATGTGCTGAGACCAATGATGAGTGGGTACTTGACACTGCGTGTACTTTTCATATGTGCCCACATAGAGATTGGTTTACTACTTTTGATTCTACTACTGCCGCTGGTTCCGTTTTGGGTTTTGATAATTCACCATGCAAGATTGAAGGCATAGGTTCCATTCGAATCAAGATGTTTGACGGCACAATCAGAACTTTGACAAATGTTCGGTATATACCGAAGATGAAGAGAAATCTTATCTCTGTGAGTGCCCTTGATGCAAAGGGATACAAGTATTCAGGTGGAGATAGCGTTTTGAAGATCACCAAAGGTTCTCTCATTGTGATGAAAGGTGACTTAAGTTCGACCAATGGTCTTTATTACCTTCGAGGTTCTACCGTTTCAGGTAATGCTACTCCGGTTATTTCAAAGAATTCTGATTGTGATGCTTCTAACCTTTGGCATATGCGTCTTGGACATATGAGTGAACTTGGTTTGGCAGAGTTAAATAAGAGAGGTCTTCTTAAAGGATACCAAACTGATAAATTGAAATTTTGTGAGCATTGTATCTTCGGCAAGCACAAGAGGGTGAAGTTCAACACTTCGACTCATACAACTGAAGGTATTCTTGATTATGTGCATTCTGATTTATGGGGACCATCTCGCAAAAGGTCATTAGGTGGTGCTCGTTACATGTTGACTATTATTGATGATTATTCGAGAAAGGTTTGGCCTTATTTCTTGAAGCATAAATGGCAAGCTTTCTCAGCTTTTAAGGAGTGGAAGATTATGATTGAGAGACAAACTGAAAAGAAGGTAAAAATACTTCGCACTGATAATGGTATGGAATTCTGTTCTAAGCAATTTGGGAATTATTGCAAGTCTGAAGGCATTGTCATACACCACACCGTTCCTTATACTCCTCAACAAAACGGTGTTGCTGAGCGTATGAACAGGACCATTATTTCCAGAGCCCGTTGCATGTTGTCCAATGCAGGTTTGCATAGGCGTTTTTGGGCTGAGGCAGCTTCCACTGCTTGTTATCTCATCAACCGTTCACTATCTATTCCTCTTAATAAGAAAACTCCAATTGAGGTATGGTCTGGTTCACCTGCTGATTATTCACAGTTGAGAGTTTTTGGTTGCACTGCTTATGCTCATGTTGATAATGGGAAGTTGGAGCCTAGGGCTGTTAAGTGCATCTTTCTTGGTTACAAATCTGGTGTTAAAGGTTTTAAATTGTGGAATCCTGAAACACAAAAGATTGTTATTAGCAGGAACGTTATCTTTAATGAATCTACTATGTTACATGATGTTGCATCTACTAATGTTCCAATTGAGAGTGAACAGCAGACTACTGTTCAGCAGCCTACTGTTCAGGTGGAGCATGTTATTGATTCAGGTGATACTTCTGATAAGGAAAATGTTGATGCACATGATGAACCCGTCTTTGATGATGAACATGTCACTCCAAATCAGCCTATTGTTCCACCCAGTTGGAATCTCGCACGTGATAGAGTTAGGCGGGGTATTAATGCACCTGAGAGGTTAATTGAGGAGTGCAATATTGTTTCTTTTGCTTTATCTGTTGCAGAAGAAATTGAAGGTAATGCTGAGCCTTCTTCATATTCCGAGGCTATTATTTCCGGTGATAGTAATAAGTGGATGACTGCTATGCATGATGAGATGGAATCACTTGAAAAGAATGGCACTTGGGATTTGATAAGATTACCTAGAGAGAAGAAACCTATTCGTTGCAAGTGGGTTTTCAAAATAAAGGAAGGTGTTTCTCCCAATGATGAGACAAGATATAAAGCAAGGTTAGTTGCTAAAGGTTATAGCCAAATTCCAGGTATTGACTATAACGAAGTTTTTTCTCCTGTTGTAAAGCATAGCTCTATTCGCACTTTACTTAGTATGGTTGCCATGAATGATTTTGAGCTTGAACAATTGGATGTTAAAACTGCATTCTTACATGGAGAATTAGAAGAGGATATTTATATGGAACAACCTGAAGGTTTTGTTATTCCTGGAAAACAAAAGCTTGTCTATAAGTTAAAGAAATCTCTTTATGGATTGAAGCAATCCCCTCGACAGTGGTACAAGAGACTTGGCACCTTTATGCTCTCTCAAGGTTTCAATCGGTCTGATTATGATAGTTGTGTTTATTTGAAAACTGTCAATGGTTCAGCTATTTATTTGCTCCTTTATGTTGATGATATGTTAATTGCTGCAAAGAGCATGTCAGAGATTGATGAACTAAAGAAGCAATTGAGTAATGAATTTGAGATGAAGGGTTTGGGTGCAGCAAAGAAAATACTTGGCATGGAAATATCCAGAGATAGACCGTCTGGAAAATTATATCTCAGTCAGAAGGGATATATTGATAAAGTTCTTCGTCGTTTTAATATGCATAATGCCAAGCCAATAAGTACTCCGTTAGCTGCACACTTCAAATTATCATCAGCCTTATGTCCTGAGTCAGATGCAGATATTGAGTACATGTCTAGAGTTCCCTATTCAAGTGCAGTTGGTTCACTTATGTATGCCATGGTTTGTTCTCGTCCGGATTTATATTATGCTCTGAGTGTTGTTAGTAGATACATGGCTAATCCTGGAAAAGAGGATTGGAATGCAGTTCAGTGGATTTTCAGATACCTGCGAGGTACTTCTAATGCTTATTTACAGTTTGGGAAAACTGGAGATGGACTTGTTGGTTTTGTTGATTCTGATTTTGCTGGTGATTTGGATAAGAGAAGATCGCTCACAGGTTATGTTTTCACCATTGGTGGTTGTGCTGTGAGTTGGAGAGCAACTTTGCAGTCTATTGTGGCTTGTTCCACTACTGATGCCGAGTATATGGCTATTTCTGAGGCATGCAAAGAAGCTATCTGGTTGAGAGGCTTGTACACTAAGCTTTGTGAAGGTTCATCTTGCCCTACCATATTTTCTGACAGTCAAAGTGATATATATCTTACAAAGAATCCAATGTATCATGAGAGAACAAAACACATTGATGTCAGATTTCACTATGTTCGAGATGTTGTTGCTAAAGGTGATTTGAAGGTATGCAAGATAAGTACTCATGATAATCCAGCTGATATGATGACAAAGCCAGTTCCTACCAATAAGTTTGAGCTTTGCTCAGGCTTAGTTGGTATTTCTCACTAGTCCTATGAACTTTGACGCACAAGGTGTTTATGCTGATTTGAATGGAGTTATTCACTTTCTTCGACTACTAGAGGGAATTTGGCTCAAGGTGGAGATTGTTAAATTGTGATCCAAATTCTACCGTATTGGACTAGACGTAGTATAAACGGTGTGGGCCTTTGCGTTTGGTACCGACGTGTACGAGTACAACTCGTTTACTTGTCCTCCAAGGATTCTCATGTATTGCCCCTCATATATACTCCATGTAGTCGCACCTAAAGACGGTCTGTCGTCTCGTGCTTGTAATACTCCTCCTTATAGTGATTGCGCCTTCGTGCGTCCGTAGTTTTCTTCCGCAAGGGTTTCCACGTAAAAATCCGTGTCTCTCGTGTCTTGTTGATCTCACTTTATCTAACAGTTTCCTCTACAGCACGGAGCAGGGTTTTGAGATTGGAGAAGTTTCGAATAGGCTCTATGTTTTCTCTGGTGCTTCTGGAGACCATGTCTGATTGTTGGCAACGACAGCAGACAGAGCATGCTTTTCACTGACTCTAACAGAGTAATTGACAAAAAACTACCAGTTTGCCGACGTCCCACGAAGCTACTCCCTCCTTTCCGGTTTATAGGGCTCAAATCTGAAATCTCGTCAACCAAGTGGATGACACTAGTTTTAACTATCCAATTAAATATTTCTCACATATTCAATTTCCAAGGCAATAAATATAGCATCCTCCTTCTCATTGGACTTGGATAGTGGATGTAGAAAACGATGTATGCATAACCACTCATCTCCTTTCTCTAAACTCTATGTATTAAATATGGCGTGGGACTCAAAGCACTTTAACTCAATTAGACTCAAAATGAGCCTAACATAATGGAAATCTGAAAATTTTAAGATGAACCCTATAAACCGAAAAGGAGGGAGTACCGGTTTAAAAAAATTGACCGAAAACTACCACACTTGTGGTAATTCGTCCCACAAAACTACCACTTTCGGTTGATGGCCGTTTTGATGATTTAAACACAGTTATGATAAGCGGGACTTTGTGGGACGAATTATCATAAATGTGGTAGTTTTCCGTTAAATTTTTAACCGAAACTGCTAGTATTTTGGGACGACGGCCTCAAAATTGCTAGTTTTTCTTGCCAATTACTCACTCTAACAAGTGCATCTTGTGCCCGCTCCACGTCAGATCATGCCTCAGTAACCATGTCGTTAAGGTTCCTGCTTTGATTAAAATCATCTTTGCGAACAGAATTGGCATAACAAGTGTCAGTTCAGCCCATATGTTTCTTTCCGCAACATGGAACATTTCTTATGCTTTCTAATGTTTTATATGCTTGAAATATATACTTCCTTCATTTGTAAATATAAGTTTTATTAGAGATTTCAACATTAAATACTATGTACAGATGTATACAGACGTATTTTAAATTGTAAATTCACTCATTTCTCTCTGTATCTAGTCCATATTAAAATTTCTAAATAGATTTATATTTAGGAACGGATAGAGTATAACACAAATCCTGAACGCTCACACTTGAATTTTATAGACTTGAAATATTTGTAATACAAATTGTGAGCGCTCGCACTTGACTTTTAGTCTAGAAATATCAATACACGCTGGTCATACCCAATTAGAAACTACAGCGGAGAGAGCTTTTGAATTGAACATAATGTTTGGTGCAGCTACATCCTGATGCAATCTGGTCGACTTAGAAATAACATTCTCAAGATGGCTGAGACATAACAAACCTGAAAACTGATTACTGCCAAATCTCACATAAATAAAAATTGCATGAACAATATAAACTCATCAAGGGGCAGATATATGTAAATCCCATTTCATTCATGGAATGAAACAAACGTCCAATTCGATGGATCAAAATAGGAATAAAAATGAACAATTCGGATACAGATGTTTCACAAAGAAAAAAATCGGATGCAGATTACAACAAAATTACGCATCCTCACGGCAAAATAATGTTATCAATGGGGATATCTAATATGTTATCACGGCAAAATTGATCAATATGTAGATTTCAAATTTAATATTATCTTGCATGTTATATATTTCCAAAATAATGTTTACATCCTTAATTAATACCTTTCTTTATATGGGGTGTTTTAAAAAAAAATCTTTATGCATGTATTTTTAGACTGGTTGTTTCCAATGGAGATATCTAACATGTTTGCAACCAAATTAAGTCTTGATTTGGGTTACAGTTAAAAACACATTGATCAATAAAGCAGGAATGATGCTCTTATGCACATGTTATCATTGAGTATTAGAGTATACTTTGCTATTTTCTTTTTAATATTTCTATCTTTTTTGCAAATTCAAATACTTTTTAAAATATTCACATCTTTTAAACTCTAACTCCAAATTTTAAGTTATATACGAATTAGCTTAAAAATATGTAGATTTCAAATATAATATTATCTTTCATGTTAATTATTTCCAAAATTATGTTTACATCCTTAATTAATACCTTTATTTATATGGGGCATTTAAAAATATATATATAGGTTATGCATGTACTTTCAGATTGGTTGTTTTCAATGGAGATATATAATATGTTTGCAACCAAATTAAGTCTTAAATTGGGTTAGAGTTACAAACACATAGATCAACAAATCAGGAATGGTGTTCTTATGCACATGATATCATTGAGTATTAGAGTATACTTTGCTATTTTCAATCTAATGTACAATTTGTTGGGTATGAATGAGGAACGCTGCAAAAGGTGAATTGATACCGGCAACTAGGTAGATACTTTTGTTGTCTAATAAATTGGGTATAACTTCAATACACTTAAAATATCAAACCACTTATCATGTTGTTCTTCATATAGCACCATGAAAGACTTCAAGTGATTTCGCGACGTCGTCGAGTGGCGTGTATGAGAGACGATTTTTCTTCTGTTGCAACGCACGGGCATATTTGATACATTCATCCTTGTCTTCAAAACGGAATCCCAAAGAATCGTGAACGGACGATGCACCAGGTGTCTATGTCATTGGACAAAGGGGAATGTGAATTTTGTCCCCTAAAGTTGATGAAAATTACCCACCAATGTCATTAATAAGTGGAAAATGATTTGGGTTTTTTCCTTAAATCGCCGCCGCCAGCTTCTAGTTCATCTACCTTTATGCCATTAGACTACCCAATGGCACTAGCCAGCCTGTTGGCTACGCCGTATCTCCCCAAGTACTCCCTTTTGTAAGCGGAATCTGTGTCGCTTGGCATAATACTATTTCAGATAAATTATTTTTTAAAACTTTTTTTACAGATTAAATTATTTTTAAAAATATTCATATCTTTCAAACCTCAATTTCAAATTTAACATGTTATTTGTTTACAAAGGCCATCTTGCAAAATTGTCTCTTCATTGTCACCTTAACCCATTGTTAATATAACCGATAAGTGGTAAAAAAATGTTCATGATTTAACGAAATTAAGAGTGATAATGCATCTCAGTGATGCAGTAAAATGTGGTCATCTCAATTGGAAATTACGAGTTTGTTTTCCGTTGCAACGCACGGGTCTTTTGCTAGTCAACACTAAAAAACACAAGGCTTTCTTGTTTGGTTTCTTTGGGCAGTATTTTCTTCTTTTGTTTTCTTTTTCTCTCCTTTTTTCATCGTATTTTCCCTTTTTTCAAAATTCACCGAGTTTATTTTAAAATTGAGAATTTTCTTAAATACACGAACCTTTGAAAGTCATGAACACTTTCTTCTATTTGTGAACATTTCTCCGAAATCTATGAAATGTTTCAAAAATATGTGATTGTTTCTAAAACATAATTATGTAAATTAGGGGCCTGCTATGCGTCCGTCAGCTGATCAATTTAAAAGACCAATCGGGTCATGAGCCTTTAGATTTGCTGCATCAAGTGAACCGAGTATGCCTTCACCACTTCAAGTCTGCAACACAGGTCTTATTGTAGAATTATTTCTGCGACATAGATCTTGTTGTAAAAAAAAACTTGTAGCAATTGTTTCGTTGCGAATTTTTTGCAACTGAGGTTTCTTTGCAATTAATTTCGTAATAAAGGTTTTGTTGTAAAACATAGACTATTACAACACCGTATATGTTTCAGAAACACGGTCCATGTTGCAAAACCGCTAGCTAGCGGGATGTCACTTGGACGCGTGTTATATAGGGGAGGTGGCGGACGCGGTCGCTGCTATCCGCCACATGAGGGTTAGTTATTCCTTTTAAATTAACGAACTTTTTAGAAAATCCATGAATGTTTTCATGGTTTTAATATTCTTTGGCATTTTTTTGAAATTAACTAACATTTTTTATCAACTTAGAAATATTCTTGAAATTTAATGATTTTTTGGCGAATCAATTTTTAAGATCAAAAAATCGTCTAAAAAAATGGGCTGCTGCCTAATTGACTACTGGTTAACGTAATTTGCTGCTCTCTAATTGAATACCCAACATTTTTTGTGTAGAAATTTGTTGGTGTGCATTTGTACACCAATAACCCAAGTTGGATCTGCCAGTATGGAAAACCAAAGGAAATCGGAAAACAGCAAGAAAAAAGGATCTAGAAAAGCTGCTTGATTTCATACAAATCCATGAGGAAACGGGAGAGCATGGCCTCACGTTGTAATTACTGCTTGGTTTCATACAAATATCTAGCATTGCCAATATTTGACAAGCCAACATTTGGTGTCCGTTTTCGTTTAAATTTTATGTGGGTCATTTTTATGTTATTTCTCATTTGCTGGCAAAAGCTGGATTGATTTAATGAACGTATGCATGTACATCATGTGAAACCCACAGGCGTCGGTTCGGGCAAAAGGGGTGTTATAATGCGGTGATATTTCTTTGACTCGTGAAACGGATCCAACTTTTTTTCACACGTCCTAATGATCATCACAAGAAGGCATGCCAAATCTTGCCTCGTCGGAGCAGGCGGCGCTGCACCAGGACGGCGACCCCAAAGACACACCTGGGCTGCAGGCGGCGCTGGCGCAGTCGGCAGAGGAGGCCGCGCGGGCGGCTGCGCAGGAGTCCTTGGACGAAGCGCAGGCCGTGGCGCTGGAAGCGGCGCAGGAGGAGGATGACTGGCTTCTGAGCAGCAGCGACGAGGGCGGCGGCTATGCGGCGGTTATCGACCTCATAGACGAGGATTAGATTAGTTTTTTATATAAAATTCCGTTCGAATCGATGTAATATATCCTAAAAATGAATGGAATTTGAATTGTTCCTTTATAGTTTGCTTTATACATTACACCCAAGGCTGTTTGCTGGGTCCCACAAGTCACGAGAGCACCGGTCTGATCGCGTAGCGCGTCTGTGCCGCCTGATCCCACCTGTAAGGACCGAGTCAAAACATTGACCCGACGAAGACGGTGGTGTTCATGGAATGAGTCGGTGCGGATAGACTAAGGACAAAACTGAGCACGATTCATAACTGAGGGCAAAACTAAGCACAGAGATACCACTGAGTGCAAAAAGATAATTATCCCTTTCGTGAATCCATCAACACTTTTCACGTTCATAAACATTTTTTAGAAGCTCATGACCATTTTGTGAACATTGCATGAATTTTTTTTATAAATTAGTTTTTGTAAAATTTATGAACATTTTTGAAATTTCATAATGCTTTTCTACATTTGTGAATATTTTCAGAATCCATGGGCGCTTTTAAAATTCATGGCTTTCAAATTTTGTTTGAAGATTTTCCTTCAATTTTAAAATATTTTTCTTCCATCTATGAGTATCTTTAAAATTTTGACATTTTTTTTTCTGAAACAATTTTTAAAATCATTAAACGGCTGGGATGGAAAACTAAAGCAAACAGGAAAAGCAGAAGAAAAAAAAGGTAGAAAACCGGATGAATGTGCCACGTAGACGCTAAACTGGGCCAGCCCTCACGGCCGCGCGTGTGCGCCACCGTGAGGATCTGGGCTTGGGCCTCAGCAGACAACTGGATGAGGTGTCCCCCCTGCCGTGTGTGCGGGAGAGTCGTGGCCGTTCCCAACGGTGAGGTCGGCGGCGAACCACCAGAGGATGCCGTCACGAAAGCTACTCGCGCCGCCAAGAAGGGAGCCAGCCGGCGAGGATGGCAGCATGGCGTTGGCCAATAGGCAATGGCAGACACGACGCTGGGGAGGATGAATTCGGCGCCCCTGTCGGCTTCCCGGAGCGCCACGGCCGGCGAGCTCGCCGAACGAGGGGGCCGAGGAGGAAAATGCTGGTTAGTTCTTTCTCATTCAGAGTAACCAAATACGCTTGAGGATTGCGCAGTCAATCACTGTACATTTCTACTGCACACATCTCAAATCTGCACATAAAAATATCGAACCTATGAAGTCTTACAATTAACACAATAGTTCAACAATAGTAAAGGCTTAAATGTATCGGAAGAGCTAGACATCTTCGTTTTTTATTTAGATAGAGGTACAAACAAGGCGCACAATGTAATCTTCCTCACCCTGGTTAATAACCCAGAGCTCTCATTCAGTGGGTTGCAGCACATACACTGCCTCCTTCAGATATATTGGTTATTCTTCATCTGTTTTCTTAGCGAAGCTTGCCCACTTCACAACCACAAATACATAAACTTGATCGTACACCTTGTCGAAGAGCCGGAAATAAGCAATTCTCCATGTCTTCTTGAACAGCAGTGCACAAAACACTATCCAGAGCCCCACCACAAACCCCAGCACAAGCCCAAAGTAAAAGGTCAGTGGGTCAAATTCTTCCTTGCTGCTTTCGAGACCGCCATGGATGGAAGGATCATTTCCTGAACAATTCTTGTGGATAGGAGGCCCGCAAAGCCCACTGTTGCCTATGTATATAAGTGACTGGTTGTCTAAATTGAGGATGTCAAGTTGGGGGCCAGATGGTATCCTTCCAGACAAATTGTTGTAGGACAGGTTCAGGTAGCTCAGAGATGTCAGATTTGACAAGCTCGATGGGATTTCACCAGAAAGCTTGTTCTGAGAGAGGTCGAGTGATTCTAATGACTGCATGGCACCAATCATGTTTGGAATTTGTCCACTCAACTGGTTTGACGATAAATTCAAATTCACTAGTGCAGCAAGAGAAGTGATGTCTGTAGGAATTTCACCAGTTAGAAAGTTGCATGATAAATCAATGCCCACAAAATACGCAAGTGTCCTGTGATATATAAGATGCTGCCCTTTTGTATTTATTGACAATATTTGTGCTATGCGATATGCTCCAGTTGACGTCCCATGGCCACTTACCATGGATGCATAGTCAATAACATCAACCATACCCATGGATTCCTCTTGTAATGTTTTCATCATTGTTAGGCTTGATAGATGCCAAGGCATTGCACCAGAGAAGTTGTTGCCTGATAGATCCAAGTATTGAAGATAACCAAGCTTTGTTATGTCGACTGGAATATTACCAGAAAATTTATTGCGGCTCAGTATGAGAAACCGTAAACTGACCAGCTTTCCTATCCATGTAGGTAATCTTCCTGAGAACTTATTCCATGAAAGATCCAAGAACTTCAGACCTGTGTTGTTCTGCAAAACTGCTGGGATTTTTCCTGATAAACTGTTGTTACTGAGTATAAGAAACTCTATGTTGTTGATGTCAAGACATTGAGGAATTTCACCCTCCAAAATATTGTTCGACAAATCCATATACTTCAACCCTCCCAATTTGCAGATAGACTCTGGAATATAGCCACCAATTTGATTCGAATGCATAGACAAGACTTCAAGCCAAGGTGAGGCTTCAAGGTTTGATGGTATTGTTTCTGAAAATGTATTGTTGGAGATGTTTAATCTGGTCATATTTGTTGGCAACGTAGGTATTGGTCCAGTAAGCCGGTTCGAACTGAGATAGAGTTCTTCAAAAGCCATGCCCTGCAGATGTGCTGGCAAGCTGCCACTTATTTGGTTGTTAGAGATGTCCAGGTATTTGACATGTGAAAATGTGGACCAAAACCAATCGGGAAACTCGCCCTTTAGAGCGTTGCTTGAAATGTCAAGTTCAATGGTTTCCAGCCGTTGAAGCCAAGGTGGAAACAGAGGACCCATCTGGCAAGATGCAAACCGTGCAAGCGTCAGTTTAAAGGGAGGACGCCAATCTGAATTCAGTACAATCTTCAAATTATTGGAAGACAAGTCTATAAACTTCAGACTTGTTAGATTTGCGAAGTGTTCTTCTGTGATCACACCAGTAAAGCTATTGTCACTTAGACCCAGATAAATCAAATTACTAAGAGAACTTATTTCAGTGGGTACACCTCCATTGAGAAAATTGTTGGACAATTCTAGGTCGGTTAGGCTGGTTGAATGCATGAGCTCTGCTGGTATAGGAACAGTTATCTTGTTATATGAGAGGTCAAGGTGAGTCAAATACATCAATTTTCCAAGCTTCGCTGGTATACTTCCGGTAAGGTGATTGTAGCCGAGGCTCAGGTACGTTAGAAAGGTCAAATTTCCAAGCTGTGGTGGCAGAGGTCCAGCAATTTCGTTGGTCCAGAGGGAAAGTTCAGTCAAATACCTCAAATTCCCCAGCTCGGATGGTATACTCCCGGTGAGGTGGTTACTACTTATGTCGAAAGAGGTTAAAGTGATAAGAGCACCGAGTTCAGTTGGTATACCTCCATTGAGGTGATTGCTGGAGAGGTCCAAAGAAGTCAGACATGTCAAATTCCCAAGCTGTGGTGGTATAGGTCCAACAAGTTTGTTTCCTTCCAGGCTTAGTATGCTCAACCTGGTGAAGTCACTGATAAAGATTGGCAGAGTTCCATTGAAATTGTTGTCACCTAAATGTAGCTCCTCCAATTTTTTCCATGTGCATTGCGGAAGACTCTCCATCAGCACTGCTATGTCTCCATTTATGTAATTAACAGAGATGTCAAGGATTTGCAAACTGGAAAGATTCTTAAGGTTTCCTGTCATCATCATGCCTGAATTCTCGTTCACTGAAACATCAAGGACTTGAAGGCACGTCATGTTTCCTAGTGTCTCAGGGAACCGTCCGAATAGTCTGTTTTGCCCAAGATCGAGGTACTTGAGGCTTGTCGCTTTCCAAAACCACCAGATGTGAGTGAGTGTTCTATATAATTTGAGGACAGATAAAGCTCCTCGAGTTTTGTGAGATTAAGGTGCAGAATTGATTGGTTTGCACTATCAAGTAAACATGAAGAAAAATCAATAACCCTCAGAGGTGCAATCATATTGAGGGTATGAGGCCAGTCAGCTATCCCTGAGAGCTGTACCCCACTCATGCTAAGGAACTTCAGAAAAGGTAGCTTTGTTAACCAGGTGATGTCCGTTGAGTACGTTCCACCTGTGTTGCCAAGGTCAAGATGCTGCAGCTTTGACAGATTACCAAGCTGAGAAGGCACTCTGCCAGTAAATGGTATGCCATAGAGGTTAAGATATCTCAAGTTCCCAATGAAGCCCAACAAATGAGGAATTTGTTCATCTGGCCCTAGTAAACAGTTCATGCTAAGGTCCAGGTGCTCTAGATGCTTCAAGGAAAGTAGAGGGACTTATCTCGCCGAACAAAGAATTGACATCTTCACATGCAGAATACAAACCAGAGGGATCGAACGTCGGATTTCGAAGGTGAAGCTTGATGACATGGCCTGTTCTGTTGCTGCAACCGACGCCTCTCCACCGGCAGCAGTCCTGTCCTTCCCACGAGGCGAGTCGGTTAGCATTGTCGCTTGTAATGCTCTTTTTGAAGGAGAGCAAGGCGGCCCTCTCAGCGGGGATGCAGCCGCCACCATGGTCATGCTCATGCTGCTGTTGTAGTGCACCACTTGCGAAGAATGGAAATATGCTAAGGCTGTTGAGGGTGAGCAAGAGACTGGTTGTGCGATTCATGCTGGATGAACGAGCGTCCAGCTGGGGAAAGCAATGCATACACACTAGAGTATGCTACAGGCTGAGTTTTATTAGTATTTAGGTACGTAGAAGAGCCATACTACCAGAGATGATTGGTCATTATACCTAGACTCACGGAGTCTACGTTCAAAGTATCCGTCCTTCATGGAATTGAATCAAGTTTGGTTCATACAAATTTGGGGCCAGATTGTGATGGGAGTCACCAGCCACTCGACTAGTTGCCTGACTGCAACCACACGGTATTGTTATAGTCAGTCAATTTGTTTTATATGTGGCGTGCCCTCTGGAGCAGGGCTGGTTACTATTCAGAATCTGCCAAATTCCCTTAAATTTTCATTACAATTTCGTTGAAACTCTCTAGGGTTTTCAACTTGAAACAATATACAAGATCAAAAGGGGATTGAAAAGAGCACAAGTAGCATGAAGTAGCATACTTTTAGCCGTTAAAACTATAGCTCCAACGCCACCTCGCCGGATTTCGGACCCCGCTCTTGATCGCAAACAGAAGAAATAAGTGTTTCTAGAAGAAAGCAGTGGGTTGCTGATTTGTATTCAACAATTAGGCATTGTTGGTGAGTGCTGGAATTTTGATTGAGCTTCGCAACTTACTTAATGGCATGGGCAGCTTTAAATTTAAGCAGGCCTCTGCCTCTGTATTTGAAGCGGAAGCCTGATTTTAGAAGAGTCCTGTTTGAAGAAGCATCAACAATCTGTTAAGACTTAAGAGTATATATGTGCAGCACTCCCAAATCATGAAGTTCATCGAAGTGCAGATCTTTTTTCTGGCTGTTCACTATTACAGGAGTTACTATAATTGTAAGACAGATTAAGATCCAACCTTGCTGAAGGAGAACGAGTGTGTAACTACACCAGTGGTTTGTGGTGAGCTGTTTTCCTGTTTCATACGGACGTGCAGATTTCTCCTCGGAGCTATATTTATATGTTTCGATTATGAGAAATTTGTAGTCAAGTTTCAATACATGGGAGACACCAGACTGTGATGGGAATCCTTCAGGGAATTGAATCAAGTCTGGTTCATACAGATTTGTGGCCAGACTGTGATGGGAGTCACTAGCCACTCGACTAGTTTCCTGACTGCAACCATAGGGTACTGTCAGAGTCACTCAATTCTGTGTTATATGTGGCGTACCCTCTGGAGCAGGGCTGGTTACACTGAACATTTTGTATGCTTCTTTCCGCGACACTGAACATTTTGTATGCTTTCCCATATTTTATAGACTTGAAATATTTGTAATACAAATTGTGAGCGCTCGCACTTGACTTTTAGTCTAGAAATATCAATACACGCTGGTCATACCCAATTAGAAAATACAGCGGAGAGAGCTTTTGAATTGAACATAATGTTTTGTGCAGCTACATCCTGATGCAATCTGGTCGACTTAGAAATAACATTCTCAAGATGGCTGAGACATAACAAACCTGAAAACTGATTACTGCCAAATCTCACGATAAATCAAAATTGCACGAACAATATAAACTCATCAAGCGGCAGATATATGTAAATCCCATTTCATTCACGGAATGAAACAAACATCCAATTCGATGGATCAAAATAGGAATAAAAATGAAGAATTCGGATACAGATGTTTGGCAAACAAAAAAATCGGATGCAGATTACAACAAAATTACGCATCCTCACGGCACATGATGGGATAGACGCGATCCATGTGTTCCCCAGAGACGCCACTCAGCCGCTGCACACGCATATTCCTCAGATGCACCGCAAAATAGCCATACTTGTCCAGGCTGAAGAAGACGTACCCGTTACGTGAACGCACCTTGCAAGCGCGCTGCTCGCCATCGCTCCTAGGTGTGTCGACGACGAGCTCCATGATGAGCGGATGGAGCTCCACCTCTCTCTCCAGGCAGGACTGCTCGCTGAGATGAGTAGTACTGCTTTCTCCCGGCTTCGGGTGGCTGTATAGTCGGAGCACGAGGAGCCTATCGATGCAGATGAACCACAACTTCTCGTCATTTCCCCGGCCATAATCCACGAACGCGCCGCCATCCAGCATCATCCAGCTTCGGGGCGGGGTCACCACCAGGGAAGTCCCACCACTGCGCATGTCCAACATCAAAAACCCCATGGAATCAGGGTAAGAGGCCGGTGCTCTACGTGTGTATAGAATTTTATGGAATAGCGCAACATCAGTGCGAGCTGCCTGTCTACCACGATTACTATGAATGTACCATTCCTGGGTCCTCCTATTGCTGGCTCGATATGGAAGGACGCTCCAACTGTTGCCGTCGCCGGAGCCACCCGAGTGTACCCATGTCTGGTAGGTCCACTTATCATCTTGGTCACCAGGCATTGCTACCACACACACCACTTTGAATGATAGATCTGTGGCAACTGTTTTGGCATCACGCAACATTGCAGCACCGAAGAACTTGCCGTGCTCGGAGTGGACCATCGGAGGGAGTTCCTTCAAGCCATGGGTGACAGGGTTGTATATCGCGAAGACATGCTTGGCCCTTGGGTCACTGATGGGACGTACATGCCAAAGGAGGAGAAGGTTCTCCATGGAATCTATGATGGACCATGGGCCACCGGGCAAGGACTTGGCAATATTGACTTGGATGTTATTGTTCTTGACAGCAAGATCCGGTGATGCCACCTGATCGGTGGGACTAAAAGTCATGCAATGCTTGCCTGATTCTTGTGAGAAGACCTGTTGGAATATGCCACAAAGGGCCGGTGGACGGTGTTGGCGAAGGATGCCGTGATCAGTGATGATATGACACCATGGTTTACAGGTGAGGGCAGACTGGGCGATGCTCGTCTGCTCCGGCAGGCAAGAGAAGATTTTAGCAAGGATGTCTTCGTCAAGGAGGTGAATGTAACACGTCTCAGGTGCAACCATGGCCATTTTGGATGGATCTCTACTTGCTGCACATTCACAAAAATGAATTGTATTATATATTTTTCCTTACTAACATGATGTCTGCATGAATAAATGAATTAATTGGATACACATATGTAATGAACATCTCAACAATTCGAAGAATTCATCCTATGAAACAAAGATAAAAACTAACAAAGAGGACGGCCAATCCACGACAATTCAGGAAAACGTTTAAGGTAATAAGATGATTTGTGTTCAAAAGTCACAGCGATGACACCGCTCTCCATATTAAATTTTCAACATTATTTGCAACACCATTCATGATAGTTAATTGTTACAAAAGCATGTCCGACATATATGTGAGAAAATCCCAGATGGTGTCCTGGCCTCCAACCCCGTACAATAGGGAAGTCTCAAAGGCCTAACAAACCCATGACTTATATAAACCGGACCTCAACAACCAAACCCTAACCATTTCTCCTAGACCCACCCCAAGGCTTCCCCCTTGGGTGGCGGCACATACACTAGATCGACCACTACGCAACCTTGCTACCCATCCGCCCACGTCTCTCACCCCACATCTCCCTCACTTTTCCCAAACCCAGTGGTAGATGAGGAGACGCATCTGCAGTATCATTGCGGCCCATGATTGTGGATAGTGTTGGCAAAGTCAGGTGGAAGACGAACAAGCGGTTCACTAAAGCGGGGAAGTGCTCCTAGATCCAATTCCTCTCTATCCTCCATCCCACAAAACAATTGACCCCACTCGCACCCTAATCCCCTTTGTTCGCATCTATCCATTCCTCTCTTGCCCAAGGAAACCTCACGGATGACCAAACCGATCACTAATCTCTAGGATTATGGTGGGAGGTGCCCCGCTCCTCCGAAGGAATAGATTCGTTCGCTTCAATATGACTTGCTTTCTATTGCAAAATATAATTTGGTAAGTTTAAGATTTGGAAATCATACCAAAGAAATCCCCCTCCCTCTTGTAGGGTGATGTGTAGATCAGAAGATTTGCGCTACAAGAGGTCAAACTTCGTTGGGAAGACCCGGACGCGGTGCGGCGGCACTAGGATTTTGAGAGGATTGCTCTAGGGTTATGGTGGGAGGAGTCAAATATGTGTCACCATCGGAATTTATATATAGTGTCATGTGTATGGCAAGTTGTGGGGGTTCATACATATATGGTTGGTTCTGGGTCAATATTAAAGGAATGTAACAATTTGCTAGGTTTTATATTTTTTAGCAGAAAAACAACAAGAGAGATTCCTATTGCAAGTATATTATATAGTTCAAATATTTAGAGGGCCATTTTGACCCACAGTAAAAAAAAAATCAGAAATACAACAGGACTATTGGGGAAAATATCCAAGAACACCAAAAGTCAAAATTACATTTAGATCCATCGACCACCCTAAGAACCAGAGCGAGCCGAAGCCACGACCCCGTTATCACCCCTTCCTCACTAGATCCAGTAAAATCTTGTTGTAGTAGATAGTGAGGAAGTCATCGTGCTAAGGCGCATAGTATAAAAAGCACACCATAACAATGCAGAGGAAGAGAAATGTGGGTCAAAAGGATCCAACATGTACACACGATTGCTAACAAACGTAGACCCAGTCAAAGCGGATCCAGCGAAGACAAACGTCAAACGAACCCCACAAGATTCGCCGGGATGCACACCTCCACACACCCTTTAACGGTGACGCTAGGAAGACCGCTGAGGAGAGGGCAAGGCGGGGACAACCTTATCTTATCTTTAAGGAGCCATCACCACCTCACCTTTGTGAGAAGTAAAAAATCCTAACGAAGCTTAAAAAAACACCTAAAAGATGGATCCCTTACGCCAGCAATGGCAGGGATCCATCGCGCCTCCATGGTCCTTGGACCAGAAGAGACAAGGTTGATTGGCGCGGGCGAGAGGTACGAGATATCTTCAAGCACCCTTAGTTACACGAGCATCCGTACGATCTTTTAAAGTGGCCACCAAGTAAAAGCACCTAGAATTACTATCCCCTTACTAAATATATATAAGAACAAGTTTATCTAAATACATAATCATTTTCATAAAAATTATGATTTTTGAAAAAAAATCATGAATTTTTTTCTACTCCGTCAGTTCCTAAATATAAATCTTTTTAGATATTACATTAGAAAACTACATACAAATGTATATAGATATATTTTAGAATGTAGATTCACTCATTTTGTTTCGTATGTAGTCACCTAGTAAAATCTTTAGAAAGACTTATATTTAGGAGCGGAGGGAGTAAATTAATGATTTTTTTTTGGAAAATCCTGAATATTTCTAAAATTCATTTTTTCATGAATTCATATTTCGGAGTACATATTTCTAAAATTTGTAAGTACTTTTTACAATAAGTGATTTTTTAACTGAAACACTAATTTATAAAAACTGTATACGCTATGGATTTTTTTTAAAGTTTTTAGCATTTTTTGCAGGTAAAAAGTTTCAAATAAAAAACCCACTGGAAAACCCAAATAAACCAAGAGAAAAGCCACAAAATCAGACGAGGGCAGACGCTGAGCTGGGCTATCCCACCACGCTCTCCCCGGTCATGATAGGTGCGGCTCTCCGCGCGGGGATCGGCGCTGTCAACCGAGGCGAGGCGCGGTGGCGGCAGAACCGGGAATCGCTCGTTAGCTAATTTCCCTTCGATCAACTCTCTTACTTACAGTATTTCTTTGTTTCACCATCGTTCAGAGTAACCACATACACTTGCTCAAGTCTGAATCTTGTTAAATTCTAGTACTTGCTGCACACTGTACTCGTACTACCCTTCAGAAAGTCAGTCAGTACATCACAGAGTACAAGTACAAGATTATATATTGAAGTTTTGGAGGGATTTCTATAGCTAATTTTGACCAGATGACAAACCCATCATGCAGAAAATAAAAACTGACTCGTTGTAACCGCAGATAATGTTCAAATTATTCACGGAAAGGGGCCAATAACTCTTGTGCGACATACTTCCCCGTTAATCGCTCGAGAACGACGTTGTTCGATCAAATAGCTCAGAGATGACCATTGGATGGCCCAAATAGCCACGGCCCGATACGACACTTTTAAGCCCTCAAACAGAAGGAAATTGTTAACAAATTTGGATTACGTGAGCTGGGTTGTTTGAACGTGGGACCCACCAGTCACTCGTTGCTACGTGGGACCCACCAATCGCCCGTTGCTGCGTGCCACCTCAGACTGGGGCCCACCACTTATCCACGCCCCCGCTCCCGTGCTCGTGTCCTGCCCCTGACATAATCGTTGCCTCCCTTCCCCTGTTCTTCCGCGCACCTTCTTCTTCCTCTTCTCCGGCAACGCTCCACGGCGGCGGCGGTGAGGGATGTCCAGCTCCGCTTCTGGCTCCCAGAAGTCATGGTCGTGTTATGGAGAAGTCCCAATGACTAGATGGCTGGACTGCCCTCGCCTAGATCTATTGAAGCGCTTGACATGTGTGCGCTCGATGAGGGGCAATGTCGGTCGAGAATTTGTCAAATGCGAGAGCGCCCTGCATCGTTGGAAGGATGGGAAGGTAGGGTTTGTCCTGATTTGTCTCGGTTTGGCGTGATTTTGATTAATTAAAGTTTCTGTTCCCCTTTTCAGGATTTGAAGGAATGCAGCCATTTTGAGTGGATGGATAAGTACATTAGGGATCGAGGGTTTCTAGTTGAAGTGTTACCTCCAATTCAGGGGCTTCCAATTCAGGCGGCTCCCATCTCGACTACTGTGGAGGAAGAGATCTCAAACGGGCACAGAGTCAATCGTCCATTGGAGGATTTTTTGGTGAAGAGGGAGTTGCAGAAATTGAACAAGCAGTTGAGCCAGATTGTGGAATTGAAAAAGCGGTCAAACATGATGGCCGAAGCATTTTATGTTTTTTTTTGGTGACATTGCTTATTTGGTGTTTCTTTCTCGTTCGGATTAGGAATTTCGATTTAGGAGTTGTATGTAAGATGAATTATGTTACAAATTCGAATAAATTATCTCTGAATGTTTCCAGTCAATATCAAGAGCGTATAAATTCAGGTGGAAATTAGCCCAATCACTACAAGAATACCCCATATAAAACAACACAAATTATGCAACAGTTTGGCTATACGTTGTAAAATTCACAATAGATACATATATTAAAGGTTGCAAATATGCCTTGCAGATTTGCAGCTCTTGACCCTACCATGGGCACATGAAAAAACAGGAACCCTACCGTGGGCACATGCAAAAAAAGAAACAACAGGAAAGGATAGAGGACGCCACAGAAACGTAACCCCTGTGCCCCTCGTCTCTCCCAAATCGCAACCACCAATCGCCTCGTCACCCTCCTCCTCCCACCTCGCCGCCGGGCCTTCCCTCCCCTCCTCACCTTGCAGCTCTGGATGCTGCCGGTTCCGCTGCATACCTCACCCACCCATCCCACTCACATCCCATCTCTCTCTCTCTCTCTCTTGACACGGCTCCTCGTTGTGCCACCTGCGGCGGCGGATTCAGGCAACGACCGGCGAATCCTGCCATCGCGAAGCATAGCACGAGGTCCCCTCACACCGCGGCGCCCTCCCATCCGGCTAGATCTGGCACTGTAGGTCACCAAAGCCCATCCGCGACCTTCCCCCGATTGCTAGCGTTTCGGGCGTTTGCTCCGCCGCCGGTGGCCATGTCCTTCTCTCATCCCGTGAGTGAATCCCTTACACTGACTTCATCCTCTCTCCCCCCGTTTCTCTAACCTTTCTTCTCTTCTCCTGTAGACGTCTAGGTATGCATGCACCCCCGATTCTATTGCAGATAATCCTTGTCAAAAAAGTTTGGCCCTTGTGCGATTCGTTCACGAACACTGATACGCGTAGACTGACTTCCGATCTGTGTTGATATACATTCATGCACTGATTGTTGTTCTATTAATTTAGCAATTACTCTGTATTAGGTATCAATAGAGCATCAAAATTTGAAAAAAATAATCTTATACGCTGCTAACTCATCAATCCTTGATATATGAGTCGCTAATCCTTCCAATTATTTTAATGTAGAGAAGCACTACTTCAATATACGGACCCCAGATTAAATATACGGACCCCATATGCAATTTCACACTTTTCAGGAGTATGATGGCCAGGTTAATTAGGTAGAGGGAGTAGCCTACTAAGGCTTCGTTTGACAAGGGGGTTTTTCCTGCCCCAAGGAGGTTGAGGATTGAAGGGGATTCGGTGATTCCCTTCCGTTCACCCAATCCCCACTAATCCTTCCCCTTCCTAATTCCCTGGGTTTGATTAAAACTCAAACGATCTCAACATCTCACCCGATCTCTTCGTTGTCCAGTTCCACGAGTAGGACCTCGTGGGTTCAGTTCCGCGTGGAACGAAGGGGTTGGTGGGGATCGAAGGGTTTGGGCCACTCAAAACCCTGTGCGTCAAACGGCCTGGTCGGGATTTCTGAGGATTACCAGGCCCGCGTGGGTAATCCCCTGCAAAGCCTCCCTACCCCTTCTAACAAACGAGGCCTAATGGTGGCTTTGACTCCCATCTGAAATACTAGAGGACGTGGACCTATTGGAGGAAGCACGCACACCTCTTTTTAGTGAGCAGGTAAACTAATAATCCACATTGTTTCTTTTATGATGTTTCTTTGATATGTTGATATGATTCAGAACACTGATAAATACTTTTCTCCATGCGTGTTAATATACTGATTGTTGTATACTCTTACTATTCTACGTAATTTGTACCTGTACGTTGATAGGGGATAACAAGCATTCAATTTCATGAACAGTCTGAATGTGATACACTGTGTTTTAAAGGTAAATGTTATACATTGTTACTTTCCAATAGTATTTCCATACACTCACGCCCAGTTAAATTCCTTGGTATCTAGCTAGCCTCTTCGTCTAGAAAACTCACCATAAGATAGTACACATTCTCATTGTCATGTAGTTATGTAATTGTACTCTAACTAACAACATGCAGTTATTATATATGCACTTGGGTCAAGTCAATGCAGAGGATTCATCTATACCAAATACTTATCTACTAATCCAAAAGACTGCTTATGTACATCATATACTGAAAATAAAGCTGAATCCCAATACCCCACTTAGATGCAACCTACACTTGAGCTTTATGTGTTTCACATACTAAAACTTACAGCAAGTAGACGCACATATACACCGGCAATGGCAAACTAGGAAACACTCATGCAAAGCAGCGACAGCAGCGAAGCGCACACACACATCAACGGCAGCAAGCACATTAAATGATATATGCACGTCATCAAGCAAGCATGCAGGTGAAACTATAGTTTCCATTGTTCAACAGAAGCTTAAGATAAACAGTGCGGATGTTAAGTAGAGGCTCACTGTTTGTGTGTGCACAGATTTCCAAAGAAAGAAATACTCAATGCCACTCGATGGTTTTCAATGTGGCAGTTTCTACATTTGTAATACATCATTGAATTTTACATTCAACTATGACTATTTTCGTTGTGGTGATTTTTTTCTTTATTGCTTAGATTAGCTATAACCTTTTTCCAGGCTCCTTTATGGTCTTATTTAACTATTTATGTACTCCTGTCTCGCTAATGGTGTACCTATTGTTGTGTATAATTTAATGAGAGTTGTTGCACCCATCTGTTTCGACACTATCAAGATGGAGGCCAACATCATGGACGGCTAGAGCTGCGATTACATTTGTCCAAGATATGACAGTGTTAGTAGTCATGGTTCTGGTAACTGTCTATGATCTCCATATCTTAACTGTTTGTGAAGATGGAAATGCCAGTAATGTTCTTCTTAGATGCTCTCACCCTTCTGATTTAAACACTATGAAACTGACCACAAAGCTCTCACCACTTCCTTTCATAAATTGCTGAATTACCCACATGAACTCTTAGTGACACGGTTCATAAATTGCAGAATTTCCCATTATCACTAGTAGAAAAATGGCCTATAGCCCCGGTTTGGTTGGGCCATTAGTCCCGGTTCACGAACCGGGACTAATGCTAGCCCCGGTTCACGAACCGGGACTAATGCTAGCCCCGGTTCGGCCCCGAACCGGGGCTAATGACCTTCCATGTGGCGGGGCTGGGAGCAAGGGGGAGGGTCATTAGTCCCGGTTCGTATTACGAACCGGGGCTATTTCTTCGTTTTTTTAGCACTTTTTAGGGTTTAGGGTTTTGCACTAAATTGGATGGGGCTATTTTGCTGCCCCTATTTTCCCATTTATTTGTTTTGGGCACTTTTTAATTCTTGTTTTGCACTAAATTGGATGATACATACACAACAATAAAGGAACAACTATATTGCACATCATCGTCACGAATATATTACACCATCTCATCCGTCGTGCTTTGTCGAACATATTACAAAATGTAGACACGAGTTACATGCACATATATGTATCTTTTTTACACTATATCATTTCATATCAATTGCATCGACGGGAAATAGTATTCTTCCTTGACATCTAGGACCTCTGCATCTAAGAATCCGGCAATTTCCTTTTGAATTGCTCGTACACGTTCCTGTGGTAGAAGACCATCCCGTAACCGTTCTATCTAATTTAAAAAGGGGTCAATATATATATCAATGAAAACGAACACAATTCACGGTAATAAAATAAAGCTGTGAGTATTGTTTATCATACTTCAATTTTTTGATGTCTCGGTTTTTTGCTCGTCTCATTGATCGTCTGGCGAATGAACTCGCAAACATAGTATCCACATAAATTGTTCCCCTTTTCCAGCCTCAAGCACTTTACGAGAACAGAGTTCATCAAAAACATAATCAGGAACTATAATGGTATTAAAACAAAAATAAAGAGATGCGCCGATCTAGCTAGTAGTTACATGCATCTATTTGTTTAAATAAAAGCTCTGACTTCCAAACACCCCGAGCCTTGGCGGTGAACCGTTGTCAAGCCCTGCCAAGAAAAGGAAATGAATAAAAGAGTTCTATATTAATTCTTTGCTATCAGGAAATGAACGAGAAGTTGCCTATATAGTGCCATAATGATTGAAATTACCTCTGGAGGCATTCCTACATGTTCGCCCATTCAGCGAGGGGTGTGCGTTTCGGGTCCATGACTATTACTTGTCCCTCGTCAGGTACAATGATTAATAAAATAAAGTGGAACCTGTGCACGCATAACGAGTCAATTATACACTTATAATAACATCGAGTAAGCAAAAAATAGAACTAACAATCACTTGAAGTTGTAATTGAAGAGTATTTCCCTTTTGGTACCGGAAAACCTTAATCCTTGTACCAAGTTATTCTCTGTCTCGCGGGGTGTCGTGGGTATAAGCCTGACAGTAGATGTGTAGGATACGAAAAGGATGGGCAGAGTCCCAGCTACGGCGAGGATGTATGAGTTCGGGCCCCTCTGCGGTGGAGGTAATAACCCTACGTCTCAGTGCTCAGGGAGCTTTGTTGTCGAGTGGAATAGGGAATACAATGAGTTGCTAACCCCTTTACCAGTGGGGGAGGGTGGCTTATATAGAGTGCGCTACCCTCCATAACGTTTCGGTACAGGGGTGGAGTACTGGTGATTGAATGTGTACGTTACAGGTAACGTATGCCCTTAATGCTAATAAATGCACCCGGAAACGTACGACCGTTTCCCTTGAGGGGAGTTACGATGTACCGAGTGGTATACAGTCGGTTGACTCGATATGCTCCGAATGCTAGTCACCGACTGGAGGACCGAGGGTATGTTACCGACTGGACGACAGGGATTCCTTAATTCAGTCGGAGTTGACTAAGGGACTTGTCCTCTGCGAGGGGTAGTCCCTGGGTAGGACCTACAGGGCAGGCCTATGACCCTACCCTAGGACTATAACCCCATCATTAGTCCCCGAATGGATTGGGGTTGGAACGACGAAGCGATGTTTGAAGTTGGATCCGACTGGAACAGACTCGGCTTGGGCGTTGCTTGCCTCGGTCCATTTCGACTTTTCTGATCGACGATCCGAGTGGAAGTACTCGCGAAACAGACTGTCGGGAGCCGAGTGCTTCGGCGGCATCTTGTGACGCGACCGGTCAACTGACAGCGGCGGATTTTCCGGGATCCACAAATTTCGGTTTCCGCGCGCTCAGCGGGGATGACGCCAGCGCGCTCGAGTAGCGCCTGACGCCTCGATTCGCGCGCCTTCAACCTCTCCACTAATATCGCTGCGGTGGGTCGGGGGGATAAGGTTTCGGGGCCACCTGCCAGCGACCCAGTCAGAACCCTATTTAAATCTCGGTGGCGAGGCTTCTCTGTTACGCTCGCTGAATCCCTTGCTCTCGCCTGCTCCGCCCTTCTCGCCACCTCCAGCGCTCCTATACTCCTCCCTTCTCCTTCCTCCCGAGGGCTCGCTGCTGCCGCCATGACCAAGGGCCAGACCAACAAGATGGAGGCGAGGAAGAAGAAGGGGAAGACGGCGGTGCCTGCTTAGCGGCGGCAGCGGCCGCTGCCGGCGGGATGGATCCAGGGCGACTTCCTCCCCTCCACGATGACGGAGGGGGACCTGCTGCAGCTGGTGGAGCACGGGATGATCGTGCACAAGTCTTGGAGGCTGCCGGCGGAGAACGAGGTCGAGCCAGCGCCTCGGGAGGGGGAGCGAGTCCTGCTGCTCAGCCACGTCCACCGAGGTTTTTCTTTGCCCCCGCATCCTTTCTTCAGGGGCATCATGAATCACTTTGGGGCCCAACTTCACCATTTTCCTCCGAATGCCATCGCCCATCTTTCTGCCTTTATAGTTTTGTGCGAGTGTTTCATCGGCTGCCCTCCCCATTGGGGTTTGTTCAAACACATCTTTTCCGCCAGATCCCAAACCATCAAACGACTTAGCCAGTCGGATGATAAGACGCATCTCCTCCAGCTCTGCGGGGGCTTAGGTTTCCAGAAAAAGAGTCAGAGTAGTTATCCTGCTCTTCAGTTAAGTGAGTCGGTCAGGAACTGGCAGTCGACGTGGTTCTACTGCCAGGATATTGCCTGTCCGAATGCGTCGAATGGGCTGCCTCCTTTTAGTTTAGATCGGCCCGCCCCGCCTAAGTAGCTCGCGCTCTCGAATGCGGAGAAGAACGACATCCAGCCCTTGGTTGAGGCACTCGTGGACGTCGTCAGGAGGGGGGTCACCGGCATAGACTTGCTGGAGGTCTTCCTTGGTCGGCGGATCCAGCCTCTGCAGGCTCGCGACCGTGCCATGTGGCATTACACGGGGCCCGAAGACTCCACCCGGACCAACGTGGTGGGCGTGACTGAGGAGAGGGTGACCTCGTGGGTGCTCCAAATCACGGGCCCCTGCGAGAATCCCAAAGGATATCGGCGAGTGAAGCCTTACAGCGCGGATCATCCTCCACCGAATCTGGTGAGTGACACTTGTCGAGTGCACTGAACTGTCTTAATTCCTGTCGTCTGTCTATATATCTGTGTGATGTCTGATGTTGCCGACTGAAATTTATGCAGGCGTGGACCAACTGGTTCTCCCCCGTCTCGAATGGGAATCCGGCGGAGGAAGAGGAGGAAGGCAGCCAGGAGGGCAGCGTGGAGAGCGCCGAGTACGTCTCCGACAGCGGGGAATCGGAGGAGGAGACTAGCGAGGAGGAGGAAGAAGACGAAGAGCAGGACTCGCCACCTCCGCAACTAGAGCATCGGACCAAGCGCCGACACGAGCCCGCCGTCCCCTCGGCTCCCCCCGCGTCTTCGAGTGCTCCGGCTACTGCTCCGGTGGTCCCGAGTGTTCGAAGCACTAAGAGGACCAGGGATGCCGCCGCTGAGCCTGCGGGTCAGTCTTCTAAGGCGGCCAAGCCGAGTGGGCCTAAGTCTCGAAAGGCTCTGCCGCGAATGAGGGTTGCTGTCCCTGTCACCTCCATGTAAGTGTACCCAGCTTTCAATTCTTTCTGATATCCGAGTGAACTTCTGTTTACTGGCCGAATGGATTTCACTCGACAGGGTCGCTACTTCTGCCACCTCTCCGGCGCGCCAGGAAGACGATCCCATGGACACGGACAACGTCGTCTCGTCCCAGCCAGGTGCATTGTAGGGACGTCGAGTGTTTTATACTATCGTGTCTCGAATTCTATCATAGGTCCTGCTTCTTTCTTTTTCTGAGACCTCGTGTCATTCGGCCTGTCAGGGGCGATTTGCCTGGACGAGGGCGACCAGGGGAGAGCCGACCCAACTGTGGAGCCTGTTCTTGAGGCTGCTCCTCCTGCTGCCGCTCTCGCCGCCGACGTGCTGCCGACTGAGGTGCTGCCACAGACTGAACCAGTGCTGGTGGATGAGGAGCCGACTAGGGCGGACCTTGGGATGCCTTAGGAACCTCCGACGATTCCAGGCTCGTCGAATGCTGAATTCAGCATCCAGCGTCTTCCGGAGGAGCAGGTGGGAGCGGCCAAGGGGGCTATGGTGCAGGCGGAGCTGATGGCTGGAGAAGCTAAGAGGGCCTACGACTTCGTTGCGGCCTTGTACCAGCGGAGCTTGGAGCTGCGGGATGATATCCGAGTAAGTGGTCTAGTAAGTATTTACTTTTCTCCTGTAACCCACTGGGTGTTCTTGAATAGCAGCTGTCGTTTGCAATGGGTTCACTCTGAGTGAACCCAGTGGGTGTAGTCCCCGAGACTTCTGTCGAGTGCTTGCACCGACAGTTGTCTTTATACATATTGTCTTTACTTTGGTTGTGTCTGTAAATAGTATGACCGAGTACGAGTAGTTGTTGCAGTCGGAGTGCACTTACTGTAAGAGTCCCCGAGAGTAAGTTGTACTCAGGTCGGGTAGTATTGGCCTCGTAGGCGTAGGTGATAACATGCATCTCAATAGGGCAGGCCTGCTTGAGCTGCATGCCAGTGGGGTCACTCCCAGTGAACCCACTGGGTGTAGTCCCCGAGACCGCTGTCGACTGCTTGCGTCGGCAGGGGTCTGAAGAACTTAGCACTACTAGGAAAAGGCCTTCTAATGGCGCACCATTTTTTGCTATTAATGGCGCACTATAGGTGCGCCACTAGCATCACGCCATTAGATTTTTTACTAATGGCGCACTACAAGTGCGCCATTAGTATTTGGTATATTAATGGTGCACCAGGTAGTGCGCCATTAGTATTGCTCACGGTGCGCCATTAGTATTGCTCACGGTGCGCCATTAGTATTGCTCACGGTGCGCCATTAGTATAGATACTGGTGCGCCATTAGTATAGCTTATGGTGCGCCATTAGTATGCCTCCCAGGGCCATATTTATCCATATGCTCTGGCTTACTAATGGCGCACTAGTGTGTTGAGTGATGCGCCACTGGTATGAATATTAGGTATTTATTTTATTTTTTCTGATATTTGCACAGATTATAAAATATATTATTGCACAGAATATAGATAGCACAACATATAAACAATAGATTTATCGAATACAATAGAAGATTAGTCTCCGAATACAATTCATCATATTAGTCTCCGAATTTAAAATACCGAACAAAGTTAGAGCACTACAAGTCTCGAGACCGCGAGTAGCGAGTTTGTCTTCACATTACAAGTCGATATCGATCATCTAAACTACCATCACATTACAAGTCGATATCTAACTTCCGCCTCCGCCCTTGTGGTGTACCCTTTGTACTCTGTCCATCAGAAAGCTTTTGACTCACAAAATTATCATCACTACTTGTCTGTTGCAAATCTTCCTTGCCTTCTACCTCAGGTTGTGTAAGGACCATGCTACTTGCAACAACAGCACTATCCTCAACAGGAACTGCACTGTTCCTCAACAGGCCATTCTGTCCATCACAAGCATTAACTAAACATGAATAGATTGTACCATGCTACTTTCAACGTTGCACCATCTAAGCAGCAACACAAGCATTAACTAAACATGAATTTAATCTCTAGAAGACACTGACATGGTCCTGCAAGATCAACATGTAAAATACATGTAAAATTCTAAAAACCAAATAACAATTAAGGAGAACTGATAAAACGTGAATGAATAGATTGTTACATGGATAATATATATTCTGACATCCGGTTAGAGTAAGTTCTACGAGAAAAATATTCATCATATATAGGAGGTGGACAACCTGGGAAGTGCGAGCTTCTCTAACTACTAATAATAGTGCTTCATGTAAATAGCTTCGAGCTTTTCTGTACCATCTTCCAACATAGCCACATTTATGTTGGTGAGAGCTGTACCCGGATGTGAATACATAAAGCGCACAGTTGACATACGTTCAGGAAGATATACCTTTGGGAAGACAAGCCAACCAAAATAGATAACAGAAATGGCAAAGTGGATGAGTTGTGAAAGATGGTTATTATCCAACAAACAGGTAGGTTGTAGAACAATGATGCTACTAAACAAACAAACATAGACTAATTATTTTAAGCAAAGAATGAGGCTGATCCATTCATCCCAATGTGTACAATATTAGTAAGCAAATATGAAAAGCAAATGTTTAATGATGCACCGAAAAGGGCTTGATGTACCCAATATACATAAGGCAAGGCATATCTAACCTTGGAAGCACCTCGATCAGGACAATAACATAGAAGAAGCTATAACTGTAGCTATCCATCACATATTGTTTGCTTCGGAAGAATTGATAAAATAAGCTGAAAAAGTATATCCTTTAAGAGGGAATCACACAAAAAAAACAAGATCCTACAAGGTGCCATCTGTTCATCCTACGAAGAACAACAACATCAAGTTAATATAACATCCTTTTCTTTGAGAAGCAAAGAAGAAGTAACTACAATTTATTCCATTGGAATGTTATAGTCCTCTTCACTGGCATGTCACGTTATTTTTGTTTGAGAAAACTGCAGGCTAGTTTCAGAGTGCCAATGTGCGATATGTACCACAACAACCTACTACGATCAGAGTATCATGCGGTGGAGCGGGGGAGGGTGCGGTGGGTGCTCGACGGCGGTGGAGCGGGGGAGGGTGCGGGGGGTCGTCGGCGGCGGTGGAGCGGGGGAGGGTGCGGGGGGTCGTCGGCGGCGGTGGAGCGGGGGAGGGTGCGGGGGGTCGTCGGGGGCGGTGGAGCGGGCCGGGGAGGGTGCGGGGGGTCGGCGGCGGCGGTGGAGCGGGGGAGGGTGCGGTGGGTGCTCGGCGGCGGTGGAGCGGGGGAGGGTGCGGGGGGTCGTCGGCAACGGTGGAGCGGGGGGTACTCGGCGGCGGTGGAGCGGGGGAGGGTGCGGGGGCTGCTCGGCGGCGAGGGTGGTGGTGTGCCATTAGTAGTTTTGCAAAAAAAAATTTATAGTAGTGGCGCACCACCTACATATGCGCCATTAGTAACCTTGGTTACTAATGGCGCACCTTCTCTGGTGCGCCATTAATAGTTCTGTAAAAAAAATTAAAAAAAAATTAGTCGTGGCGCACCACCAACAGATGCGCCATTAGTAACACTGGTTACTAATGGCGCACTAACTTTGGTGCGCCATTAGTAGTTTGCAAAAAAAAAAACCAATTTTTTTTATAGTAGTGGCGCACTACTAACAGATGCGCCATTCAAATGGGGACGGCCTATGAGGCTCTCAGAGCGGAGAGGAACCAGTTCGCTGGTGAACTTGATGCGGCTATGCTCGCAATGGCCGGCATGAAGGATGCTCTGGAGGGACGAGAGAAGTCCTTGGAGGAGGCTCGTGAAGCGAACAAGGTGTTGACTGAGGAAGTGGAAAAAATGAAGAAACAGAGGACTGCTCTCACGAATCAGATGGTCGTCCTGAATGAACGATGCATAGCTCAGGAGAAGTATGTCAGCGACTGGGCTGGGCAGATGATGACGCGTCTGGCTGGTAAGTCTTATGTTTTGTCGAGTGCTTGTACTGTGTGCGTGACACTCGGCGTTTATTGTATGCTTGCCTTTTTGTTGCATATTTTTGCGTTGATGCTGAAGCTGAAGCAGCGGACGTGGAGCGGTCCATTCGCGACAACGTGCCACTCGGCGAGGACGCCAATCGGGATCTGCTCCGGGCGCATATCCGCGTAGGCAAAGTGGGTCCTTTCATGGGTCGACTGAAAGAGGTCGTCGGCCGAATTGACAAGGAACTTTGGCCAGAAGATGAGTCGCGGCAAGAGATGGAGAGCCTGATGGCGCGACTGGAGGAGATTCCGAACCAAGTGCAATCGTGGAAGAAATCGGCAGCGCATTGCGGTGCAGATGTTTCTCTGTCCTTGGTCCGAGTCCATTGCAAGGAGGTGCGTGAGGAGAAGCTGAAGACACTGAAGGTCGCCAACATGAAGAAGCTTCGATTCGAAGACTTCATGGAGACGTTCCTTGAGAGTGCTACCCGCATCGCCGACGGAATCGACTTGGACACCTTCATGGAGCCCTCCAGTCCTGGCGCGACCCAGCTGACGCGTAAGAAAACTTTATCCTCGGTATGCCGAGTGTTTATCTGTAAGGTACTTTGGCCACTTCTGTTGGCCGTCATATTCTTAAATCGGTGCGGGTAAGCTTGATCCGCACCGAGTTAGCTACCTTTGCGAGAATTTTGGAATCCGAATCAAAGCGTTTACTCTTGTGTTTGAATGTTGTTTCGAGTGCGACGTTTAGTGCACACTCGGAGAAAGTGATTACTTAGGTGACTCTGGATCACAGCAAAGTCCCCGAGTGCGACGTTTAGTGCACACTCGGAGGGAGTTATTACTTAGGTGATTCTTGGTCACAACTAAGTCCCGGAGTGCGACGCTTAGTGTACACTCGGAGGGAGTTATTACTTAGGTGATTCTTGATCACAGCTAAGTCCCCAAGTGCGACGCTTAGTGTACACTCGGAGGAAGTTATTACTTAGGTGATTCTTGATCACAACTAAGTCTCCGAGTGCGATGCTCAGTGCACACTTGGAGAAAGTTAGAACTTAGGTGATTCTTGATCATAGCTAAGTCCCTGAGTGCGACGTTTAGTGTACACTCGGAGGAAGTTATTACTTAGGTGATTCTTGATCACAGCTAAGTCCCCGAGTGCGACGCTTAGTGCACACTCGGACAAAGTTATTACTTAGCTGATTCTTGATCACAGCTAAGTCCCCGAGTGCGACGTTTAGTGCACACTCGGAGAAAGTTATTACTTAGGTGATTCTTGATCACAGCTAAGTCCCCGAGTGCGACGCTTAGTGCACACTCGGAGAAAGTTATAACTTAGGTGATTCTTGATCACATCTAAGTTTTTTTTTGTGAGTGACCAGCGTCTGCAACTGCGGAAGAATTCTGAGACTGCAAAAACTGAATCCTCTTTATATTATTCCATCAATACTAGTTCTTTACACTGCTTCAGTCGACGATCACGTGTAGAAGCGCTTCAAGAGGTCTCCATTCCATGCGCGCGGCTCGTCTGTCTCCCTCTCGATGTTGCAGAGTCTGTATGCTCCGTTGTTCAGCACCTTCGAGATGATGAAGGGTCCTTCCCAGGCCGGGGCTAACTTGTGAGGTCTTTGCTGATCCACTCGGAGCACCAGGTCGCCTGCTTGGAACGTGTGACTCCTGACGTGGCGTGCATGCAACCGCCGTAGATCTTGTTGATAAATGGTTGAGCGAGTCAGTGCCATCTCGCGCTCCTCCTCTAGAAGGTCCACTCCATCTTGCCTTGCTTGTTCTGCTTCAGCTTCGGAGAAGAGTTCGACTCGTGGAGCATTATGAAGCAACTCACTCGGAAGGACCGCTTCTGCTCCGTAAACGAGGAAGAACGGTGATCGCCCTGTAGATCTGTTCGGGGTTGTGCGAAGACCCCAAAGTACTAAAGGTAACTCGGTGACCCAAGCGCCAGCGGCATGTCCCACCTCTCGCAGAAGTCGGGGCTTTAAACCCTGAAGAATAAGTCCATTCGCCCGCTCTGCTTGTCCATTGGATTAAGGATGTGCTACGGAAGCAAAATCCACTCGGATACCTTGGCTTGCACAAAAACCTTTGAATCTGTCCGAGTCAAAGTTTGTCCCGTTATCTGTGATTATGCTGTGAGGTACACCGAATCTGGAGATGATGTCCCTGACAAACTTGAGGGCTGTTGAGGCGTCGAGTTTCTTGATGGGCTTGGCTTCTATCCATTTTGTGAACTTGTCGACTGCCACCAACAGATGAGTGTAGCCTCCTTGGCCTGTCTTGAATGGTCCGACTGTATCTAATCCCCAAACTGCAAACGGCCACACAAGCGGGATTGTCTTCAACGCAGAAGTTGGCTTGTGGGACTTGTTGGAGTAGAACTGACAGCCCTCGCATCGGTCGACCATATCTTTAGCCATCTCATTCGCCTGCAGCCAGAAAAAACCAGCCGTGAATGCCTTGGCGATGATTGCTCTTGAAGAGGCATGATGACCGCAGGTTCCCGAGTGAATCTCTTCCAGGATCAACTGCCCCTCCTCTGGGGAAATGCAACGTTGAAGAACGCCTGAAACACTCTCCTTGTACAATTGGCCATCAATGACAGTGAATGCCTTTCGACCTGCGGACTATCTGCCTGGCCTGGGCTTCGTCTTCTGGTAGTTCCTGTCTCAGGATATATGCAATGATCGGCACAGTCCACTCGGGGATGGCAGCGAGAATCTCGATAACCAGATCAACCACAGCAGGTACATCGACTTCAGTCGGATCTGTTGAACTCGTTGGTTGTACCGGCTCTTCTTTAAAAGGATCTTGTTTGACTGAAGGGAGGTGAAGGTGCTTGAGGCAGACGTCACTCGGGACTGGTCTCCGAGTGGATCCGAGTTTTGCCAACTCATCAGCTGCTTGATTCTTTAGTCTCGGAACATGGTGAAGTTCTAGACCTTCAAACTTCTTCTTGAGCTTTCTTACTGCATTGCAGTATGTGGTCATGGTGGGGTTCCTGACGTCCCACTCTTTCATCACTTGATTGACCACCAAACCTGAATTGCCGTAGACCATCAGGCGACGGACGCCGAGTGAGATGGCCATACGCAACCCATAGAGGAGAGCTTCATACTCTGGCTCGTTGTTGGAGGAATCGAAGTGTATCTGCAGCACATACTTGAGTTTGTCGCCCTTTGGCGATATGATCACAACGCCAGCGCCGGAGCCATTCAACATCTTGGACCCATCAAAGAACATTGTCCAATGGGCCGAGTAGATGTGGGTCGATTGCTGTTGTTCTACCCATTCCGCTATGAAGTCAGCCAGGGCTTGAGACTTAATAGCTTTCTTGGCCTTGAACTTGATATCGCAGTACAACATCTCCATCGCCCACTTCGCCACTCGGCCTGACGCATCTCGATTGTGGAGAATTTCCGACAACGGAGCATCGGAAACGACAGATACCGAGTGGTCTTGGAAATAATGAGCCACCTTCCTCGCAGTCATGTAAATCCCGTAGATAAGTTTTTGATAGTGGGGATACCTCTGCTTGGAAGGAGTCAGGACCTCGGAGACGTAGTACACTGGCCGCTGAACTTTGTATGCTTTGCCTTCTTCTTCTCGTTCGACTGTAAGAACAGTACTGACGACTTGATTTGTAGCCGCGATGTACAGAAGAAGGGGCTCTTTACTGAGCGGAGCAGTAAGAACCGGCTGGGTGGAAAGTAGGACTTTGAGGTCGTCGAATGCGACTTGGGCTTCGTCTGTCCACTCGAAAGTATCTGCTTTCTTCATGAGTCGGTACAGAGGGAGTGCTTTCTCGCCGAGTCGACTGATGAACCTGCTCAAAGCCGCTAGGCAACCTGTGAGCCGTTGAACGTCATGTATTCTGACCGGCCTCTCCATTCGAACGATCGTCCCGATCTTTTCGGGGTTGACATTGATTCCTTGTTCGGAAACGAAGAAACCGAGTGATTTCCCGCTGGGAACACCGAATGAACATTTGGCGGGGTTGAGCTTGATATCGTACCTACGAAGGTTGGCGAATGTTTCTGCCAAGTCAGTCAACAAGTCGGAACCTTTGCGTGACTTGACTACGATGTCATCCATATATGCCTCCACATTTCGACCGATCTGGTCGAGAAGGCATTTTTGGATCATGCGCATAAAGGTAGCTCCTGCATTCTTCAAACCAAATGGCATAGTGATGTAGCAGAAGCACCCGAATGGGGTGATAAAGGCTGTCTTTAATTCATCGGGACCATACAGACGGATCTGATGATAGCCCGAGTAGGCATCAAGGAATGACAAACGCTCGCACCCCGCAGTCGAATCGACAATTTGATCTATGCAGGGGAGCGGAAAATGGTCCTTCGGGCAGACCTTATTGAGGTGCTTGAAGTCGATGCACATCCTGAGTGACTTGTCCTTCTTGGGCACCATGACAACATTGGCAAGCCACTCGGAGTGGTGAACCTCGCGAATGAAGTTGGCTGCCAGCAGCTTGGCCACCTCTTCCCCGATTGCTTTCCTCTTGTGCGCGGCGGACCGGCGCAAGCGCTTTCGGACAGGCCGAGCGACGGGATCTACATGTAGTCGGTGCTCAGCCAACTCCCTGGGTACACCTGGCATGTCAGAAGGTTTCCATGCGAAGATGTCCCAGTTCTCATGGAGGAATTGGGTGAGCTCGGCTTCCTATTTAGGATCGAGGGTGGTGGAGATGTTCGTCGGGGCAGCAGTGTCGTCCGTCGGGTAGATGTTGACCTTCTTCGTCTCTCCCACCGACTGGAATGCGGATTCTAAAGCTGGCTTCTTTGAGCACATTAGGTCGGCGGGGTGGACTGTTTTCTTGTACTCGTCGAGCTCGAGGACGGCCATCTGCTGGTCGGTGATTCTTGATCCTTGCTGCAAGCACTCTTCGGCTCGCTGCCGATTGCCCGTGAAGCTCACATACGCTGGGCGGCCCAGAATTGCGTGGTAAGCGCTCTGGAAATCCACCACCTCAAATGTGAGCTTCTCCTTGCGAAAGTTCTTGTCGGAGCCGAAAACGACGTCCAACGCGATCTGGCCAAGTGACTTGGCATTCCGTCCAGGGACGACTCCATGGAACTGCATACTGCTCTCGCTGAGTTTGGACATCGGAATGCCCATTCCCTTGAGAGTGTCGGCGTACATGATGTTCAAACCGCTGCCGCCGTCCATGAGGACTTTGCGCAGTCAGACTCCTTCCACCACCGGGTCGACGACCAGAGCCTGTCTTCCTGGGTTGGGAACATGCGCTGGATGATCCGACTGGTCAAAGGTGATCGCAGTCTGAGACCATTTAAGGAACTTGGGGCTGGTCGGAACGACCATGTTGACCTCCCTGTTCACCAGCTTCAGTCGACTCTTGCTTTCGACGTCAGCAAAAATCATGAGGGTCGCATGGACTTGGGGGAACGGATCCTCCTTGTCCTCCTCATCCTGTTCACTGACCTTCTCACTCGGTCGCCCTTCGCCGAATCCCTGGATCAGGAGTCGGCACTGCCGAGTGGTATGCTTGGGATATATGGGGTTGCCCTCGTCGTCCATCTTCGTATGAACCGGGCATGGTTGGTCCAGGATGCGATTATTGAACGGCTTCTTCTTGGGGGTATACTGCACCTTCCCTTTGCCTTTGAACTTGGCATTGGTCACGACTGCAGCTTCTGCCTGCGGAGTGGATGGAGCTTTTTGCTTTTGCTTCCGAGTGTTGCTTCCTTCTCCGTCGCCGACTGTCTTGTGCTTGCCGCTTCGGATGCGGTCCTCTTCTTCGCCATTTGCGTAGCGAGCTCCTATCTCCATCATCTTGCTCATGGAGTGTCGCATGTTCGGCCAAACTTCAGGTACAGCTCCCTGTACCTCACGCCTGCCTTGAAAGCACAGACTGCTTGATGCTCGGTGACGTTCTCCACCGTGTGGTAGAGAGTCGTCCAACGCTGGATGAAGTCGCGCAGGGGCTCATTCGTCTTCTGGACGCAGTGTTGGAGCTCCACGAGGCCCGCAGGGCGCTTGCACGTCCCTTCGAAAGTCCGGATGAACACTCGGGCCAGATCCGCCCAACTGTAGATGCTCGAGGGGGCTAATTGATTCAGCCACACTCGCGCCGAGCCATCGAGCATCAGAGGGAGGTGCTTCATGGCGACGTGGTCGTCCCCTCCTCCGATCTGGACTGCCACTCGGTAGTCATCTAGCCATGTTTCTGGCTTGGACTCTCCTGTAAATTTAGTGATTCCCGCTGCCAATCGGAAGTTGTGTTGGAATTATGCCCTAGAGGCAATAATAAATATAGTTATTATTATAATTCCTGTATCAAGATAATCGTTTATTATCCATGCTATAATTGTATTGAATGAAGACTCATTTACATGTGTGGATACATAGACAAAACACCGTCCCTAGCATGCCTCTAGTTGGCTAGCCAGTTGATCGATGATAGTCAGTGTCTTCTGATTATGAACAAGGTGTTGTTGCTTGATAACTGGATCACGTCATTGGGAGAATCACGTGATGGACTAGACCCAAACTAATAGACGTAGCATGTTGATCGTGTCATTTTGTTGCTACTGTTTTCTACGTGTCAAGTATTTGTTCCTATGACCATGAGATCATATAACTCACTGACACCAGAGGAATGCTTTGTGTGTATCAAACGTCGCAACGTAACTGGGTGACTATAAAGGTGCTCTACAGGTATCTCCGAAGGTGTTAGTTGAGTTAGTATGGATCAAGACTGGGATTTGTCACTCCGTGTGACGGAGAGGTATCTCGGGGCCCACTCGGTAATACAACATCACACACAAGCCTTGCAAGCAATGTAACTTAGTGTAAGTTGCGGGATCTTGTATTACGGGACGAGTAAAGAGGCTTGCCAGTGAACGAGATTGAAATAGGTATACGGATACTCACGATCGAATCTCGGGCAAGTAACATACCGAAGGACAAAGGGAATGACATACGGGATTATATGAATCCTTGGCACTGAGGTTCAAACGATAAGATCTTCGTAGAATATGTAGGATCCAATATGGGCATCCAGGTCCCGCTATTGGATATTGACCGAGGAGTCTCTCGGGTCATGTCTACATAGTTCTCGAACCCGCAGGGTCTGCACACTTAAGGTTCGGCGTTGTTTTATGCGTATTTGAGTTATATGGTTGGTTACCGAATGTTGTTCGGAGTCCCGGATGAGATCACGGACGTCACGAGGGTTTCCGGAATGGTACGGAAACGAAGATTGATATATAGGATGACCTCATTTGATTACCGGAAGGTTTTCGGAGTTACCGGGAATGTACCGGGACTGACGAATGGGTTCCGGGAGTTCACCGGAGGGGCAACCCACCCCGGGGAAGCCCATAGGCCTTGGGGGAGACACACCAGCCCTTAGTGGTCTGGTGGGACAGCCCACAAGTGCCCTATGCGCCAAGGAGAAGAAAATCAAGAGAGAAAGAAAAAAAAAGGAGGAGGTGGGAAGGAAGGGGGACTCCCTCCCACCAAACCTAGTCCAACTCGGTTTGGGGGGGGAGAGTCCTCCAGCCCGACCACATACCTCCACGGTTTTTCCTCTAGATCGTGTTTGTGCGGAGCTCGGGCGGAGCCCTGCTGAGACAAGGTCATCACCAACCTCCGGAGCGCCGTCACGCTGCCGGAGAACTCTTCTACCTCTCCGTCTCTCTTGCTGGATCAAGAAGGCCGAGATCATCGTCGAGCTGTACGTGTGCTGAACGCGGAGGTGCCGTCCGTTCGGTACTAGATCGTGGGACTAATCGCGGGATTGTTCGCGGGGCGGATCGAGGGACGTGAGGACGTTCCACTACATCAACCGCGTTCTCTAATGCTTCTGCTGTACGGTCTACAAGGGTACGTAGATCAGTCATCCCCTCTCGTAGATGGACATCACCATGATAGGTCTTCGTGCGCGTAGGAAATTTTTTGTTTCCCATGCGACGTTCCCCAACAGTGGCATCATGAGCTAGGTTCATGCGTAGATGTCTTCTCGAGTAGATCACAAAAGTTTTTGTGGGCGGTGATGTGCGCTTTGCTGCCCTCCTTAGTCTTTTCTTGATTCCGCGGTATTGTTGGATTGAAGCGGCTTAGACCGACATTACTCGTACGCTTACGAGAGACTGGTTTCATCGTTACGAGTAACCCCCTTTGCTCAAAGATGACTGGCAAGTGTCGGTTTCTCCAACTTTAGTTGAATCGGATTTGACCGAGGAGGTCCTTGGATGAGGTCAAATAGCAACTCATATATCTCCGTTGTGGTGTTTGCGTAAGTAAGATGCGATCCTACTAGATACCCATGGTCACCACGTAATACATGCAACAACAAAATTAGAGGACGTCTAACTTGTTTTTGCAGGGTATGATTGTGATGTGATATGGCCAACGATGTGATGTGATATATTGGATGTATGAGATGATCATGTTGTAATAGAAATATCGACTTGCACGTCGATGGTACGGCAACCAGCAGGAGCCATAGGGTTGTCTTTATACTAACGTTTGTGCTTGCAGATGCGTTTACTATTTTGCTAGGATGTAGCTTTAGTAGTAATAGCATGAGTAGCACGACAACCCCGATGGCAACACGTTGATGGATGATCATGGTGGGGCGCCGGTGACAAGAAGATCGTGCCGGTGCTTTGGTGATGGAGATCAAGAAGCACGTGATGATGGCCATATCATGTCACTTATGAATTGCATGTGATGTTAATCCTTTTATGCACCTTATTTTGCTTAGAACGACGGTAGCATTATAAGGTGATCTCTCACTAAAATTTGAAGACGAAATTGTGTTCTCCCCGACTGTGCACCGTTGCTACAGTTCGTCGTTTCGAGACACCACTTGATGATCGGGTGTGATAGACTCAACGTTCACATACAACGGGTGCAAAACAGTTGCACACGCGGAACACTCGGGTTAAGCTTGACGAGCCTAGCATGTGCAGACATGGCCTCGGAACACATGAGACCGAAAGGTCGATCATGAATCATATAGATGATATGATTAGCATAGGGATGCTTACCACTGAAACTATACTCAACTCACGTGATGATCGGACTTGGGATAGTGTAAGTGGATCATGAACCACTCAAATGACTAGAGAGATGTACTTTTTGAGTGGGAGTTTAGCCTATAATTTGATTAAGTTAAACTCTAATTATCTTGAACATAGTCTAAGTCCACTTTGAATATATTTGTGTTGTAGATCATGGCTCACGCGACAGTCATCCTGAATTTTAATACGTTCCTAGAGAAAGCTAAGTTGAAAGATGATGGAAGCAACTTTGTAGACTGGGCTCGTAATCTTAAGCTAATCTTACAAGCTGGGAAGAAGGATTATGTCCTTAATGCTGCGCTAGGAGATGAACCACCCGCTACGGCTGATCAGGATGTTAAGAATGCTTGGTTAGCACGTAAGGAGGACTACTCAATAGTTCAATGTGCAGTCTTTTATGGCTTAGAACCGGGACTTCAACGTCGCTTTGAGCGTCATGGAGCATTTGAGATGTTCCAGGAGTTGAAGTTTATCTTTCAGAAGAACACCCGGATCGAGAGGTATGAGACCTCCGATAAATTCTATGCTTGCAAGATGGAGGAAAACTCGTCTGTCAGTGAACATGTGCTCAAAATGTCTGGGTACTCAAACCGTCTAGCTGAGCTGGGGATTGAACTCCCGCAAGACGCTATCACTGACAGAATCCTTCAATCACTGCCGCCAAGCTATAAAGGCTTTGTTTTGAACTACAACATGCAAGGGATGAACAAGTCTCCCGGCGAGTTGTTTGCGATGCTGAAAGTCGCAGAGTCTGAACTCCGTAAAGAGCATCAAGTGTTGATGGTGAATAAGACCACTAGTTTCAAGAGAAACGGCAAAGGCAAGAAGGGAAATTCGAAGAAGAGCGGCAAGCCTGTTGCCAATCCGCCGAAGAACCCAAAGCTGGACCTAAGCCTGAAATGGAGTGTTACTATTGCAAGGGTATGGGTCACTGGAAGCGCAATTGCCCCAAGTATCTGGCAGATAAGAAGGCGGCCAAAGAAAAATCAGGTATATTTGATATACATGTTATTGATGTGTACTTAACCGGCTCTCGTAGTAGTGCCTGGGTATTCGATACCGGTTCTGTTGCTCATATTTGCAACTCAAAACAGGAACTGCGGAATAGACGAAGGCTGGCGAAAGATGAAGTGACGATGCGCGTAGGAAATGGTTCCAAGGTTGATGCAATCGCCGTCGGCACAGTGTCACTTCAGCTACCGTCAGGATTAGTGATGAACTTAAATCATTGTTATTTAGTGCCTGCGTTGAGCATGAACATTATATCTGGATCTTGTTTATTGCGAGACGGTTACTCTTTTAAGTCAGAGAATAATGGTTGTTCTATTTCTATGAGTAACATCTTTTATGGTCATGCACCGAATGTGAGAGGATTGTTCATATTGAATCTTGATAGCGATACGCATATACATAACATTGAGACCAAAAGAGTTAGAGTAAACAATGATAGCGCCATATTTTTGTGGCACTGCCGCTTAGGTCATATTGGTGTAAAGCGCATGAAGAAACTCCATGCTGATGGACTTTTGGAGTCACTTGACTTTGATTCACTTGACACGTGCGAACCATGCCTCATGGGCAATATCACTAAAACTCCGTTCTCCGGAACAATGGAGCGTGCAAGAGACTTATTGGAAATCATACATACCGATGTGTGTGGTCCGATGAGCGTGGAGGCACGCGGCGGATATCGTTATTTTCTCACCTTCACTGACGATTTGAGTAGGTATGGCTATGTCTACTTGATGAAGCACAAGTCTGAAACATTTGAAAAGTTCAAGCAATTTCAGAGTGAAGTGGAAAATCATCGTAACAAGAAGATCAAATTCCTACGGTCTGATCGTGGGGGTGAATATCTGAGTTTCGAGTTTGGTGATCACTTAAGAAAATGTGGAATTGTTTCACAGTTGACACCGCCTGGAACACCACAGCGTAATGGTGTGTCCGAACGTCGTAATCGTACTTTGTTAGAAATGGTGCGATCTATGATGTCTCTTACTGATTTGCCGTTATCATTTTGGGGTTATGCATTAGAAACAGCTGCATTCACTTTAAATAGGGCACCATCAGAATCCGTTGAGACGACACCATACGAACTGTGGTGTGGCAAAAGGCCAAAGTTGTCGTTTCTTAAAGTTTGGGGATGTGATGCTTATGTCAAAAAGCTTCAGCCTGAAAAGCTGGAACCCAAAGCGGAAAAGTGCGTCTTCATAGGTTACCCAAAAGAGACAGTTGGGTACACCTTCTATCTCAAATCCGAGGGCAAAGTGTTTGTTGCTAAGAACGGAGCTTTTCTCGAGAGGGAGTTTCCCTCGAGAGAATTGAGTGGGAGGAAGATAGAACTTGACGAGGTTGTCGAACCTCTCATCCCTCTGGATGGTGGCGCAGGGCAAGGGGAAACCTCTGTCGTTGCGACGCCGGTTGAGGAGGAAGTTAATGATGATGATCATGAAACTCCAGTTCAAGTTTCTGTTGAACCACGCAGGTCGACGAGATCACGTGCTGCTCCAGAATGGTACGGTAATCCCGTCTTATCAATCATGTTGTTAGACAACAATGAACCTGCAAATTATGAAGAAGCAATGGTGGGCCCAGATTCCAACAAATGGCTAGAAGCCATGAAGTCCGAGATAGGATCCATGTATGAGAACAAAGTGTGGACTTTGGAGATACTACCTGAGGGCCGCAAGGCTATTCAGAACAAATGGATCTTTAAGAAGAAGACGGACGCTGACGGCAATGTGACCGTTTATAAAGCTCGACTTGTGGCAAAGGGTTTTTCACAAGTTCCAGGAGTTGACTACGATGAGACTTTCTCACCCGTAGCGATGCTTAAGTCCGTCAGAATCATGTTAGCAATAGCTGCATTTTTCGATTATGAAATCTGGCAGATGGATGTCAAAACAGCGTTCCTTAACGGTTTCCTTAAGGAAGAGTTGTATATGATGCAACCCGAAGGTTTTGTCGATCCTAAGAATGCTAACAAGGTGTGCAAGCTCCAGCGATCCATTTATGGACTGGTGCAAGCATCTCGGAGTTGGAGCAAACGCTTTGATGAGGTGATCAAAGCATTTGGGTTTATACAAGTGGTTGGAGAATCTTGTATTTACAAGAAAGTGAGTGGGAGCTCTGTGGCGTTTCTAATATTATATGTGGATGACATATTACTGATTGGAAACAATGTGGAGCTTTTGGAGAGCATAAAAGGTTACTTGAATAAAAGTTTCTCTATGAAGGACCTAGGAGAAGCTGCTTACATTCTAGGCATTAAGATCTATAGGGATAGATCAAAACGCCTGATAGGACTTTCACAAAGCACATACCATGATAAAGTTTTGAAGAGGTTCAAAATGGAACAGTCCAAGAAAGGGTTCTTGCCAGTTTTACAAGGTACGAGATTGAGTAAGACTCAGTGCCCAGCAACTGATGAAGATAGAGAGCATATGCGCTCCGTCCCCTATGCTTCAGCCATAGGTTCTATCATGTATGCGATGCTGTGCACTAGACCGGATGTTAGCCTGGCCATAAGTATGGCAGGTAGGTTCCAGAGTAATCCAGGAGTGGATCACTAGACAGCGGTCAAGAATATCCTGAAGTACCTGAAAAGGACTAAGGAGATGTTTCTCGTGTATGGAGGTGACGAAGAGCTCGCCGTAAAAGGTTACGTCGATGCAAGCTTTGACACAGATCCGGACGACTCTAAGTCGCAAACCGGATACGTATTTATTCTTAATGGGGGTGCAGTAAGCTGGTGCAGTTCCAAGCAAAGCGTCGTAGCAGATTCTACATGTGAAGCGGAGTACATGGCTGCCTCGGAGGCGGCTAAGGAGGGTGTCTGTATGAAGCAGTTCATGACGGATCTTGGAGTGGTGCCAAGCGCATTGAATCCAATAACCTTGTTCTGTGACAACACTGGTGCCATTGCCTTAGCAAAGGAACCACGGTTTCACAAGAAGACCAGACACATCAAACGACGCTTCAACCTCATCCGCGACTACGTCGAGGAAGAGGACGTAAATATATGCAAAGTGCACACGGATCTGAATGTAGCAGACCCGCTGACTAAACCTCTTCCACGGCCAAAACATGATCGACACCAGAACTGTATGGGTGTTAGACTCATTACAATGTAATTCACATGGTGATGTGAGGGCTAGATTATTGACTCTAGTGCAAGTGGGAGACTGTTGGAATTATGCCCTAGAGGCAATAATAAATATAGTTATTATTATAATTCCTATATCAAGATAATCGTTTATTATCCATGCTATAATTGTATTGAATGAAGACTCATTTACATGTGTGGATACATAGACAAAACACCGTCCCTAGCATGCCTCTAGTTGGCTAGCCAGTTGATCGATGATAGTCAGTGTCTTCTGATTATGAACAAGGTGTTGTTGCTTGATAACTGGATCACGTCATTGGGAGAATCACATGATGGACTAGACCCAAACTAATAGACGTAGCATGTTGATCGTGTCATTTTGTTGCTACTGTTTTCTGCGTGTCAAGTATTTGTTCCTATGACCATGAGATCATATAACTCACTGACACCGGAGGAATGCCTTGTGTGTATCAAACGTCGCAACGTAACTGGGTGACTATAAAGGTGCTCTACAGGTATCTCCGAAGGTGTTAGTTGAGTTAGTATGGATCAAGACTGGGATTTGTCACTCCGTGTGACGGAGAGGTATCTCGGGGCCCACTCGGTAATACAACATCATACACAAGCCTTGCAAGCAATGTAACTTAGTGTAAGTTGCGGGATCTTGTATTACGGGACGAGTAAAGAGGCTTGCTAGTGAACGAGATTGAAATAGGTATACGGATACTCACGATCGAATCTCGGGCAAGTAACATACCGAAGGACAAAGGGAATGACATACGGGATTATATGAATCCTTGGCACTGAGGTTCAAACGATAAGATCTTCGTAGAATATGTAGGATCCAATATGGGCATCCAGGTCCCGCTATTGGATATTGACCGAGGAGTCTCTCGGGTCATGTCTACATAGTTCTCGAACCCGCAGGGTCTGCACACTTAAGGTTCGGCGTTGTTTTATGCGTATTTGAGTTATATGGTTGGTTACCGAATGTTGTTCGGAGTCCCGGATGAGATCACGGACGTCACGAGGGTTTCCGAAATGGTCCGGAAACGAAGAGTGATATATAGGATGACCTCATTTGATTACCGGAAGGTTTTCAGAGTTACCGGGAATGTACCGGGACTGACGAATGGGTTCCGGGAGTTCACCGGGGGGGGCAACCCACCCCGGGGAAGCCCATAGGCCTTGGGGGAGACACACCAGCCCTTAGTGGGCTGGTGGGACAGCCCACAAGTGCCCTATGCGCCAAGGAGAAGAAAATCAAGAGAGAAAGAAAAAAAAGGAGGAGGTGGGAAGGAAGGGGGACTCCCTCCCACCAAACCTAGTCCAACTCGGTTTGGGGGGGGGGGGGAGAGTCCTCCCCCTTGGACTCGGCCTACCCCCTTGGGGCTCCTTGAGCCCCAAGGCAAGGTCCTCTCCCTCCCACCTATATATACGGAGGTTTTAGGGCTGATTTGAGACGACTTTTCCACGGCAGCCCGACCACATACCTCCACGGTTTTTCCTCTAGATCGCGTTTCTGCGGAGCTCGGGCGGAGCCCTGCTGAGACAAGGTCATCACCAACCTCCGGAGCGCCGTCACGCTGCCGGAGAACTCTTCTACCTCTCCGTCTCTCTTGCTGGATCGAGAAGGCCGAGATCATCGTTGAGCTGTACGTGTGCTGAACGCGGAGGTGCCGTCCGTTCGGTACTAGATCGTGGGACTGATCGCGGGATTGTTCGCGGGGCGGATCGAGGGACGTGAGGACCTTCCACTACATCAACCGCGTTCTCTAACGCTTCTGCTGTACGGTCTACAAGGGTACGTAGATCACTCATCCCCTCTCGTAGATGGACATCACCATGATAGGTCTTCGTGCGCGTAGGAAATTTTTTGTTTCCCATGCGACGTTCCCCAACAAGTTGGGCGGGATGTCAGCCGAGCGGATGGCTCGACTAAAACACTCGGGACTGGACACGATGGTCCTGCTTCCACTTGGATGGTCCATATCGTGACCATCACGGTGGGCTCGACCCATGTCGACTCTTCGCTGGGCGATACGTCCTCTTGCGTCGGGTCTTGGGTCGTAAGTGTCGCCGACTGAACGCCGATCATCATGATGTCGGTACCCATAGGGCCCACCCCGCGGAGGGGTGCGTGAGCGGCGGCGATCTTCATGAATCATGGAACGGCTGCCTCCCCTGTGGCGCTGATGGGAACCAGGGCTGTGAACCGACCGATGCGTATTCGCGTGGACGGAACTATTATAGATCCGGTTGTGTGACTGGGAGACCGCCGAATTCTGCTGCTGCGCGGTGTGCAACAGGGCTCGGATCTGCTCGATCCCCCTTCATGCCTCTGAATCAGTCGGCTGGAGGGAATCGGCTATCTTGGCAGCCGCAGCCAAGTTCAGGAGGGGCGTGCGGAACAACTCCACGTTGCTCCGCCGAGTGTGCCGACTGGCAGAACGGCGAGGTGGACGGCGTGCACCGGATGCTTCGCCGACCTCGCGTTCGCTTCGGCCAGCTTGATGGGGATCTTCATGGGAGTTGGCCATGTGTACTTCTGCTGCGGGCCCGCGACCCACATACTCGGAAGGAAACTCAGTCGGAACCGAGTCCGAGTGCTGGGACGGCGGGGCAACCACAACGGACTCAAGAACCGCCACTTGCGAAGACGCGTTCTCGCGCGCTTGGGCATGCTGCACCCAACGCTGGAGCCGCGGACGGCGGGACCGCTTGCTGCGGCGCGTGGCGGCGGTGCAGGTCGACACCGGAGTCAACTGTTGGAGAAGAAGGATGCCGCGAGCGCTGGCACGGAAGTGCGTAGCCCCGCTACGGGGAAGCGCCTCGATGTTGAGAGGAGCATCCCGAAGCCACGCCGAATCGTCGACGATGAAGGAGAGAGCGCCGAAGATGATCTGGTGACCCATGCTCGAACCTCCACCGGACGACATGACGAAAGGAAGTAGTCGCAAACTCGCCGGAAGTCGCGTAGACGCCTGCCCCACGGTGGGCGCCAACTGTCGTGGGTATAAGCCTGACAATAGATGTGTAGGGTACGAAAAGGATGGGCAGAGTCCCAGCTACGGCGAGGATGTATGAGTTCGGGCCCCTCTGCGGTGGAGGTAATAACCCTACGTCTCAGTGCTCAGGGAGCTTTGTTGTCGAGTGGAATAGGGAATACAATGAGTTGCTAACCACTTTACCAGTGGAGGAGGGTGGCTTATATAGAGTGCGCTGCCCTCCACAACGGTTTCGGTACAGGGGTGGAGTACTGGCGATTGAATGTGTACGTTACAGGTAACGTACGCCCTTAATGCTAATAAATGCACCCGGAAACGTACGACCGTTTCCCTCCAGGGGGTTACGATGTACCGAGTGGTATACAGTCAGTTGACTCGATATGCTCCGAATGCTAGTCGCCGACTGGAGGACCGAGGGTATGTTACCGACTGGACGACAAGGATTCCTTAATTCAGTCGGAGTTGAGTAAGGGACTTGTCCTCTGCGAGGGGTAGTCCCTGGGTAGGACCTACAGGGCAGGCCTATGACCCTACCCTAGGACTATAACCCCATCACGGGGATTCGTTGCGAGACTTTAGTGGCTCAATAAACGCAATATCATATATTTGTCCTCTTTTGCACTCGAGAATCTTATTCTGCAAGATTAATATAGTGATGAGTAAGATTATACATGCAATAACGAGCTGAGTAAGACTTAATGACATAAATTAATAATATTTACAAACAATAGGCAGTGATGATAGATTTGTCGAGGGCGGCTTGTTGGTATAACTGAAATAATTCGTCGAACTCAATCATTAGCACGTATTGTCCAGTCCCTAAATGCTCGTCTTTATAAGCAAGGTAGATCCAGTTTTGTTGTTGAGCACATGCTTGCATGTACCAGTCATGCAATGTTCGCTTTTTTGTTGGTAGCTCGTTGACTAACTCAGGTTTGACGAGAGGAGCCCCGTACCGGTACACGTATGTTATGTCAGCGAATTCCTGCAAATGGTTTAAGTACTCATCAATAGACATGCCTTGAGCCTTGGCCGCTTCTCCGTATATTGCAACAAACTCCAGATCGATACCAACTGTTTCATAATTCCTCTGCTCGGCCGCAGCTCCGCTCGAGCACACCTTTATATCGTAATACACTTTGAGAAGGGGGCACGATTGTTTTTTCTGTTGTTCGAGCTGGGCAACTGATATCCTGCTGGACGTACTACTCTTCATCCGCTGCTTTTTTGCCTGAGCCGACTTGAGAATAGAACGTTCATAGTCTACTAGCAACGGTGGCAGGGGATCTGCAAGGGTTTTTAGCATTTTCACGCACGCGGCGTGATCTTCTGGCGTGACCGAGAACTCTGGCTCTTTCGGCTTCTTCTTGTTAGCCGTGTCAATCTTCCACTGTTGATGTTGGGCGTCTGCCCTCTTAATATTGTCCTATCCAGTATAGTCCCAAGGTCTCTTCTCCATATCCTTATGAGGTACTTTTGGGAGGGGCGACAACTTACGTTTCTGTGATCGGAACCCCTTTCTGCCGCCACTATTAGCGGTGGTACATTTCCGCTTTTTGCTCTGATCCTCAGTGGACGGAGACGGCTGACGGGGCGGTGGGGACGGTTGATGCGGCGGTGGAGATGGCTGCGCTGGAAACTGGTAAGGCGGCGAAGACGACAGTTGCGCTGGAGACTGGTGAGGTGGAGGCGAAGAAGGATTGCTGCTATGAGGAGTCGGTGGCCTTGGCATCCAATTTGGAAGCAAGATGTCCTCCTTTGGCCATACAACGGTTTGTTTCTTGACTTCTCCAAGTTGAGTCAAATCCCTATCTTCACCTGCAGGGTGGTCGAGCTTCAGCTCCTCATAATCTTTCATCACTTCATCCACCGCGACGACAACGTACCCTTCTGGAACCGGAGAGCAATGCCAAGTTGGATTATGTTCAATTGGTATGGTCATGCCGACCGCCACCGTCAACCTTAAGTTAGCAACTTTCACCTTTAGCTCACAAGGTGTGCTCTCTATGACATCATCCACTAGGTAGCGACGAGGAGGATTCGTCGTCAGTGCATCATCACCATCATCCTGGAGCTGCGTGGAAGCGACACTGCTTTTCTGATTCGATGTAGCTTCTATCATGAGACGCTGAGATTGGCCGCTACCTTGCTGTCTGTCGATTTGATCCTGCAGTTGCTTTGCTGCTTCTTCTAGATTATGCAGCCGGTCTGCCTCAGCCGCTTTATCACGTGACTCCTTTTCCTTTCTCCTCTCATGGCTTCTATCGGGAAATCTCTTCATTTCCTCGAAAAACGCAAGCATTCATGGGCGGGAGCCTGGTAAGCCTCGTGCTCGCCCTTTGTGTTCATCATTCCCAAGGGCGTGTGTGAGCTCGTCGTTCTCTCTATCGCGAACGAACTGTCCCTCTTCAACATCCGGTGCACGTCTAATGTCCTCGATGGGTAGGGGATTATCTTTGTGTCTTTGGTTATATATTACCTTTCACTACTGGGGACGGGGCCTTTAGCCCCGGCCTGTAAGGGGCTTTAGTCCCGGTTCACCAACCGGGACTAAAGGGGCGGGACTAAAGGCCTAACCATTAGTCCCGGCCCTGTTACAAGTCGGGACTAAAGGTGCTCCACGTGGGCGCCTCGTAGCGCCCCAGGGGCAGGCCCTTTAGTCCCGGCTCGTTACACGGACCGGGACTAAAGAGTTTCAGATTTTGCTTATTTTTGGGTTTTTTTGAATGAAATTATTTTTGGGTTTTAGGGTTTAGGTGTTCGGGAGATTAACGTGATGCCTCGTTTGGTGTTCGGGAATTAGTTTTCATATAATTTAAATAGAAATAATTATGCATATATATATAAGATTAACTTATCTTACAAGCGAGCATATATATACAATTATATGGAGATCTGAATTATCGGGACTAGAGCCCGTCTATTCGATTACATGGACGAACATCAGTAATGGCCCCTAGCTACACTAAATCGTCCTTTGTCATCTATAGCTTCCGTCCTCAGAAAGGTCGCAAGCTCCTCTGCAACAGCAATCGCGCGTTGCTCTGGTAGGACCTTCGTCCTCATGGCCGTGTACTATACAAGAAGAGGAGATGAATATGAATATTAATCATGATAACAAAGAATGACGGGTAAAAATAGAGGTGTGAATGCTCATTGCTTACGTCGAATCTGTGATCCTTGTGCTCAGAGGTAAACGTGCGAATGGTCTCGCAAACATAGTATTCGCATAGATGCGTTCCCCGTGGCTGCTGGTCGCACTTTACGAGAATAGAATATATATAATCAAAATAATAATGTAGCATCATAACTGTATTGAAAATAGAAGTATATCATACTACTACTTACCTGAGCCGCTCTAAAGGTCAGCTTCTCAGGAAAGTTACCGGGAGTCACGCACTTGAACCGCTTCCAAACCCTGCCCGACAAGGATAATGATTTGCTAAGTTTTTCATTAATTGATATATCAGAAAATCATCGAAAGAGGCCGATAGAGCGCAAGAATGATTGAAATTACCCTTGGAGCATGTCCTGCAGGCTTTGGAACTGTTCCAAGGGTCTCGATAATGGGTCGAAGGCATCAACTCTTCCCTTATCAATTTGAATGTCCAACAGAATCCAATGGAAGCTGCACATGTATATATATATATATGTGTGTGTGTGTGTGTGTGTGTGTGTGTGTCAGTAACTTATCAATTACACTTATAAGTGAATGGACACAACAGAGTAAAGACCCTCACCTGAAGTTGTATGAAAACAGTATGTGGTCACAGAAATTTTGATCTGTTAGAAACCTTAGAACGTTTTCCTCCGTCTCCTTGGGTTTATCAGTTAGCGTCCCTATATGTATTTTATCTGGGTCAATAAACCCAATATTTAGGATGTTCTTACTTTTACAATCCAGAATCTTCATTCTGCATAATAGAGTACAAGTTATATATAGACAATGAATTGAAATAACTAAACAAGTCATATGTAGACAACGAATTGAAAAACTTACAGACAATAGCAACTCATAAGCGATTTGTCGAGGGCGTCGCCATTGTACATCTGGAAGAGGTCATCAAAGTCGATATGGATTTCTTCGGGGCGGCCGTAGTACTCCTGTGGGACACTCACCACGATCATCGTTCTCCCATTCTTTGATTCACTTAAGTACCATGTATGCAAGTAACACATATTTGTTGGGAGATCATCTTTGTTGACCAAAGGCTCTCCCATGACAAACTGTGGCTTAGGGGCTACCACAGCCTTGGGTAACCTGTCGTCTTGGGAAGCCAGGACATCTTCAACCGAGACACCCCATTCAGCCGCCCACTTCTTTGCTATTTCAAAAGCTTGCCCCTGCACCGGAGGGGGAACATTCTCGGTTAACACCTTGAGGGGTGGGATCGACTGTTTGGCCTGTTGTCCAAGCTGAGGAACGTCTGATTTTTTCTTGCTTGTAGTTGAACTTGATTTGCTCCCACTTGCACTTGCACGTGATCTGCTCTTTTTCACTTCCTTCTACAATGTGCGTGTATAGTCATCTGGCTTACGGTGTAAGTCATACTGTGATGGAAGGGTCGTGAAGTATTTTTCCCATGCTATTTGCTTCTCGGTGTATTCCGGGCGGGGCTCGGGTTCCTTCTTTTTCATCTGCGCATCATGATGTTCCTTTGCTATCCTGGCGTTTTCCTCGGGGGTACGATCATAAGGTATGATAGGAAGATTAGCATGAGGTACCTTTGGGAGGGGCGACCGTTTGCGCTTTGGGGGGCTCCGTCGCTTAGAAATTGTCAGCGGAGCATTCTTGGTGGCACGCTTCCGCTTAGTATCCTGTGCGGGCGGCGGCGGAGACGGACGACCCAAGTCCGGCGGCGGTGATCGAGATGGACTCGTGTTGTGCTGGCTGACGTCATGTGGAGGGCTTGGAGGTAATGGAGGTGTAGGTGACCTGCGACGACTCGGAGGCGGTGTTGTCCTTGGGGCCGAGCCTGGAAGCTTGATGTAGTTCTTGTCCCATAGGATGAATCCACCCAGTACTTCTCCGAGTGTCCTCTCATCTTCGGGTCCAGCTATGTCGAGCTCCATATCATGAAACCCTACCATGATTTCATCCACCCCGACTTTAGCAAAGCCAGCTGGAATCTCACGGCCATGCCAGCGTGCATCAGGGCCAGAAGGTAAAGCTTGTCCGACGGCCACCTTCATGGATATGTTCTTGAATTTCTGATGGAGTTCACATGATGTTGACTCCTTGATTTCATCCACGGGGTAGCCGGGACCGCCCTCTATCATTCTTCGTGCATCATCGGGCGGGGCCTCAGATTCAGCCACGCTGCTTTTCCGCTTAGATGGGGCGCCGGTAATATCAAGTGCAGGATCTTCCTGGCGCGGTACTCCTCTAAGCTCGTCAATCTGCTTCTGTTGCTCGTTAATCTTGGCAAGCAACTGGTTGAACTTGTCATTCTCCTCATCCTGCTGCCGCTTCTTTGCTCTCTCTCGGCTTCTGTAAGTGTCTTGGTCTCTGGCAAACCCAAGCCACCACGGGTAAGAAGGACCGGAGCCTCGCGTTCGTCCTCCATGTTCGTCATTGCCGAGGACCAGTGTGAGCAAATCTTTCTCTCTATCTGCAGTGAACTTTCTTTTTCCCTCCTTAATTTCTTTCACTATCCTTTTCCAATTCTCCCTGGGTATCCTAAGACCGTCACTGTAGATGAGGTCCCCTGTTTCTTCTCGTACGAACCACCATGCGCAAGGAACCAATTTCTTGCTCTCAATTCCCACTCATCACGGAGTGGTTCAGGTACGATGCCTTTATCTAGCAGATCTTGCTCTTTCTTATCCCACTTTGGGATGGCAGTCTCATAGCCCCTGGCCCCAGCTTGTGGTGATATTTCTTCTTGTCGGCATTTATCTTGTTCTTTTCTCATAATGCCTGGGCATCTTCTTACTCCTTGTACTCTTGAAATGCCTTCCAGTGATTCGCCTGCTTGGCTAGATACCCCTCGAATACTGGCACTTTCTTTGTCTTCAGATAGTTTTTCCATAGCTTCTTCTTCCAGCTACGGAACAGTTCGGCCATCTTCCTTAGAGTCCACTGCTTGACTTTGGCCCTCAGTTTGTCTGCGGCGTCTTCATTCTCACATTCTGGCAGGTTGAGATGTGACATGAGATCATTCCAAAGATTATCTTTGTACCTTTCGGCGACATAGTCACTATCGGCTGCCCCTTTGCGCTTGTTCCACTCCCGAACGCTGATCGGGACGTGATCCCTAACGAGAACTCCGCATTGCTTCTTGAATGTGTCAGCAGCATTCTTAGGAAGCTTGGGTTCGCCCGTAGGCAATATCACCTCAAAGGTGTAATGCGTCCGTGCATCCAACTTTCTAGTCGGGCCTCGTTTCGTAGCTTTGCTCGATGTGCAGGCCTAAGAGGGAGAAACATTCGTCAAATGAATGTATATGTATACAATATAGAGCTATCTCCAATATTTTTCACATATTACAAGTGATTGTCGAACTTCATATGTATACCTCGCCGAACTTTATTATTTCTTCACCGGCTTCTCCACCAGCTTCTCCATGAGTGGAGCTATCACCTTCTCCGTCATTGAATCTATCTCCTGCCCCATCGGCTTCATCTTCATGTCGCTCGACCTCCATTCCATATCCGGAGGGGTTTAGATATGACAACGGACATTCAGCTGGTTCAACGTCGGGGCCGTCTTTGATTATATCTTCGAGAAGTTCTTCCTCTTCGAGGTTCCTGATATGTGGATCCATAGTTCTGCAAAAAACGGACATTTGATCAGGAACTCCGTTCTAAAACAACTTTAGTCCCGGGTCGTGGCTCCACCCGGGACTCCTAGATTTCTGCATAGTATTCAAAGTAGGAGTACTTTTCCAATTTGAGCATTCAATAAGCAAAACCAAATCGTAAAATAAAGTAGTATTCAAATTAGCATGCATTCAATTATAAGCAAATACATCATCTATTTTGTCCGTACATCGTCGAATATTATCACTAATACTCCTCGAATACTATCATACATATAGCATCACTGATACATCTAGAACCGTAGCGTCCGACGGGTATCGGCGCGGGCGGTGGACACCCAAAGAGAAGGAACCATCACAGGATCATAGCTCCAGTGAGATCCCCGAAGAACCTGCCAGGTATGCTCGAACCTGCCCTCCAACGCAACCATGTAGCGACGGACGTGCTCATCCTCCTCGCTGACACGGTCACGTACCACCTCCGCGGTGTCCGGAAGCCTCGGCACCCTCACTGGCCCACGTGACCGCCACCAAACAAGGATCGGGTCAACGAAGGGCTAGCTCCTCACCAACCTACGCCCCCCGGAAGGTAGCACCTCCCAATACCAGCCGGGCGGAGCCCAGTCCCGGACAGGGCCCCTCTGATCAAGCAGGTGTCCTCCGCCGAGTCGACGACGAGGATGCGGGATAGGCATCGTAAAATGAACTAAAAAAATAAACTAGTTCTATTAATTTTCTTGCTAAAAAAAAACTATTAACACTTAAGCATATACAATAGCAAAATTAAACTATTAACACTTAAGCATATATAATAGCAAAATTAAGCAATAATCTAAGAAACACTATTAACACTTAAGCATATACACTATACAATATTTCTTCTTCTTGTAACCCTAAACTAATTTTTCCTCTTCTTCTATTATTTCTCCTCTTCTTCTACTTCTACTTCTCCTCTTCTTCTACTACTTCTCCTCTTCTCTTCTTCTACTTCTCCTCTTCTAGTTTTTCTCTTCTTCTACTTCTCCTCTTCTTCTATTTTTCCTCTTCTTCTCCTCTCCTCCTCTTCTTATTCTCCTTTTTCTTCTTTTCTTCTCCTCCTCTTCTTATTTTCCTTTTTCCTAATTCTAAATATTACTAACCCTAATAATCTAGCACAAACCTAATAACAATAGAAATTAAATGACAAAAAAATCGTTTTCTTCTTTTCTTCCTTTCTTCTCCTTTTTCTTCCTTTCTTCTCCTTTTTCTTCTTTTCTTCTCCTTTTTCTTATTTTCTTCTCCTTTTTCTTCTTTTCTTCTACTGGCCGGAGTGTTGAGGAGGAGGGGGCGGGGGGCTTACCGGCCGGAGGTGTCGACGGCGCGCGGCGAGGAGGACGCCGGCGCGCCGCGAGGAGGGCGGCGCGCGGGGGGGAGGACGGCAGGCGGCGGCGAGCAGGACGGCGGGCAGCCTGACGGCGTCGTCGAATTCGTCGTTGTGCCGCGCCGGGCAGGAGAACGAGGAAGAAGGAGAGAAGGAAATGTGATTTGGGTTGGAAATTTTCTAACTCCCGCTTATATAGGTGGATCTTTAGTCCCGGTTCGGGGCTCGATCCGGGACTAAAGACCCCCTTTAGTCCCGGGTGGAGCCACGACCAGGGACTAAAGGCCCTTCTTCGGGCAGACCAGAAGGCGGGAAGCAGGGGCCTTTAGTCCCGGTGCGGAGCTCCAACCGGGACTAAAGAGGGTCTTTAGTCCCGGGGCGTGGCTCCACCCGGGACTACAGCCCCTCCTCGGCTGCACGATAAATTTAGTCCCACCTCGCCCAGCGAGGGGGACTAACACTTGTTTATAAGCCACGTCGCAGCTTCTCCATCGAGCTCCTCTCTAAAGCAGGCTTACGGGCCTAAACTCACGGAAAATTGAAACTATGTTCGAAATTATGGAGAAAATTCAACCTGAATTCAAAGTGAGTTCACTTTGAATTTAGATTGAATTTTCTCTATAAATTCTCATATAGTTTCAATTTTTTTCTATTTTCATAATTAATAATTTTGACTATCCAAACTATTATCTATTTTTTTATTTTCAATTAAAAACTATGTTTATTAAAAATTCTTTTTGCATATTTGAGAAATTGACAAAAATATGATAATGAAAAGTGTTTGAAATTGAATAAATAATGCAAAAACTATTTTCTATTTTCAAAAGTAATTATTTTGACTATCCAAACTATTATCTATTTTGTTATTTTCAATTAAAAACTATATTTATTAAAAATTCTTTTTGCATATTTGAGAATTTGACAAAACTATGATAATGAAAAGTGATTGAAATTGAATAAACAATGCAAAACTATTTTCTATTTTCAAAAGTAATTATTTTGATTATCCAAACTATTAACTTATTTTTTTTTGAGGTAGTTGACCCTGAAATTGAAAAGCACTACAAATGAACTCTGAAAATGTTGAAATTTGGCATGCTATCATCATTTCACCCACATAGCATGTGTTAAAAAGTTGAGAGGGCTACGACAAAAACTGGATGCACTTCGTGTACCAAACGGACAATCTCTCTCGAAGTATCAGCGTTTCGAACGAGAACTCATCTCTTACAAAGGGATTTTATTTTTTTGAACTTATTTGAACTCCATACTTTTTGTGTGTTCAAAATGCACCATTCAAAGGCACATCACAAAATTTCAACAATTTCTGACTTCATTTGGTATTCTTCGTGCATTTACTTATTTTTTTTGAGGTAGTTGACCCTAAAATTGAAAAGCACTATAAATGAACTCTGAAAATGTTGAAATTTGGCATGCTGTCATCATTTCACCCACATAGCATGTGTTAAAAAGTTGAGAGGGCTACGACAAAAACTGGATGCACTTCGTGTACAAAACGGAAAATCTCTCTCGAAGTATCAGCGTTTCGAACGACAACTCATCTCTTACAAAGGGATTTCATTTTTTTGAACTTATTTGAACTACATACTTTTTGTGTGTTCAAAATGCACCATTCAAAGGCACATCACAAAATTTCAACAATTTCTGACTTCATTTGGTCTTCTTCGTGCATTTACTTTTTTTTTGAGCTAGTTGACCCTGAAATTGAAAAGCACTACAAATGAACTCTGAAAATGTTGAAATTTGGCATGCTATCATCATTTCACCCACATAGCAATCGTTAAAAAGTTGAGAGGGCTACGACAAAAACTGGATGGACTTCGTGTACAAAATGGACAATCTCTCTCGAAGTATTAGCGTTTCGAACGAGAACTCATCTCTTACAAAGGGATTTCATTTTTTGAACTTATTTGAACTCCATACTTTTTGTGTGTTCAAAATGCACCATTCAAAGGCACATCACAAAATTTCAACAATTTCTGACTTCATTTGGTATTCTTCGTGCATTTACTTATTTTTTTGAGCTAGTTGACCCTGAAATTGAAAAGCACTATAAATGAACTCTGAAAATGTTGAAATTTGGCATGCTATCATCATTTCACCCACATAGCATGTGTTAAAAAGTTGAGAGGGCTACGACAAAAACTGGATGCACTTCGTGTACAAAACGGACAATCTCTCTCGAAGTATGAGCGTTTCGAACGAGAACTCATCTCTTACAAAGGGATTTCATTTTTTTTGAACTTATTTGAACTCCATACTTTTTGTGTGTTCAAAATGCACCATTCAAAGGCACATCACAAAATTTCAACAATTTCTGACTTCATTTGGTATTCTTCGTGCATTTACTTATTTTTTTTGAGCTAGTTGACCCTGAAATTGAAAAGCACTACAAATGAACTCTGAAAATGTTGAAATTTGGCATGCTATCATCATTTCACCCACATAGCATGTGTTAAAAAGTTGAGAGGGCTACGACAAAAACCGAATGCACTTCGTGTACAAAACGGACAATCTCTCTCGAAGTATCAGTGTTTCGAACTAGTACTCATCTCTTAAAAAGGGATTTCATTTTTTTGAAGTTATTTGAACTCCATACTTTTTGTGTGTTCGAAATGCACCATTCAAAGGCACATCAAAAAATTTCAACAATTTCTGACTTCATTTGGTATTCTTCGTGCATTTACTTATTTTTTTTGAGCTAGTTGACCTTGAAATTGAAAAGCACTACAAATGAACTCAGAAAATGTTGAAATTTGGCATGTTATCATCATTTCACCCACATAGCATGTGTTAAAAAGTTGAGAGGGCTACGACAAAAACTGGATGCACTTCGTGTACAAAACGGACAATCTCTCTCGAAGTATGAGCGTTTCGAACGAGAACTCATCTCTTACAAAGGGATTTCATTTTTTTGAACTTATTTGAACTCCATACTTTTTGTGTGTTCAAAATGCACCATTCAAAGGCAGATAATAAAATTTCAACAATTTCATATATGGTGGACACTAGCTCACCTATGGTATATGGTGGACATTCTTCTTCTCTCATATATGGTGGACACTAGCTCACCTGATTTTTCAACCGTCGATGATGGTCGCTACTCCTACTTCCCCTAGTGCATAACCAATATCTAGCACAAGGAGAAGAAGGAGAAACGACCCCCCACAGCAACAGTCGACATTCTTCTTCTCTCATGTATGGTGGACACTCCCTCACCTGATTTTTCGACCGTCGATGATGGTCGCTACTCCTTCTTCCCCTAGTGCATAACAAATATCTAGCACAAAGAGAAGAAGGAGAAGCAACCCCCACAACAACAGTCGGCATTCTTCTTCTTCATGTATGGTGGACACTCCCTCACCTGATTTTTTGACCGTCGATGATGGTCGCTATTCCTTCTTTCCCTAATGCATAACAAATATCTAGCACAAGGAGAAGAAGGAAAAGCGACCCCCACAACAAAAGTGGTTCCGCTGCACGCCACGTGGGACTAATGGTCTTTCATTTTTAAATGACTGTTTTAATCAAAAACGGATCTGTTACAAAAGGGATTTCATTTTTTGAACTTATTTGAACTGAAGACTTTTTGTATATATATGTGGTCGAAATGCATGATACCATGAAGTTAGAAAGGGCTAAACCATTCAAAAGTAGCAAATGAAGTTAGAAAGGGCTAAACCATTCAAATTTGGAAACTATAATGGCACAAACAGAAACTAGACATATATAACTTGGTCCAAGCAGTACATGATACTAGTCCAAACAGTACATAATAATAGCTATCATAGATATATTATATTCGAGGTGACGCTGGCCATAGTTGACGACTCGAATTAGAAAGTCCACCTTATTCGAGGTGACGCTGGCCATAGTTGACGACTCGAATCTTGCGGTACAACTCGTATGAAACGTATGCATCTTTTGCTGCATACTCAATGTTGATACGATCAAGTGGGGCCTTCTCCCAAAGTTTGTGCTGAGACTTTGGGAAATTGGTCTTCATATCACCATATTCCTCGTCGATCAAGGCAACTGCCATATGAGCCATCGAAGTCCTGACATGTCGAAGCCTGAATACCGTTTGGAGATCAATGACGCAACCAGTTGGTATCTCAATACCGAAGCTGTACCTCATCTTCAGCTTGTCGTTCGTTATGTCAACGGTAGCAAAAGTGATGCCGCTGCGAAGGAAGTCCATGAGTTCTGGACAATGCTTGTCACTACTGCAACAGAAACAAATTAAAATGGAACAAATGTTACATACTGCTGCAATAAGGAAACATGTTTCACTACAACTAAAGAGAAAATTATCTTTAGGATTCAAATAGAACATATGCAATGGAACCTAGAGAGATCACTATAGCTATCCAATGGAACCTAGAGAGATCACTAGCTATATGCAATTTTCATGACTATGACATATCATATTGCTATCCAATGGAACCTAGAGAGATCACTAGCTATATGCAATTTTCATAACCTTGGATCAAAGAACACCGCATAAAATTGTATCACTACAACTATGATTTCAGTGGAACATATTGAACCAATCAGATTTTTCAGATTGTGGAACACTATTCCAATCAGATTGTGTTCCCTTCAACTAATCAAAATTGTTTCACTACAACTATTTGAAGCGAACCAACTATGATTCCAATGGAACATATTAAACACTAGTTGATTCTAATACGATTTTTCAGATTATGGAACACTATTCCAATTAGATTGTGTTCCCCTTCAACTAATCAAAATTGTTTCACTACAACTATTTGAAGGGAACCAACTATGATTGAAACAAATAAACTTACAATGTAATTACCTTGGATCAAAGAAAGCCTCAAAACTTACCTCGCCCATTGGAAGATCAAGACATGGTGTGCGAAGCATTGTTGGATGACGGCAACACCGCGTTGATCGGTCGTGTACTCCAGATCAAGCCCCAAGAACTTCTCATGATCCATTGCAGCGTCAAGCCATCGTTCCTTCAACTGTTCAAGAAAATACGGCATCTCCCTGCTCTCGTTCGTGTACACGACATCGAGCATGGTCGTGCCATGTGCGAGCACCTCTCCAAAGCGAGTTGGCATGGTGGAAGAAGAGAAGGGAAGAAGAGAGGAGAAGAACAGAGAGCGAGAGCGAGAGAGAAGAAGAAACAGAGAAATGGCGACTCTGCTTCGGTTCGTGCTTTTCATCGCCCGAAACGACGTGGGATGCAAACCGTTTAGGGCCTTTAGTCCCGGGTTGAGCCACCAACCGGGACTAAAGAGGTATACCAACGGTTACCACCACTACGGCAGGCCACGTGTTAGGCCTTTAGTCCCGGGTTGAGCCACCAACCCGGACTAAAGGGGGATACGAACGGTTGCCACCACCACTGCCCACCGCATAGCCCTTTAGTCCCGGTTTGGGACACGAACCGGGACTAAAGGCTCCTTACGGGCCGGGACTAAAGCCTCGAGGGAGGCATTGAGAATTGGGGTGACGTGGCCGGGCCTTTAGTCCCGGCCCAGAGGCAGGACGGGACTAAAGGGTCCCGGCCAAAGGCCCGTTTTCCACAAGTGTTTCCTTCTTCGTCCAACAAGCCCCCATGCCCGTCAAACCAGTTTCTTCCCCGTTCGAGCCATCTTAAGGGCTCTGGAGGGATTTTTTTTCCAGAAATGATGCCTCAAGTGCTTCCCACTTAGCCATGTTACCGCCGTAGCCACCAGGCCCCATAATATGGTGGTACTTCTTCTTAGCTGCATTCGTCTTATTTGTTGCATACTTTTTCAAGGCGTCCTTCGATTTCTTGTACGTCACAAATTCGGCCCGGTAGCCTTTTATCTTCTCAGAGCCGTGATCGAAATCTGGTGCAATCTTTTTTCCAGCCCCTGAATAGATCGACCATCTTCTGAAGAGCCCACTCCTTGACTTTTTTCTCTAGGGCCTCTTTTCGCCTCTTCATTTCCTCCTCATTTGGCTCCTCCTCATCTGGATCCACCTCTGACGCCGGCAGGGTGAAATGAAGCATGAGCTTTCTCCAAAGGTTTAATTTGGCTGCTGTGCCGACATATGAGACTCCTTCCTCCCTTGGCTTAATCCATTCTCGAGTAATGATAGGGATGTGGTCCCTATCAACAACTCTGCATGCCTTCACAAACTTCTGCTTTACATCCGTGGGAGCAATTGGTTGCCTGGCATTTGAGACTGTTTCGATCATGTATCTCTCACCGTCATCCAGCTTCTTGGTTGGGCCTCGTTTCGTCCGTGCTGAAGTTTTGCTCGAGCCGGAGGGCTAAAAGAAAGAGTGTTAATATATGTATATAGCAGAGGATTAATTTATATATGCACCTTGACAGAGCGGTCGGCTTCTCCCTCGTCGGCTTCTTCCTCATTGGAGCCGCCGATTCCTCCCTCGTTCGAGGCATGGGCGTCTACCTCACTGGAGCTTCTACCTCGTGTGTTGAGAGACTCATCTCCCTTGCCGGACTCGTTCAGAAACTGATCGGTGACATCGACATCGCCAACTAAAATATCATCCCCGCGGATGACACCATGCATCACGTCTTCCTGATATTCGTCTCTGCCGTGTATTGGATCCATAGTATCTACAAATTAATTAAACATAAAAAACTAAATTAACTAATAACTAAAACTCCCGCTTATATACATCGAATATTCCACTTAATTAGTGCATCATCGAATAATCCACTTAATATTATCGAATATATAATCCGGAATACATAAATAATAAATCTCTCGAATACAGTAATACATCGAATAATATACAACTGACCAACCAAGAAAGATCCGTCACTGTACTGAGGCGTGGGCGGTGGACACACAAAGAGCAGGGACCATCACCGGATCATACCCCGGGTGAGATCCATGAAGAACCTGCCAGGTACTAGAGAACCTGTCATCCAACGCCTCATGTAGCGACGGACGTGCTCGTCCTACTCCCTGACCCGGCTACGTACCTCCTCCTCTGGGGCCGGCAACCTAGGCACCGAAAGTGGCCCCGCGACCGCCACCAAAGAAGCTCCGGGTCGACGACGGGATCCCGGTTTCTCACCAAGTTGCGCGCCCCGGAAGATAACTCCTCTCAGTGCCAGCCCGACGAAGCTTAGTCCCGCACATGCTGGCGCCTATCAAGCAGGTGGTCACCACCGAGTCGACGACGAGGATGCGGGTCAGGCATCGTATGTCCTATTATTTAAATTCCTACTGTTTAATAAAGTTTTCTAAATACTTCAGTGTAAAGCGAGGACGCCAATCTGAATTTAGTACTATCTTCGAATTGTTGGAAGACAAATCTACATACTGTAAACTCCTTAGATTTGCGAAGTGTTCTTCCGTGATCACACCAGTAAAGCTATTGTCACGAAGGTCTAGAAAATTCAGATTAATAAGAGAACCTATTTCAGCGGGCACAGTTCCATTGAGAAGATTGTTGGAAAGGAGAAGTTCAGTCAAATATATCAATTTCCCAAGTGTGGCTGGTATACTTTCAGTGAGGTGATTATCGTCGAGTGCAAGGGAGGTTAGACCTGTCAAATTTCCCAAGCTCTTGTGGTATAGGTCCAACAAGGCTATTTGGGTAGAGGCTTAGCATGGTCAACCTGGTGAACTCACTGATAAAGTTCGGCATAGTCCCAGGTGTTCGTACCTAAATCCAGCACCTGCAAATGTTTCCATGTGCATTTTGGCAAACTCTTCATCAGCACTGCTATGTCTCCATTTATGCCATTTCGAGAGGAGGTCAAGGATTTCCAAACTGCAAATATTCTTAAGAAGGTTTCCTGTCAACATCATGTTCGTGTTCTCATTGCATGAAGTATCAAGGACTTGAAGGTACGTCATGTTTGCTAGTGTGTGAGGGAACTGGCCGAATAATCTGTTCTCCCTAAGATCGAGGTACTTCAGGCTTGTCGCTTTCCAAAACCAACTCGGTGTGAGTGAATGCTCAAAATCATTTGAGGACAGGTCATGTTTTTCAAGCTCTGTGAGATTAAGGTGTAGAAGTGATTGGTTTGCACTATCACGTGAACAGGAAGAAAGATCAACAACCCTCAGAGGTGGAATCATATTGAGGGTATGAGGCCAGTCAGCTATCCCTGAGAGCTTTACTCCACTCATGCTAAGGACCTTTAGAAAAGGTAGCTTCGCTAGCCAGTTGATGTTCGTCGAGTACATCCTAGAATGACTAGTTTGGGAAAGGTCGAGATACTGCAACTTAGACAGATTACTAGCTGAGAAGGCACTCTACCGATAAATGGTATGCGAGAGAGGTTTGTTGGCCCAGAACCGACGCCGAGTATTTTCCGGCGACGGTGACAATCGACGATGAAGACGAACGACTGGCTGAACTCGACGGAGTATTTTACGTCGAGATGTACTGCACCAACATAGTACAGCTAGCAAGCTAGCAAGCTGCTTGATCGATCCGAAGCATCCCACGCACGTAGCCGGCGTATAGCAACAGGCTCGTATCGAGCCTGGTTCTTTTGTTTATTGATCTCAACTCTTGGTGCTATTACAACGCAGGGGTACATGGATATTTAAAGGAGATAAGCTAGTCCTAAACTAGTCCTAGTCCAATTACAAATCCTATGCTAGGTGACTGTTCCGGTTCAACACGAACTCGGACGCCGTGGTTAACTCCAACAATCACCCCCTAAACACGATGTCCTCATTTTACAGCTTGGACGCCGATCCTTCTCCGCATCTCTGTAAACTTCTGTCGTCCCAAAGACTTGGTCAGGATATCTGCAAGCTGATCGTCGGTGCAAACGTAGTTGACTTCAATCTTGCCTTCTTCCACGCACTGTCGTATGTAGTGATACCTTATATCTATGTGCTTACTCCTGTCATGATGCACTGGATTCTTACACAGGGCAATCGCAGATTTGTTGTCAACATTGAGCACCACTCTTTCAGGTTCTTTATCTGTGAGGTCACCGAGTAGCCTTTCTAGCCACACACCTTGACCCGCTGCGGTTGCAGCTGCTATATACTCTGCTTCGCAGGACGATAATGCGACCACCTTCTGCTTTTGTGATAGCCAAGTTACTATGCTCCTGCCCAAGAAATATGCCAGACCCGAAGTACTTTTACGGTCATCCACATCTCCTGCCAGGTCGCTATCACTGTAGCCAAGTAGCTCCACCATCTCCTTCTTTTTCTCTCTCAAATAGACACAACCGAAGTTTGTTGTCCCTTTGATGTACCTGAGTATATGTTTGACAGCTGCCCAATGTTCAGTCGTGGGTGCTTCCATGAAGCGACTCACTATGCCAACGGAATAGGCCAAGTCCGGTCGTGTATTCACAAGATACCTTAGGCTTCCAACCACACTTCTATAATCCGTTGCATCAACCGCAGGGGCTTCACTCCTTTTGCTAAGTTTAAGCCGAGGCTCCATTGGAGCATAAGTTGGTTTGCAATCCTCCATGCTACAACTTTCAAGTATCTTCTTTGCATATGCCTCTTGACATATTGTGACCCCGTTCGGCTTTTGTTGTACCTCGATCCCGAGGTAGTATGTCAAGAGCCCTAGATCACTCATCTTGAATAGCTCCTTCATTTGTAGCTTGAATCTTGCAATCTCCTCTTCGTCTGCTCCAGTTATCAAGAGATCATCAACATAGATGCCCACTAAGAGACGATCCTTGCCTTTACCTCGCTTGTACATAGCATGCTCGAGTGGACTTTTCTCAAAACCAAGAGAAATCAATGTACGGTCAAGCTTGATGTTCCATGCCCGAGGAGCTTGATGTAGCCCGTACAATGCCTTGTGTAGCTTCAACACCTTGTGTTCTTCTCCTTCTTTGATGTACCCCGGTGGTTGCTTCACGTACACTTCTTCTTCCAACTCCCCGTTCAAAAATGCGGATTTTACATCCATGTGATGTAGCCTCCAAGATTCTTGAGCCGCGAGAGCTATAACTAGCCTCACCGATTCCATCCTTGTGACTGGAGCGAACACCTCCTTGAAGTCCACACCTTGCTCTTGCACGAATCCTTTAGCTACGAGCCGCGCTTTATGCTTGACCAAGTTTCCTTCAGCATCCTTCTTGACTTTGTACACCCACTTGAGCCCTATGGATTTGTGACCGTTGGGAAGATCAGCGAGCTCCCATACTTTGTTGTCTCGTATTGATCCCAACTCTTCATCCATATCACGACGCCAACACTCCTCAGTATTTGCTTCTTCAAATTTCGTCGGTTCCTCGACGCTAAGCAAACATTGTCGTCCTCTTCTTATAACTTTGACAGGATTAATAGTACGAAGTGCTTCCTCCGGATATAAATCCATCACTGGTCGAAGACGAACTGGTGTCGGCGGACGTTCCCTTGTCTCCTGTTCTGTCGAAGACGAGGAATTTTCATCTTGTGGAGTTGCCAAACTCCTGTTTTCTGGCGATTCAGGTTCTCTTCCAGGCGCAGCTCCCAGGCTGCTCCCCTGTGGTACGCAGTCACTTGATCGAGCGCTTCGAGCATTGCTTGGTGTGTTGCACGAGCCATCGCACGCATCGTCTGCCGCGTCCTGCTGCGTGCCTTCGCGCGCCTCTATCCCTGCTTTATCTGGCGCGTTCGGCTGCGCTTCGTTGTCCAGAGAATCACTCAGCGTCGTTGTAGTCTCCGGTTGATTATCGGCATGCTCGTATTCGTTGTAAACAACGTGAAAGATTTCATCAGAGATCGGGTATACCGGCTCGGTAGAGTTCCAATTCCATGACCTTGCTTCTTCAAAGACCACGTCACGAGTCACAACCACCTTATTGGTAGAGGGGTTGCACGCACGGTACGCCTTCGAGCCTGCTTCATAGCCAACCAATATCATTGGAGTACTCCGATCCGCCAACTTACTTGTATGCCCGGCCACCGTCTTCACATGCGCCACACACCCGAAAGTACGAAGATGATCAACCGCGGGCTTATGTCCGTACCATGCTTCGTACGGCGTCATCCCAACCACACTCTTGGTTGGAGCCCGGTTCAGCAAATAAACGGCCGTATTGACCGCCTCACCCCAAAACTTGCTCGGGACCCCTTTTCTCTTCATCATGCTTCGTGCCATTGCCACCACGATTTGATTTCTCCGTTCCACAACACCGTTTTGCTGCAGTGAATATGGCGCCGTAAGATACCGCTTGATCCATGTGCTTCGCAAAATTCTGTGAATTCACGAGACTTGAACTCACCCCCCCGATCGGTACGGAGGGCCTTTAGCTTGGCTTCGGATTCTACCTCGGCCGCCATCTTTACTTTCCTGAAGGCTTGCAAAGCTTGGTCCTTCGTCTTCAACAACACAATCCACATGTATCTGCTGAAGTCGTCGACGATGAGTAAGAAGTATTTGTTCCCAGGTGGGGTAGCCGGTGTAATGGGTCCGCACAAGTCTCCATGGACCAACTCAAGAGCTTTACTTGCTCTAAAGTTTCCCTCTCTCGGGAACGAGGCCCGCCTTTGTTTCCCAACAAGGAAACCGTCGCACACTTGCTCAACATGATCAATGCACGGTAGGCCACGTACCATCTCCTTTTGTCCAAGTTGCCGAAGAGCCTGGAAATTTAGATGACCGTAGCGCGCGTGCCACTTCCATGCCGAGTCCTCCATGCTTGACAAGAGACATACTGGATCCACACGATCCAAGTTGAGGACGTAGAGTCTGTTTGGCGACCTCTGCACCTTCATGATCAGCATCCTCTGACGGTCATACCCCCATAGATAGCCATCTTTGAGCACAATCTTGCAACCACGCTCCTCGAGCTGGCCAAGACTTATGATGTTGCTCTTTAGCTTGGGAATATAGTACACATCTGTGAGTACCTTGTGACCGCCATTCTTCAGCTCAAACAGGACAGTACCTCGCCCTGTGATGTCAACGGTCCGCCCGTCACCGAACCGAACCGTGCCTCCAACCGAGAGATTTAGCTCAGAAAACTGGTCCTTGTCACCGGTCATGTGGTTGCTTGCTCCCGTGTCGAGGTACCACACGTGCCTCGCCGTGTTCACCCTCTTCTTGTCATGAAGGTAAACCTTCTCTTCGTCGAGCGAGACAACCTCGGTAGCCGGTGCCTTCGGAGCTGGACCATCCTCGTCCATAAGCTCGCATACTTCGACCATGAGCATCATATCGCTATCATCGCCTCCCTTGGCCATGAGAGCTTTTTCCTTCGGTGGACTCTTGCAATCAGACTTGAAGTGACCGAGGATTCCACAATTGTGACACCTTACTTTTTTTATGTCAAATTTTCTCCTTGGTTTTCTAGCCTTTTCTTCCTGTCCAGCGAGGTCCTTTTTCGCCGGGCTTTGCTTCTCCTTTGCTTTACTACCGCTTGTGGATCCACCTTGCTTTCCTTTCGACAGGGCCATCCATTGCGCCATTGTAAGCATGAGATGCTCACTCTCCTTCGAATCGCCGAAGCTGAGACGAATTCTCTCGTTGTGGGCCTTGAACCTTCCGACGAGATCCTCGACCGTGAGAGTGTTCAGGTCAAGACATTGCTCGATCGATGTGACGATTTGGATGTAGCGTGCCGGCGCGACGCGCAAAAATCGTCGGACGATCGCAACTTCTTCTAGAGTTGAATCATAGTCGCGTATGCCGTTGACGAGGGTCTTGAGACGGGAGGCAAACTGATCAACCGTCTCGCTTTCCTCCATCTTCAGGCACTCGTAGCTTCTCATGAGGGACTGAAGGTGTGCTTCCTTGACACGGTCATGACCCTGGTGCAGGATCTTGATGGTCTCCCATGCCTCCTTCGCCGTTTTCTTTCCGACGAGGTGTTGCAGCACATCCTTCGGCATGGCGGAGTAGATCGCCGTTAACGCCTGACGATCCGTCCGGTACTTTGCCGCGCCCTTCGCGTACTCGGCGCCGCCGGGATCGACAGCTTCCCAGAATTCCGCTCCCTCCATCGCGACCTCCATGTTCATCGCCCATAGTGCGTAGTCCTCTCGATCCAGCCGGGGGAATTGCGACCCCCCAACCATCGGCATCGGTGCTCTAGCTCCCGCCACAACAATCTCCTTGCCCGGGTTTGACATGATCCTTCGATTGCTTTTCGAAGATCACGTCAATAAACCAAGCTCTGATACCAATTGTTGGCCCAGAACCGACGCCGAGTATTTTTTGGCCCAGAACCGACGCCGAGTATTTTCCGGCGACGGTGACGATCGACGACGAAGACGAACGACTGGCTGAACTCGACGGAGTATTTTACGTCGAGATGTACTGCACCAACATAGTACAGCTAGCAAGCTAGCAAGCTGCTTGATCGATCCGAAGCATCCCACGCACGTAGCCGGCGTATAGCAACAGGCTCGTATCGAGCCTGGTTCTTTTGTTTATTGATCTCAACTCTTGGTGCTATTACAACGCAGGGGTACATGGATATTTAAAGGAGATAAGCTAGTCCTAAACTAGTCCTAGTCCAATTACAAATCCTATGCTAGGTGACTGTTCCGGTTCAACATGAACTCGGACGCCGTGGTTAACTCCAACAAGGTTAAGGTATCTTAAGTTCCCCATGGAGCCCAGTAAATGAAGAATTTGGTTATTTGGCCCTAGCAAACAATTCATGCTGAGGTCCAGATGCTCTAGATGTTTCAGGGAAAGCAGAGAATGACTTACATCGCCGAACAAAAAATTGTCATGCTGACATGGATCATAGTAGCCCCAGGGGTTGCGCTCCGCATCCGGATTGCGAAGGTGAAGCTTGACGACATGGTCATTTTGATTGTTGCAACTGATGCCTCTCCACCGGCAGCAATCTTGGCCGTGCCATGTGGCGAGGAGGTTGGTGTTGTCGCTTGTAATGCACTTTTTGAAAGAGAGCAAGGCTGCCCTCTCGGACGGGATGCAGCCGCGGGCATGGGCATGCTGATGCTGGGGTTCTAGTGCACCATTTGTGAAGAATGAAAAGATGCTTATGATGATGAGAGCGAGCATGAGATATATATGGCGATAATACTAGCCTCACCGAGTCTACAGTCAAAGTCCTTCATGGCCCTATTCAATCGTACAAATTTTTGTGGCCTGGGTGTGACGGGAGTCACCCATCACTCCTAGTTGCCTGACTAATTTTTTGTTTTGTGTATATGTGGTCAAACTCAATTGGTCCTGTGTATGTGTGGCGTGCACTCGGCTAGTTACTATTCCAAACCTGACCAATTTTCTGTTTTGCAAATTTCGTTGGAACTCTGAAGTTTTGAAGTTGATAAACAATACTGCCTTCGTTTTTATATAATTCGTATATTAGCTTTGATTGAACTCAAACTTTATAAAGTTTGACCAAGTTTGTAGAAAACAATATAAACATTTACGCAACAAATTTATATGATGTGAAAATATATGCCATGATGAATCCAACGGTACAGATTTAGTGGTGTATATGTTTATATATTTTTCTACAAGCTTGTTGAAAGTATAGAAAGTTTAACTTTAGATAAACCGAATACGTGGAGTAAATAAAAGGGTTAATTATGAGATTGCCCACAATGGTGTCTATATAATCAGTTTTGCCCTCTATTTTGCCATCAGTTGCGAATCGTGTTCATTTTTGTTTCTAGTCTGTGAGCAAGAACTCGTTCTGTGACTATTTCCGTCTCCATCAGGTCAAAGTATTTGACTCGGCTCTTACATGTGGGACCAGGCGGCAAATGGAAAAGTGCTACACGATCAAACTTCTGGGACCCAGTAGAGAGATGTTGCTCTCGTGGCTTCTGGGGCACAGCAAAGAGTTGTTGCTCACGTGGCTTGTGGGACCCAGTAGTAAACCATTGCTATCCGTGGGTGTGCGATAAAAGCGGCGGTGGAACGCACCCCCGGAGCTCGCAGAGCAGCAATCAGCCGAGCGGGGGACAGGGATGGAGGCGGACACACGCACACGTCGAGCGGGGGACGGGTTGGAGCCGACTCAAACGGATAAGAAGTGGACATATAGGGTGCGTTTGTTTGGGTCGACTCATTGGAGTTGCTCATATGTCTCTCTCTCTCTCCAATTATTATGTATCTTCACATCTCCAGGTAGGTTTAAAATTATGGATAAATAAGTTTTGCTTGGTGTTTCTAGAAAAAAACATACTTTTGATTCAAATATTAAAAATATATATATTTTTACATTAATTTAGAAAAAATCATCAATAATTTCATAATATTCAAAAATTATAATAATTAATTTTTGGGTCAATAGCTCATGTGTGACACCTTTGAGACGAATTGGATGGAGTGCGACGTAGTTGACGAAAATAGCTCTTGTGCGACAACTTTGTAGCCAACTATAGCTCCAATGCGACATGGTCGTGTTTAACCATGAAATGCAAAACACGATGGGTTAGCGGTTTGAGTTATGACATGCGGGACCCATCAATTATCCATATTAATCTGTGGCCCACCACTTACTCACATGCGTGCGGGACTCACAACTTATCCACATAAGCATGCCCATGCTCATTAGCGTGCCCCGACCCGAGCCAACCACGAGCCCGAGCTAGCCCACATCCCATTGCTTGCCCTTCCTCTTTCCTTTCCCCCACCTTGTTCTTCCTCTTCTCTGACAACGAAGCGCGCCGCGGGCGAGTGCGCCGCCGACGAGTGATGTCTAGCTCGACTTCGGCCTCCCGACAATCATGGCCGCTGGGTGATTACCTGGTCGACGTTGTCTCTCGTGGCTCCATCTCGTTCAGGCCAACGCCGCCCCATCGCCGCTCCCAATCCCACCCACCTCCACAATCTGGATCCCGTGGAAGACAGGGGCAAACAGAGGCTCACCTGGTTAGATCTAACTCAAGACGGAGGTGAATGGTGCCAAATATACACCAAATGCGCAACCCCGGCAGTGAACGAAAGCCCCGCCGCCGACGACGACGAGAACGAAGATTAGAGCAGCAGCAAGAAGTAGGGAGAAGCGGGGAGAAGAAGACGTTCATTTAGGCGGGGAATCGATGCATTGCCAAGTGGGACCCACCACCAGCCGCGCTGATTAGTTTGACCCCCTGTTTTTACCTTAACCGCAGTTTCGTTGACGGTCGGACCCGTGTTTTAACTATCTGGTCGCATTAGGGCTATTATTGCCATGTAAGACGGCGCACACGAGCCATTTCTGACAAGTATCTCGCATTCCTTCCAATTCATATGAAATGTGTCGCACGGGAGCTATTGATCCTTAATTTTCAGACCACTTGAAAATATTTTTGATGACTATTTCATAAACAATTTAATTTAAAAAAATATGTGATTTCACATATTGGAAATAATTAGTTTCAAATATTGAAATAACTGGTTTCACACATTGAAATAAAATTAAAAAACAGTTTCGGATATTGAACTAAACTGTTCCACACAAATATTTAACCAAGTGCACATATCACAGATCTCAATTTCGTAAATCACAAATATCAATTTTGCTAATCATTATTTCAATAAGATTTCAGACGACCTGCAGTTGGCCATTCCCCCTTTTATGATAGTTGTGTGGCACTGTATATTTGACCTAGATTGACCCGATTTCGTAAATCGAGGGACGGCCTTTGAGGCACAAGTAGTAGTGTGGCGGCACGCAATTAACGCATTTGATTATTGTTACTAGCATAAGGCTCGCCATAGTGGGATTAACTTAGGTAGTATGATGTTTTTGGAACTAGCAAATATGCTAATGTGGCACACAATTAAAGATGAGAGAAAGTTAAAGTAACATCGATAGATACCGTAACATGTTAAATACTATACTATTATGTGTCATGCATGCTAATAAATAAGGTAATATATGATACTAGTTTATGATACTATGCACTACAAATAGTACCATACAATAATATCATATACATGATACTACTATATGATACTCCCACTATGATCAACCTAAGTACTTCCTCCGTCATGGTTTAGAAGACACAGTTAGACTTGCGTGCGTTTCCAAAATAGACAAAGATTAAGTCACGTTGCATTTACTCCTAGCAGCTAATTAGTACTTCGTTGTAATACTTCTATATGCATGCGTAGTGTGAATGCTTTTTTTGAACTCATTTCACAGTCAATCAATAATCATCTAGGTCCTAGAGAATTAACATGCACGCCTTCTAAAGCTGCTCATAGTGAAGAGTAACATATAGTAGTATCATGCATATGTTACTATTATATGACACTACCTTTATTGTGCATAGTAACATAAACTCATATCATAGGTGATCTTATTTATTAACATGCATGACACATAGTAGCATAGCATTTAACATGTTACGGTATCTACCTATGTTACTCTAATCCTCTCTCTTCTTTAATTACTTGCTACACCACCATATTTACAATCCAAAGACTATATTACTAGCTATGATACTCCACCATGGCCAGCCTAAACCGTGACGGAGGGAGTACTTGAGAACGTGAATCTCGTAGCTGCATGTCCTAATCTACTCGCTGGTAGCGATCGATAGGTGGTCCACGTACGGAGTTTTACATACATTTACAGGCTGTATTGATCTGGCACAGCTCACTGTGTCCGTCCGTTTGTACGTGCCGTCATTGATCGGGCACAGCTTATTGTCAGTGCATCCATGTGGCAATTAATTGGCCTCTCTCGTTTGAACATGCATGACCAGAAGAAAAGATCTAGCCACGCAGCTGGTAGAGTGCAGCAATGTCGTTGTCCCGATCTGCTAGCCATTGATGGAGTCGGGCCACTCGTCGTTAGCTGGTCGAACCGTACATTTCACTAGCCTACATATGACGCAGATTGCACATGAGGTGCTACACAGTCTAGTCAGATGGTTTTCATGCCGGGTAAAAACATATTAAAGCGTGTGGTAGTTCTTCATAAAACCCTGTAAAAAATTCACTCTTAGAAACTAGATAGGGTTAACTTTAAGATGGATTTCGAGAAGGCATGTGATAAGATCAAATGACCATTCCTACAACAGGCATTACGTATGAAGGGGTTCAAGGAAGTATGAAGGAGACATGTTCAATCCTTTGTAAAAAAGGGAGTGTTGGTATCAAAGTCAATGATGACATTGGCCATTTCTTTCAAACACTCAAAGGTCTCCGGCAGAGAGATCCAATGTCACCCATCCTATTTAACGTAGTTGTTCATATGTTGGTGATTCTAATAAGAAGGTCTAAACAAGAAGACCAGGTAGGTGGACTGGTGCCGCATCTGATGGATGATGGTGTGTCTATCCTACAATATGCCGATGATATTATTCTATTTATGGAACATGACGTAGCAAAAGTCAAAAATAACAAACTTATACTCTGTCTATTTAAACAAATTGTTACGTTTAAAAATTAATTTTCATAAAAATAAGCTGTTTTGCTTTGGAAAAATGCCAAGATGAACAGCTTCTCGGATACCAGCACCCCTATCACATGATACCCTCTCCTTAGCCACAAGAAAGGTGGGGTGTAGACACGTAATTAATGGATTGATCAAGTGGATTTCGTCGTCATGTACGTGTGCACTTCATCTTCACTGTGTACCCGTGCTGCAGTCTTAAGTGGGAGAACGTGCAGTCTCGTGAATGCATGTACGGGCTTTTGTCGAGCTGTCTAGTCACGTACTAGTCCTTATCCACGCATATGTGCTAGAGAGCCGCCATGTGTGCTCGCATGTATAGCGATTTACACGCGTTAGGTAACCCCGTCGGTGTCACGAGGCTACATATACTACTGTCTGGTACCTACCCAGATCCAAACCCACAAGAGCAAGCTCAGTCATGGGGACGATGAAGCGATGCATGGTTCCTGGCATCCTGCTGATGCTTGCGCTGCAGGCAGCCCTGCTGGTCGCCGGCGACGAGGTGGGCTCCATTCTCCTGCCGAGCCAGGGCCAAGGTATGTACGTACGCGTGCGCCAACCTCCTTTTTCTTTCTCTAGCTAGCTAGTTCATGGCGGCCTCATGCATGCATGCGTCCACGAAGAAACTGATGAACCGAGGGCTTGCGCGCGGTTGCAGGCGAAGCAGCTGCCATGGCGGCGGGCAAGAAGAGGCCGTGGAAGTGCTGCGACCAGGCGGTGTGCACCAGGTCCATCCCGCCGATCTGCACCTGCATGGACCAGGTCTTCGAGTGCCCCAAAACCTGCAAGTCCTGCGGGCCGTCCATGGGCGACCCATCCCGCCGGATCTGCCAGGATCAGTACGTCGGCGACCCAGGGCCCATCTGCCGGCCGTGGGAGTGCTGCGACAAGGCTATCTGCACCAGGTCCAACCCGCCGACGTGCCGCTGCGTCGACGAGGTCAAAAAGTGTGCTCCGACGTGCAAGACCTGCCTGCCGTCCAGGTCGCGCCCTTCCCGTCGCGTCTGCATCGACAGCTACTTTGGGCCCGTCCCGCCCCTATGCACGCCCCGGGAGGACGTTGCCGCCGGCGGTAACTAGGTACCGCATGCACGCGCGTTGGTCACCCGATCAACGCCCGGCCGTCGAGTGTCCTCCTGCCCTGCTGCAGCACCAGCAGCGTGTAAGAATAAAATAAAATGGATGGCCGGCCTCCTAATGCCAATTATGAGTAAGACATCATGGCAATGTTTAATCTTTATGAATGAGCGGTGGGTGCGTGTTTTTTCGATCTCATACAGTCTTCTTTCTCAAGTCCTTTCCCAAAGCATCGTCCCTCTCAGCATCGTCTGTTTTCAACAGACGCGGTAAAAAATAAATTTACAGCATACAGTAAATTTTAACCTGATTTGCCGACTTCAGTGAATGTTGAAAAATAAAATTTGCCATCGGTAGATGTATATAGCATATTTTTAAGCGATATATAGCATAGTTTTTAATAAACAATGCATAATATAGATAGCCTATAGAAAACCGATAAAAAGATAAAGAAACTACTCGTCGGAATTCATTTCTTTGTCATGATAAAGACGTCAGCCCAACATTCATTATCGGAGAACCAAGTCGGCAATTCCTTCAAGTTCATCTGAAAAGAGTACGGTTTCATTCCGCGTACGTCTATCTTCATAATAGGTGGCTTGCTCGGCCCTCGCATTCGTCCAGGACGTCATGTAGGAACTGGCGGCGCAACTCCGTCATAGCATGCTCGTCCATCTCAACAATGCTGAGGCAACGCTCCCGTCTCCGGTTTCGGTAACAGCTCGTCCATCTCAACAATGCTGAGGCAACGCTCCCGCCTCCGGTTTCGGTAACGGTCCTCGGTGACAACCCGTGAACGAGACACGAGGTTTTGCGCCCACTCCAGCGTCATTAGCTCAAGGAAATTCATCTCCCTACGAGGCCCGTTGAGGCGCCATGCTGCCGCGTCGTACTCGCGGACGGTATTGTCGACGGCGTCGAACATGCCGAGGCCGAGCCGCATGTCGCTGGAGCGGATCTCGACGTAGAAGGTGTCAGAGGGGCGCGTGGCGAGGAAAGAGGCGAGTAGAAGAACGTGTGGTCGAGCGATGTATTTATAGGGCGCGCCGAGCGTTGTATGCCAAATCTACCTAGGGGAGGGCCGCCTTCTCTCATGAACGTCAATTTTCCCACATACGCGTCGGATTATTCCGCGACCGTTGGAGCACGCGCAACCGTCATGCGTGCGTTAAAATACTATTTTTCCTCGTGCGTGGTGTTTGCAGCTGCTATTAAAGATGCTCAATCCAATACTTTCTCTGTTTGTAACTAAAAAACATTTAGATCAATACTTTCTCTGTTTGTAAATAAAAAACATTTAGAGATCTTAATACGGATTACATACTAAATGTAGATTTACTCATTTTATTTTACATATATATTCTATATTAAAATCTTTAAAAAATTTATATATAGAAACGGAGGGAGCACACTATTTCTTAAAGGTTGCATCGAAATATCTTTTCTTATGTTCTGTACTTTGATCTTCTTTCCAACTGTCCGGCCTTTTCCCAAAATGTCCTCTCCGTTTCGTGAAAATTGAAGGTAAATGAGGCATTAGAATTGATATTAATGTGCAAAACATGATTGATAAAAATTAAATTATCACTAAAACTAGTGTAGTAGAATGGACGTATCAATGGTCGCAGATTGAGCAGGGCGCACACTCAGACCGCACTGGCGCGAGTGATGGCTATTTTTTTTAAATAATACATTTTTAATAAATTTGAAAAATATTACATAGGTTTAAAAAGTTTAAAAGTAACACACCACCGGCTTCACCAAAGCCGTCTCGCTCCAGTCGGCCTCGCCGTAGCCGATTAGTGTCTGCCGGCTTTGGCTAGGCCGATAGGCCACTCGGTCTTCCATGCTGCCTTCAATCGGCTTTGGCTAGGTCAATTAATACTAATCGATTTTGCCGTGACCAATTAGTATTAACTAGTCGTCCACCCGTGCATTTGCACGGGCTAGTTATTATATACAACTTCAGCACTATGCGTGAGATATCATTAAATGAATTATTTTTCCACTCCTCCTACTGAGAAAACATAAGAAATTGTAGTATTGGTAAACCATGTACACATAAGTTATTTTATTTAACAAAAATATATGAAAATGACTACTCTATGTTAACTATTTTCGTAATTGTTACCCAATATATATCATGGAGATAATAATTTAATGAATCAATGAAATCTATATCACATACATAATTATTTTCTATTTCAAGAATAATTTGGTAAATTTGCACATCTTTGCATTTAATTAAAGTGAAACTTCAACAATTGACAAAATTAAAGAAGACCTTCATTACGAAGTTCGAAATAATATAGAATGCTAATACTGAGTTAGTTAATTATCCAATAATTAAAAAGTCAACACATCCAAATTTATGAATCTACAGTGCACTCATAAACCTTTCATGTATAGCTTTCGCTTTGATTGTGTCAACAGTAACACCCCATTAATAGATGGATCATTGTTATTCAAAACTAACGACGAAGGCTGACACCAAGTTATCAAACTTTATGTATGTCAAATAAACAAACAATATAATTGTACGTTTGTTCCATTCAATTTTGTTTAGAGACAAAACCATTTTGTTTAGTAATAATTTATCATTTCAGTTGAAGTGATGCAAAGTCTAACATGTCTATCTCCAACAGTGTATTAGCATTTGGTACAAACAAACAAACAGTAGCACCATGTATATAGAAAATATAGCACCATTAGTTCTTGCAAGATGCAGATATGCAATTGGATAACCGGATGATCATAAAACTAATCGATCAACGTGATGAAAATCATACAGTTTCAGCGTGTTACAAGACAGAGAGTAGTCTTAACAAACCATGCTGTGCTCAAAAATGACTAATCCAGATTCAAACGAAATTAGAAGAGCTGTTCTAGTCCACACTGTCCAAGTATATATGTCACACATTTGTGAATTGGATGACACAATTGGATTGCAGAGCACTTTGAAATTCTACCGGCCCATCTAGCTAATGCAATTTTTTCTTTCCCTGAAATACATATATAAATATGTAGGTCAGGAACTAAGGAACGTTCATAACAAAATCCCACTAAAGATACCCCTAGTCTATACTTGCTCATTAGAGACCAAATATCAAATTGCAGGACCCAAACATAAAAATTCCCAAAGCGAAAAACATAATCTGTTTATGTTCCTTGCAGACCGGGAGGCACGACATGTGATGTTAACAGTCGCAACGTTAGAACGGGTGGGGATGTGAGGTTGAGTTTGATGCCGGATAGATCTACCGTGAACATATCGAAGAGAGGTGATTATATCTTTATAGCAATGTAGTTTATGAACCTCCTCGCTATTGTTAAAGCCGCTGACGAAGATACAGAAATCGGACCACCTGCCAGACATGTGTATCGTTGATGTAGTAAGCCATATTCCTAATGCTATGCATATCCATCTTCCTCTACTGCCTCCATGCCTCGTGATGGATGAGGGCATCAGGATTGGACGTGCGTGGAGGAGCATGTGTACTGATGCTTTGCTTCGAGAGCCCCACATGATTCCAAAATCTGTTTATGATTTTTGATATTGTCCTACCTCTTTTTCTATTGTTAGACAATGTTTTTGACCCATGACAAGTTTGATTAGTGATTTCTAAGACTATGTATGAAAATATGACTGTAATTAGGCAACGCATGGAACTAATAACATGTACGACCTGAAAAAAATGTAGGACCTGAGATATCTTCTAGGTCTCCATAGAATACAGGACTCCTTTCTTTTACGTGAGAAAATGGGACTCCTTGATCAGGAGAAAGAATATAGAAGAAGGAACGGTACAAATCTACCATAGAGGATTATGTGTGCGGATAACCTGAATAAAATGAACATGCACGCCCAAAGCTACATATTAACTCTCCGTATGAAAATAAGAGTCCTTGATCGGGCCTTTTTTTGTCTATTTCATTAAAAATTAATTATACTGATCAGTTGTACATCAAATCTGATCGTCATAACTCGGTCCCATTAAATTAACGGCTGTAGTTTTTTTAATAACATGGTAATTTCTTTGAGTCTCTAATTAGTAAGTTAATTAATTATAGATTAAATCTGGCCGTTATAACTCGGTCTCATCAGATTAACGGCTCTAATTTTCTAATTAACGTGATAATTTTTTGGGAGTCTCTAATTAGTATAAGTATAGATTGGTCACTACGAAGCTGATAGCTGCATGCACTCTCTTTTTTTCCTACATAGCTACGTATTTTTTATGACCAGAATAGCAGAATAGCCGCTCTATAATTTTTTCCCGCCATAATTTCCCACGTTTTTAACTTCCCGTCATAAGTTCTTGCTTCTAACTTCATGCCATCATTTCCTACTTCTTAGCTCAAGAGATCGAGGGTTCCCTTGCCTCCTTTAACCCTTTAAAATCCAACCACGATGGAAAACAGGGAAGAAATCGGTTGATTTTTTGTAGAAAAATCGGGCATGGAAGAGGGTAGAGGGAAAGGAAGAAAGAAAAAAGAAGAGGAGAGAGGAGGAAGAAGGGGGCAGGGACAGCCGAGGGTGAGCAGGGCCTTATAGTGCACGAAGTATTTATTACCTCCAAAACGTGAATGTTAGCTGTTACGCAATCCCGAGTCCGCTAACACCAGCGTTTTCGACCCACATGCGTCAACAGGCCCAACCGGAGAGCAACACCGACTTATGACAGGCCTTGGGCCCTCTCCCCATAAAAGACTAGCCTATTAGGAGGGGACACCCTCACCCTTATAAGTCGTGTTATGTCTCCTCCCACAACCGATGTGGGACTAAACCCAACAATCTCCCCCTCACACATCGGTCACCATGGGCCCGCTAATACCAGTGTCTCCAGCCCACCAACCATGACCGACCACCCGTGAGTCTACCGACATATATTCCGGGCATCTGGGCTCTAATACCACTTGTTACGCAATCCCGGTGTTGGGGAACGTCGCATGGGAAACAAAAAATTTCCTACGCGCACGAAGACCTATCATGGTGATGTCCATCTACGAGAGGGGATGAGTGATCTACGTACCCTTGTAGATCGTACAGCAGAAGCGATTAGAGATCGCGGTTGATGTAGTGGAACGTCCTCACGTCCCTCGATCCGCCCCGCGAACAATCCCGCGATCAGTCCCACGATCTAGTACCGAACGGACGGCACCTCCGCGTTCAGCACACGTACAGCTCGACGATGATCTCGGCCTTCTTGATCCAGCAAGAGAGACAGAGAGGTAGAAGAGTTCTCCGGCAGCGTGACGGCGCTCCGGAGGTTGGTGATGATCTTGTCTCGGCAGGGCTCCGCCCGAGCTCCGCAGAAACACGATCTAGAGGTAAAACTATGGAGGTATGTGGTCGGGCAGCCGTGAGAAAGTCGTCTCAAATCTGCCCTAAAAGCCCCATATATATAGGAGGAGGGAGGGGGACCTTGCCTTGGGGTCCAAGGGATCCCCAAGGGGTCGGCCGAGCCAGGGGGGAGGACTCTCCCCCCCCCCCCCCAAACCGAGTCCTACTTGGTTTGGTGGGAGGGAGTCCTTCCCCTTTCCCACCTCTCCCCTTTTTTTTTCCTTTCCTTTGATATTTTCTTTCTTGGCGCATAGGGGATTGGTGGGCTGTCCCACCAGCCCACTAAGGGCTGGTGTGACCCCCTCAAATACCTATGGGCTTCCCCGGAGTGGGTTGCCCCCCTCCGGTGAACTCCCGGAACCCATTCGTCATTCCCGGTACATTCCCGGTAACTCCGAAAACCTTCCGGTAATCAAATGAGGTCATCCTATATATCAATCTTCATTTCCGGACCATTCCGGAAACCCTCGTGACGTCCGTGATCTCATCCGGGACTCCGAACAACATTCGGTAACCAACCATATAACTCAAATACGCATAAAACAACGTCGAACCTTAAGTGTGCAGACCCTGCGGGTTCGAGAACTATGTAGACATGACCCGAGAGACTCCTCGGTCAATATCCAATAGCGGGAACTGGATGCCCATATTGGATCCTACATATTCTACGAAGATCTTTTCGTTTGAACCTCAGTGCCAAGGATTCATATAATCCCGTATGTCATTCCCTTTGTCCTTCGGTATGTTACTTGCCCGAGATTCGATCGTCAGTATCCGCATAGCTATTTCAATCTCGTTTACCGGCAAGTCTCTTTACTCGTTCCGTAATACAAGATACCGCAACTTACACTAAGTCACATTGCTTGCAAGGCTTGTGTGTGATGTTGTATTACCGAGTGGGCCCCGAGATACCTCTCCGTCACACGGAGTGACAAATCCCTGTCTCGATCCATACTAACTCAACGAACACCTTCGGAGATACCTGTAGAGCATCTTTATAGTCACCCGGTTACGTTGCGACGTTTGATACACACAAAGCATTCCTCCGGTGTGAGTGAGTTATATGATCTCATGGTCATAGGAATAAATACTTGACACGCAGAAAACAGTAGCAACAAAATGACACGATCAACATGCTACGTCTATTAGTTTGGGTCTAGTCCATCACGTGATTCTCCCAATGATGTGATCCAGTTATCAAGCAACAACACCTTGTTCATAATCAGAAGACACTGACTATCATCGATCAACTGGCTAGCCAACTAGAGGCATGCTAGGGACGGTGTTTTTGTCTATGTATCCACACATGTAAATGAGTCTTCATTCAATACAATTATAGCATGGACAATAAACTATTATCTTGATACAGGAATTATAATAATAACTATACATTTATTATTGACTCTAGGGCATAATTCCAACAGTCTCCCACTTGCACTAGAGTCAATAATCTAGCCCTCACATCACCATGTGAATTACATTGTAATAAATCTAACACCCATACAGTTCTGGTGTCGATCATGTTTTGGCCGTGGAAGAGGTTTAGTCAGCGGGTCTGCTATATTCAGATCCGTGTGCACTTTGCATATATTTACGTCCTCCTCCTCGACGTAGTCGCGGATGAGGTTGAAGCGTCGTTTGATGTGTCTGGTCTTCTTGTGAAACCTTGGTTCCTTTGCTAAGGCAATGGCACCAGTGTTGTCACAGAACAAGGTTATTGGATCCAGTGCACTTGGCACCACTCCAAGATCCGTCATGAACTGCTTCATCCAGACACCCTCCTTAGCCGCCTCCGAGGCAGCCATGTACTCCGCTTCACATGTAGAATCTGCTACGACGCTTTGCTTGGAACTGCACCAGCTTACTGCACCCCCATTAAGAATAAATACGTATCCGGTTTGCGACTTAGAGTCGTCCGGATCTGTGTCAAAGCTTGCATCGACGTAACCTTTTACGGCGAGCTCTTCGTCACCTCCATACACGAGAAACATCTCCTTAGTCCTTTTCAGGTACTTTAGGATATTCTTGACCGCTGTCCAGTGATCCACTCCTGGATTACTCTGGAACCTGCCTGCCATACTTATGGCCAGGCTAACATCCGGTCTAGTGCACAACATCGCATACATGATAGAGCCTATGGCTGAAGCATAGGGGACGGAGCGCATATGCTCTCTATCTTCATCAGTTGCTGGGCACTGAGTCTTACTCAATCTCGTACCTTGTAACACTGGCAAGAACCCTTTCTTGGACTGTTCCATTTTGAACCTCTTCTAAACTTTATCAAGGTATGTGCTTTGTGAAAGTCCTATCAGGCGTTTTGATCTATCCCTATAGATCTTAATGCCTAGAATGTAAGCAGCTTCTCCTAGGTCCTTCATAGAGAAACTTTTATTCAAGTAACCTTTTATGCTCTCCAAAAGCTCTACGTTGTTTCCAATCAGTAATATGTCATCCACATATAATATTAGAAACGCCACAGAGCTCCCACTCACTTTCTTGTAAATACAAGATTCTCCAACCACTTGTATAAACCCAAATGCTTTGATCACCTCATCAAAGCGTCTGTTCCAACTCCGAGATGCTTGCACCAGTCCATAAATGGATCGCTGGAGCTTGCACACCTTGTCAGCATTTTTAGGATCGACAAAACCTTCGGGTTGCATCATATACAACTCTTCCTTAATAAAACCGTTAAGGAACGCCGTTTTGACATCCATCTGCCAGATTTCATAATCGAAAAATGCAGCTATTGCTAACATGATTCTGACGGACTTAAGCATCGCTACGGGAGAGAAAGTCTCATCGTAGTCAATTCCTGGAACTTGTGAGAAACCCTTTGCCACAAGTCGAGCTTTATAAACGGTCACATTACTGTCAGCGTCCGTCTTCTTCTTAAAGATCCATTTGTTCTGAATAGCCTTGCGGCCCTCAGGCAGCATCTCCAAAGTCCACACTTTGTTCTCATACATGGATCCTATCTCGGATTTCATGGCTTCTAGCCATTTGTTGGAATCTGGGCCCACCATTGCTTCTTCATAATTTGCAGGTTCATTGTTGTCTAACAACATGATTGATAAGACGGGATTACCGTACCACTCTGGAGCAGCGCGTGATCTCGTCGACCTGCGTGGTTCAACAGAAACTTGAACTGGAGTTTCATGATCATCATCATCAACTTCCCCCTCAACCGGCGTCGCAATGACAGAGGTTTCCCCTTGCCCTGCGCCACCATCCAGAGGGATGAGAGGTTCGACAACCTTCTCAAGTTCTATCTTCCTCCCACTCAATTCTCTCGAGAGAAACTCCTTCTCGAGAAAAGTTCCGTTCTTAGCAACAAACACTTTGCCCTCGGATTTGAGATAGAAGGTGTACCCAACTGTCTCTTTTGGGTAACCTATGAAGACGCACTTTTCCGCTTTGGGTTCCAGCTTTTCAGGCTGAAGCTTTTTGACATAAGCATCACATCCCCAAACTTTAAGAAACGACAATTTTGGCCTTTTGCCATACCACAGTTCGTATGGTGTCGTCTCAACGGATTTCGATGGTGCCCTATTTAAAGTGAATGCAGCTGTTTCTAATGCATAACCCCAAAACGATAACGGCAAATCAGTAAGAGACATCATAGATCGCACCATTTCTAACAAAGTACGATTACGACGTTCGGACACACCATTACGCTGTGGTGTTCCAGGCGGTGTTAACTGCGAAACAATTCCACATTGTCTTAAGTGAGTACCAAACTCGAAACTCAGATATTCACCCCCACGATCAGACCGTAGGAACTTGATTTTCTTGTTACGATGATTTTCCACTTCACTCTGAAATTGCTTGAACTTTTCAAATGTTTCAGACTTGTGCTTCATCAAGTAGACATAACCATATCTACTTAAATCGTCAGTGAAGGTGAGAAAATAACGATATCCGCCGCGTGCCTCCACGCTCATCGGACCACACACATCGGTATGTATGATTTCCAACAAGTCACTTGCACGCTCCATTGTTCCGGAGAACGGAGTTTTAGTCATCTTGCCCATGAGGCATGGTTCGCACGTGTCAAGTGAATCAAAGTCAAGTGACTCCAAAAGTCCATCAGCATGGAGTTTCTTCATGCGCTTTACACCAATATGACCCAAGCGGCAGTGCCACAAAAATATGGCGCTATCATTGTTTACTCTAACTCTTTTGGTCTCAATGTTATGTATATGCGTATCGCTATCGAGATTCAATATGAACAATCCTCTCACATTCGGTGCATGACCATAAAAGATGTTACTCATAGAAATAGAACAACCATTATTCTCAGACTTAAAAGAGTAACCGTCTCGCAATAAACAAGATCCAGATATAATGTTCATGCTCAACGCAGGCACTAAATAACAATGACTTAAGTTCATCACTAATCCCGATGGTAGTTGAAGTGACATGGTGCCGACGGCGATTGCATCAACCTTGTAACCGTTTCCTACGCGCATCGTCACTTCGTCTTTCGCCAGCCTCCGTCTATTCCGCAGTTCCTGTTTCGAGTTGCAAATGTGAGCAACAGAACCGGTATCGAATACCCAGGCACTACTACGAGAGCCGGTTAAGTACACATCAATAACATGTATATCAAATATACCTGATTTTTCTTTGCCCGCCTTCTTATCTGCCAGATACTTGGGGCAATTGCGCTTCCAGTGACCCATACCCTTGCAATAGAAGCACTCTGTTTCAGGCTTAGGTCCAGCTTTGGGTTTCTTCGGCGGATTGGCAACAGGCTTGCCGCTCTTCTTCGAATTTCCCTTCTTGCCTTTGTCGTTTCTCCTGAAACTAGTGGTCTTTCTCACCATCAACACTTGATGCTCTTTACGGAGTTCAGACTCTGCGACTTTCAGCATCGCAAACAACTCGCCGGGAGACTTGTTCATCCCTTGCATGTTGTAGTTCAACACAAAGCCTTTATAGCTTGGCGGCAGTGATTGAAGGATTCTGTCAGTGATAGCTTCTTGCGGGAGTTCAATCCCCAGTTCAGCTAGACGGTTTGAGTACCCAGACATTTTGAGCACATGTTCACTGACAGACGAGTTTTCCTCTATCTTGCAAGCATAGAATTTATCGGAGGTCTCATACCTCTCGATCCGGACGTTCTTCTGAAAGATGAACTTTAACTCCTGAAACATCTCAAATGCTCCATGACGCTCAAAGCGACGTTGAAGTCCCGGTTCTAAGCCATACAAGACTGCACATTGAACTATTGAGTAGTCCTCCTTACGTGTTAACCAAGCGTTCTTAACATCCTGATCAGCCGTAGCGGGTGGTTCATCTCCTAGCGCAGCATTAAGGACATAATCCTTCTTTCCAGCTTGTAAGATTAGCTTAAGATTACGAGCCCAGTCTACAAAGTTGCTTCCATCATCTTTCAACTTAGCTTTCTCTAGGAACGTATTAAAATTCAGGATGACACTTGCGTGAGCCATGATCTACAACACAAATATATTCAAGGTGGACTTTAGACTATGTTCAAGATAATTAGAGTTTAACTTAATCAAATTATATGCTAAACTCCCACTCAAAAAGTACATCTCTCTAGTCATTTGAGTGGTTCATGATCCACTTACACTATCCCAAGTCCGATCATCACGTGAGTCGAGAGTAGTTTCAGTGGTAAGCATCCCTATGCTAATCATATCAACTATATGATTCATGATCGACCTTTCGATCTCATGTGTTCCGAGGCCATGTCTGCACATGCTAGGCTCGTCAAGCTTAACCCGAGTGTTCCGCGTGCGCAACTGTTTTGCACCCGTTGTATGTGAACGTTGAGTCTATCACACCCGATCATCACGTGGTGTCTCGAAACGACGAACTGTAGCAACGGTGCACAGTCGGGGAGAACACAATTTCGTCTTGAAATTTTAGTGAGAGATCACCTCATAATGCTACCGTCGTTCTAAGCAAAATAAGGTGCATAAAAGGATTAACATCACATGCAATTCATAAGTGACATGATATGGCCATCATCACGTGCTTCTTGATCTCCATCACCAAAGCACCGGCACGATCTTCTTGTCACCGGCGCCACACCATGATCATCCATCAACGTGTTGCCATCATGGTTGTCGTGCTACTTATGCTATCACTACTAAAGCTACATCCTAGCAAAAATAGTAAACGCATCTGCAAGCACATATGTTAGTATAAAGACAACCCTATGGCTCCTGCCGGTTGCCGTACCATCGACATGCAAGTCGATATTTCTATTACAACATGATCATCTCATACATCCAATATATCACATCACATTGTTGGCCATATCACATCACAATCATACCCTACAAAAACAAGTTAGACGTCCTCTAATTTTGTTGTTGCATGTTTTACGTGGTGACCAAGGGTATCTAGTAGGATCGCATCTTACTTACGCAAACACCACAACGGAGATATATGAGTTGCTATTTAACCTCATCCAAGGACCTCCTCGGTCAAATCCGATTCAACTAAAGTTGGAGAAACCGTCACTTGCCAGTCATCTTTGAGCAAAGGGGGTTACTCGTAACGATGAAACCAGTCTCTCGTAAGCGTACGAGTAATGTCGGTCCAAGCCACTTCGATCCAACAATACCGCGGAATCAAGAAAAGACTAAGGAGGGCAGCAAAACGCACATCACCGCCCACAAAACCTTTTGTGTTCTACTCGAGAAGACATCTACGCATGAACCTAGCTCATGATGCCACTGTTGGGGAACGTCGCATGGGAAACAAAAATTTTCCTACGCGCACGAAGACCTATCATGGTGATGTCCATCTACGAGAGGGGATGAGTGATCTACGTACCCTTGTAGATCGTACAGCAGAAGCGATTAGAGATCGCGGTTGATGTAGTGGAACGTCCTCACGTCCCTCGATCCGCCCTACGAACAATCCCGCGATCAGTCCCACGATCTAGTACCGAACGGATGGCACCTCCGCGTTCAGCACACGTACAGCTCGACGATGATCTCGGCCTTCTTGATCCAGCAAGAGAGACGGAGAGGTAGAAGAGTTCTCCGGCAGCGTGACGGCGCTCCGGAGGTTGGTGATGATCTTGTCTCAGCACGGCTCCGCCCGAGCTCCGCAGAAACACGATCTAGAGGTAAAACTATGGAGGTATGTGGTCGGGCAGCCGTGAGAAAGTCGTCTCAAATCTGCCCTAAAAGCCCCATATATATAGGAGGAGGGAGGGGGACCTTGCCTTGGGGTCCAAGGGATCCCCAAGGGGTCGGCCGAGCCAGGGGGGAGGACTCTCCCCCCCCAAACCGAGTCCTACTTGGTTTGGTGGGAGGGAGTCCTTCCCCTTTCCCACCTCTCCCCTTTTTTTTTCCTTTCCTTTGATATTTTCTTTCTTGGCGCATAGGGGATTGGTGGGCTGTCCCACCAGCCCACTAAGGGCTGGTGTGACCCCCACAAATACCTATGGGCTTCCCCGGAGTGGGTTGCCCCCCTCCGGTGAACTCCCGGAACCCATTCGTCATTCCCGGTACATTCCCGGTAACTCCGAAAACCTTCCGGTAATCAAATGAGGTCATCCTATATATCAATCTTCGTTTCCGGACCATTCCGGAAACCCTCGTGACGTCCGTGATCTCATCCGGGACTCCGAACAACATTCGGTAACCAACCATATAACTCAAATAAGCATAAAACAACGTCGAACCTTAAGTGTGCAGACCCTGCGGGTTCGAGAACTATGTAGACATGACCCGAGAGACTCCTCGGTCAATATCCAATAGCGGGACCTGGATGCCCATATTGGATCCTACATATTCTACGAAGATCTTATCGTTTGAACCTCAGTGCCAAGGATTCGTATAATCCTGTATGTCATTCCCTTTGTCCTTCGGTATGTTACTTGCCCGAGATTCGATCGTCAGTATCCGTATACCTATTTCAATCTCGTTTACCGGCAAGTCTCTTTACTCGTTCCGTAATACAAGATCCCGCAACTTACACTAAGTTACATTGCTTGCAAGGCTTGTGTGTGATGTTGTATTACCGAGTGGGCCCCGAGATACCTCTCCGTCACACGGAGTGACAAATCCCAGTCTTGATCCATACTAACTCAACTAACACCTTCGGAGATACCTGTAGAGCATCTTTATAGTCACCCAGTTACGTTGCGACGTTTGATACACACAAAGCATTCCTCCGGTGTCAGTGAGTTATATGATCTCATGGTCATAGGAATAAATACTTGACACGCAGAAAACAGTAGCAACAAAATGACACGATCAACATGCTACGTCTATTAGTTTGGGTCTAGTCCATCACGTGATTCTCCCAATGATGTGATCCAGTTATCAAGCAACAACACCTTGTTCATAATCAGAAGACACTGACTATCATCGATCAACTGGCTAGCCAACTAGAGGCATGCTAGGGACGGTGTTTTTGTCTGTGTATCCACACATGTAAATGAGTCTTCATTCAATACAATTATAGCATGGACAATAAACTATTATCTTGATACAGGAATTATAATAATAACTATACATTTATTATTGCCTCTAGGGCATAATTCCAACACCCGGATCCGCTAACACCAGCGTTTCTGATCCACATGCGTCAACAGGCTCAACCGGAGAGCAACACCGACTTATGACAGGCCTTGGTGTTGGGGAACGTCGCATGGGAAACAAAATTTTCCTATGCGCACGAAGACCAATCATGGTGATGTCCATCTACGAGAGGGGATTTCCGATCTACGTACCCTTGTAGATCGCACAGCAGAAGCGTTAATAAACATGGTTGATGTAGTGGAACATCCTCACGTCCCTCGATCCGCCCCGCGAACCGTCCCACGAACTGTCCCGCGATCCGTCCCACGATCCGCTTCGATCTAGTGCCGAACAGACGGCACCTCCGCGTTCAACACACATACAACTCGACGATGATCTCGGCCTTCTTGATCCAGCAAGAGAGACGGAGAGGTAGATGAGTTCTCCGGCAGCGTGACGGCTCTCCGGAGGTTGGTGGTGATCTAATCTCAGTAGGGCTCCGCCCAAGCTCCGCAGAAACGCGATCTAGAGGTAAAACCGTGGAGGTATGTGGTCGGGCTGCCGTGGAAAAGTTGTCTCAAATCAGCCCTAAAACCTCCGTATATATAGGTGGGAGGGGAGGGGCCTTACCTTGGGGCTCAAGGAGCCCCAAGGGGTTCAGCCGAACCAAGGGGGAGAGTGCTCCCCTTCCAATCCTAGTCCAACTAGGATTGGAAGGTGGAGTCCTTCTCCACTTTCCCTTTTTTTTCTTTTCTCTTTGATTTTTCTTTCTCCTGCACATAGGGCTTCTTGGGCTATCCCACCAGCCCACTAAGGGCTGGTGTGGCACCCCTAAGGCCTATGGGCTTCCCCCGGGTGGGCTTGCCCCCCCCCCCCCCCCCCGTGAACATCCGGAACCCATTCGTCATTCCCGGTACATTTCCGGTAACTCCGAAAATCTTCCGGTAATCAAATGAGGTCATCCTATATATCAATGCTCGTCTCCGGACCATTCCGGAAACCCTCGTGACGTCCGTGATCTCATCCAGGACCCCAAACAACATTCGGTAACCAACCATATAATTCAAATACGCATAAATCAACGTCGAACCTTAAGTGTGCAGACCATGCGGGTTCGAGAACTATGTAGACATGACCCGAGGGACTCCTCGGTCAATATCCAATAGCGAGACCTGGATGCCCATATTGGATCCTACATATTCTACGAAAATCTTATCGTTTGAACCTCAGTGCCAAGGATTCATATAATGTCGTATGTCATTTCCTTTGTCCTTCGGTATGTTACTTGCCCGAGATTCGATCGTCAGTATCCGCACACCTATTTCAATCTCGTTTACCGGCAAGTCTCCGTAATACAAGATCCCGCAACTTACACTAAGTCACATTGCTTGCAAGGCTTGTGTGTGATGTTGTATTACCGGGTGGGCCCCGAGATACCTCTCCGTCAGACGGAGTGACAAATCCTAGTCTTGATCCATACTAACTCAACGGACACCTTTGGAGATACCTGTAGGGCATCTTTATAGTCACCCAGTTACGCTGTGACGTTTGATACACACAAAGCATTCCTCCGGTCTCAGTGAGTTATATGATCTCATGGTCATAGGAACAAATACTTGACACGCAGAAAACAGTAGCAACAAAATGACACGATCAACATGCTACGTCTATTAGTTTGGGTCTAGTCCATCACATGATTCTCCTAATGATGTGATCCCGTTATCAAGTAACAACACTTGCCTATGGCCAGGAAACCTTGACCATCTTTGATCAACGAGCTAGTCTACTAAAGGCTTACTAGGGACAGTGTTTTGTCTATGTATCCACACAAGTATTGTGTTTCCAATCAATACAATTATAGCATGGATAATAAACGATTATCATGAACAAAGAAATATAATAATAACTAATTTATTATTGCTTCTAGGGCGTATTTCCAGCAGTCTCCCACTTGCACTAGAGTCAATAATCTAGTTCACATCACCATTGTAATTTCAACGAATCCAACACCCATATAGTTCTGGGGTCTGATCACGTCTTGCTCGTGAGAGAGGTTTTAGTCAACGGTTCTGAAGCTTTTAGATCCGTGTGTTCTTTACAAATCTTTATGTCATCTTATAGATGTTGCTACTACGTGCTATTCGGAAATACTCCAAATATCTACTCTACTATACGAATCTGTTTCACTACTCATAGTTATTCGGATTAGTGTCAAAACTTGCATCGACGTAACCCTTTACGGCGAACTCTTTTAACCACCTCCATAATCGAGAAAAATTCCTTAGTCCATTAGTTACTAAGGATAACTTCGACTGCTGTTTACTGATTCAATCCTGGATCACTCTCTGTACCTCTTAACAGACTTGAGGCGAGGCACACATCAGGTGCGGTACTCAGCATGGCATACTTTAGAGTCTAGGGATAAGGCATAGAAAACGACCTTCGTCTATTCTCTTTATTCTGCCGTGGTCGGGTTTTGAGTCTTACTCAAATTCACACCATTACAACACAGTCAAGAAATCCTTCTTAGCTGATCTATTTTGAACTCCTTCAAAAACTTGTCAAGGCATGCATCTTGTTGAAACTTCTACTAAGCGTTTCGATCTATCTCCATAGATCTTGATCCTCAACGTTCAAGTAGCTCAATCCAGGTATTTCTTTGAAAACTCCTTTCAAACAACCTTTTATGCTTTACAGAAATTCTACATCACTTCTGATCCACAATATGTCAACCACATATACTTATCAGAAATTCTATAGTGCTCCCACTCACTTCTTTGGAAATACAAGTTTCTCATAAACCTTGTACAAACCCAAAATCTTTGATGATCTCATCAAAGTGTATATTACAACTCCGAGATGCTTGAACCAGTCTATTGAAGGATCGCTGGAGCTTGCATACTTGTTAGTATCTTTAGGATCGACAAAACCTTCTGGTTGTATGACATACAATCTTCCCTCAAGGAAACCGTCGAGGAAACAATGTTTTGACATACTATGTGCAATATTTCATAAATAACGCAGCAACTACTAACATAGTTCTAACACACTTTTAGCATCGCTACGAGTGAGAGAGTCTCATCATAGTCAACTCTTTTGAACTTGTCGGAAATATCTTTGCGACAAATCGAGCTTTTCTTAATAGTGACTTATCACCATCATCGTCTGTCTTCTTTTTAAAGATCCATCTTTACTTAATAGTCTTACTACCATCAAGTAGTTCTTTCAAAGTCTACAATTTGTTTTCATACATGGATCGTCTCTCGGATTTCATGGCCTCTAGCCATTTGTCGGAATCCGGGCCCACCATTGCTTCTCCATAAGTCATAGGTTCATTGTTGTTTCAATAACATGACCTCCAAGACAGGGTTACCGTACCACTCTGTAGTAGTACGCGACCTTGTCGACCTACGAGGTCTGTAGTAACTTGATCTGACGCTCAATGATCACTATCATCAACTTCCACTTCAATTGGTGTAGGCGCCACAAGAACAACTTCCTGCGCCCTGCTACACACTAGTTGAAGTTATGGTTCAATAACCTTATCAAGTTCTATCACCCTCCCACTCAATTCTTTCGAGAGAAACCTTTCCTCGAGAAAGGATCCGTTCCTAGAAACAAACACTTTGCTTTCGGATCTGAGATAGGAGATGTATCCAACTGTTTTGGATATCCTATGAAGATGCTTTCATCCGCTTTGGGTTCGAGCTTATTAGACTGAAACCTTTTTCACATAAGCATCGCAGCCCCAAACTTTCAAGAAACAACAGCTTAGATTTCTCTAAGCCTCAGTCTATACTGTGTCATCTCAAGGAAATACGCGGTGCCCTATTTAAAGTGAATGCGGTTGTCTCTAATGCATAACCCATAATCGATAGTGGTAATTCGATAAGAGACATCATAGTATGCACCATATCAAATAGGCCGTGGCTATGACGTTCAGACATATCATCACACTATAGTGTTCCAGGTGGCATGAACTGCGAAACAATTTCCACATTGTCTTAACTACGTACCAAAACTCGTAACTCAGATATTCATTTCTATGATCATATCGTAGACAGTTTATCCTCTTGTTACGACGAACTTCACTCTGAAACAGAATTGAACTTTTCAATACTTCAGACTTTGTGATTCATCAAGTAAATACTACTGTATCTACTTAAATCGTCAGTGAAGTAAGAACATAACGATATCCACCGCGTGCCTTAGCACTCATTGGACTGCACACATCAAAAATGTATTATTCCCAACAAGTTACTCTCTTGTTTCATGTGGCATGTTTTGCCTGTCTCAAGTGATTCAAAATCAAGCGAGTCCAAACGATCCATCTCTCATGGAGTTTCTTCATGCATTTATACCAACAGGTATGGTTTGCATGTCTCAAACGTTTTAAAAATGAGTGAGTACAAAGATCCATCAGCATGGAGTTTCTACATGCATTTTATACCAACATGACTCAAGTGGCAGTGCCACAACTAAGTGGTACTACCATTATTACTATGTATCTTTTGGCACCAATATCATGAACATGTGTAACACTACGATCGAGATTCAATAAACCATTGAGGGTAATTATTCAAGCAAATAGAACAACTATTATTCTCTTTAAATGAATAATCATATTTGCAATAAACATGATCCAATCATGTTCATGCTCAACGCAAACACCAAATAATAATTATTTAGGTTTTACCACCAATCCCGATGATAGAGGGAGCGTGCGATGTTTGATCACATCAACCTTAGAAACACTTCCAACACTTATCGTCACCTCGTCTTTAGCTAGTATCCGTTTATACCGTAGCTTTCATTTCGTGTTACTAATCACTTAGCAACCGAACCGGTATAAAATACCCTCGTGCTACTAGGAATACTAGTAAAGTACACATCAACATCATGTATATCAAATATACTTCTTTCGACTTTGCCAGCCTTCTTATCTACCAAGCATCTAGGGTAACTCCTCCTCAGTGACTGTTCTCTTCATAACAGAAGCACTTAGTCTCGGGTTTGGGTTTAATCTTGGGTCTCTTTATCAGTGCAGCAACTGTTTTGCCGTTTCACGAAGTATCCCTTCTAGCCCTTGCCTTTCTTGAAACTTAGTGGTTTTACTAACCATCAACTATTGATGCTCCTTCTTGATTTCTACTTTCGCAGTGTCAAACATCGCGAATCTCTCAAGGATCATTGTATATATCCTTGATATGTCATAGTTCATCACGAAGCTCTCACAGCTTGGTGGCAGTGACTTTGGAGAACCATCACTATCTCATCTGGAAGATTAACTCCCGCTTGATTCAAGCGATTGTCGTACTCAAGCAATCTGAGCACACGCTCAACGATTGAGCTTTTCTCCTTTACTTTGTGGACAAAGAATCTTGTCGGAGGTCTCATACCTCTTAACAAGGGCACAAGCATGAAATCACAATTTCATCTCTTTAGAACATCCCTTATGTTCCGTGACGTTTCAAAACGTCTTCGGCGCCTTGCTTCTAAGCCATTAAGTATTTTGCACTAAACTATCGTGTAGTCATCAGAAACGTGTATGTCGGATGATCACAACATCTACAAACGACGCTCGAGGTGCAGTATACCGAGTGGTGCATTAAGGACATAAGCCTTCTGCGCAGCAACGAGGACAATCCTCAGTTTTACAGACTTAGTCCGCAAAGTTTGCTAGTATCAATTTTCAATTAAATTTTCTCTAGGAACATATAAAACAATAGAGCTATAACGCAAGCTACATCGTAATTCGCAAAGACCATTAGACTATGTTCATGATGATTAGTTCAATTAATCATATTACTTAAGAACTCCCACTCAAAAAGTACATCTCTCTAGTCATTTGAATGGTACATGATCCAAATCCACTATCTCAAGTCCGATCATCACGTGAGTCGAGAATAGTTTCAGTGGTAAGCATCTCTATGCTAATCATATCAACTATACGATTCATGCTCGACCTTTCGGTCTCTTGTGTTCCGAGGCCATGTCTGTACATGCTAGGCTCGTCAAGTTTAACCCGAGTGTTCCGCGTGTGCAACTGTTTTGCATCCGTTGTATGTGAACGTTGAGTCTATCACACCCGATCATCACGTGGTGTCTCGAAACGAAGAACTGTCACAACGGTGCACAGTCGGGGAGAACACAATTTCGTCTTGAAATTTTAGTGAGAGATCACCTAATAATGCTACCGTCGTTCTAAGCAAGATAAGGTGCATAAAGGATTAACATCACATGCAATTCATAAGTGACATGATATGGCCATCATTATGTGCTTCTTGATCTCCATCACCAAAGCACCGGCACGATCTTCTTGTCACCCGCGCCACACCATGATCTCCATCATCACGATCTCCATCAACGTGTTGCCATCGGGGTTGTCGTGCTACTCATGCTATTACTACTAAAGCTACGTCCTAGCAATATAGTAAACGCATCTGCAATCACAAACGTTAGTTTAAAGACAACGCTATGGCTCCTGCCGGTTGCCGTACCATCGACGTGCAAGTCGATATTAACTATTACAACATGATCATCTCATACATCCAATATATCACATCACGTCGTTGGCCATATCACATCACAAGCATACCCTGCAAAAACAAGTTAGACGTCCTCTAATTGTTGTTGCATGTTTTACGTGGTTGCCATGGGTATCTAGTAGGATCGCATCTTACTTATGCAAACACCACAACGGAGATGTATGCATTGCTATTTAACCTCTCTCCAAGGACCTCCTCGGTCAAATCCGATTCAACTAAAGTTGGAGAAACGGACACTCGTCAGTCATCTTTGAGCAACGGGGTTGCTCGTAGCGATGAAACCAGTCTCTCGTAAGCGTACGAGTAATGTCGGTCCGAGCCGCTTCGATCCAACAATACCGCGGAATCAAGAAAAGACTAAGGAGGGCAGCAAATCGCACATCACCGCCCACAAAAAACTTTTGTGTTCTACTCGAGATAACATCTACGCATGAACCTAGCTCTGATACCACCGTTGGGGAACGTCGCATGGGAAACAAAATTTTCCTACGCGCACGAAGACCTATCATGGTGATGTCCATCTACGAGAGGGGATTTCCGATCTACGTATCCTTGTAGATCGCACAACACAAGCGTTAATAAATGCGGTTGATGTAGTGGAACGTCCTCACGTCCCTCGATCCGCCCCGCGAACCGTCCCATGAACCGTCCCGCGATCCGTCCCACGATCCGCTCCGATCTAGTGGCCGAACGGACGGCACCTCCGCGTTCAGCACACGTACAGCTCGACGATGATCTCGGCCTTCTTGATCCAGCAAGAGAGACGGAGAGGTGGATGAGTTCTCCGGCAGCGTGACGGTGCTCCGGAGGTTGGTGGTGATCTAATCTCAGCAGGGCTCCGCCCGAGCTCCGTAGAAACGCGATCTAGAGGTAAAACCGTGGAGGTATGTAGTCGGCCTGCCGTGGAAAAGTTGTCTCAAATCAGCCCTAAAACCTCCGTAAATATAGGTGGGAGGGGAGGGGCCTTGCCTTGGGGCTCAAGGAGCCCCAAGGGGTTCGGCCGGACCAAGGGGGAGAGTCCTCCCCTTCCAATCCTAGTCCAATGACTAGGATTGGAAGGTGGAGTCCTTCTCCAGTTTCCCTTTTTTTCTCTTTGATTTTTCTTTCTCCTGCGCATAGGGCTTCTTGGGCTGTCCCACCAGCCCACTAAGGGCTGGTGTGGCATCCCTAAGGCCTATGGGCTTTCCCCGGGTGGGCTTGCCCCCCCCCCCCCCCAGTGAACATCCGGAACCCATTCGTCATTCCCGGTACATTCCCGGTAACTCCGAAAACCTTTCGGTAATCAAATGAGGTCATCTTATATATCAATCTTCGTCTCCGGACCATTCCGGAAACCCTCGTGATGTCCGTGATCTCATCCAGGACTCCGAACAACATTCGGTAACCAACCATATAACTCAAATACGCATAAAACAACATCGAACCTTAAGTGTGCAGACCCTGCGGGTTCGAGAACTATGTAGACATGACCCAAGGGACTCCTCAGTCAATATCCAATAGCGGGACCTGGATTCCCATATTGGATCCTACATATTCTATGAAAATCTTATCGTTTGAACCTTAGTGCCAAGGATTCATATAATCCCGTATGTCATTCCCTTTGTCCTTCGGTATGTTACTTGCCCGAGATTCGATCGTCAGTATCCGCATACCTATTTCAATCTCGTTTACCGGCAAGTCTCTTTACTCGTTCCGTAATACAAGATCCGGCAACTTACACTAAGTCACATTGCTTGCAAGGCTTGTGTGTGATGTTGTATTACAGAGTGGGCCCCGAGATACCTCTCCGTCATACGGAGTGACAAATCTCAGTCTTGATCCATACTAACTCAACGAACACCTTTGGAGATACCTGTAGAGCATCATTATAGTCACTCAGTTACGTTATGACGTTTGATACACACAAAGCATTCCTCCGGTGTCAGTGAGTTATATGATCTCATGGTCATAGGAACATACTTGACACGCAGAAAACAGTAGCAACAAAATGACACGATCAACATGCTACGTCTATTAGTTTGGGTCTAGTCCATCACATGATTCTCCTAATGATGTGATCCCATTATCAAGTAACAACACTTGCCTATGGCCAGGAAACCTTGACCATCTTTGAGCAACGAGCTAGTCAACTAGAGGCTTACTAGAGACAGTGTTTTGTCTATGTATCCACACAAGTATTGTGTTTCCAATTAATACAATTATAGCATGGATAATAAACGATTATCATGAACAAAGAAATATAATAATAACTAATTTATTATTGCCTCTAGGGCATATTTCCAACACTTGGGCCGTCTCCCCCCAAAACACTAGCCTATTCAGCGGGAAAAAAAGCGTGTGAAACGCAATTCGGACCGGAGCCCAGTGGTCCGATGGAAGCATGAAACTCGTCATCGGTCGTTGATGATCGGTGGTACTCTGCGGTGGGGGTTGAGTGGTGTGGGTTCGCGACCCTTGAGGCTCGACCGGGACAGCGGATGCTCGACGCAGTAATAGCACCGAGGCGTGCGGTACGCACGGGACATGGAGACGGGCCAGGGCTCTGGTGGTCATACATGTGGTGAGACAACTGCGAATTTGACTCGGGATGACTACAAGCAATGGTGAAATTTCTTCAAGTTTCAGACAGGCGGTGAAGGAAGAGCGATGATGTTGAGTTCAGGAAAAGAAGCAACTACAAGTTGCAGGTGGAGTCACATGGAGTCTTTGGAGTAGCGACGTGCTCATGGGATAAGTTCAAGTCCAATGTACATGGAAGTTTGATTCATGGACGAATTTAAGGTGGTGGAGAATATTTGCCAAGTTGGAGTTTGTTAGAGTTGTGTCGAATATTGTGTACAAGGTAGGTTACAGTTGGACTTGTAGTTGTATTGTGTTTAGATAGGATATGGAGTCGTGTCCAAGCAGGACACTTATATCCTAGGCCTCTCATATATAGCGGGGGTAGACACACGATGTAACTTATGCCAACATAATAGCACAGGCGTGCAGGGGGAGCCGGCGGCGTGTGCCGGCGTCCAGGACGGTCAGGGTGCGTTATTATGACGGTGTCACGGGGAGGAGCGTCCGTAGTCATGCCCCCAAGGATGTAGCCATATGGGTGAACCTCGTTAGCAAATCTCGGTGTCGTGCTCGTGTGATTGCTTGGTCCTCGAATGATTGACGGAGTGCCTCGGATTTATTCTAACATTAGATCGTCTTTACGTAGTGCTGGTTTCTTCACAGAGTACAAAAGCATAAGAATGGTCCAACATTAGATCATCTTTACGTAGTGCTGGTTTCTTCACAGAGTACAAAAGCATAAGAATGGTCCACTGCTGCACCAGTTCCCTGATCGTTCCTTCCTCCAGGTTGGTTTCAGTGAATCCTTCATCTTTCTCCACATCTCCATCTTTCTTGGAATCATCTGGTCCAGTTACCTCCTGGCCGCAAGGTACTCCGGTGAAGGCATTTGGTCCATGGCAATTGCATGCACGCCCGCTTCGCAACCAAAAGGGTTTGCGTCCTCGTTAGACGGCTACAAACGCACATACCAGTTGTATGCATGATGAACTAACATAACATAGCCGCCGTATTGTTTAAGCATACATGTGTACCGCGGGGGGTGTTATTAAGCCGTGCACTAGCGACGGGTGCCTCCTCTTGAGGTTGTTTGCGGTGATCCCTTATGTCCGCGGCAGTGATCCCTTACGTCCGCGGCCTCGATGCCGGACGTCCTCGGCGATGTCTTCTATGGTAGATCGGTGACGGCGATCCTGTACGGGGGCGCCTCCTCCCGACTCGACCCGTTGGCGGCGGCAAGACATGTCGATTCGTATCCGTCGACGGCGTCTCCTCCATACATGATCCATCGGCGACAAGTAGATCGAGGGGATGGTGCGTGCATTGGCGGCGGCGTTTCTAGGAGATCGAGAAGGAGACCTAACCCACGCTTGTAAGTCTGTTTGTTTGGTAGAGAGAAAATCAAGAAAGTCGGGAGAGGAGAATAATGAGACCACTATAAAAGTAGAGATTTTGTTTTGGAAGGTTATCGAGAAAAATCGTATGTCTGTTTTCTCGGAAGGTAATGTCATATATATGGTATGATTTCTGAATTCTTAATTATTTATGATGTGTGTTTTCTCGAAAGATGACCTCATATATATATATATATGTGATAAATTTCTGAATTCTTAATTACCTATTATTTACGTGATTAAATCGAATCATCACCTGTCAAAGCAAACACAAAACAAAATCTTCCACTTTAATGATGGATTTGGTTTTTAATAAGAGGAAGAAAATAAACTAATAAAAATGGACGGTGCACCATGTCATTATTCCTTGCCATGTGGACTTTTTCATCATCATATTTACTTATCCACTAAGTATAGCCATCCATGAAACTCGCCTTCAAACTGCCACGATCAAAAGGGTCCAAAATTACTCCTTGTTTGCATCTTGTACACGTACATCTAATCTGATTATCTCTACTATTAAAGCAGGATCGAACGTCGTGATGGTTCAACCAGCTGGATGGTTCGACCTCCCATCCCACCCATCGATCGCATGCAGTAAAAAAATCGCTAGATCCCGCCGCAGAACGAGTCCACCTTTCCCACCCCTTGTCGCTAGAAAAAAACTGCCACTTTCCCACCCCACCTCTTCCCACCCCTCGTTCCCGATCTCGTCTCTCTCCTTCCAAAAATCATCCCACCAGAGAGAGGAAGAAGCACAGCCAAGGCACCAAGGAGGAGTCCTCCTCCTCCCCCTACCCCCTCCCCGGCTCCCCCCTTCTCCTCCCCTCGCCGCCCTACCCCCTCCCCGGCTCCCCCCTTCTCCTCCCCTCGCCGCATGGATCCGCACGGATCCGTCGGCGGAGGGGTCTCTAGCGCGGCGGCGGCTCAACTTCGAGGGGATCTGCTTTGAGCGGGGTCAACGGCCGGGGAGTATGGATCTAGGGGAGGAGGAGGATGACTCCGTTCCCGTATGGATCTAGGGGAGGAGGATGTTCTTGCTGCTTGTGATCCCATATGGATCTAGGGGATGAGGATGCCTCCAATCCCGTGCCTTCCGCCCGCCGTGAAAGAGGGAGAGCTAGGAGAGAGGGAGGACCGCAGCGACGGTGCGGGGCTAATTGCCAACACAGAAAGAGGCAGCCATGGTTCCAGCGCATGGTGCCGTAGTTGGGAGGCGCTGCTGCTGCTAAGACTGTTGGGGCTCCTTCTTCCCTTGCGGTGCTCGTAGTGGCCACGGTCTTGGCAATGGATGAAGCAACCCACCCCACACCCTCCTCTACAGGATGCCCCCACCTTTTCCAGTGTCATCCCCTTCGCATGCCCTCGTGACGGCAGCAGGGGGCGGCCGCCCCGGGCTCCCAAGATCCAAGGGGCCCTCCCCAAACACGTGTCTACCCATGGGCCTGTTCCGCAAAGAAGCGAAGATCAGGGGCGCGACCACGCAGGTTTCCTTCAATCACGCAGATGCAGCCTTCCTCCAATCCTGATTTGCGAAGGTCACATATACCCATTACCTCGCGATTGTATATCCTTCCAAATACAGGTCCCTGTTTCCTATTCCCGATCCCCAATCGTGAGTCGATGTTGTCGTTTCTCTCGCTGGTAGAAATCAACGATTACGAGTTTCTTAAGGCCAGGCAATCTCTATTCCGGGCCCTAATAGTTGGATGACAATGCATAGTCCAGCGTATTTATGGCCCTAATCGCTCGATGACAATGCATAGTCCAGCGTCTCCCTCCATCCGTCCTGGTGGCCTCATCGTTGAGCACGAGCACATGATTGACAACGATCCAACCGATTCAGGTACACCATATTACCTTACCTACCCCACACACGTATATTGCTAATTTAGTATTTTACTTTGGCATTCATGATGAATACCTTGCATCGTTCTAACATATGTATGTTGCTACTATTCGTGTACAATCCATGGTTTCCAGCGCCATGCTTTTCGCTTTGTTCTTTCTTTCTTTTACTTGAACATCTGCAACTTTCCTTTACTCCGTCTTCATCAAGGAAAATATGCACCTGCTGCATTATAGTAAAAAAACAGGGTATGTTGATTTGTACCATTTTCGTATTTCTTTGAATTCATTAGAACCCCAATTCACCGTAATTACATGCTACTGCCACAATGCGTCAAGCAGAGACTGTCCTAGGCATTGGCTGATAGGTCTCACAAGATGATCACGCTCGCACAACAGTATAGATCATATGCCTCTATTTCAAAAAAACTGTGTAGATCAGATGCCAGCGCAAATGAACGAATGGAAGCTCAGTATAAATATTGTATTAATTACTATTGTTATAACGATTGTATCAAAGGGGCCCTAAATTTTATTTCGCCACGGCCCCCAAAATCTCAGGGCCGGCCCTGAATCTCGATCGCCGCCGTGCTTGCCGCAGCATCCCGCGCGAATATGAATTCATAGAGGTGCGGACGCAGCGGAGACACACATGGCGACGTCGTTGGGAATGGTGCGGCCTCGTCTCCTAGGTATGTTATCCATCCATGTCTGCTAATTTCCGTTCTTGGTATTATTTTCTGCTGATACAAATACTCATGTTGATTATTGCTGGCAATTTCTTTTTGCACACAATTAAGCTTTTTAGTAGTGCAGAGTGAACACCAGGAATATAAATAGTTTCAGAAATTACATATGTTTGTAAGATGCTTCGAATAGTCGACATCACTGAATTGTACATCTAAAATTCATTTGCATAAATTAACTGAAGTTTGTTACAAATTTTGTATCATATTCAGGTTAAGTTTAGTTCATATATGCCATTCAGTGAGCTTTGGTCGACCATTCTTTTTTCTCCTATATTGTTCGTGATCTCATTATGAACAAAAATCCAATTTTTGTCTGGGTCGTCTTAATCAAATAGCCATTGTACTTGAATGCAAAATAAGTTCAAAGTAGGCTATTCATTGTCATATTTCCATATTTTTAGTTCTAATGTCTTTTGTATTTGTACAGTATTGGGCGCTTACATACAATATGTTAACTTATGCAGAGGAGAAGTGCCCCATCACTCGAGGCTAGGTACAGCCTAATATTCTTATGCAACATTATCCGGTCTGGACCATGTCTTACAAGATTAAACTTGGAATTTTGCTTCGGTTTCAAAATTTTCTTTAATGAAATTTCCATGCCTTTGTTTGTTTTGAAAAAGCCATGATTTTACCACAGAATGAAAAGTTCATGTGTAGTCATAGTAGCAGTACTTTAGCATTTAATGGTGTTCACACGAATAGAAATTTGGCTGCCAAGATCTCATGTAAGCAAAAATAAATATTGCCTCATTGTTCGTCATTTGTCTGGTTGTGGTCATAGTGTATTTTAAGGTCATATAACTTTGTATCCTTGGGAATTACATATTCACATGTATGTATAGAGACTAACATTAAGTTTGTTTCAGCCTTTGGGTCTACTGGAAAGTTCCTGGTACTCAGAATATTTTATCACATCATGCGGGAATAAAAAACCAAAAAAATCCTAGACATATAAATAGTTTGTTGTAAATCCATTAAACAACGCCTGCCAGGAGTAATATCAAAGGCTCTTCTCTCCTTCTATCAAGAAGATCAGGCCGGAACCCTAGCTATCTAGCCCGACGCCATGGAGACCATAGGAGGACCTGAACCCGGCCATGGATGGCGCGGATCAAATCCACAGGAGGTGGATCCTCCAAGACCTACCTCCTCCCCCCATGCATTTTTCGGTATAAAAGGTTGATCACTGCACAACAGTTGTGTTTCTTTGGGGTTTGGTGTCTGATTTTATCGTGTCTTTTTGCCAGGCACTAGATTTTGTGGTGAGCGAGGCAAAAAGGTATAAGATGCGGTTAATATTGTCACTATGTAATAACTGGGAAGATTATGGAGGGAAGGCACAGTATGTAAGTGTTGGGGAACGTCGCAAGGGAAACAAAAAATTTCCTACGCGCACGAATACCTATCATGGTGATGTCCATCTACGAGAGGGGATGTGTGATCTACGTACCCTTGTAGACCGTACAACAGAAGCGTTAGTGAACGCGGTTGATGTAGTGGAACGTCCTCACGTCCCTCGATCCGCCCCGCGAACCGTCCCGCGATCAGTCCCACGATCTAGTGCCGAACGGACGGCACCTCCGCGTTCAGCACACGTACAGCTCGACGATGATCTCGGCCTTCTTGATCCAGCAAGAGAGACGGAGAGGTAGAAGAGTTCTCCGGCAGCGTGACGGTGCTCCGGAGGTTGGTGATGATCTTGTCTCGGTAGGGCTCTGCCCGAGCTCCGCAGAAACGCGATCTAGAGGTAAAACCGTGGAGATATGTGGTCGGGCTGCCGTGGCAAAGTTGTGTCAAATCAGCCCTAAAACCTCCGTATATATAGGGGGAGGAGGGGGAGCCTTGCCTTGGGGTCCAAGGACTCCCAAGGGGGTCGGCCGAGCCTAAGGGGGGAACCCTCCCCTTCCAAACCGAGTCCAACTAGGTTTGGAAGGAGGAGGCCTTCCCCCTTTTCCCACCTCCTCTTTTTTTTCCTTTTCTCTTTGATTTTCTTCCTATGGCGCATAGGGCCTTCTTGGGCTGTCCCACCAGCCCACTAAGGGCTGGTTCGCCACCCCCAAGGCCTATGGGCTTCCCCTAGGTGGGTTGCCCCCCCCCCCCCCGGTGAACTCCCGGAACCTATTCGTCATTCCCGGTACATTCCCGATAACTCCGAAAACCTTCCGGTAATCAAATGAGGTCATCCTATATATCAATCTTCGTTTCCGGACCATTCCGGAAACCCTCGTGACGTCCCTGATCTCATTCGGGACTCCGAACAACATTCGGTAACCAACCATATAACTCAAATACGCCTAAAACAACGTCGAACCTTAAGTGTGCAGACCCTGCGGGTTCGAGAACTATGTAGACATGACCCGAGAGACTCCTCGGTCAATATCCAATAGCGGGAACTGGATGCCCATATTGGATCCTACATATTCTACGAAGATCTTTTCGTTTGAACCTCAGTGCCAAGGATTCATATAATCCCGTATGTCATTCCCTTTGTCCTTCGGTATGTTACTTGCCCGAGATTCGATCGTCAGTATCCGCATAGCTATTTCAATCTCGTTTACCGGCAAGTCTCTTTACTCGTTCCGTAATACAAGATACCGCAACTTACACTAAGTCACATTGCTTGCAAGGCTTGTGTGTGATGTTGTATTACCGAGTGGGCCCCGAGATACCTCTCCGTCACACGGAGTGACAAATCCCTGTCTCGATCCATACTAACTCAACGAACACCTTCGGAGATACCTGTAGAGCATCTTTATAGTCACCCGGTTACGTTGCGACGTTTGATACACACAAAGTATTCCTCCGGTGTCAGTGAGTTATATGATCTCATGGTCATAGGAACAAATACTTGACACGCAGAAAACAGTAGCAACAAAATGACATGGTCAACATGCTACGTCTATTAGTTTGGGTCTAGTCCATCACGTGATTCTCCTAATGACGTGATCCAGTTATCAAGCAACAACACCTTGTTCATAATCAGAAGACACTGATTATCTTTGATCAACTGGCTAGCCAACTAGAGGCTTGCTAGGGACAGTGTTTTGTCTATGTATCCACACATGTATATAAGTCTTCATTCAATACAATTATAGCATGGATAATAAACGATTATCTTGATACAGGAATTATAATAATAACTATATTTATTATTGCCTCTAGGACATAATTCCAACAGTCTCCCACTTGCACTAGAGTCAATAATCTAGCCCTCACATCATCATGCGAATTACATTGTAATAAATCTAACACCCATACAGTTCTGGTGTTGATCATGCTTTGCCCGTGGAAGAGGTTTAGTCAGCGGGTCTGCTACATTCAGATCCGTGGGCACTTTGCATATATTTACGTCCTCCCCTTCGACGTAGTCGCGGATGAGGTTGAAGCGTCGTTTGATGTGTCTGGACTTCTTGTGAAACCGTGGTTCCTTTGATAGGGCAATGGCACCCGTGTTGTCACAGAACAAGGTTATTGGATTCAGTGCGCTTGGCACCACTCCAAGATCCGTCATGAACTTCTTCATCCAGACACCCTCCTTAGCCGCCTCCGAGGAAGCCATGTACTCCGCTTCACATGTAGAATCTGCTACGACGCTCTGCTTGGAACTGCACCAGCTTACCACACCCCCATTAAGAATGAATACGTATCCGGTCTGCGACTTAGAGTCGTCCGGATCTGTGTCGAAGCTTGCATCGATGTAACCTTTTACGGCAAGCTCTTCATCACCTACATACACGAGAAACATATCCTTAGTCCTTTTTAGGTACTTCAGGATATTCTTGACCGTCGTCCAGTGATCCACTCCTGGATTACTCTGGAACCTACCTGCCATACTTATGGCCAGGCTAACGTCCGGTCTAGTGCACAGCATTGCATACATGATAGAACCTATGGCTGAAGCATAGGGGACGGTGCTCATATGCTCTCTATCCTCATCAGTTGCTGGGCACTGAGTCTTACTCAATCTCGTACCTTGTAAAACTGGCAAGAACCCTTTCTTGGACTGTTCCATTTTGTACCTCTTCAAAACTTTATCAAGGTATGTGCTTTGTGAAAGTCCTATCAGGCGTTTTGATCTATCCCTGTAGATCTTAATGCCTAGAATGTAAGCAGCTTCTCCTAGGTCCTTCATAGAGAAACTTTTATTCAAGTAATCCTTTATGCTCTCCAAAAACTCTGCGTTGTTTCCAATCAGCAATATGTCATCCACATATAATATTACAAACGCCACAGAGCTCCCACTCACTTTCTTGTAAATACAAGATTCTCCAACCACTTGTATAAACCCAAATGCTTTGATCACCTCATCAAAGCGTTTGTTCCAACTCCGAGATGCTTGCACCAATCCATAAATGGATCGCTGGAGCTTGCACACTTTGTTAGCATTCTTAGGATAGACAAAACCTTCGGGTTGCATCATATACAACTCTTCCTTAAGGAAAACGTTAAGGAACGCCGTTTTGACATCCATCTGCCAGATTTCATAATCGAAAAATGCAGCTATTGCTAACATGATTCTGACGGACTTAAGCATCGCTACGGGTGAGAATGTCTCATCGTAGTCAACTCCTTGAACTTGTGAAAAACCCTTTGCCACAAGTCGAGCTTTATAAACGGTCACATTGCCGTCAGCGTCCGTCTTCCTCTTAAAGATCCATTTGTTCTGAATGGCCTTGCGGCCCTCAGGTAGTACTTCCAAAGTCCACACTTTGTTCTCATACATGGATCCTATCTCGGACTTCATGGCTTCTAGCCATTTGTTGGAATCCGGGCCCACCATTGCTTCTTCATAACTTGCAGGTTCATTGTTGTCTAACAACATGATTGACAAGACGGGATTACCATACCACTCTGGAGTAGCACATGGTCTCGTTGACCTGCATGGTTCGATAGAAACTAGAACCGGAGTTTCATGATCATCATCATTAACTTCCTCCTCAACCGGCGTCGCAACGACAGAGGTTTCCCCTTGCCCTGCGCCACCATCTAGAGGGATGAGAGGTTCGACAACCTCATCAAGTTCTATCTTCCTCCCACTCAATTCTCTCGAGAGAAACTCCTTCTCGAGAAAAGCTCCATTTTTAGCAACAAACACTTTGCCCTCGGATTTGAGATAGAAGGTGTACCCAACTGTCTCTTTTGGGTAACCTATGAAGATGCACTTTTCCGCTTTGGGTTCCAGCTTTTCAGGCTGAAGCTTTTTGATATAAGCATCACATCCCCACACTTTAAGAAACGACAACTTTGGCCTTTTGCCATACCACAGTTCGTATGGTGTCGTCTCAACGGATTTTGATGGTGCCCTATTTAAAGTGAATGCAGCTGTTTCTAATGCATAACCCCAAAACGATAACGGCAAATCGGTAAGAGACATCATAGATCGCACCATCTCTAATAAAGTACGATTACAACGTTCGGACACACCATTACGCTGTGGCGTTCCAGGCGGTGTCAACTGTGAAACAATTCCACATTGTCTTAAGTGAGCACCAAACTCGAAACTCAGATATTCACCCCCACGATCAAACCGTAGGAACTTGATCTTTTTGTTACGATGATTTTCAACTTCACTCTGAAATTGCTTGAAATTTTCAAATGTTTCAGACTTGTGCTTCATTAAGTAGACATAACCATATCTACTCAAATCGTCAGTGAAGGTGAGAAAATAATGATATCCGCCGCGTGCCTCTACGCTCATCGGACCACACACATCGGTATGTATGATTTCCAATAAGTCACTTGCACGCTCCATTGTTTCGGAGAACGGAGTTTTAGTCATCTTGCCCATGAGGCATGGTTCGCACGTGTCAAGTGAATCAAAGTCAAGTGACTCCAAAAGTCCATCGGCATGGAGTTTCTTCATGCGCTTTACACCAATATGACCTAAGCGACAGTGCCACAAAAATATGGCGCTATCATTGTTAACTCTAACTCTTTTGGTCTCAATGTTATGTATGTGTGTATCGCTATCAAGATTCAATATGAATAATCCTCTCACATTGGGTGCATGACCATAAAAGATGTTACTCATAGAAATAGAACAACCATTATTCTCTGACTTAAAAGAGTAACCGTCTCGCAATAAACAAGATCCAGATATAATGTTCATACTCAACGCAGGCACTAAATAACAATGATTCAAGTTCATAACTAATCCTGATGGTAACTGAAGTGAAACTGTGCCGACGGCGATTGCATCAACCTTGGAACCATTTCCTACGCACATCGTCACTTGATCTTTCGCCAGCCTTCGTCTATTCCGCAGTTCCTGTTTCGAGTTGCAAATATGAGCAACAGAACCGGTATCGAATACCCAGGCATTACTACGAGAGCCGGTTAAGTACACATCAATAACATGTATATTAAATATACCTGATTTTTCTTTGGCCGCCTTCTTATCAGCCAGATACTTGGGGCAATTGCGCTTCCAGTGAACCATACCCTTGCAATAGTAACACTTTGTTTCAGGCTTAGGTCCAGCTTTGGGTTTCTTCGTCGGATTGGCAACAGGCTTGCCGCTCTTCTTTGAATTACCCTTCTTGCCTTTGCCGTTTCTCTTGAAACTAGTGGTCTTATTCACCATCAACACTTGATGCTCTTTACGGAGTTCAGACTCTGCGACTCTCAACATTGAAAACAATTCGCCGGGAGACTTGTTCATCCCTTGCATGTTGTAGTTCAACACAAAGCCTTTATAGCTTGGCGGCAGTGATTGAAGGATTCTGTCAGTGATAGCTTCTTCCGGGAGTTCAATCCCCAGCTTAGCTAGACGGTTTGAGTACCCAGACATTTTGAGCACATGTTCACTGACAGACGAGTTCTCCTCCATCTTGCAAGCATAGAATTTATCGGAGGTCTCATACCTTTCGATCCGGGCGTTCTTCTGAAAGATAAACTTCAACTCCTGGAACATCTCAAATGCTCCATGACGCTCAAAGTGACGTTGAAGTCCCGGTTCTAAGCCATACAAGACTGCACATTGAACTACTGAGTAGTCCTCCTTACGTGCTAACCAAGCGTTCTTAACATCCTGATCAGCCGTAGCGGGTGGTTCATCTCCTAGCGCATCATTAAGGACATAATCCTTCTTCCCAGCTTGTAAGATTAGCTTAAGATTACGAGCCCAGTCTACAAAGTTGCTTCCATCATCTTTCAACTTAGCTTTCTCTAGGAACGTATTAAAATTCAGGGTGACTGTCGCGTGAGCCATGATCTACAACACAAATATATTCAAAGTGGACTTAGACTATGTTCAAGATAATTAGAGTTTAACTTAATCAAATTACTCGCTAAACTCCCACTCAAAAAGTACATCTCTCTAGTCATTTGAGTGGTTCATGATCCACTTACACTAGCTCAAGTCCGATCATCACGTGAGTTGAGCATAGTTTCAGTGGTAAGCATCCCCATGCTAATCATATCATCTATATGATTCATGATCGACCTTTCGGTCTCATGTGTTCCGAGGCCATGTCTGCACATGCTAGGCTCGTCAAGCTTAACCCGAGTGTTCCGTGTGCGCAACTGTTTTGCACCCGTTGTATGTGAACGTTGAGTCTATCACACCCGATCATCACGTGGTGTCTGGAAACGACGAACTGTAGCAACGGTGCACAGTCGGGGAGAACACAATTTCATCTTGAAATTTTAGTGAGAGATCACCTCATAATGCTACCATCGTTCTAAGCAAAATAAGGTGCATAAAAGGATTAACATCACATGCAATTCATAAGTGACATGATATGGCCATCATCACGTGCTCCTTGATCTCCATCACCAAGCACCGGCACGATCTTCTTGTCACCGGCGCCACACCATGATCTCCATCAACGTGTCACCATCGGGGTTGTCGTGCTACTCATGCTATTATTACTAAATCTACATCCTAGCAAAATAGTAAACGCATCTGCAAGCACAAACATTAGTATAAAGACAACCCTATGGCTCCTGTCGGTTGCCGTACCATCGACGTGCAAGTCGATATTATCTATTACAACATGATCATCTCATACATCCAATATATCACATCACATCGTTGGCCATATCACATCAGAAGCATACCCTGCAAAAACAAGTTAGACGTCCTCTAATTTTGTTGTTGCATGTTTTACGTGGTGACCATGGGTATCTAGTAGGATCGCATCTTACTTACGCAAACACCACACCGGAGATATATGAGTTGCTATTTAACATCATCCAAGGACCTCCTCGGTCAAATCTGATTCAACTAAAGTTGGAGAAACTGACACTTGCCAGTCATCTTTGAGCAATGGGGTTACTCGTAGCGATGAAACCAGTCTCTCGTAAGCGTACGAGTAATGTCGGTCCAAGCCGCTTCAATCCAACAATACCGTGGAATCAAGAAAAGACTAAGGAGGGCAGCAAAACGCACATCACCGCCCACAAAAACTTTTGTGTTCTACTCGAGAAGACATCTACGCATGAACCTAGCTCATGATGCCACTGTTGGGGAACGTCGCAAGGGAAACAAAAAATTTCCTACGCGCACGAATACCTATCATGGTGATGTCCATCTATGAGAGGGGATGTGTGATCTACGTACCCTTGTAGACCGTACAGCAGAAGTGTTAGTGAACGCGGTTGATGTAGTGGAACGTCCTCACGTCCCTCGATCCACCCCGTGAACCGTCCCGCGATCAGCCACACGATCTAGTGCCGAACGGACGACACCTCCGCGTTCAGCACACGTACAGCTCGACGATGATCTCGGCCTTCTTGATCCAGCAAGAGAGACGGAGAGGTAGAAGAGTTCTCCGGCAGCGTGACGGTGCTCCGGAGGTTGGTGATGATCTTGTCTCGGCAGGGCTCCGCCCGAGATCCGCAGAAACGCGGTCTAGAGGTAAAACCGTGGAGATATGTGGTCGGGCTGCCGTGGCAAAGTTGTGTCAAATCAGCCCTAAAACCTCCGTATATATAGGGGGAGGAGGGGGAGCCCTGCCTTGGGGTCCAAGGACTCCCAAGGGGGTCGGCCGAGCCTAAGGGGGGAACCCTCCCCTTCCAAACCGAGTCCAACTAGGTTTGGAAGGAGGGGTCCTTCCCCCTTTTCCCACCTCCTTTTTTTTTCTTTTCTCTTTGATTTTCTTCCTATGACGCATAGGGCCTTCTTGGGCTGTCCCACCAGCCCACTAAGGGTTGGTGCACCACCCCCAAGGCCTATGGGCTTCCCCTGGGTGGGTTCCCCCCCCCCCCCCCCCCGGTGAACTCCCGGAACCCATTCGTCATTCCCGGTACATTCCCGGTAACTCCGAAAACCTTCCGGTTATCAAATGAGGTCATCCTATATATCAATCTTCATTTCCGGACCATTCTGAAAACCCTCGTGACGTCCGTGATCTCATCCGGGACTCCGAACAACATTCGGTAACCAACCATATAACTCAAATACGCATAAAACAACGTCGAACCTTAAGTGTGCAAACCCTGCGGGTTCGAGAACTATGTAGACATGACCCGAGATACTCCTCGGTCAATATCCAATAGCGGGACCTGGATGCCCATATTGGATCCTACATATTCTTCGAAGATCTTATCGTTTGAACCTCAGTGCCAAGGATTCATATAATCCCGTATGTCATTCCCTTTGTCCTTCGGTATGTTACTTGCCCGAGATTCGATCGTCAGTATCCGCATACCTATTTCAATCTCGTTTACCGGCAAGTCTCTTTACTCGTTCCGTAATACAAGATCCCACAACTTACACTAAGTCACATTGCTTGCAAGGCTTGTGTGTGATGTTGTATTACCGAGTGGGCCCCGAGATACCTCTCCGTCACACAGAGTGACAAATCCCAGTCTCGATCCATACTAACTCAACGAACACCTTCGGAGATACCTGTAGAGCATCTTTATAGTCACCCAGTTACGTTGCGACGTTTGATACACACAAAGTATTCCTCCGGTGTCAGTGAGTTATATGATCTCATGGTCATAGGAACAAATACTTGACACCCAGAAAACTGTAGCAACAAAATTACACGATCAACATGCTACGTTTATTAGTTTGGGTCTAGTCCATCACGTGATTCTCCTAATGACGTGATCCAGTTATCAAGCGACAACACCTTGTTCATAATCAGAAGACACTGATTATCTTTGATCAACTGGCTAGCCAACTAGAGGTTTGCTAGGGACAGTGTTTTGTCTATGTATCCACACATGTATATAAGTCTTCATTCAATACAATTATAGCATGGATAATAAACGATTATCTTGATACAGGAATTATAATAATAACTATATTTATTATTGCCTCTAGGACATAATTCCAACAGTAAGATGGGGCAAGGAGGCTGGCGTGGATCTTACTTCTGACGATGACTTCTTCTCTGATCCAACACTTAAAGGGTACTACAAAGCTTTTGTTGAGGTAAATTTCTGGTTCCTTCCCTCAGATAGCCATCGAAAATGGGTTCTTGATATCTATCATGTTGCGTGACCAATGGAAATCATAATATGCTTAGCTATATGATATGACACCAACAAATTGTTATTGCTAATTGAGGTTTACCTAGGTAGACCCACCCCCCTCCACAAAACATAGAAGGGCAACGTATACCCACCTCGTACTTTACACTGCAGGCCGCCGTACGTACGTAATACGAGGTGGGTACAATGCGAGGTGCTTACGGCGGTATGTTAGTGTACAATACGAGGTGGGTATACGTTTCCCCTTCTATGTTTTGTGTCTAAGTGTTGCTAATTTTAGTTTGCCATCTCTAAATTCTGTAGTACTGTATTCCTATTATACCAGAGTTTCAATATTGTGCATATGTTTCCTTTGTTTAGGCTGTTTTGTCAAGAATAAACACAATCACAAATGAGGCCTACAAAGACGATCCTACTATCCTTTGCCTGGGAGCTGATTAACGAGCCGCGTTGCCCTTCAGATCCATCATGCGATACGCTGCAGGTCCTTTATTGTGGTCTTATTTTTGTGAACTTTTACGTTCCATGTATGTTTGTCCACTGTGCATTTTGAAGAAATTGGGTTCTTGTAGGCATGGATAGAAGAGATGGCATCTTACTCAAGTCTATAGATACTAGATACGGTGCACCTGGTGGATATTGGTATTGAAGGGTATTATGGTCCGTCTACTCCCGAACTCTTGCTCATCAACCCAGATGATTATTCAGGGCATGTTGGAACGGACTTTATCAGGAACCATCAAGCAGTGGGAATTGATTTAGCTTCAGTTCATATTTATTCAAACACTTGGTAAGTCCTCATGTCTGATCCCACATAACATATACAGCTGAGTAGCTATAGCGGCTGAATTAAACCATTCACAGAAATACGTAATTTACTATCAGGGCTGAACTTGGGACTTTTTGCTAGGTTGCCTGACTCAATAGAGGAAAGACACGTTCATTTTGTAAACACTTGGATGCAACAACATATTGATGATGCAGCAAACTTGCTGGCCATGCCCATTGTGATCGGGGAGTTCGGATTATCACTGAAGGATGGCAAGTTTGAAAACGAGTTCCGCAAAACTTTCATGCAGACAGTGTACAACAATTTATTGGGCTCTTGGGAGAGTGGAATGGTTGGAAGAGGCTGCCTTCTATGGCAGCTCTTCCCTGAAGGTGCAGAACACATGGACGATGGTTATGAGTTATTTTTGCAAAATCACCATCCACATTCAACCTACTTGCAAATCATTCAAGGAAGCTAGAATGTTGAGAGCATGCTACTTCCCCTTCCCCTGCTACGGCTCCATTCGGTATACAGGAATGTCGCTGGAAGTTTTAAAGGACCAGTTTCCGTATGAATTTTCAAAGGATCAGTTTAGTATACATGGTTTTTGAAGCCAAGATTTTATTGTAAAGTTGAATGCCTTATGTATATCATGTACCCTAATAGCTGGAATCTGGTTCAAAAGAACGTGATACCATGAAAAAAAAAGGTAGAGATTGAATTGTGCAATAAAAATTTGCCCCTCCATCCTGCGGATATTATATTTGTGGCATTTTGTTTCCATTTTATGTACGTATTTGTTTGTCATATATGCATATGCAAACAAAGTCACATTGAATGGTACCCTCCATCTTGTTAGTTCCACAGATTACAAGTATCGTGCCACCTTCCTTCCACTCACCTTCATGATTGCACGGTATAACAAGAAAAAGAGTTATAAACAAAATGCATGCATGCATAAAATTCATATAAAAATTTGGCACGACCTTGTCTAAAATTAGGACATATCGAGTTTGCTTGAAATTCGCCGAAACGAAAATAAATTATCATATCGGCAAAACATAAGGAACTTACGGGGCATGTCACTCACACAAGTTCGTTCATATCGCAAACACACATATTCACATTCTTGAAATGCACAATTATTTACTCACCTATATCCCGAACGAGGTTGTGCACGGTTAGATCATTAGGCCTTAGCGACCTATATGGATCGAAAATGGATGGCTAAATAGCTAGCTAAATCTAGTTGTTGGGAGGAGAGATGACTCTAGCTAACTAATGGAGAGGGAGAGAGATGATCTAGCTAGATCCATATGTACGAAAGGAGGGAGAGCCAAATAAATGTGAAAAACAGAGCTAGAAAAGACCATTTATGTAGGAGAATTATGGTGAAGGGGAGCATTAGTGGGGAGAGAAGAGAGGTAGAAGGAAGGGAGAAGAAGGACAACAATGATGGAGAAGTAACTTAGAGAGGAAAGAGGGCAAAGCAGGGGAGAGGGCAAACGGGAGGAAGGTGGGGAGATGGGGTGTGGGTGAAAAGGTGCCACTAGCCACGAGTAGCAGTAGCAGTAGCGCTATTTTCCTCATGGCGCTACTGTTATTGGTCTTAGTAGTAGTGCTTGTGTGAAAAAACGCTACTACTAACTTGGGCCCAATAATAGTATTGGTGTTCTCGCAAAAAGCGCTACTACTAATATCTTAACAATAGCGTTATTTTCGAGGGCGCGCTACTACTACAACTATTGTGATGTGCTCGTTGGGTCCCGCTTAGCAGTAACGCTCTTTCGTTTTCCAGCGCCACTACTAAGGCCTTACTTGTACTGCTGCGGCGCTACTGCTAAGTAGCGGCAACGCTTGCTCTTTTCCAACGCAACTAATAATATCCTAGTATACTAGGTATAAGGTTTTTCCTACTAATAACCGTATCAAAAAACCGAGACTCGATGCATGCATGGGTCCACGTGTAATTAAACTGATGCATCATTTGCTATAACATTTTTGTCTAATCTATCGGATATCACTTGTACCTAGGCTTCATACTAACCTTGAATTGGCAAGCCGGCGGCAAAAGCGGATCTGGTCACCGGCGAGCTCTATTTCATAATCCCGTTGGACTGTTCTGCTCAGTTGCGTAGCTAGGTTGGAGCAGACATCTCCAGTGATGAATAGCGCTAAATACTGCTACTGTGTCCGAAAGTGCACGGTGCATGGCCACGCGTATGGCTTCAGCACTTGCGTTACGTACCCCCAACGGTGCACACGTTGGGTGCCCATGCAACCATCACGTGGCCTGCACGCGTAAATAGATGCCGGTCGTGCATGCATGCTTGCCTTGATCGACGGATTAGTACGCTACTCGTAGCTTTTGTGTTTAACTTGATACATCACTCTCAACTAGACATTGTAGTTTACCTGTAAATTATTCTATCCTTTTCTAAATATAAGTCTTTTAATTTTTTTACTATCGGTCTACATACAAAGCAAAGTAAATAAATTTATATTCTAAAATATGTTTATATACATCTCTATGTAATCTATTAATGATTTTCTCTTAAAAACTTATATCTTACAAACGGAAGGAGTACTACACTACTTGTGTTTTGCGAGACAGTGGATAAGCGGCAAAAACAGATCTGGTCAAGTCATTGATATCTCCACTCCAGAGCACGATTCCATTTGGATAAGCACGGAGTGTAGCCACTAGACAGTGGATTTTACGGACAATGATATGAAAATATATATGATACTCTCTATTCTTTTTTTTCCGGTTTATATAAGGCCTCTTCTTTTGCGAGAAATAATTGCAGTACATTAATCCGTGTGTAATGTTGTACATGAAACTTTGCTCAAATTGGGTTGAAATGTACCAAATCATTTCGAGACCAGACATAAACACTAGATTTGTTCAGAAACATGTTTGTACCCCCGAGAGAAAACTTATGTGCAACCCATGTGACTACTCTAAATTTGTGGAACATGGCGGAACGGTTGGTGTGTGAAACTTTATCATGAATTTTCGAAACTCAGCCGACAATTATGACAATGGTATTGTAGATTAGAATATCGAACATCTTAGAGAACTTGCATAAATTTTGGAAAACGAGTTTTATACATGCTAAAAGCATCAAATTTAAGACGCTACCGGAATCACATTCTGTACCATACACTTGGTCAAGACATAATACATTGGACAAACAGTTTATGGAGTGTCGCATTCCGTAAACTTACATTCGGCAAAGGCAACTTTGCAAGTGTTGATCTATCTATCTATCTGACGCACGCACGTCTCCCTCCCTCCTTCCCAACCCTAGCCGCCTCCCCCTCCCCCTCCCTTCCTCGCTGCCGCCTGAGGCAGCCGTCGGGCAAGCCCGGGGCGTCAAGGATGGTGATGACGGGGCTAGGCTGCCCTGCCTCTGCGTGGGGAGCCCCGATCTGGAGCGGCGGCTTTATTGGCGAAGCACGGCAGGCCAACAGCCGTGCGGGCGGTGGATCTGGTGTCTTGACCGCGCGGAAGACGGGATCCGATGGTCGTCGACGTCCGGCGACGGCTTTTGCGGTGGCCGGTGCGTGCGATCTGGTGCCTCCCCTCCTCCCCTGTTCGGCGTGCGGGCCAGCCTGATCGGGCCGCACTTTCTTGGGTCGCCAGTTTTTTACAGGAGGCGCTGCTGGTGACAGGGATCTAGTTCGGATGAAATTCTTAGTCGGCCATGGCCGGCCGCGTCGACGGCGACACCTGAGGGCGTCGTTCCCCTACTTGGAGGCGTCGGTATGGACTGATCCGCTCACTTCCCCTTTCCCTAGGTCTCCCGGACGAAAGTCTTAACTTTGTTCGGCGGCGGCGACGCTCACGACGTCGTTTTCTTCTTGAAGGCGTCGCTTTGTGAACCCTGGGGCTGGGTGACGCTTGTGGGTGGTGGGCGACGGCGATGGTGCGGCCCTATCCTAGCATGGATCTCCGCCCGTTGCTTGGACATGGACTCACGTAGGTGAAGGTCGTTGTTTGACGTCATCGTGGTGTCGATGGCGAAGGCACCTGCCAAGGCTGGTACCTTAATCTGATCTGAAGATGGACCAGTGGAAGATGGCGACGACGACACATGTGAGTGTGTCGGACTGGTTTGTACCCCTGACTCGGTATGTGGCTCGGTCAGGGTCCCCGGCTTTAGATCTTAGGCTTAGGTGAGAGGTATGGGTATTTGGTCCAGTTTGCATCCCTTCATTATATGGATAGGAGTAGCGGCAGATTTTGCCAAGATGACGGATTCAGACATATTGTTGTACTGCTTTGTAAGGTCTTCAGAATAATCAATAAAATGGCTGCATGCATCTTCCAGGTGCAGAGGCCGGGGGTCATGCTCCTTTTCTAAAGAAAAAAACCTTTGCAAGTGTTTTTTTCACAGACACTAGGCAAAGATATACTACATCAAACTCGAAGTGTTAAACAAGAAACAAAGCTACTCAGCACGATTGTCTAATCAACACAACTTATCTTATTCATCGTTGCATGGCACATGGCAGCTAAACTACTAGGGCTACAACACCAACCCGGAAGAAAACACCACATATGTAGACATGTAGTATGTACGCACCTACTACAGTGTGTACAACACTCCGTAGCCATCTATTCGCCGCGGCGGACGTCGCCGGTGAAGACTCTAGATCTTGTGGCACTTGGGCCCGGGCCAGCCGAAGTATGGGTCGCCGCACATGTGAAGGGAAGATCCCGCCTCGTTCTTGAGGCAGTTCTTGCAGGTCTTGGCGCACTTCTTCACCTTGTCATGGCAGAAGCAGGTCGGCGGGGCAGACCTGGTGCAGGGGCAGACCTTGTCATGGCCTCGGCTTCTTGCCGTCGACGGCGCTCATCTCCTCGCTAAAAACTGTCTCCACCACTGTCGCCGTTTCCGCTTGAGGACGAGCAGCAACACCGCTGGAGATGTCGCCGTTGCGGTCGGCCATGGTGCTGGAGCACCTGGGCCCGGGGTCACCTTGGTGCTGGTCGTCGCACGAGTGCTCGGTCGGGTCGAAGATGGACACCACACATCTCTTGCAGGTGGAGGCGCACCGGTCTACGTTGTCCAGGCAACGGCAAGTCGGCGGGACCGACCTGGTGCACAAGGGCCGGTCGCAGCACCACCCCCATGGCCTCGCCTCCTCCGTGATCGCCACCGCCACCGTTTCTTGATGACCATCAGAAACTCCTAGACCTGCACACGCACCAGTTTCATGGTTATACTCGTAGAAATGCTTAACGAGCTTCTATGACGCAGCTTGCATTAGTGCAACGAACCCATGCATGATCAGCATTTGAGTGAGCCTTGATGATGATATATTACCACTTGAGACGTCGTCGGGGTCGGGGTGGGTGCAGTTGGGCCCAGGCCAGCCATGGTACCGGTCGTTGCAGATGCGCTTGGAAGGGTCCGACTTGGACGCGTCGCAGCGGGTGCAGGCCTCGTCGCATTGCTCGACGGCGTCCATGCAGCGGCACCGCGGCGGGATCGACCGGCTGCACAACGGGCTGTTGCAGCACTTCCACGGCCTCTTCGTCTCGGCGCCCTTCTCCGTCGCAACTTCATCAGCAAGACCTGGATTCATATCGAGTGATCATCACCTGCATAGCGAGCAAAAACTATATTTCTTCTCCCAATATTGCTTTTGGCAGTCAAAGAGTTACCGTTGCTCGGAAGACGAATGGTGTCCACATGGTCGTCGGCGATGGCGGCGGAGAGGCGCCCGGCGGCGAGGGCCTGGAGTGAAAGCACCAGAAGGACGGCAGCAATGCATCTCCTCATGGCTACAGGTCGATCAGCTAACTTTGGGTGAATGAAACTTAGGGACGCCGGTCCCTATTTATAGCCGCGCTGCTGGATGTTTGGGGTCATGTTGTTCAGTTAGATCCGCAGATACCCCCGACAAGGTGCACCAATTGAGCCACGATATCACATGTCGTGCACCCATAATCAAGCACGTACGTGGCGGACTATTTTTGACCCGATGCATGTCTGCATCATGTGCAAGCATTATTTGGGATACTACTACTTGTCAGTAATCTATCAGAGATCACTTGTAACTAGGCTAAAATTAGCAAGTGGCTGAGGGTCGACAGGCGGCAAAAGCGGATCTGGTCACCGGCGAGCTCGATTCCGTAATCTACTTGCACTGATGTTAGATTCGCATGCTGCAACTAGCTTCGAAACTGGATAATACTCCATCCATTCCTAAATATAGGTTTTTTCAAATATTTTATTATGAGATTACATGCGGAGCAAAAGAAATGAATCTATGTTCTAATATATGTCTATATGCATTTGTATGTGGTTTTCTAATGAAAACTATAAAAATACTTATATTTAAGAACGGAGGGAGTATATCGCATTTTAGGAGTCAACTGTTTCAATTAGTAGATGTACAATTTTATTTTAAACGAGGTAAAAGATTGGTCTTTTTCATTTATTAAGAAGAAGATAATTGCTTGGTTAATTGACGGAAAAGCGGGGTAAAATCGATACAATACAAAATTCATATGACATGGGCATCACTGGTCAATCTGACCACCGACATGGGACCCGAAGCTGCAAAGAACATCCGCCGCGGTGTCGCAAGCGTCATCATCATCACCGGCTGCCTCGAACGAGCTACTCCGACTTTACCATCGAGCTCCAACATTGAAGTCACCCCGCAAACAGCTGCAAAGAAACCACGACGGCACATGCCACCGGATAGGACACGCGCGAGTAGCCGACAGCTTTGACCTTGACGACGAGTATCACAAGGGAAATATGCAAGACTTGCGCTGAATGTGCCCTTCGCAAAGGACCACCCAGCGCCCGTCATCGTCACCACCTGGACTCGCTCCATCGCAGCTCCGACTTCAAAAAACCAAGCAACACACGAAAGACCACCTCGGACACGCCGAAAAGAACCGATAATCAAAGTCCACGCCATGACCCGAGCTCCTCTCTACGACATCATAGTTGCCAAACAGTAACCAGCGCCCCACCTCAGCAAACCATGCGATGAAGATGCCGCTATGCACGACGAAGATGCCGCGGTACACTAGTCTCCAAGTTGTAGCCGGCTCCGAGGCGATGCCCCCAAGGAGGAAAAATACAATGATGCCTCTGTCACCCGATCCACGAGATCTGAGGTTTCCCTACGGAGTTGAGACCATGGGGAGGAGCAGCACACCTCCACGATGACGCTTTCAAGAAAGATAACGGCACACGACGATGTCACTGTCGGCTCCGTTGAAGACCGGAGCAAAGATTTCTCGCGGAGCTTTGCCGAACACGTGGCGCCACCGACTTCCGCCCACCAACAACCAATTGCCGAGGTTTATACCTCATTTTGACCACGGGATACCACGATCCACCATGACCAGACGCACCGCCCCTGGCTGAAGCCGCCACCACCAAATCCGGGGCCATCGCCCAGGCAACCGCAGACCTCCAGAGCATGGCCGGCGGCACACCACCGCCCCCCCCCCAGCCAGGGCAGCCCCCCTCCCCCCCCCCCCCCCCCTCGACGGGTCCAGAACCGATCGAAGATGGCTAGATCTAGGAAGCCGCCACATCCGACGACGAGCACATGCACGAGCTCGCACAGGAGGAAAAGGGGGCCGCCAGCCTGACGAGACCTCTCGGAGGAGAGCCGCCAAGCGGCACGAAGGAGGCCCATCGACGTCGGCAACGCCATGCCATGAGAGGTCGTGGAAGTGTCGAACTCCCCTGCCACGGGAGCGCACCCCTGCGCACGTCCCGCCGCTGCCGTCTGCAGGCCAGGCTCAGCCCACCGACTTACTTCGGCGACTGCGAGGGAGGAGGAAATAGTGGAGGCCGGGCGGCTGTTGCGGCTAGGATCCCGTCTGAGTTGCCGTCAGAGCGACGCGGGAGTGTGGGGGGGGGGGGGGGGAGTTTTTGTCTTACCAGATGTACAAGTTGGTACTGCAACTTAAGCAGTTGGTGCAATCATAAGCGCTTGGATGCTAAAGTTGCATTCACTAGTCCGGTTGGGATTGCCCGAGTGATGTGTTGTTTATGCTAGGAGCCCCTCTTAACCTGTACGCGTACACGCCCAGGGCCTTGGGCCAGCTCATGGGCTTGTCTCATTCGTAACTCACCGCGGCCGAACGCAAAAATTTAATCCAAAAGCAAAACTAATTCATAAAATAAATTATCTGCAGAAAAATTTCATCCAACTTATTATTTGTCTTAGGCGTCATACTACACTATATGACGTCTGACATTATATTGTTCGACGTCCGAGACCTAGGATAACGTCTAATGCATAGGCGCCACACTAAATTGCGTGCCGTCTACGACAAAAGCGCCATACTACTGTGTGACGCCTCATTGTCGGACGGCACATTAAAAATTTAGTTGGATTAATTTTCTTTATACGTGATTCGATTTGTAAATGGCTCCTAGTCAAATTTGGCACTCACCGCTGCCACTACAAATACACAGGAGAAGGCTAAGCATCGAGTGGATCACCGCAACGGCGGCTTAGCACTTCTCCTACCTGTGGCCCTATCTCCCTCGATTTCCTTTCTTGCTTCTACTTTTATCCATGGCGAATTAGCTACCTCAACATTGTAATCCCGTGCTGTCAAGTGGTTAGTGAAGCTAGTCCCTAACACTTCTTTTTTTGCGAGGTGGTTCCTACTCCCTCCGTTTCAAAATATAAGACCTTTTAAGGATTTTACTAAAGAACTACATACAGAACAAAATGAGTGAATCTATACTCTAAAATATATCTATGTACATTCGTATGTAGTTAATAGTACAATCTTTAAGATGTCTTATACTCCCTTCGTTCCTAAATATAAGTCTTTGTAAAGATTTTACTAGTAAACTACATACGGATGTATATAGACATACTTTAGACTATAGATTCACTTATTTTGTTCCGTATGTAGACCTCTAGTGAAATCTCTTAAAAGACTTATATTTAGGAACGGAGGGAGTATTTAGGAACGGAGGGAGTAATAGTTTATGCAATGTACTGGCCGTCTGACTTCAGCACTTGAGTTACTCGCAAAACAGTGCACACGCGCGTTGGGGGTATGAAACCATCACGTGGCCTGCACGCTTAAATAGATGATGGTAGTGCATGCTTGCCTTGACCGATGGATTTGCACACTACTTGAGAGTGTTTAACTCGATGTGCATCACTCGGAACTAAACATTGTGTGTTTTTAAAGGGCAACTAGACATCGTAGTTAACCTACAAACCACTCAAAGACTCAGAATCGGTCAGCGGCGAAAACGGATCTGGTCACATCATCGACCTCGGCAGGCGATTCCATTTGGATAAGCACGGAGTCACTAGCTAGTGGATTAGCCAAAGACAATACACAAGTACTATACTTTCTCTTTTCTGGTTTATAAGCCATTTGCTTCATGCAAATAATTGCAGTGCATCAGTTTAGTTATGTGTAAATGTTGCAAACGATACTTCGCTGAAACTGAGTTAAAATGTATTTCTTAGAGCATCTCCGACACCCGTGTTATATAAGCGCCGCGTCGGAAAAAGCGATTTTATTGTACGCGGAGCCGCTCCGGGACCTCCAGCGAAGGCCCAAAAAACATGCGTCCGACATAAACGGTTCAACGCGGGGGTGAAACGGCATCGCGCCTCATATTTCCTACGGCCGCTACCGCGTGCTGCACACTCCAACGCCCGCGCTGCCACTCCGCACTAGCCCAGTGCCGCCGCGCCTTTGCTCTGCCCGCGTCGTCGTCGTCGAAACCGCCCGATGGACAGCCACGCCGACATCCCCCTCACCCCTCCTACGCCCGCGATCCCACCACCGTCGTCGTCGTCGCCGCAAGCACCGGTGCAAACCCTAGCCCGGCGAGCTTTGGGCTCGTCTCCGCTGGAGCTCCTCCGAGTACCAGTGTCGCGCGCAGCCTTTTCATGGCGCGACGGACGACCTCGGTGGGTGGCGGCGCTACAGCGCCCGATGTGACACGTGCCCCCCCCCCCCCCTCTCAAAGCTTCCAAATGCGCTAGCAGTGAAGAAGACCGTCAAGAAGGTGTCCAGAAAGAAGAACAAGGCGGCGGATGGCTCCACTAGACCATCGAAGAAGAAACTTGCACGTCGTGCGACGGCGACCGAAGCACCGGCGTGCTCGTTTGTACCGCCGACGGATGGGAGAAGTACTTGTTGTTCATCACGTCAAGCTTGTCCGAGAAGAAGTCTTGGTCCAAAAATGAGGTATGGCCATTGAAGGCATGAGAGCTATTATAGAAGGCATGGTGGCTTCGGAGCTACCATGGACGGCATGGAAGGCATGGATGGCTTCGGAGCTGTCATGGGGACATGGAAAGCATGAGTTTTGGGTCTCTCATGGAAGGCATCGGAGCACCTCCGGATGGACACATGTCTTTCGGTGTGCCTCCTCACATACCTTCACATGATGCAGTTGAAGATCTTGCCAATATCTACCGAGCTCCACATGATGATGCGGCGCGCGTTAATGATGAAGATGAGGAGGAAGAAGAATCGTCTTCGGATGAGGATGAAGAAACGGAGGAAGAGGAGAACGAAGATGAGGCATGATTGTTGATGTGTCATTTCTTTGTTAGAATTTTTTTATGTCATGAACTTGGCTGGTAGATTTTAAACTTGGTTGGTTGATGTGGCATGATTGTTGATACGTCGTGGAATTAAACTATATTATGTCTTTTTTAATGTTTGAAATATCCATATTGTCTTTTTAAAATGAATAAGTCGCATGCGCCAGCTGTTCGCGCGCTGAGTGTTACCGCGTCCGCCGGAGGCGGTTCGCACGTGCAATGCACGACGCCGCTGGAGCCAACCCATTCCGGCGCGCTAAAATAGAGCTAAAATTTTCTATTTCAACGTTGTAAAGTCATTTTAGCACGTGGCGGTTGGACGAGAGATGCTTTTATATATATATATATATATACTCCTATATGTAAGACGTTTTAGACCAGACCGAAACAATATTTCTTCAGAAACATGTTTATTATATTGTCAACCACTGCAGAGCGCTGCTGCTGCAAGCGAGGTCGCAGTACAGACGACGTGGCGATTCGATCAACGGCACGCTGATCGATCGGGTGACCAGCGCGTACGCGCGCGCGGTAGCTACTTGCCGCCGGCGGCGACGGCCTCTCGGGGCGTGCACGGTGGCGGGAAGGCCCCAAAGTAGCTGTCGATGCAGACGCGGCGGGAAGGGCGCGACCTGGACGGCAGGCAGGTCTTGCACGTCGGAGCACACTTGTCGACCTCGTCGCCGCAGCGGCACGTCGGCGGGTTGGACTTGGTGCAGGTAGGCTTGTCGCAGCACTTCCACGGCCGGCAGATGGGTCCAGGGTCGCCGATGTACTGGTCTTGGCAGATCCGGCGGGACGGGTCAGCCGCGGACGGCCCGCAGGACTTGCAGGTTTTGGGGCACTTGAAGACCTGGTCCATGCAGGTGCAGATGGGAGGGAACGACCTGGTGCAGAAGGGCTCGTCGCAGCACTTCCATGGCCTCTTCTTGGCCGCCGCCATGGCTGCTTCGCCTGCAAGCTCTCAGTTGTGAAGGACTGACGGTTTCGTCATGGCCGCATGAAGCCACGAACAAGCTAGCTAGAGGAAGAAAGCGGTTTGACGCAGGCGTACGTACCTTGGGCTTGGCTCGGCAGGAGAATGGCGCCCACATCGTCGCCGGCGACGAGCTGGGCTGCCTGCAGCCCAAGCATCAGCAGGATGGTAGGAACCATGCATCGCTTCATCGTCACCATGGCGTGCTGACTGAGCTTGCTTGTGAGTTTGGATCTGTGTAGGTAACAGGCAGTTGTATATGTAGCCTCGTGACATGGAGAACTGCTATAGACGGATTTACTATCTAAACTATTGTACGTGCCCTGATACCGACGGATCGCCTAACGCGTGGAAATCGCTACATGCGAGCAGATTAGAATACGCACACATGGCGGCTCCCTAGCACATATGCGTGGATAAGGACCATGTAGATTCGAAGGCATATGCGTGGAGTGATGACTAGACAGATTGTTAAAAGTCCGTACATGCATGCACGAGGCGCACGTTGCCCCGCTTGATTGCAGTATTGTACTCCCTCCGTTCCTAAATATAAGTCTTTTTAGAGATTGCACTAATGAACTACATACGTGTATGTAGTTCATTAGTGCAATCTCTAAAAAGACTTATATTTAGGAACGGAGGGAGTACACACTGATGATGAACTGCACATGCACACGACGACGAAATCGTCGGGATCGCGGAGAAATACATTTGGTTCTTGATTGTATATACATCTCATATGATATTTTTTTTAATAATTAAATAAATAAATAAAAAGTTGCCATTGTTTTGCGCTACTATAAGAAATTTTAAAAGAAATCAACATTGACTTTCTGGTCAAAAGGTAAAATTATTTGCTATAATAAGTCACTATTCATACTATTAAGACCAAAAAATTGTCTTTTCTGAAAAGACGTCAACGTGTAATTTCCTTTTTGTATTTTATTTTTTACAAATAGAATGGAAAGGTCAAATATATTTTTAGAATTTGTTGACCTTTAATTCAATTGCTATTTTTTCTTGTATAGGATGTATATACACTTGGAACCAAATGTTTCGTCCGTTAATTGCGTCTCTACACTGTCAGGGACGAATCTGGGGGGTGGGGCGGCTAGACTCCCTCTAATAAATTGATTGTTCTATTATGATAGTAGTTGTTGCATTTAAATTTTTTTATTTCATATAAACTTCGCTCTCTTCCTGAACAAACTTACACCCTATGCATGCATGCTGCCTTCGTCCCTGTACACTGTATGTTTCTTCTGGCTAAGGGGAGAGTATCCTGTGATAGAGGAAGCTGGTATCGGAGGAGCTGTTGTAGCTGTTGTACCTATGTATATTATTTGAAATCCAAAAAACCTTTCTATAAAATGTTATATCTCACATGAGCTCCATTCTTTTGATTTTTTTTTTAGTTAGCCTAATGTACATACGGGGCAGCTAACTTTGTGCAAATGAAACTTCCGGTCGCCGGTCCCTATTTATTATAGCGGCGCTGCAGGATGTTTGTAGTCATGTCGTTCACTTAGTCGTACTCCCTTCGTTTTTAAATATAAGTTTTTTTAAAGTTTTATTAATGGATTACATACGAATATATACACATATTAAAGTATAGATTCATTTATTCTGTTTCGTATGTAGATAACTAATGAAATCTTTTAAAAGACATAAATTTAAAAACGGAGGGAGTACATACGCAGATACCCCCGACAAGGTGCACTCAATGAGTCACGATTTCACATGTCGTGCACCCATAGTTAAGCACGTACGTGGCGGACTATTCTTGACCCGATGCATGTCTGCATCACGTGCAAGCATGGCTGCTTGCCTGGATACTACTCCCTCCGTTCCTAAATATAAAACCTTTTAGAGATTACACTATGGACTACATATGGATGTATATAGACATATTTTAAAGTATAAATTCATTCATTTTGTTCCGTATGTAGTCCATAGTAGAATTTCTAAAAGGTCTTATATTTAGGAACCGATGGAGTACTTGTGAATAATCTATCAGAGATCACTTGTAACCAGGCTTTGGTTAACCTAAAATTAGCAAGTGGCTTAGGGTCGGCCGGTGGCAAAAGCGGATCTGGTCACCGGCGAGCTGTACTAGTCTGGTTGGGATCTTCCGGGTATGTGATGTTTATGCTAAGAGCCCCTCCTAACCTGTACTCTTATAGGTCCAGAGCTTTGGGAAAGCTCATGGGTTTACTGTCGGAGCTTGGTACAAATTGCTGGGGCTAATGCAAAAACATGAGTACTTTAGGATGTAAATTACTAAAAAATATCTCATCTAAGTCCTTCCTTAAAAAAATCTTCAAAGTTCGGTCCAGAACTGGGGGCCGCGGCCCTCTTCTCAGCCTCAACATAGCTCCGCCAGTGGGTTTGCCCCGTTCGTAACCCACCGCTGCCGCTACAAGTACACGGGAGAAGGCAACGAACAAGGCATCCACTGGATCATCGCAAAGGTGGCTCGCCTATTATCTTACCTCTCGCTCTATCTCCCTCGATTTTCTTTTCTTGCTTCTGCTTGTATCCATGGTGAATCAGCTACCTCAACCTTGTAATCCCGTACTGTTAACTGGTTAGTGAAGCTAGTCCCTAATAGTTAACTAATTTAGAGCAAGTATAGTAAGGTACAGTCAGCATGTTGTAAGATTAAAATACTATATTTTTGCTGAGTTGGATGAGAGAGAAGAGGAGAGAAAAGGAAAGCGGGCTCTTCGTGAAGAGCCAGCTCTTGCACGTGCTCCTAGGTGCTTTGTGAGAATGAAAGGTGGGTCATATATGATAAAAGTAGTACTCTTTTATAGCTAACTATTGTACAAACTACCTATAAAATGGGCAATAAGACTGGTTATAGCCAGCAGTTGACTATACTATTAACCATGCTCTTATGCAATATACTAGACGTCTGACTTCAGCACTTGTGTTACTCGCAAAACGGTGCACACGTATGGAGGGGAATCACGGATCCGTGCGCACGCATTGGGGGTATGAAACCATCACATGGCCTGCACGCTTAAATAGATGATGGTAGTGCATGCTTGCCTTGACCGATGGATTTGCACACTACTTGAGAGTGTTTAAGTCGATGCGCATCACTCGCAACTAAAACTGTGTTATTTTAAAGGGAAACTAGACATTGTGGTTATTAACCTATGAATCAGTCAGAGACTCATAATTGGTCGGCGGCAAATACGGATCTGATCGATCTCGACAGGGCGATTCCATTTGGATAAGCACAGGGTTACTTGTGGATTAGCCAAAGACAATACACAAGTACGATACTTTCTCTTTTTCGGTTTATAAGCCACTTGCCTCATGAAAATAATTGCAGTGCATCTATTTATGTGTAAATGTTGCACACGAAACTTGCCTGAAACTGAATATTTCTTCATAAATATATTTGAACATGATTAAAGAAAAGAATCTGACATTCTACCTCTTACCCCTTCTTTTTGTATGAGAGGTAAGAAGGTAAGAGTTGATTGCATCATTAATTGATGAGATCAACGATTTAGATCTATTATATATTCTTATATCTCATATGAAAAGAGGGGGTAAAAGGAAGCATGTTAAACCTGCTCCCCAGTAAGTTTACGTGCAGACTATTTGTCGAGCAGTAGATGATCCTTTTGGTATGTAGGACTTTCTCGTAAATTTTCAGAACTCATCTCACATGGTATTATAAATTAGAATATGAAACGTGTTAAAAAAGCCACATAGATTTAGGGACACATGTTGAGAAGGTTTCAATATTCAGAACTATCTTTAATTCTGGAAGACTCAACATGAGTGATAGGCTGGATGAACATAAAACAATTGTCGCACAAACAGAGTGTACACATTCTTTGGAGCACGAGTGTAAATAAGGGGGCACCAGTGAAAATCAGGGGGCATGGACTGGTGGAAGAGGACTCCGTGCAAACCAATCCTTAGAAAGCTTTCATAAGAGCATCTATATAACCGAACAAAGCAGATATGATTTCCTAAACTGGGGCGGACAGCACGAGCACGCCCAAAAGAAAATACAAGATAAAATAATAATAATAAATGCCAACAACGCCGGATCAACGAAAGCTATGACTCCCCGCGACCACTGTGTCCACCGAAGATAACCACCACGCTCCAAAACCACCGAGTTGTCGTGTACCAAGCACCACCTTCAAGAAGGAATGCGACGATGTCGACGCTGTTGCCCGGACGAATCCTAGGATTTCTCCCGGTACACGGAGGGTGGTGGGGTGAGAGGGTCACCCGACGCCCTTCAAGAAGGATGGTGGCGCCCGCAGGCGTCACCGCGTTGGTGCCGGCAAGATCCGACAGAGATTTCTCCCGACCCCTCGTACCCGCCACCCAGGACCAACCTTCGACTCCACCACACCGCCGCCCACCAACATGCACCAACACAGTCACGAGGACGCCGCCATCATCTCACCACGGCTAATGAAGTGAGGCCGGTCGGATCCAAACGAGACACCCGTAAACAAGGACCGACAGCACCGCAGCCACGAGGGAGGAAACAACCTCCACCGGCTTAGGCGGTAGCAGACCGGGCATAGCAGCAGAGGCACACCAGACCAAATGTCCAGCCGAGCCCAGAACGGGCCCGTGAAGCTCCGCCGCCACGCTGCAGCAGTCGCGGCACAACAGCCGCAGTCCCTGTCGCGAGGAGCTCGCCACAGCCACTGGAGGGCAACCCACCACGGCCCCAGCAGTCTCGCCCCGACCCAGATCGGGTCCCTAAGGCCTAGATCTAGGCCAGCCGGACGCCGCCGGATGCCGCATGCCAGGGCCATCACCGCCGCCAAGGGACAGCGTCTCCGCACCGCCGTCGTCCAGATCCGCGCCGGAGCGCCGCCGGCCGAAGGGCTCCGCCGCCAGGACCGTCTGCCCGAACCGGGATCCAGCGACGGGGGAAGAAGGGGGGCCTCCACCGCCGGGTCGCGCCCGCCGACGGCAGCAGCGAGGGGGAGGGGAAGGGGAGGGGAGCCGCCCCGGTCGCCTCGCTCGGGGAGGGCGACGCGGGGGGCTTCGGGGGAGTTTTTCTTGTAGAGATTTTCCAGTGAAACTCACGGGCCTCGAGGGAGTGCAGGTAAGTGCCGTGACCTCAATTCGATCACGGGACTTACCTACACTCTGCCCAGGAAGCATGAATGCATCTTTGATGTGATGTTCCTCCCTCCCCAAACTTCTACTGTCTAGTGTGCCAACGTCGACGCGGGACGGACCCGTATGAGAAACAAGAATTAAGGCACGACCGTGCGCGTAGAATTAAGTATGTGTGTGAGCCAAGCATAACTCAGATATCTAGATTCTCTATGGTGAAACATGTCCATCGGATTCAACTCCTAGGCTTTATTGTTACAAATCAAAGTTCAACAACAATAACTTTGCACTCGGCACTTGTAATCGATCGGCACGGCACATTCACTTACTTTTATAGTTACATATGATATGATAAGTGAGTTGAAGTTGAACTAGTGGGACTACTGTGTGGATCATGGAGCAACAAGCCAACAGAGAGGGACATACGCCGAAACGTACGCGTGCGTGCCATGCTATCTAGCTAGTTACTGGCGCCGGCGACGTCCAGTTCGTACGTGCACTTTGGGCCGGGCCAACCTTCGTGCATATCCAGGCAAACGTAGCGGCCAGGGCCGACCTGGTCGCAGAACCGGCACGCGCCGGCGCACTGCGCCACTACGTCGCGGCAGCCGCAGACCTTGGGGATCATCCTCAGGCAGTGGGTGTCGTCGCAGCATGCCCACGGCCTCTCGTCCTCCTCGAGGACCTTCTCCATGGCCACTGCTGTTGCATCACCACCAAGACCTGCACCACATGGTCAAAAGATAGTTGGAAACTATCTTTGTTCCTTGAGAGAGTTTGTTACAATGTAGGGGTGGGTGGATCAGGGTCGGTAGTGGGATCCGAGAAATGGGTGGCAGGGGGAATGTTTGCATGGGGATTGGCTGTGGACGTGGAGCTGGTGTGGCCGGCTGTGTGTTGGGTGTAGGAAAAAACTGCTTCGTCGAAAACAACATGACGGGAGACTATAACGCGGCGGTTTGCGAGATCGTAGCAGCGATATCCTTTGTGCTCGAGGGGGTACCCAAGAAAAACACAACGAGCGGAGCGCGGGGATAATTTGTGGGTCATGGTAGCGTAGAGATTTGGGAAACACAAGCAACCGAAGACGCGGAGGTGGTCGTACGGGGGTGCACGCCATGAATGAGGTAGTAGGGAGTGAGAGGCATCGTGGCGCATGAAGGGCGGCGATTGAGGAGGTAAGTGACGGTATGTAAGGCCTCAACCCAAAAAGGAGGGGGAAGACTAGCTTGAAGAAGAGCGGACGATGTCGTTGGTGGTTCTAATGAGGCGTTCGGCCTTGCCATTTTGTGGTGATGTATGTGGGCAAGAGAAACGGTAAGCAATGCCGTTCGCCGAAAAGAAAGTGCGTAAGGAGTGGTTGATGAATTCGCCGCCATTGTCACATTGCATAGATTTAATGACCACGTTGTATTGTGTATAAACGAAGGTAAAAAACCGTTGCAATATAGTGGATGTACCGGACTTGTTGCGCATAGGAAAGCTCCATGAATAATGGGTGAAATCATCCAATATAACCAGGTAATATTGAAAACCAGAAAAGCTAACAACGGGGCTAGTCCAGAGATCACAGTGAATTAAATCGAAGGGAGCAAATGTCTTAGTAGAGGAGGAGGAAAAGGGGAGGCGAGGTTGGCGACCGAGTTGACACGCGCTACAAGGGGAGTGCGCGGCCTTATTACAATCACTAAGAAAATCATATGAAATGGAAGCTAGTGTGTTGGCGCCGGGGTGGCCAAGCCGACGATGCCACAAATCCGAAGATGAGGTGGTGAGGAGCGCGGACGGCGGAGTTGGGGAAGAGCCGGTGAATGGGTAGAGATCGCCGTAGCTAACGGGGATCATGAGAACCCTCCGAGTGCGAAGATCCTTCACAAGAAAACCACACGGGTAAAATTCAATAGAGCAGGAGTTGTCTTTAGTAAATTTGCGAACGGAAATGAGGCTGGTGATGACATTGGGAGAAACTAAAACATCAGTGAGGCGGAAATTGTGGGGGGAGAGATGAGTGGTGCCGGTAGCGGTGACGGGAAGGTGAGAGCCATTGCCGACAAGGATGCTAGAAGGTAAATGCTTGAACGAAGAACTAGACGAGGTGAGGTTACCTTGAGTGCCGGTGACATGGGAAGAAGCGCCACTGTCGAGGTACCATTCGGCTGACGGCTGTTGGGGGAAGCCGCCATTGTTGTACGCCGCGTTGAGCATGGCGACGTGATCCCATGAGGCGCGCTGTGGTGGGAAGAAGGACGACGGAGCCGGAGCATGCGGGGTGAATATAGGGTAGGCCTGGGCGTGGGAGTTGGGACGAGGACCCAAGACACCCGCGGCGTTTGGCGGAACCCAGCCAGGGCGCGGGGAGGGAAGCGCCATGCCGTAGGGCGCAAAGTAACCAGTGAACGGGGAGAACTGCGGTTGGGTGTTGTTGTTGCCGCGGCTTCCGGAGTCGTGACGACCACGGCCACGCCCGCGCCCGCGCCCACGGCCGCGCCCGCGATCTCCACCGTCGCTGCGATCGCCACGGCCACGACCAGGCGAAGGCTGTTGAGGATGAGGAGCGCGATCGGAGCCGGGACGGTCGCCGCGCTCGTGTGGAGGGCGACTGGGAGGACCACCAGAGGAGCCGCCGCCGTTGGAGGAGCCACCGCCAGAGAGAGCAAACACAGAGGCACTCTCATCGGTGGCCCGCTGCTCCATGGATTCCTCGGCCAAGACGAACCGAGAGAGGACGGTGTCGAACGGGATGGAGGACGCCTGGTCACCGAGTACGACGCGGATCGTGTCCAGGAGTTTGTCGAGGCCGTGAAGGAACTGTGTGGTGAGATCAACCTCAGTAACGGCGTGATCAATGTCGGCGAGTCCGTCGGTGAGGAGTTTCATACGGCGAGCATACTCTGTGACGGAGAGATCGCCTTGGCGGAGATTGCGGTATTGACGGTTGAGGAGCATGAACCGGGCGGCGCGGTTGGCAAGAAAGAAGTCAGTGATCTTCTTCCAGAGGGTATAGGTGGTGGTGGCGCCGACGACGTGATCGACGAGCGGATCGGCAAGGGTGGCATATATCGAGAGAGCCACATGGGCGTCGAGCTCAAGGAGGTGGGGGTTGGCGTTGGGTGAAAGGGGCTGCTCGAGGAGAAAGGAGACGCCGTAGCGAAGAAGCACCATGAGGAAGAAGGATTTCCATTTATGGTAGTTGTGGGCAGCTGGATCAAGGAGGAACTTGATGTGGTTGGTGATGTGATCACTAAAGATGGGATGGCGAGAGGAGGTGACCGCGGCGCAGGTTGGGCGGCCGGAGCAGTGGTGAAGGAGAGGGGAGCAAACTGGGAGCCGACAGTGGCGGAGGTGGTGCCGAACGAGAGCGGAGAGGTTGCCACGGAGGAGGCCGGGGGAGATCCGGCACCTGCACCGAGTGCGCCGGCCGAGAGGGAGGACGGCGAGGAGGAGGTGTGCAGGGAGTCGGCGCAGGATGAGGAGGAGCCGGCCATTGGGAACCTGGGCTAACTGATACCAAGTTGGAAACTATCTTTGTTCCTTGAGAGAGTTTGTTACAATGTACAGCTTATATCACCTAAGAGAAGTAACTAACGCCCAAGAGAATAGGCACGTAGGCCAGGGCGAGTGGGTGAGATGGATCCTACTAAAATGGATCAGCTATACTATGTACATGCAATGATACAGAGAGAATATACATTCTAACAGAGATCAATGGAGGGTACGTACGTACGAACTGTGTAAATTATACTCTCACACTCAGTCGTATGTATATCGATCTGATCTGACAGTGGAATGGGCGAGGGCCTCACCTTTGCCGTCGCTAGGGAGGCGAATGTCGGCGGGGCGGGCGGCGACGACGAGGGCTGCCCCGAGCGAAAGCACCAGCAGGATGCTGATGTTGGCGACGCTTCTCCTCTCCATGGCTGCACAGCTACTGCTCAAATATTTGCTATGTTGTCTTGTGAAGTTTGTGGCAGGGCGGTGTGTTTATAGCACCGTCCGCGTCCGGTAGACAGATCTCGATCGTTGGGCCGGAAGCAAAGGCGTGGCCCTAAGTGCATGTACAATAATGCTAACTTAGAAGTGTTATGTAGAATAAATGATGATGAGATGTAGGAGAGAGAACTAATAAGAAAAAGGTTTGTCTTCTTTTATTTAAGAAAGAACAAAAAGTGATCTCTTAACACAATATGTTTCATTATGTTTTTAAAAATAATTAGTTATTAAAGATAAGGCTAAGACGTTACTTATTGTAAGACATTTTTTTTCATCTCTAAACTACATGCAAGATTTAAAATAAAATCATCTTATCAACCATTGTAAATGCCTAAGCCACTTGCCGGTACATGCTTTGGAGAGAGAGAGAAGTCTATTCTACCCTGGGAAAGTACCATCCCTTACATGATACCATGAACCAACTTCTAAAATTTAAATTTAAACATGTCAACCAAATTAAGAAACAAATCATGGATGTTCACAACACATGTGTCTGACAACTCCTAAAAATTCAGATCAAAATACGAAACACACAAAGAAAAACATAAAAGACAAATCCAAATGTTATAGTGTCATTCTTGTTTTGGTCTCCGTTTGACACTATTCATGAAGGATTTGTCTTTCTTATTTCTTTTTATGAATTTGGAATTTCGATCTGAATCTTTTGAGGGTTGTCGACATACGTGTCGTGAATATCTATGATTTTTTTCAAAATATTTGACATGCTTAAATTTAAATTTTAGAAGTGTCATGCCATTCTATAAGGAATTGGAATTTCGATCTGAATCTTTTGGGGGTTGTCGACATATGTGTTGTGAATATCTATAACTTTTTTTTCAAAATATTTGACATGCTTAAATTTAAATTTGAAAAGTGTCATGATATTATATAAGGAATGGTACCACTGATACTTTGCCTCTACCGTGAGCGTCAGCAACTTTCGTGAACTATTTACCCTCAGTGGCCTGCAGGCATAGATACATTACGGCCACGTGCATGCTTTACCTTGAACGATGGATTAGTTGTGCTTCTTCTGACTTCTATTTTTAACTCGGTGCACGATAGATCACCCTTAACTAGGCACTAGTTAACCTAGTAAATCAGTGAGAGAATCAGACTCAATCGGCGGCAAAATCGGATCTGGTCGCATCATCTGCCAAGCGCGATTCCATTTGGATATGTACAGACAGTATATTCAACTGAATAGCGGATTAGCCTACGGCAATGCAAGAAAACATGGAGCCTCCATTCTTCAGGGTATGTACAATGGTTTTATCTTAAAAATATCATGTAGGATAAATAATAAGATTGAGAAGAGAAAAATCATAAGAAAAGACTTGTCTTTTCTTATTTAAGAAAAGAAAGAGATGATCTCTTAGCATAACATATCCCATCACATTTTTAGGAATAACGAGTTATTGAAAATAAGGCTAAAAAATGACCCACTGTAGGCATGTTTTTTTGTTATCTTTAAATTATATGTAAGACTTAAGATAAGACTATCTTATCAACAATTATACATGCCCTCACGCAACCGAAGATACTTATCATAGTCACACACACTTCCTCTCTATTACAGCCAGTAGCTAATAGCTAGGTTCAGTAGAAAAAAAATCATCTAGGTATCAGCAAGAAAGGGGACACAAGATCAGAAGAGGTGTTTTGGCTTCCGGGTGCATTTGCATCTGGATGAACATCAATTCAAAAAATAATAACAAATGTATTAAAAGCTTTTTTTTTTGTATATGTTCGTGTTACTGTCCCAAGCTTGCTTGACAATTTTCATGCGAAACGGAACAATGATGTTTTGTCGGTGAAAAAAATAAATTTGGATGTGACATTTCAGGATAACAATTAATGTTTAATTTGGTTTTGTTTTTTGCACTGGCCAAAATGCTTAACCTTTTTACTTCAAATATTTCAGGTAGCATTTGGATGTGGCAAAGAACACATACTATTTTTGTGGGGATTTTTTTTTGACATATCAAAATTCATTTTTCATGGGCTAGAGCACGTGCTCCAGGGAGCCGAAATGCATTTCCGACTCAAGATCTTCCTTTGGTTAATACTGCAATAATGGACTAAAGTCAAGAAGTATATTGAGACACAAGGGCATGCATTGTCATTCTGACTACACATGTGCTCTCTCTGAGGATCAAACTGAAGGATCCATAATGCACCGCTTCTGGAACTGCCCTTTATCCCTTAATTGCTGGCAAATTGTCATTCTGACTACACATTATGGAACTACCCTTTATTCAGATGTAAGCTTCAGTTAACTCATGTTTCCTAATCAATCTGTGTTTTCATAGTTGCCATTGGAACAACCAGTATAGCGTCTTTTTATGGGACATGGAGTATGTGAGATGAACAGTAAAATCCAAACACAGTTATTGAAACTCGTCCATAGGATCGATCACATCAACACACGACAAATACGTGCACAAAAGAAGCTAAGAGCCAAGGGTCCTTGTCGTGCCCTAACTTTGTCCCCTTTATTATTTTTCGTTTTTCTCTCCAAGTTACTACAATACTATGGTCTAACTGTGTATATAGACACACACCCGGCAACCAAAGACTCACGAACAACTGTGTATATAACATTTCTTTGGATTTTACTATTCATCCGAGAGCATGTGAGCTTAAGCTCACAATATAACTTTTTCTTTTTTATGTTATTATAATCCTGGAATTATATGTAGTGTTAATTATTTATAAAATGGAGGTAATGCTATTTTATTTTGCAGGTTTTCAGTTATTAGCAAGGTTGTCTGAATGTTAATCAGCAAAGTCATGTCCAAAATGTGTTGTTTTTTATGAAGCTTACTGTCTCAATGGAGATAGGCTAGGTTTGCATATGCTCCCTCTCCCTGCTGGAAGCCGTTCACCCTCATCACCGCCGGGACGTTCTGTCGAAGCTCGAACTTGCCTTCCGCGGGGTGCCGGGAAACGGCGCACGGCACTTTTTTTTCTTGAAAAAGGAGGAACAAAACCCCCGGCCTCTGCAACAGCGCACGACAGCTGCAGAAAAACTATAACAATGCAGAAAATCAGCACGGCGTTGGTAGCGCTCGCCACGGTAAATAGGTGTGATATCGCGGAGTACTTACGATTTTTCTATTTTTTGTTCCTGTCAAACATAACATACATGATATCTATATATAATAATGAGTATGCGATGACAAATTATATGTCATTTTTTAGCCTCTTTTTTCTACAAAATTCTCAACTAAAAATGTATACACATAAGTATATTGCTGAAATTATCTGAAAGACCATGCCATATTTATCAGTTTGCAATGTACCTTCTAAAAGCTCGTTCCCACAATTTCTTTATCTTTTTTTCATAAATAACTTTTTTAACGTTTATGGTACATCATCTTGCTTTCACTAAAATTGCAGCACCACAACATAGAGATTTTAATTTAATACCATTTAATGGGATGCCCTTTTAAAAATTCTACAAAGTCAATAAGAAATTATTTTGTATGATGCATTTCTTTCCTACGTACATTAGAGCGAAGAGTAATATTTTACATACCCAATGTAAAATTTATCTCGCTTAGTGACCATATTCTATGGATAAACACAGAGCAAAACTTGATTATGTATATATATTTTGTTTCTAGACAATTGACACGATCAAAATTATGTATTATAGATATTCTTCTAAAATAAACTACTTAATTATATATTATTTCCGAGTTGACAAATCAATAATCTTATTATAACAAAATTGATGAAAAGCCTTACCACCTGAATTTTCATTTATTCGATAAGGAATACCTAGCTTATAATTAAGAATTAAATGTCTATAAGAAAAAAATGTTTCCTACTAAATGAGGTTCATTTACATGGCTTCGTAAGAGAAGAGGTGGGTCCCCAAAACATAAGATAATAAAGTTGGTCCATAGTAAAAATAGAAACAAAGATTTATTATATTTTTTCTCATGGAATAAATCCAAATATAGATAGAAGATGCAACACACAAGCTATCACTGTCAATCGGTTATCCTAAGTGTGATGCCCTTAAACATTATCTGCAGGATCCATTGTTGAATGAACCCTCTTAATAGTTTACGTAATAAACCGTCTCTCGCTTCCTCAGATATCACCCCTCGACATAAGCAAATGGACAAAAAATATAAAAATAATAGATTGATCGTTGAAAAGGATGTTCTACATGTTCAATTGAAAGAAACTACTCAATGACCTACACAAAACTATTTTCTGAAAAAATGTCACTCAATCAACCTCGTCGCTTCACTTCCTATTCCTTTTCGTTAACCAAATGAACAACAAAAATCAGACGGGCTCCCTCACGAGCGCGGCTAGACGCTGCGCTTTTTTCGGCGCTAGTTATGTTACATGCAGCTACAACAACCCAATTTCTTTTTGTTTTTAAATTAGATATAAAAGCATACGCCCGACTTAATAAATAACTAGCAAAAATTGTGTGTTGCAAGGAAAACATAACGCATGCCCCTAATCAAATAATCATAACTCAAGACCCAAATAGGCCCATGTTCATTATTTCAACATGCATCTCATATGTGTTGCCGCTTATCCTGTTTTCCACCCGCATCAACGGTGGTCTCATGCTTAGATAATCATAACGCGTTTGAATGTGATAAATCCTAAGGCGTCTCTTTCTTGACATAAGATTAGAAATCTATTTTCTTTCTCCCTGTGAGGTTTTGCCGGCGCATGTGTGGTTATAAATAATTTCTTTCGTCTCCAGTCTGATGTTGCGGAGGTGTTCATCTCCAATCTTGATCTGCACTGATAAGAAAGAACGACGGATAGTGCACTATTAATTAAGACTGCATCCTAAATAATATCTTAAAACTAGTTAACAGGTAATCGGATCAATGTCGCCCTTTCATCAGAGCTTGTCTTCTCACCGCAGCAGCTCTTGCATCTTTCCCATGAGGAACCTAATAATTACATTTCACCGGGCAAGGCATCAAGCTCTCATACGCTAGTCGAACCTCCCGCTCCACAGGCCGAGGCATCGTTCGCTCGTGAACAGGCCGTGGCCCGGCCTGCAACCGTTGTTCGGTAGCCAGTTGAAGAGGCACCACCTATTCTTATTTCAGTCACTGAAGCAGCAGAAGCCGACATAGGGGCATTGTATGCTCAGCAGACAGAACTGGGGGCATCACCTGCTATGCTAAGCAGTTTGATGTAGTGAAACCACCTGCTATGCAGATCGGCACGTCGGCGCGGGCCTGCCTCGTCCATGCGTTGCTGACAACATGATGTTGGGGGTGCAGGGAATCACAATATACATGCTAGTTCCATTGGCTATACTCGTTGACATGAAGAGGCACCACCTATTCTCATTTCGGCTACTGAAGCAGTAGAGGCCGACATAGCACGGCATCACATGCTCAGCAGACCGAACCGGGGGCACCACATAGCTATGGCACGTCGGCACCGGCCTGCCTCCTCCATGCGTTGCTGACAACATGATGTAGGGTGCAGGGAATCACATACGTACATGCATTGATTGGCTATACTCGTTGACATGATGCATGGGCGCGCATGGCATCACGTGTGTGGTTACACAAACCAATGTAGCGGTAGTTTTGACCTGTTCCACTATGATTAACCACTGGTAGGTTAACCCATATATGACCCATCGATCGTCGTTAAAATGTTCATCTCAGCTCATAGATCGAGTGGACAAATGGAGTCTGTGCCAAGCCGGTCATAACACAGAAACACATGTGAAGGGCGGTGGATTTTCTACTGTTGCATATGAAATTGAATAAAATTAGCAAAATCGATTAGAAATAGTTCGAAACATCGGATTTCCTTTTTCAGATTATTGGTTTGCTGATAATGTCTCTTTCATTCGAATTAATTAGAAATGCAGCAATGGAAAAAAGAAAATTAGGCCCTATTTGTTTCAAAAGTCCCGGGACTTTTTTTAGTCCCAACTTAAAAGTCCCTAGTCCCTACCCGTTTGTTTCCAAGAACTAAAAAGGGACTAGAGATCATTAAATAACATGCAAAAAGACTATGTTGTCCCTTGGGAGCAGCTTCCCCCGCCCTTCGTTCCGCTTCACCGCCCCTGCGCCTCCGCCGCCCAGCACCTGCAGGGCCTCCCGTTTCGTCAAGGAGAGGAAGGGGTCGGGTCAAGGAAGGCAGAGAGAGACCGGCGGCGCGCACGCACCTGGGAGACGCGGGACCGCAGGTCGGAGAGGAGGCCGCCGACGGCGGCGGCGTTGCGCGCGTAGGCGTCGGAGCTCCGGTCGAGCGCGTCAGGCAGGACCGAGGAGGAGGAGGCCGCCGCCGAGGAGCGGTAGGCTGCTGCGGCGCGGGCGCTGCCTGGGCGGAGCCGAGGGAACTGGCGGCGGCGGCTGGTGGGGGCGCGAACGCGAGCGGCTGGGAGGGAGACGCGAGCGGGAGCGCGAGCGGCTGGTGGAGACGCGAGGGAACTGGCGGCGGCGGCGGGCGAGGGAACTGGCGGCGGCCGAGGTGGGAGACGCGAGCGGATAACGCGATGCGATGCGGGGCAGGGTAGGAAAAAGTCCCTCCCACAGGTACTTCTCCAAATAGTCTCAAACAGCCCACTTTAGTCCCTAAAAGTCCCTCCTGTTTGTTTCACATGGAACTTTTTGGACTTTTTTTAGTCCCTACACCAAAAAGTCCCTGGAAACAAACACCCCCTTATTTATCGGTTCATTTAGATTTAGGTTGGGATTGCTGTGTTGTGCTGCAATGAGTATGTTGTGTGAAACTAGAGTCTAGAGATATGCTAGTTAAACAAACACTAAAATTAGCAGAAAAACCTGGTTGAATAAAATCAATTGCCATTTTTTGGCAGTGTATAAGAGCAACTCTAGCCGATTCCCAAAACAATAGAGGAGTAAACGGCCGAGTAAATCTTATTGAAGTATATTCACTCCACTAAGTTTTGGTCGGTTCTAGCTGATCCCCCAAACCTAGTGGAGTAAAAATTTATTTGGCTCATACATTTCGTCGAACAGTTACTAAGCGTCTCCATGGCGAGCAATGATAATGGTGGTCACCGAAGAGCATGTCCAACACACATGTGGGTCATGTGCGCCTTCATCGACAACATGGAGAGCGAAAAAGCTCCAAGACCTCCACCGGCGACGATGCCACTACGCAGTCGCGGCGAGCAGCCTGTCGTTCAATTGACAAAACCAACAGGGCATGTTTGATCTTCTTCCTCTGTGCCGAGGAGGCCTGCTCCGCGGAGAAGCCGTCGTCGTAGTAATCCTCAACGTCATCTCATGCCTGTCATCGCCTGTTGCACGCCAAGCGCCTGCCCGCCATCGCTGCCCATCCCTATCCGCATTGACCTATCACGCATGTGCCTTGGGATGGGAAGCTTTGGCGTCATTGTGGTCTCCTCTATCAGCCAGCCGTGGTGCCCCTCATGAGCAAATTCGGCTAGCCTTGTCCGGGTGCTCCATTCACCAAGCAGCTATCCTCCTCCGCATGTCGACGATCCCGTGTTGCGGTTTCCCTAAGCCGCCGGCGTTCATGGCTGGCCTCGATGGAGGTTGCTAGCGAGGTCACCGGCGAGGTCCGAGGTTATCGCCATCGACAAGGGAACTTCATATCAATGCCGACCGGTTACAAGGACGCCTTTGCACAAAGAAAACTTTACTCGGTCACCTCCACGAAGAGTAAAAGATTTACCCTTCCAACCGGTTTCAGAACCGGGTAGGTGCTAGTTAGTGGAGTAAAACCAAAATTTTACTGCTCTATAGACTTTTAGGGGATCCGCTAGAGTTGTCCTAAACTCAACCATAATGGTAAACATGACTTAATAAAAAGCATCAAACAGAGTTTGTTGTAGTGTCGGCGACGACACAATATGTGCCGTGTCCTTCTTAAAGGCGCCGTCTGGGGCGTTCGGGTGCTCGGTTAGAGAAACTGCAGGCGGAGGGGATGGGACCAGTGACAGCAGGTGGTGTTCGTATTGGAGGAGCGGCGTGGCATCTGGCACGTCGACAACGGCGGGTCTCGGCGGCAATGGAGTGGCGGGGTCTCGACGGTGGGCCTGTGATGATAGACGAGCGCATGATGACGGCGTTGTTTGGCGTCGTGGTGGCCTCGACGGCAGATAGGCCTGGCAAGGTCGATGCGTCGGTACAGCTCTGAAGATGGATCGGTGGAAGAGGGCTGCGACGACTTCTGGGAGTGCGTCGGACCGCTGTGCGCCCCAGACCCGACACTGTGGCTCGGTTAGGGCCTTCGGTTTTAGATGTTAGGGTATGATGCGAAATCTGTTTGGTATTCGGCTCGAACTATCGGCATCCCTTCATCTAGGATAAGAGTAGCGACATATGTCGTCGAGATGGTGTCTTTAGACGTACTGAAGTATTACTTTGTAAGGTCTTTATAAATAATTAATAAAGTGGATGCATGCATCGTCAAGATGAATAGGCCGGGGTTTTCCTCTTTTCTAAAAATAGAGTTTGTTGTAGTATTATCCACGGAGAGGCTGCTTGAAATCGGAATAAATCATCATTCACTAAAATGCAAAAACATACAGGCTAGCAGCACTACGGCAGACACTAGCGGCATCAGCCTAGCAGGAGGCCGGACATCAATTTTATTGTGAACCAGCAGGCTCTGCAGCAGCAAGTACCTAGTATAGAAGCCTAGAGCACGAGGCATTCCGCACGCTCGACGGCATCGATCGGGTGCTAGTTACCGCCGCCGGCGACATCCACCTCCGTGCACTTGGGCCCGGGCTCGCCGGTGTACTGGTCCAGGCAAACGCAGCGGGGCGGGGACAAGGGCCTGCAGAGCTTGCAGGTAGCAGCGCAGCTGTCGACCACGTCCTCGCAGGTGCACGCCGGCGGGTCGGACTTGGTGCAGGAGGTCACGTCGCAGCACTTCCACGGCCTTGGCGCCTCCATCACCACCTGGTCTGCAACTCCTCAACCAGCCGAACCGTGATCAGGTTCTTCATGCACTGCACTAGCTAGCAGTAGCAGCTAATGATTGAACAAGAGAAAGAAAGGAGTTCACGCGCGCCCCGCCGTACCTTTGCCTTTGCTCGGCAGGAGAATGGTGCCCACGTCGTCGGCGGTAACGGAGGGGTGGCCGGCGACGAGGAGGGCGAGCATCAGCAGGATGCTAGCAGCAATGCATCTCTTCATCTTCATACCAGTCCCAGGTTTGTTTGCTTCGTCCTCAGCTCGCTTCTGCGTTTGGGCGGTAGTATATGTAGCCTCGTACGTGACACACACCAGTACATCATCATTAATGTCGAGCAGATCGAGCAGATCTGGATCGGGCATATTTTTTGTCAATCAATATGAAGCCTGCAATACAGATGGCAAGGTCAACTTCTACTCGACACAAGTTACTGCTACGCAAAGCACATGGGCAAGAATTCCAGCTACGGTAACAAGTAACAGTACTTAGAGGATCTTTAACAGCAGTCCGATATAAGCGTCCCGCTGAAAAAATATAAATATTTTCTCCCGTAGCCACTCCGATCGATTTAGCGGAGACGCAAAAGACGCACGCGCAGTATAAGTGGTTCACCGCGCGGGACAACGACATCCTGTGCCGTTTATTTCATGTGCCCGCTCTCCCACGTTGGACACTTGAGCACCTGCGCCGCACCCTCTTCGACCGTGCCGCTTTCGCCCCACCCACGCTATCGCCGGCGAATTCGACCGATGAATGGCCGTGCCAACGTCCCGTCACCCCTTCCTACACCTGTGACCCGTTCGCCGCCGCCGCCGCCGCAAGCCCTAGCGCGGGGAGCATTGGCTTTGCCTTCGCCAGTGCTCCTCTCAGCACCGTTCTCGCATGCGGCCTTTTCATAGTGCCACAGACGACCTCGACGGCGGGTGGCGTCGCGCCGACGCCCGCCATGAAACCACGCGCCCCCCTTTCGAATCTACCAAATGCGGCGGTGGCGAAGGGGCCTGTAGAGTGCCCATCACAAGTGCCTTAAGCGCTACTTGGCAAGCTCGCGCTTCAGTGCGTGAATATGGGCTCTGGCCCAATAAGGTTTGTCGCTCAACGGATCTCGTTCGTAGAAAAAGAAAAATGACCGTTACGCTAAGCACATTGTTGTTTACGGCGAACACTTTTGGCCTAGAAGAACATTGACAATTAATACCGTTGACTTTTAAAAATATCACGAACTCGAACAAATCTTGAATTTGAGAAACATTTGTTTCATTAAAAACATTGTCATGGAATTCAAAAAATCACGTTTACGACAAAAAATAATGAATTTGAAATTTGTTAGAGAATTAATTTTATTGCCAATTCAAAAATAGTTCAAAGTATTTATAAAGTTTATGAATTCAAAAAAGATAGTCTCCCTGATCCATATTACTTATCATTAATATAAATGTATTTAGAAGTATTTCATTGCTAAATACATCTATTTAAGCGACAAGTAATATGAATCGAAGGGAGTAAAATACTTGAAAACAGTTCATGAATACAGAAAAAATGACAAATTTGGAAACAAGGTAGTACCTTTTAAAAATGTTCATGAATTTCAAAACAAAGTTCATATTTCCAAAAAGGTAAAGAACTTGAAAAGTTTTCGAAATAAGAAAAGATTGAGTAAAAATGAACCAAAAAACATTTGCTTGAATATCAAGAAAAATAAAAAGAAAAAGTTTAGAAACAAGTTCGCAAACTATGGAAAATATTCATGAATTTGAAAAAAATACTTTTAAGAATTTGAGAGGTTAATTATTCTTAGGAAAACTAAAAAAATCGAGTGAAAATGATGCAAATAAATGTAAAAAGGGTATCAAAAAAGGAAAACCGAGCTGAAATCTTTCCAATAACAGAGTTTTTCTTTGAGAATCCCAATACCGGTGTTGAAGTGACGCTAGATCATGATTGAATGAAAACAGGCACCGGTTAAAATAAAAGCATTACGTGGTGCTGAAGCCGATAAATACGGGTTGGTCTGTAGAGTGACCCTCTCCAGCTAATATGTTATTCGCCGCTCTCTGCGACAGCCAGTCGAGCTTTCGCACAGGTTTCATAAGACAGCGATGCCACATGGCCCGACCCATTAGCAGGTTGTAGTGATTCCGGTTTTGGGACATTCCAGCTGGGTTTTTCGGTTCTCGAAAACTTCTAGAAGGCTTGTATGAACCTATTTTCATTTTTCTTCTCCTTTTATTTTTATTTTTTTACTTATGTTTCGAATAATATTCTGGATTTTCAGAAAATGTTCTTGATTTTCAGAAAATATTTAGAAATTTGTTTATTAAAATTCCCAACATCTTTTTCCTATTTCAATTTTTTCCCTAGATTTTCAAAAATTGTTCTTCAAATTAAAAAAATATTTTTACTTCTCCAAAGAAAAATTGGATTTTCAAAAATATTTGTGATTTCCAAAAATTGTTCTTCCAATTCAAAAAATGTACTTGCTTTCTAGAAAAAAATGTTCGGGATTTTCTAAAAATATTATAGATTTTCCAAAAATGTTTAAATTTCCATAAATTCTTCTTTATGACAAGAAATATTTTTGCTCTTTAAAAATTAATTTATATTTCAAATAGTTGCCGTTTTTAAAAAACATTCATAACTTCAAAAAAAAATCGGCAGTTTCAAAAAATGTTCGGTACTTTAAGGAAATGCTCGGTATTTTCGATAAATGTTCAGAATATCAAAGTGTTGTGCAATTTCTAAACTAAGATTGTGTTTGAAAATTGTTCTTCATATTCAAGAAATGTTCTGAATTTAAAAAATGTTCTAATTTAAAAAATATGTTGTTGTTCAAACTTTGATCATAAATTCAGAAAATATTCTGGAATTTCAAAACTTGTTCTATCAATTCAAAAATTATGTTTCTTTTATGTTTCTGTTTTAAGATATGTTCTCGATTTTCAAGAAACGTTCTAGATTTTCCAAAAATGTTTGGGAATTTCAAAAATTGTTCTTCAAATTCTAAAAATGTTCTTGTTTTTTCAAAAAATGTTCTTGTTTTTTCAAAAAATGTTCTGGATTTTCAAAAAAGGTTTTGGATTTCCGAAATGTTTGGGATTTTCAACAACTTGTTGTTTTTCAAACTTTGTTCATAAATAAGAAAAATGTTCTGAAATTTTTTTAATTGTTCTTCGAATTAGAAAATTGTTTGTTCCTCAAATGCAAAAATAAAAAAAGCGAAACGAAAAAGAAAAAATGAAAGAAATAACAAAAATCGAAAAAAATAGAAAAGAAAAAGAAAAAAATTTAGTTGTCAGATTTTTGGGAGACAAAAAACACTAGGTTGGCCTAGTGCTTCAAGCCCCCCCCCCCTGTGCGTGCAAGGAACTTCTTGTCGCATCGAGCGGCAGGTAGGAGCTCCCCCTCTCCAGTGCTTTAATCAATACATGGCGAGCCAACGCTTGTGTGCATGCTAGTAGGAGGCGGCCCAATAACGTTTGTTGCTTGTTGGATCTCTTTCGCTCATTTCCTTTTTTTTTGCAAGAAAACTTCAAATCTATTCATCATCAATCATGGTAGGACAAAGAATACCAGAAATGAAAAAATTACATCAAAATCCATAGACTGCTTAGCAAAATGAGGTTTCAAGCGAACCGAAAACACGTCGCCGTTATCGCCACTCCTACCATGGAACTCGGGTAAACTTGTTGTAGTAAACAGTCAAAAGCCGTTGTGCTAATGTCCTATAGAAGCAGAGCATCAGCATAGCAATCGTCATTAATGAAGAGAAGTTTGGATCGAAAGGATCCAACCTATAGACACATGAACACACACAAATAAAGACCGGATACACGTGGATCCATCAAAGACAAACGCCGACCGAATCCCATGAAATATGTCGGGGACAAATCTCCACACACCTTCTGATGATGCTAGGAGCACCACCGGGACTGGGACAAGGCGGAGAGAACCTTATTCCATCTTCCCACAGTCAACGCTGTCCCATCTCTCTGAGGAGGACACAAACTCTAAAAGAAAATAGATCAGCATCTAGAAATGCAGCCCTCCCATCAACAAGGGCCGAGATCCATCATGTCTCCATGGCCCTAAGAGCAAAGGAGATGAGGCAGACCAGCGCTAGCGTCAACGGGAGACAGAAGAAACCCTAGCAACGGTTGGGTATGGGTGCCTCTTGATATTAGATTAGGAGCTTGTTCCCACGAAACTCTCGTTCACTCATTTCCAGAAATAGAAAAACGACCATTACGTTGATTACATTGTCATTTAATGCAAAGACTATTGACCTAAAAGAACGTTGACTTCAAAAACACGAGCTCAAAAAATTTTGAATTTGAGAAAAGTTCATGAGTTTCAAAAACATAGTCATGAAATAAAAAAATCACATTTGTGAAAAAAGTTAATGAATTTCAAAAATTGTTCAAGAATTCTATTTCTGCTAAACTAAAAATATTTTGATAAAATATCATGAATCTGAAAAATAATTCAAAAAAATAAAAATTCATGAATTTTAAAAAGTTACTCCCTCTGATCTATATTACTTGTCGTTCTGATGTATGTATTTAGAAATATTACACTACTAGACATATCTATTCAAGCGATAAGTAATATGGATGGAAAGGAATATCGAACTTAGAAAGAAAGTTCACAAATATACAAAATGTTCATAAAAATGGGAAACAAGTTTGCAAAATTCTAAAAAAGTTCATGAAATTGAAAAGAAAAGTTCAGCTTTCTAAAATGTTCAAGAATTTCAACAGGTTCACTATTTATATAAAAATAATAATAATGACTACGGAGCGATAGGTGAGAGCTGCATGAGCTAGAGAGCCCCTCCTCCACCCCTCCGCGCCGCGGGCCACTCCGGCCGCGGCGGCCAACCACCAGCCTTCATGGCTCCAAGGTACTCGTCGGGATCCCCCGGTGGCTCGCATGCCTGCGCGGTCAGCTCGCGCGGGGCGGGATCCGCGGGTCGGGCCGCGTCTCCGGCTCCTCGGCCTCCGGCTTCTCGGTCTCCGCGAGATCCACCCCCACCGCCGCGGATCCTGCTGAGGGGTGAATGCTCCTCGTCGGTGCAGAGGAGCTCACCTTCTTTCCACTCCAGTCCTAGCGCGGCCCCCTCGTCTGCGCACTTGCACCCGCCGGTCCGACCGATGTCGCCCTCCTCAGGGTCCGCCGCTATCGAGCTGTGCTCGGACCCCGCGGTCGCTGCGACGCCTCAGCCGTCCCGTCGCATTAAGTCCATAGTCGTCGCCCTGCCGCTTGCCATTTCGGGTAAGGTTGGGCGGTGGACCGAGGTCGTTCACCGGAGGGGACGGGGCGCCTCGTCAGACCCGATGGTCGCCGAGCAGCACCATGCGGGGAATAGGCCGGACCGCCCCTCGGGCTTAGCTACAGGCAGGCCGGCGCCGTCCGCCTTCTTAAGCCAGTTCAGGGGCAGATGTTTTCGGTGCCTCAGTAGTAAACACCGCAGGGCAGAGTGCCGAGACCCGATCCACTGCGTTCTCTGCAGAAGTGCCGGCCACATAGCTAGGAATTGCCCGCAGCGCCACCTCCTGCCGGGGGCGCCTGCCTCGGCTCGCAGCCGGCTCGGCCCGCCTGCTCCTGGCCAGCCGCTGCACGCACGCGTTCGTTTCCCACCGCCTCCTGTTGTCACACCCATGCCGCCGCTAAAGCCTGCGATGCTGCACCACGTCGACCCAGCGAGGCGGCCTAGGGAGAGCCGCTCGATGGCCGTTCCCTCGCCGGCCGTAGACCAGGCCATCTTCTTCCTTAGGAGCCACGCCGTCACCCTCACTGCAGCCGGCGGCGTCAACGCCTCGTCCCCCATGGCGGTGGGGAGGGCCTTGGAGGCGCAGCTCGTCGTGCCGGAGCACTCGCTGCGCGTCACGGCGCACCACCCGGAGCACTACCTGGTGATCTTCACCCAACCGGCACACCAAGTCAACGCGGTGCGTCGGGCCTCCATCCGGGTTGACGGAGTTGCTTTCAACGTCGCCTCCTGGCACGAGCACAACCACGCCTCCTTCGGCTCGCTGCTGCTCCATGTTCGGGTCGTCATCGAGGGCGTCCCAATGCACTTCTGGTCAGTTGAGGGGGCAGAGGAGATCCTCGGGAGGCGGGTCAGGGTCGATTGCCTCGACAGCAGGACGCTCGAGCGCGGCCACACCAAGACGTTCGCGTGCTGGGTGTGGACCGACGATGTCGGAAACATACCCACCAGGCACTCCCTCGGGGTCCTGCCGAGGGGAGCAGGTCGCGTCGAGGAGATGGTGGGGTTCTCCCCACCAGACAGAAGAGTTGCTCCGCCTCCTGCCACAGCCGAGTACTCCATGATCATCCACGTCGATCGGGTAGAAGACTGGACTCCGCCGTCCCCCCGTTCTTCCCACTCCGGGCGGAGCGGAATCCCGTCCTCTGACTCGGACAGTGAGGACGCTCCCTTCCCGGCGGTCGTGCCCGCGTCTTGGACGATGGGGACCGAGGACGGCCAGCGCGGGGGAAGGAAGAAGGCCCAGGCTCGCGCGCCGGTAGCCAACGTGGGCTGCCGGGGCATGGCTCGCGGCGGCCGGGAGCAGGACGGTGACGGGGATGGTTACCCGAGGGGGGAGAGCAGCGCTCCTGGAAGGACGTCCTTCTCCGTCGTAGCCGTGCTTCGGTGGTCCCTCCACAACCACCGGCTCCATGCCAGCGCAGCCGCTCTCCCGCGCCAAGGCGCCGGTCGCGGGATTCCTTCGGTCGACGCCGCGGCGAGAGGAGGGCTTCGGTGGGGAGGCGGCACCCTGCGCAGCGGGGCATGTCAAGGCCTCCACCACCACCCACTGCCAGGCCAGCGCAGGCTCGGGAGGTTGATGACGAGACCAGGGGCAAGGACCCGGTGGACGAGTTCTTCAAGATGGCGAAGAAGCCGCCGATGACCTCCCCCGTCGTCGACGGCATGGCAGCCGACGTGCAGGCGGCCGCCGACGCAGTGCTGGCCGAGCCGCTGCAGTTCGACGAGGGAGCCCTCCTCGAGGCCGTGGGGGAGGCGCTGCAACTAAATGCTTTCAGCCCCACGCTGTCGGACTACGGGCACTTCAACAGGGCAACTCCATCCTCCGCGCGCACGATGGAGGTCCAGCTGGGAGCGGTCACCAGCCGCGTGAGCCAGCTCGAACTCGTGGAGGCGAGCGGCAGCAAGGAGCCTCGCCTCTTCCGCGAATGCAGGCCTCCTCTGCTGGCAGCGCCCCCCACCAGGCGCTCCATGCCTCCGCCGAAGAGCAGGGCGCAGGCTACTCCGACCAGGCACAGCGCGAGGCAGGCAGCGAACACGTCCACCGTCCCGGTCGTGCAGCGTGCCTCCTTTCGCCTTGTGAAGGAGCTAGGTCTACTAGGACCGAGGGAGATGATGACAAAAGACGTAGCAAAGGCCCTTATTCGGCGCTTCGACGAGCCTCTCTCAGACAGTGACATTGTGGTCATCGCCAAGCTCACTCCCCTTGACGGGGAGGCCCTGACGGTCATGGCTCGCATGGCCTGCCCCGACGGAGTGGCCGAGAAGGCCGTAGTCTAGTCATGTTAGGAGTCATCCTTGTCCTACTTCGGTGGCGACCGGCGGGTAGCTGGTTAGAGCTAGGTTTCATTTCTCTGTGTAAGGTTAGCGAGGCCGTATCCTATCGCCGTTGTAGCTTGGCGCCTATTGGTGGGCGACGGCGATACCCTGTTATGTTGGAGGTGTTTGCTTTGGGCCCAAGGCCAAATAGATGTAGTCACCGGAGCTTTGTTAGTTTCTCCCATGAGTGATAAGCTACTACCGATTATGTGCTGGAATGTACGGGGACTTAACCAACCAGCAAAGACGGCAGCAGTGTATGAGATGGCAACATCACTGCGAGCTGCAATTCTATGCCTCCAGGAGACGAAGATAGATGCATGGACTCCACAGCTCGTGCAGGAGATAGGAGGAACTCAACTCACCGAATGCATCGCCCTCCCGGTGATCGGCACAAGCGACAGGGCGGCAATCCTATGGAATAGAGAGCTTGCTACAATAGTCTCGCATGCTGTAGGAATTTTTGCTATCACTGCCAAGGTCACCTTGCTAGGCCAGAGCCAATCTTTCTGGCTATCCTCGGTCTACGGACCAGCGGACGACGCCAGGAAGGAGGCTTTCCTCCGCGAGCTATCCTTTTCTACGCCACCTCCAGCGGAGCCGTGGCTTATAAACGGCGATTTCAACCTTTTCTACAAGGCTAGGGATAAGAACAACCTAAACCTCAACCGGAGGCTCATGGGCAAATTCAGGCAGGCCATCGACGCCGCCGGTTTGAAGGAAATTAGATGTTGAAACCGCTGCTACACGTGGAGCAACGAGCGACAAAACCCGACGCTAGTAAGCATCGACAAGTTCTTCTGCAACCTACCATGGGAATGTCGATTCCCCTCGGCGTCACTGCATGCGGCATCCACGGCCACCTCCGATCACTGCCCACTAGTCCTCACTGACACAACAACAACTCCACGCCCAGCCATGTTCAAATTCGAAAGTTTCTGGCCTAGGTTCCCGCGGTTCCACGACACAGTTGAAGGGGTTTGGAATAGACCAGTGCAGTCTACCTGCGCCTTCCATCGTCTCACCACAAAGATGACGTGCACCGCACGGGACCTGAAGATTTGGAGCAAAGCCTTTTTCAGTGATGCAAAACTACAATTCCACATGCCGGCCGAATTAGTCCTTAGGTTCGATGTAGCGCAAGAAAATAGGCGTCTATCAGACGCAGAGTTTGACCTTAGAAAGCTACTAAAGCTACGTATGCTTGGCCTCGCCGCGGTCGAGCGTGCACGTCGGCGACAGGCATCTAGACTCACATGGCTGCGGCTTGGCGACGCGGGAACAAAATTCTTCCACATCAAGATGAGAGCAAGGAGGCGCAAGAATTTCATCCACACCCTAAAGGCTGGCGACGGCATAGCTATGACACACCAGCACAAAGACGAAGTCATCTATAGGCATTTCAACGAAGGGTTAGGGAAGAAAGCTACCCGCACCGTGACAATAGACTGGGCTTCATTAGATCTTCCATCAGTTCAGGGGAGAGGTTTAGACAACCCCTTCACAGAAGAGGAAGTGTGGGACGCGGTAAAGGCATCACCTTCGGAGAAGGCGCTGGGACCGGATGGTTTCGCGGGGACTTTCTACAAAGCGTGTTGGCCCCATATTAAGGAAGACGTTATGGAGGCCTTTCATAGTTTCTACCACCTGACTAGCGGAGACTTCTCCAAGCTTAACTCCGCCATGATAGTTCTCCTGCCAAAAAAGGAAGGAGCCTCCGAGGTGCAGGACTACAGGCCGATAAGTCTAATTCACTCGATCTCCAAGCTTATAGCTAAGGTCCTCTCTAGAAGGCTAGCTACGGTCATCGACAGCATAATCTCGCCAGCGCAATCAACTTTCTTGTGCGCCAAGTCAACGCAAGACAGTTTCCTCTACGTGCAAAATGCCGTTAGATATCTCCATGGAAAGAAGACCCCCGCGCTACTGCTAAAGCTAGACATCGCAAAAGCCTTCGACAACGTCTCCTGGGAATACCTATTAGAACTACTGCAGCACCTAGGGTTTCCAGCAAGATGGCGGGACTGGATAGCGCTCCTCCTTAGCACTGCGTTGTCTGCAGTAATGCTAAATGGCTCGGCGAGCATACCTATCTAGCACAAAAGGGGCATGCGACACGGAGACCCGCTGTCCCCCCTCTTATTCATCTTAGCCATCGACACCATGCACAGGCTCCTGTGTAGAGTCACCGAGATGAACATGCTCCAGCCACTGCCGGGAGGGAGATCACGCTATGGCTCAGCCTCTATGCAGATGATGCCGTCATTTTCGCAAATCCCATACGGGAAGAAATCGACTTGCTTATGGGCATCCTAAAAGACTTCGGAAATGCCACGGGTCTTCATATCAACCCTGCCAAGTCTACTGTCTCGGCAATATGCTGTGAAGACTTAGACCTAGACGCCGTGCTTGCAGCTTTCGGAGGGGAGAGGGTCGGCTTCCCAGTGAAATATCTAGGACTACCACTCACCCTTGATAGGATCAGATTGGTACATATTCAATTCATCCTAGATAGGATTAGGGCTAAACTAGCAGGATGGAAAGGGAAGCTACTGAACATCGCAGGGAGACGGGTACTGGTTCGCAGCGTACTCACCGCGCTACCAACCTTCGCCCTATCTGTCCTGCGAGCGCCCAAGAAATTTCTCGACGAGATAGATAAGGTTAGACGGCGTTTCCTATGGGCACACGAAGAAGAAATCAGCGGAGGAAAATGCAAAGTTAGCTGGCCAATAGTATTCTCTCCAACAGAGAGCGGTGGGCTAGGAGTGCTGGATATGAATCGCTTCTCCAGAGCGCTTCGGCTAAGATGGCTATGGCTGTCCTGGACAAGTCCACAAAGGCCATGGAACGGCATGCAGCTGCCATGCGACGACGATGACAGAGCTCTTTTCAGCTGAAAAGGATCGAGATGGACCTAGAGGGGGGTGAATAGGTACAAATCCAAATTTTAATAATTACTTAGCAATTTTAGGCAAAAGTGCGGAATATGAGTGTAGGCCTAATAATTGCTACGACAAGGAGTAAGCTATTTAGAGTGAAGTAAGACAAGCGGTAAACAATAATCAAATACAAGTACGTAATAAGGATTAACACAAGTAGAGAGTTAGGGTTAGGAATAACCGAAACTCCAAGAGAGACAAGGATGTATCCCGATGTTCACTTCCTTGGAGGGAAGCTACGTCACCGTTAGAGGGGTGGATGTTACCACGAAGGCACACCAACGCCACGAAGGCTCACCCTATTCTCCCTTTGAGATAACTCCATGAAGGCGTTTCTCAACCACTAGTGGTAAGCCTTGAGGTGGCTTCCAAACCTTCACAAACTTTCCGGGGGAAATCACAATGGTTTGATTCCTCTCCGAAGACTCCTACCGCCTAGGAGTCTCCAACCTCCAAGAGTAACAAGATCACGGGGATTGCTCAAAACTTGCTCAAATCACAAATCACTTTGGTGGGAAGGGGGAGAGGGAGACGATCTATCTTTTGATTGGAACAACACTCAAAGGGACTCACAAATGCTCTTGGGATCTAGGATTTGGTGTAGACAAGAGTGAGTGAGAAGGTGTTCTTGGATGTATTCTAGCTGTGTGGAACACACTTTCACGAGGTGGGAGAAGAGTATATATAGTGGGGAGTGAGAAACAGCCGTTGGGGACACTTTAAGTCACACAGGGTCCGGACGTCCGACAGTTGCGGGAAGTCCAGGCGTCCGCGAGGGGTCGGACGTCCGACAGGGGTCGGTCGTCCGAGGCCTGTAGATATGACTGAAAACACTGTGAATTGAACAGCGACCGGACGTCCGGAGAAGACCGGACGTCCGGAGAAGACCGGAAATCCGAGTTATTCGACTCAACTTCTTCTGGTGGGAGGTTTCGGATTTCCGAAGGGGAACGGACGTCCGGCCCTGGGACGTCCGGAGAGAGCTGGAAATCTGAGTTATAGAGCTCATGTTCTTCTGGTGCAGGGCTCCGGATTTCCGAGGCTGGTCGGACGTCCGGCCCTGGGATGTCGGGAGGGAGCCGGAAATCTGAGTTATATGACTCACAAACTTCTGGTGGAGGGCTCCGGATTTCCGAAGCCTGCCGGTCGTCCGGCCCTCGGACGTCCGGAGGGAGCCGGACGTCCGAGGCAATAGACCTGTTTTGAGATAAGAACATAGTGGAGAATATGTGGTATTGGGTATGACAGTGAAGATGTGGTACGAGCAAGTTCATCGCAAAACCTGTGATCCCCTCTTAATAGTGTGGGATCCCTATACTCAATATCAGTAAACTCAAAAGAATAGTCTACATCATCTTTTGTTAATCCCGAGCTTTCCCGAAATATAAATCCCGATCTTCTCATACCACCTTTGGCACATAATTCTCAATCTACTAAAGTACTTGCCATCCTCAGATACACTCAACAAATAGGATTAGTTTCCTATGTATGTGTTGTCATTAACACGAAAAGTCGATTACGGCATAGCATGCACTTTCAATCTCCCCCCTTTTTGGTAGTTGATGACAACATATACATAGGTCTCAAAAAGATTTAACATACATTATAGTCTAGGAGATATTTAGTACGGAGCTCCCCCTTAGTATATGCATGATAAATATCGAAGCTCCCCTTTAATGTGTTTATCGAACATATAATGGATCAACATGTAAAGATAATAGATCATCATAGAAAGACAATAGATCATCATAGAAGTAGTGGAGCAAAACATAATAGTCTATGATGATATCATAGCAATCCATAGCAATCACAATCATTCATAAGTAGCCATACATGAGTTTATCCATTACATTAAATCTCCAAAGACTAAAAACTACGATACATTACTCCCCCTTTGGCACCAAGTACCAAAAAGGGAGGCACCAACAGCACCAACCACGCTCAGAGCTCGTCAGCATCATCATCAGCATCATCAGGCAAGCCACTGCCACCAGCCTCGTCAAGGAAATCAGCCCACTCAGGACCAGATGGGAAGCCAAAGTCAGTAGGAGGAGCAGCAGGAGGGGCCTCATCATCACTCACATCAAGAGCGCCCGAGGCTCTCAGACGAGCCTTGAGGGCATTCTTGGACGAGACTAAGCGAGAAACCACATCATGGGTTTGACCACACTGGAAAGAGACGGCCTTCATCATAGCAGAATGTGCCTTGCCAAGGAATTTGGCAATGCGACCGAGAGGAGCGGAGCTAGATGAGGGGGTGGCTGACCGAGCAGCCGTGCGGCGAGTGGATGTGGAGGATGAGGGGGTTTTCTAGGGAGCATAGTTATCCGCCATGTGAGCGGGAATGACCCACTTGCGATGTGTGTGAGTGACAGCCACAGAGAAATCAGCAACATGGTTAATAAGAGCCTGGATGAAGGGGGCATGAGGAAAGGCTCGCTTGTACTGAAAGCTAGCAAGCCGAATCTCATGCCAGAGAAAATGAGGCACATTAATTTTGCTCTTGGGGTGCTCGTACAAGTGAGACATGATGTCAATACAATAGCCACTGCAAGAACCCTTATCACCCATCTTGGGATAGATGGTGCGGATGAGACACTGAAAAATGATGAAGTAAGGTGAGCGCCAGATGGATACCTGGTTAAGGTCCTTCATGCGTTCATCCGCATCAAGCTCACTTAGTGGTTTGAGAAGATACCCACACGCGTCAATGGACTTGGGTGCATGGTTAGGATCATCCCTATGTATTTTGAAGCCGGAGTTGGGGAAACCAAGTGTGGCAACAAATGTATCATAAGAAGTTGTGAAGCGAACGTCAGAGGTGATCCAACTGACAGTGTGGTTTGGAGCAAAGTAGCATGTGGCATAGAACTGGTGAATGGCAGCAGCATTAAAGTCGCGATGAAAGGCAAACGGGGCGGCAAGCCCCGATGCCTCAATAAGCTCAATGGCACCCGGATATTTCGCCGGGTGCATGCGAATATGCTCGACATCTCTATAGAGATGAACAGATAAACCCTTAGGAACTATGACTGTGGTAAAAATGTCCGCCTGGACGTGTGTGCGGAAACGTGAGTCCGTAGAGTCACGTACGACAGCGTATGGATCAAGGTCGCGGCGAAAAGTGAGGTATGAAGCCGCGCCAAGTGTGGTGAAGTTCGTGATTGCACGACCTAAAGTAGCAGGGGGTTCTAGTGAGATGCGACGAGCTTCACCTGCGGGCTGGGCAGGAGGAGGTGGTGGAATGTAGGACGCCCTGCGAGTCCCGGGCTTTGGCTTGGACCTCCGATCGGCGTGCTGGTCAGCAAAGTCCTCGGCGGCAAGCTCCTCCTCGAAGTCGGGGTCATCACCATCAGACGACGAGGGGAGTTGTGGAGACGGAGAATGCCGGGCCGGAGAATGCCGGGCAGTCCGTTTGAAGGGACGGCGTGGCCCATCCAAGTCCAACCCCGTGCTAGGAGGGGCGCAAGATGATGAGCCAGCCACGTTCTTCCGAGTGGCGTGCTTTGTCTTCGGGATGGTGCACAATATCCTACGCGGATGAAAAAATCCCAAATAAGGAACGAACATGGAGACTTGGGAGAGAGAGGGAACCAAAACAAACATGAAGGGAACGGAGGAGCTACCTGTAGACGGATCCCGCGAAGGAAGAGGAGGAAGAATAGGAGGATCCGCGGAGGAGATCAGCCCGATCTCGAGTCTGGCGGCGCTGGCGGGAGCTCCTGGAGCTGGCGGCGGCGGCTGTAGGGGAGAAAAGGGGCGCGTGAGGGCTAGGGCAAAGCCCAGCCCAGCGCCCAGCTATTTATAGGCCCGATACGTCGGACGTCCGACAGTCGTCGGACGTCCGGAGGGGATTGTGGCGTCGGACGACCGACACTGGTCGGACGACCGGAAGGGGATTTGCCACCGGACGTCCGAGACATGTCGGACGTCCGAGAAGGAGGAGGAGGCAGAGGCTGATTCTGGATTTTTTGTTTTGATGATGAGATGATGACTTGCATGGTTTCTCACAAAAAGTACGAACATAGTTGCCTACAAACATTACATGTACTACTTGGAGACATAAATTGATTTATGCGTACTTTGTAAGCTTAAAAACAGAAAATTAAGACTCACTCCCCCTAAATGCATGCCCACATCAAGACACAAACATAATGTGAGTGTGTGTATGTGTGCAAGGTTTCAAGATATGTTGTCAAGCTCCAAGATACCAAGTTCACGCCTAAGTTGACAGAACCTAGCTACGCTAAGTGGCTTGGTGAAAATGTCGGCTAACTGCATGTCGGTACCCACATGGGTAATATCAATGTCACCCTTTTGCACATGGTCTCTCAAGAAATGATACCTAATATCAATATGTTTTGTGCGAGGGTGATCAATGGGGTTCTCGGAGATCTTTATGGCACTTCCATTATCACAGAGAAGAGGAACGTGTCGATACGTGATACCATAATCCTTTAGTGTTTGCCTCATCCATAGCAGTTGGGTTGCACAGCTTGCGGCTGCAATATATTCGGCCTCGGCCATGGAGAGAGAAACACAGTTCTGCTTTTTCGAGGACCAACTTACCAAGGAGCGTCCAAGAAACTAACATGCACCGGAAGTGGATTTCCGTCCCACTTTATCACCGGCCCAATCCGCATCGGAATACCCAATAAGATCAAACTTTGCATCCTTAGGATACCATAAGCCTAACTTTGGGGTGTGAACAAGGTATCTAAGAATATGCTTAACCGCCGTGTGATGGCTTTCCCTAGGGGAAGCTTGAAATCTAGCACATATGCCTACACTTAACATGATGTCCGGTCTAGATGCGCAAAGATAAAGTAGCGAACCAATCATGGAGCGGTAAGTAGATGGGTCAAAAGGAATACCGTTTGTGTCTTCATTTAGAACTACATCGGTGGCCATGGGTGTTTTCATTGGTTTAGCATTTGTCATATCAATTTTTTCAAGAATGTCCTTGAGGTACTTAGTTTGAGACAAGAAAATCCCTTCTTGAAATTGTTGTATTTGAAAACCAAGAAAGAACTTCAAGTCCGTGTTGAGTGACATCTCAAAGGTCTTGGTCATGGAAGCCGCAAACTTCTTGCATAAATGGATGTTAGGGGAACCAAAAATGATGTCATCTACATAGATTTGGCATAAGATCAAATCACCATTTTCCCTCTTAGTAAAAAGAGTGGGATCGATCACCCCCACCACAAAGCCATCATCGAGTAGGAACTTCTTAAGATGATCGTACCAAGCACGGGGTGCTTGTTTGGGGCCATACAGAGCCTTGTGAAGTTTATATACATGGTCTTTGTGGTGAAGGTCAACAAACCCAGGTGGTTGTGATACATATACCTCTTCTTGTAGAGGACCGTTAAGAAAAGCACTTTTCACATCCATTTGATGCAAAGTAAAACTATTGAAAGCAGCATAGGCCAATGAAATGCGAATGGACTCAAGACGAGCAACAGGGGCGAAAGTTTCACCAAAGTCCAAACCTTCAACTTGGGAGTACCCCTGTGCTACTAACCTTGCCTTGTTGCGTAGGACAGTCCCGTTCTCATCTTCCTTGTTCTTGAAAATCCATTTAGTTCCAATGACATTATGTTCCTCAGTTGGTCGTTCTACCAATGACCACACTTCGTTGCGTGTAAAACTGTTTAGCTCCTCTTGCATAGCAAGGAGCCAGTCATTATCACACAATGCATCCTGAACCCTGTGTGGCACGGTACTAGAGACAAACGAAAAGTGAGCACAAAATTTTGTTAATTGTTTACGATTCACTCTACCTTCCGACACGCCGGTGAGGATTTGATCAATATCAACACGACCGGCCACACGTGGCATGATGGAGGTCAGGGTTTCACGAGGTTCGACTTCGTTTCCATCATCAACATCCTCAACATATGGATCATTTATGTGCGAAGGAAGGTATTCCTCTTCGCGTTGCACCTGTTGAGGTTCATCATCAAACATACCCATACTTTGGTCTACCTCTTGAAGATCAACTTGTTCTTGAGTGTGATCAGGGTGAGAGACATGTTCTCCCACTTGATCCTCAACAACTGGCATGATGTGTGTGCTAGTATCTTGTGGAGGTACGGGCAGTGAACTGTCTTGAGGATGAGAAATACTCTCATCATCTTCATCATCATCATGGGGTCTTTGTTCCATGGGAAGAAGTGCACCTACACCCATGTTTAAGATATCTTGTGGGGAGTCTTCTTCACCTACATCATTTAGATCAACTTGCTCCCCATGGGAGCGGTTAAATTCATCAAACGTCACGTCACAGGTTTCTATAACACATCCAATGGATTTGTTGTAGACTCTGTAGGCGTGAGAGTTTGACCCATAGCCAACAAAAATCCCTTCAGTTGTTTTGGATTGAAATTTTCCTAACCGTTCCCGTTTGTTGAGGATGAAACACTTGCATCCAAACACACGAAAGTACTTAACATTGGGCTTGTTCCCAGTTAGGAGCTCAAATGGAGTCTTCTCCAATATTGATCGAAGGAAGAGCCGGTTTGATGCATGGCATGCTGTGTTGACGGCCTCAGCCCAAAAACTATGTGGTGACTTGTATTCGTCTAACATGGACCTTGCCATTTCCACAAGTGTCCGGTTCTTCCTCTGTGCCACACCATTTTGTTGAGGGGTGTAAGGTGCGGAGTACTGATGTTCAATTCCCTCATCACTAAGAAATTCTTCTAGGGTGTAGTTCTTGAACTCAGAGCCATTATCACTTCTTACTGCCTTGATGTCCTTGTCAAACTTCTGCTGGGCTTGTTTGGCAAAATCAATGAAGGTGATCTTCGTCTCGTCCTTGGACTTGAGAAAGAACACCCACGTATATCTTGAGTAATCATCAACAATGACTAGGCCATACTTTTTCCCTCCAAGACTTGCCCATGAAGGAGGCCCAAACAGATCCACATGAAGGAGCTCTAATGGCCTCGAAGTGGATACAATGTTCTTGGATGGATGTTTTGATTGATGTTGTTTCCCAGCTATGCATGCACTGCACACACGATCTTTCTTAAAAGATACATTTGTTAGTCCAAGGATGTGATTGCCGTTTAAGAGATTTTGAAGATTTTCATGCCAACATGGGCGAGCCGGCGATGCCACAGCCATCCCATGTCGGCCTTGGCCATTAGACAAGTTGTATGGAACGTGCTCTCTTTCGAGAAATCAACCGTGTAAAGGTTGCCATCCAACTCTCCAACAACGGCCACTTCGAGAGTGTCTCTCTTAAAGACTTTCACATCCATTAGTCCAAATAATGTGTCATAACCGACGGAAGCCAATTGGCGAACTGAAAGTAAATGATATTGAAGAGATTGGACAAGCATGACATTTGCAATAGACATGTCATTAGTGATTGCAACCTTGCCCAACCCAATTACCTTCCCTTTCGACCCTCCACCAAATACAATGCTCATGTATGGTCGAATGGCTTGCATGAAGTCATAGAGCAAGTTACTATCTCCGGTCATATGATTGGTGCATCCACTGTCGATCACCCATTTGGCTCCTCCGGAGAAAACAGCCTGTAACGAATTAAGACTTGGTTTGAGGTACCCATTTTGTCATGAGGCCTTTCACATTAGTTACAAGAGTCTTAGGGACCCAAATAGCATAGAATCGGAATGCATTACAGGGACCAACGAATTTAGCATAGTCCTCTCCTTCTTTTGATTTGCGTAGTACATAGGATGGAGGCATGAATTCGGTTGTCTTGTTGTGAGTAGGCAAACCCCTAGTGGCCGATCCACTCACAACCTTACCTTTCTCCTTGTGTCCCTCTCGTACAAATATTTCTTTAAGCGGAGTGGTACACTTGAAGGAGATACACTTTTCTTGGCAGTGCTTGGGTTGAACCAAGCCCTTCCTTGGCGAAGCCTCCATTGTGTCGACTTAAGATCTCATTGAGAGTCTTTTGTCCTTGTGCACATGTCATGAGACCTCTGTCTAACTGTTGCCTTTAGCGAACAGTTCTCCTCAAGGATAGATGTCAGTTCACTACTAGAGTTAGTAGTGCAGGTATCAACATTAATGATAGGTGAGGAGTAGGCCTTAGCTAGAGTGTCAAGATAAGTAACCTTAAGTGCCTCAAAGCTCTTTGTAAGAACAGTGAGTTTCTCTTCCTTGTCTTTGAGAGACAAGGATAGACGCTCACAGTCCTTAGAAAGGGAAGCATGAGAGTTCACAAGTTGGTTTTTTATCATTTAGTAATTCTTTGCACACAGATTCAGCCTTTTTCAAGGAGGCAAGATCATTAGCATGTTTATCAAGGTTTTCACCTACTTTTGAGCATAGTGCATCATTTTGTGCTTCCTCATACAAGACTTTCTGCTCAAGGATTTCATTTATTTCCTTCTCCTCAGTGACGAGGGTTTCGAGTTCCTTGATGGTATTGGTGTGCTTACTCACCATTTCCATAAGTATGTGAAACATAGTGAGCTTCTTTCCTTTAAGAGAGCACATAAATTTGTTTATTTTAGCAAACATGGGATGGTCTAAGTCATTATCCTCATAGTGATCTTCCGCATCAAGATACTCATCAGATGGAGTAGAAGCTAGACTGAAAGAGTTTAACTCTGGAGTTACCTTAACCTTATCATGGGAGCTTTGGTCTTCCTCATCTCCCATGGCAGTCTTTGCCATCAAACACTTGTGAGCGTTGCCCTTGTAGTCCTTCATATAGTTGTAGTGAACAACATCACCACTTTTGTTGACTAGCCTCAAGGTGTTTTGTGTATCCTGAGCTACTCCGGCAACTCCACCAACATCTTCTGGATCTGATTCTTCTTGTGCAACCATTGCTCTTCCATCTATGCTCTTGAACTTGGAGTTCATAGGGTTTGGCAACTTCTTCTTTACAAAAGTCTTTGGAAACCTTGGTTTGTCTTCTCTCTTCTCATAAGGGCAGTCATTGGAGAAGTGGTTGGTTTCCTCACAGTTATAGCATTTCCTTACCTTCTTCTTTGGGAATCTTCCCTTGAACTTTCCTGCACTGAACTTCTTTACAAAGAGAGCAATGTCCTCATAAGATGGACTTTCATCAGAGTCAACGTCATCACCATCTTCGCAGTCATCATCACCCTCTTCTTCTTCACTTTCTTCTTCGTCACATTCATGCTTGGCTTTCAAAGCAAGATTGATTTTGATGTTGAAGTGCCATGCATGGCAAGGTGCTTTGTTGCATTTTCCTTTGACTCTTCAAATAATTGGAAAGTGGATATGATGTCATCTGGAGTCATTTCTTTGAACCCATGGTGCTGCCTCATGTCCCATACCATTTGATGGTGATACGGAGCAAGAGCATGAAGTAACTTGTCCACAAGAAATCTCTTGGTCAGATTGAAACCATCTTGCGTCTTGTCACAGTCACATGACTCAATGTCTGCGGCGAGAGTCATGAGCCGTTCTAGTAGTTGCTTGGGAGATTCACCCTTTTCCATACAGAAATTCTGTAATTGCCCCTTGGCAATTTCATATTGAGCAAGCCGAAGAGTGGAGGTACCGGTCTTGGTCCTTATAATGCTATCCAACAGTTCCTTGGCACTTGTGATGTGAATGTAAGGTCTTCGTTGCTTGTCATTCATTCCTTTTCTTATGCACATGATCGCAGTGTCATTGAGATGCTTGTCATAAGTTTCTCTGGGAGTGAGGCACCTTGGATCTACAGGATTGTACCCATGGTCCAGGATGTCCAACATCTCATCATTGGCGTACCTAAGATGATCCTGCATACCAACTCTCCACAAAGCAAAATCGGAATTGTCATCAAGCAAGGGAGGTTTTCCTCTAGGATTGTACTTAGGTTTCTCAATTTGAGATCTAGCATAAAGCCATGGAACACTGGTTTGGTTCCTTTCCGGAGGTTGTTGGCCAAATGAAGTACCGTGCACATGTGGCCCTGAGGCCCTCGGGGACGTGGTTGTCCCCGTGGTTAGTGATGCTAGTCTCATTTGGATCATGGCCTCAAGAGAAGCATCATGCTCCTCTTTTTGCTTGGCAAGGGTCCGTTCCAGGTACTCAGAGGTGAAAGACTTGACTTCCGAGGAAGTCCCGTCCCTCTGCACTGGAGCTACCGTAGCTGGAACCTTGTCCATCTCGCTCTAGGGCGGTTAAGCCACAAGAATAGAGCACGAGGCTCTGATACCAATTGAAAAGGATCGAGATGGACCTAGAGGGGGGGGTGAATAGGTACAAATTCAAATTTTAATAATTACTTAGCAATTTTAGGCAAAAGTGTGGAATATGAGTGTAGGCCTAATAATTGCTACGACAAGGAGTAAGCTATTTAGAGTAAAGTAAGACAAGCGGTAAACAGTAATCAAATACAAGTACGTAATAAGGATTAACACAAGTAGAGAGTTAGGGTTAGGAATAACCGAAACTCCAAGAGAGACAAGGATGTATCCCGATGTTCACTTCCTTGGAGGGAAGCTACATCACCGTTAGAGGGGCGGATGTTACCACGAAGCCACACCAACGCCACGAAGGCTCACCCTATTCTCCCTTTGAGATAACTCCAAGAAGGCGTTTCTCAACCACTAGTGGTAAGCCTTGAGGTGGCTTCCAAACCTTCACAAACTTTTCGGGGGAAATCACAATGGTTTGATTCCTCTCCGAAGACTCCTACCGCCTAGGAGTCTCCAACCTCCAAGAGTAACAAGATCACGGGGATTGCTCAAAACTTGCTCAAATCACAAATCACTTTGGTGGGAAGGAGGAGAGGGAGACGATCTATCTTTTGATTGGAACAAAACTCAAAGGGACTCACAAATGCTCTTGGGATCTAGAATTTGATGTAGACAAGAGTGAGTGAGAAGAAAGGTGTTCTTGGATGTATTCTAGCTGTGTTGAACACACTTTCACGAGGTGAGAGAAGAGTATATATAGTGGGGAGTGAGAAACAGCCGTTGGGGACACTTCAAGTCACACAGGGTCGGGACGTCCGACAGTTGCCGGAAGTCCGGGCGTCCGCGAGGGTTCGGACGTCCGACAGGGGTCGGTCGTCTGAGGCCTGTAGATATGACTGAAAACACTGTGAATTGAACAGCGACCGGACGTCCGGAGAAGACCGGAAATCCGAGTTATTTGACTCAACTTCTTGTGGTGGGAGGTTCCGGATTTCCGAAGGGGAACGGACGTCCGACCCTCGGACGTCCGGAGAGAGCCGGAAATCCAAGTTATAGAGCTCATGTTCTTCTGGTGCAGGGCTGTGGATTACCGAGGCTGGTCGGACGTCCGGCCCTCGGATGTCCGGAGGGAGCCGTAAATCCGAGTTATATGACTCACAAACTTCTGGTGGAGGGCTCCGGATTTCCGAAGCCTGCCGGTCGTCCGGCCCTCGGACGTCCGGAGGGAGCCGAACGTCCGAGGCAATAGACCTGTTTTGAGATAAGAACAGAGTGGAGAATATGTGGTATTGGGTATGACAGTGAAGATGTGGTACGAGCAAGTTCATCGCAAAACCTGTGATCCCCTCTTAATAGTGCGGGATCCCTATACTCAATATCAGTAAACTCAAAAGAATAGTCTACATCATCTTTTATTAATCCCGAGCCTTCCCGAAATATAAATCCCGATCTTCTGAGACCACCTTTGGCACATAATTCTCAATCTACTAAAGTACTTGCCATCCTGAGATACACTCAACAAATAGGATTAGTTTCCTATGTATGTGTTGTCATTAACACCAAAAGTCGATTAGGGCCATAGCATGAACTTTCATCAGCGCCTCCACGACAGTTATCCTGGGAGATGGGGCCACGGCCTCGTTCTAGAACTGCCCCTGGACAGGTTCGGGGGCGCTAAAGGCGGCATACCCGACGCTCTTCAAGCACTCCCGTAGAAAAAATAGGACTGTAAAAGAGGCGCTACAAGGCAACACATGGATAGCCGACCTTGCGCACGGAGACACCACGCACCTTTGGGCGAATGTCCTCCGCCTGCACAGGTGGATTCAGGACACGGACGTCCAGCTCATAGAGCACACAAGTGACAAAATCAAAGTGGAGACATGAGGCCTCGGGGCTTTACACTGCTAACTCAGTGTATAAAGCTCAATTCCTAGGAAGCACATGATCAGAAATTAGCAAGTTTATATGGGAAACTTGGGCACCGCAAAGACTCAAGATATTCACATGGCTGCTGGACAAAAATAGGCTATGGTGCGATGACAGATTGCAAAGGAGGGGATGGCAAAACGGTTACTTCTGTCAGCTATGCCTCAGAAATCTAGAATCAGCGGCTCATCTTTTCTGGGAATGCAAGGTGGCAACAACAGTCTGGATGGAGGCGGCGTCTCGCACCGGATGTGCCTCACTAAGCCCAACAATTTGGACACACAAAAAATCCACCAGAGAGATCATTTCCAAGATGATAAGCAAGGCAAGACGGGAGTACAAAAGAGGCACCAGAACAATGACCGTGCTGATCCTGTCAGAAATTTGGAAGGAAAGAAATGAGTGCACTTTCAGAAACAAAACAGCAAGACGAGCAAATATATCCACCTCCATCACAACAACGCTAGAGTTTTGGAGGCAAGCAGGAGCAGTTTTACTTGAGCACCCGTTTGAGGAACTAACGTGAGGAGTTCGGCGCCTGTAGCATGCTACCTTTTTTTCCTCTTCTTTTTCGGAAGTTTTTCCTGTTGTGTCTTTGATTTTCTGATCAGCCCCCCCCCCCCCCCTTATTTTGTATTCCCGCCCTGCTATCTTCTATTCCAATATATGCCAGCCATCAGCTGGATCTTAAAAAAAAAATCAAGTCTGGAAGTTTCCCAAAACAGAAGCTGTACTCCCGATTAAATGAGCCGGCCCATGGAAACAGGCTCGTAGACACCGCTTACAAATAATGCGTTTAGCGGCGCTGAAGGCGCTAATTTGGAGTTCATCTATATAGTGTCCTTCTAGAGCTATGTCCAAACCACTAATTGACGTAACGATTACTCTAATCTCTCGAGATTATCATAAATGGAATTTTTTCTTTTTTTTACATCCATATTTTCAAAAAATATGTATTCCTTAAACCGTGTGTCCAAATCACAAACTGTTTTTATCGTTAGATTTCTCGCGTCGAAATTTTCAAAACTACTCCCTCCGTCCAAAAATAAATGTCACAAATTTAATACTAAGTTAATACAAATTTTGTGCTAAATCAGCTATACTTATTTTGGGACGCATGGAGTAGACCTCATGTTGATAGATTTTGATAAACCTTTTTTTCACAAAAAAACAAGACAAAAAAATTTGACGCAAAAACCGTGCCTCTCATGGAAGGGAAAAACACGTTTCTTTTCATTTACCGAGAGGCATAATCGTGCTTCTCGCTATGCAAACCTATATCTCTCGCGAAAGCAAAAACATGTGTGTCACAAAAGAAAAGAAAAACAATAGAAAACACATTTTTTTCTAGAGGCATGGCCATTCCTTTCACAAAACAAAAACGCGTCTCTCGCGGAAGCAAAACCATGCCTCTCGTGGAAGAAAAAAAAATCTGTTTTTTTCGTTTTTGAGAAGCACGACCATGCCTCTCGCGAAATCAAAACCGTGCCTCTAGTGAAAGAAAAAAACCCAAAAATGAAATTTTTTTCGTTTACGATCGCGAAAACAAAACAATGCCTCTACCGAAAGAAAAATAAAAAAAAACAAAAAACATGTTATTTCCGTTTCCGAGAGGGACGAGCGAGCCTCTCGCGTAAGCAAAATCATGCCTCTCGGGAAAGAGAAAGCACACTCTTTGAGAAAAACGAAAGAAAACGCGTGATAAACCGGAACGCTGAAAAATTGCGTCCAAAAGCTAAGAAAGACTGATGATAAACTGGAACACTGAAAAAACACACCTAAAAAGTTGAAAACACGTATGGAAAAAGAAACAAAAAATTTAGAGGAAACGCTTAGAGCGCGGCACGTGACGGCATACCTCACCATGGGCAGCCCGCCCCGGACGGTTCGAAAAATCTCAGGCCGGGTCGGGCCTAAACTTGCAATCGGGTCGGGCTCATGCCTGGAATTTATGCCCAGTGGTCGGGCCGGACCGGGATTGGGCTTTAGCAATATCGGTTTTAAGTCGGGGTCGGGCCAGGCCAATCCAGCCCAGTCATGCTTTTCGGGCTAGGGCCGGGCTTGGGCCCAGTATTCAGGCCCGGCGATCGGGCCGGGAAGGGCTCGTGCCCGGGTTATCAGCATCGAGCTTTTTTTGGCCCGGCCTGTAACCCGTCCCGACCCTAAGAATGCCCGGGCATAAATGACAACGGTTGAGAATGCGCCAGGTAACAACGTGGAAAAGTGATCATTGAAAGGTTTCTAAAAAAGCGTTTCTTAACTAGTTGTTCTCCTTGGAAATCCATATTCGCCGCTCATTGCGTCTAAATGTAGAGGCTTCGCACAGGGCTCCCACCTAGTGTTTCGTAATGTGACGGCCCATTTACATGGCAATAGCTCCGGTTTTGGGAACCTTCTAGAGGTTTCCTACCGTTTTTTCCGGTTTTGGGAACTTTGTAGAAGATTCCCTGAAATGGTTTTTTTGTTTTCTTTTTTCTTTATTCTTTTTTGTTTCATTTTTTTTCTGTTTTTGTTTTAGAAATATTTTGGATTTTTTATAAAATGTTGCGAAATTTGAAAAAATGTTTTGGAATTTAAATAAATGTTTCGGAATTTAAAAAATGTTCCAGAATTTCAAAAATATTAAGGAATGTTCCTGAATTTGAAAAAATGTTCGGGAATTTAACAAAATGTACCAAAATTTTAAAAAATGTTCTGCTATTTTTATTAAAATGTTTCGAATTTTCAAAAGAAATGTTCCAAAATTTGAAAACTGGTTCGAAAATTTGGAAAATGTTCCGGAATTTGAAAAAATGTTTCGAAATTTTTAAAAATGTTCCGAAATTTGAAAATTGCTCAGGAATTTACGAAAAATGTTCCAGAATTTGAAAATGGTTCCAAAATTTAGAAAATGTTCAGGAATTTACAAAAAATGTTCCAAAATTCGAAAAAAATGTTCCAGATTTGATTTGTTTTTCCAAAATTTGAAAAATGTTCCGGTATTTTGAAAATATATTCTGATATTTCAGATTTTTCAACTTCTGGTCGCTAATTTTTGTTTTTGTGGTCTTCACATTCGCTGCGGGTAGCTAAATTGGGCCGGCCAGTTGAAGCGACCCCCTGTGCATCATCTCGGCAGTTGCCGTAACGAGCGGCACATAGGAGGTCCCTTTCTCCTTAACCGCAATGATAAAAGCTGGTACTTGTGTGCGTGACTGTGGGCCGGGGCCCAATGAGGTTTGTCGCACGCTAGATATCGTTCACTAATTTCCAGAAAAAGAAAAAGGGCCATGATGTCGAGCACATCGTCGTTTACTGCAAAGACGAACATTGATAGCTAAGGCCGTTGACTGTCAAAAAATGACGAACTCAAGATAGTCTTGAATTTTTGAGAATTTCGTATATTTGACAAACATAGTCATGATATTAATAAAATACATTTGTTAAAATAGTTAATGAATTTGAAATGTGGTTCAAGAATTTAACTTTTTGCTAATTCAATTTTTTTTACGAAATCAAAAAAATCCTCATGAGTTAAAAGTATAAAGGATTACGAATACAAAAAAAGTTACTGCCTCTCATCAATATTGCATGTCGTTCAGATGGATGTATATTTAGAAGTATTTCATTGTTAGATGCATATGTTTGAGCGACAAGTAACATCGATCGAAGGGAGTACCAAATTTGAAAAAGTTGAAAATACAGAAAAGGTTCAAGAAATCGAAAACAAATTCGTAAAATTTGAAAATCATGAATTTGTTTTTTCTTTCAAATTTTAAGAAAGTTCAGAAATTTGAAAAGATTGACTATTTTTCGCAAGAAAAAGAAAACAAAAAGGAACGAATGGAAAACAAAGAAAAAATAAGTACGAAAATGGCAGGAAAAAATAAAAAATTAAAACCAATGTCAAAGCTTAGCTTCGCAAAATTGCAATAGAAATCCTGCTAGAGTGCGTTTAATTGGACCGGGTCATAGAAACAGGTTCGTAGGTGTCGCATACGAATAATAAGTTAAACAGCGATGAAGGCGCTAAATAGGAGTTGGCCTGTATAGAAGGTCTGGGGAATAAGAAAAACCTTGAATTTTGATTTGCAAAAAAGAAAGTGAAATGTGGACTTTGAGGATGAACAAATACATATACTAAAAAGTCCTCCATTTTCCTTTTCTTTAGCTCTCATTTTAACGTGCTCCGACCTGAAGGTTGAAACCGAATATGTATATGTATATATCTCTAGGTATATGTATATATTTTTCAGAATATGTTGACACTGAAAAGTTTAAATTTTAAAGTTTTCAAGTTAACGCTTCTATGGAGCTTGGTCTCCATTGACTTTTTGATGATTTTTTAGAAACAAAGTACTAACGCATTCACTCCTATGCACATATGCACATGCATCCAACCCTAGTGACTATTTGAGAGATTGAACCGACAATTTTTGAGATTGGCAATGGAACCACATGCGTCTCTCGTAGTTGATATGAACGTCAGTTTTCATTGAAAGGGCATGGTTGGAAGACCAATACTCCCTCCATAAACTAATATAAGAGCGTTTAAATCACTATTACTTATATTAATTTACGTAGAAAGTATAAATTTAGTAAAATACAAGCACCCTTACCAAATTTAGGACTTGGCATGGATGTACTGATTCCACCGTTCAAGCACTAGCCATATGTGCTATGCTAAGCTTGCTGATATATACTTTTTTGAACCGGGCAACCCCTTTTCCATTACTCACATAACGGAAATACAAGTCTTAAACATCCAAAAAGGAAACCAGAAAAAGGGCTGCGAATTCAGAGCATTCCTGGGAAACCTACACATAGACACTCGTCATCGAGCAATCTATCGTAGGGCAAAAATCCAAGAACACCCGTAACACGCATAAAAACCACTACCAAGTTTGAAGAAACAAGTTTGCTAAAAAAAACCATTACACAGGTCTACGCCTCAGATAACTCCTCATATGGGAGATCATCAACCAGAAGTACTTATCGCCAGCAACACCAAACATCAGCAGCCATCTTCTGGGGCCGCGCATATCCTCAACATATTTGACGCGTTCATCTTCAGCATCTTTGCGCCCCTCTCCATCGCCAGCTTATCATCCCCTGTAAGGAGTCCTGCCCAATACGTCAGGAATCCACAAGTAGAATAGACCACATCAAAAGGAGACCTCAACTTTTTCCTCTCAAACGTCGCGCTATTGCGGCAGTTCCATAGTGCCCAGCAAACAACAGCTAAACCAAAAGTATAAAATCTGGCACCATTCGGCATGTAAGTAAAACACCAAGCATAAAATTGCCACAAATTATCAGGGCCATTACTGGTCCCCAGCATACACCCTACTGTTCTCCAAACCACTCTAGCCACAGGACAGGAGAAACACAAATGTTGTGAAGTCTCCCTTTCTGAGCAAAAAGAACATCTAGGGTTACCTTTCCATTTCCTCCTATTCATCACATCTCTTGTGAGAATAGCATCCTGAAATAACTGCCACAGGAAAATTTGAATTTTAAGAGGTAATTTTGCACTCCACATCCAGTGGAAATCACAACCAGCAATATTATTCTCCAAATGCTCATATATAGATTTAGTAGAAAACCTTTTTCCAAATTTCCATCTAATCTGGTCCGGATCATCACTTAAAACCCACTGATCTACCACCGCATTCAGCTCTGCCAATTGGCCCGCCAGAATAGGTGTCAGTTGTCTCCTAAATAGATCACCTCCCTCCCATGTTTTGTAATCCCTCACAGTAATATCCTGATTATTACAAATAGAAAACAGATCCGAATACACACTCTTTAAAGGGGGAGTATCATTTACTGAATCATGCCACAATCTAGTTACATTACCAGATCTCAAAGTCACCTCTCTACAAGCCATATAATGCGGCTTAACTTTCGTAATAGCCTTCCAAATAGGAGAATCAGAAAACTTGCTGGAGATAGATGTCACATCAACTCTCCTAAAATACTTAGCCTTAATCACATCTTGCCACAACCCTTGTTGTGTCTCTAACTTCCACCACCATTTGACTAATAAGCTCACATTCTGCTTATGCAAGTCTTTCACCCCCAGGCCCCCTTTTTTCTTGGACCTACAAATACGATCCCACCTAACAAGATGATATCTCTTGTTTCCCTCAAATTCCCGCCAAAAAAATTTCTTCCTGTACTTATCCAGTTTATATATCACCATCTTAGGAAGCAGAAACATAGCCATATAGTAATACACTATGCTAGTTAAAGATGAATTCATCAGGATCAACCTGCCCCCTGAAGATGCTGCATTCCCAATCCAGGCTTCACAACATTTACGAAACTTTTCATCTAAATACAACCAGTCAATACTCCTGAGACTGGATCCACTCACAGGGACTCCTAAGTATTTCATAGGGAAATGACCTATCTGACAGTTGAACATGTCAGCATAAGTATTCATAATAATGTCATCCCCACCCACACAGAACACCTCACTTTTCTCAAAATTGATTTTCAAACCTGACATCATCTCAAAAATATATAACAAGAGTTTCATATTAACAGCAGCATTGATATCATGCTCAAAACAAATAACAGTATCATTTGCATACTGCAGAATAGCCACCCCATCTTCAACCAGATCAGAGGCCAGACCAGTAATCAATTTCTCCTTCTGAGCATTTCTTACCATTTTAGATAGGGCATCCACAACAATATTGAACAAAAAGGGGGAAAAAGGGTCCCCTTGTCTAACCCCTTTATGACTCTGGAAGTATGGGCCTTTCTCATTATTCAACTTGATACAAACTGTGCCCTCATATAATTTTTTTTAATCCAACCACACCAAGTTTCTCCAAAACCCCTGTTTTTATGACATTCCAAAAGGAACTTCGAGTTGATCTTATCATAAGCTTTTTCAAAATCCAGTTTTAGGACTACACCACATTTCTTCTTCCTCTGAGTATGATGTAAAATCTCATGCAAGGTAAGGATACCATCCATAATATTTCTATGCTTAATAAAAGCATTTTGATGTCTACTAATTAGCACATCAGAGTAAAGAGCCACCCTGTCATTTAGGACCTTAGTAATCAGCTTATATGGACAACGAAGCAAACAAATAGGTATGTATTATTGGATCTTTTTAGCTCCATCCAATTTAGGAAGCAGGGTAATTATCCCATAATTCAAACGAGCCACATCTAACGAATTATTATGGAACGCATCAAACAGTCTCATCAAATCTTTTTTAACAAACTCCCAACAGTGTTTATAAAATTCAACAGGGATATTATCTGGACCTGGAGCTTTATTACTTTCCATAGAAAATAAGGCTTTCTTAACCTCCTCCTCCATAAATCTCCCAGTGATAAATTCATTATCTTCCATACCAATTTTCTCCCCACTGGACCAAGTATTAGGGTCCAGGTGGAACAAGTTCCCATCCGCAGGACCAAAAAGCTCTTTGTAAAAGTCTGTTGCATGTCTCAAAAGATTTTGGGTCCCCTCAATTACCACATCTCAATTAACCAAAGAATGTATAATATTTTTCCTCTTTCTACCATTAGCCACTCTATGAAAAAAAGCAGTATTACGATCCCCTTTTAACAACCATCGCTCACTAGATTGCTGGAGCCAAAAAATCTCATCATTATAAAGAATCTCATTATATTCAGCATACAATGCAGTTCTTTGTTCATAAATCTCAGGCTCCAAAGGTCCAATCTCTTCCATCTTTTCAATATCTTCCAACTCTCTTTTAATCTCATCTTTTCTTTTCCTACTATGACCAAACCTGTTTGATCCCCACCCCTTAAAATATTTCTTGATACGTTTCAATTTAATATTGAGAATATCAATAGGATCCTCTGCCCTAACAGCCTGATCCTAGATACTCTTGGCCTTAGGAAAAAATTCCTCATTCTTAAGCCAAGATAGCTCAAATCTAAAATCTCTCTGCCCCTGAGCAGTTCTCATCTCCATCCCAGTAGATAACAGTAAAGGATTATGATCAGATACCTCCCTCACCAGCTTATGAACACAGACCAAAGGATACATATCTTCCCACTTAAAACTCATCAAAACCCTATCTAATTTTTCCAAAGTAGGGTGACGTTGTTTATTAGTCCATGTATACTTCCCTCCTCCCATATCAATCTCTCTTAGGCCCAGGGAGTTGATAACATCATTAAATTTCGCCACAAACTTAAGATTGCCATGTTTTATATTCTTCTCCTGCACCCCTCTAATGATATTAAAGTCTCCCCCAATGATGTAAGGGACATCAATGTTACTACAGGTGGCAAGCATTTCATCCAGGAAATCATCTTTATGATCATCATGCGCCGCACCATATACCACAACCAGCACCCAGATACACTTGTTTCTAACATCCAAAACATGAGCCTGCAACATAAAGTTCCCCAGCGTCCACGAAATCAATTCCAGATTCTCTTTTTTAACCCCACAAAGGATACCTCCAGATCTCCCTACTGAGGGTAACCAATTCCAAACAAAAGAGCCCCCAGGATCCACTCTACTTAGATACTTGACAGGAAACTCCTCTTTCTTGGTTTCTTGAAAACCAACAAAATCTAGAGAATGATCTTTAATAATATCAGCAAAACAGGAAGCCATCCCTTTCCTACCTGCCCCTCTACAATTCCAAAAGACCCCTTTCATATAACACCTTTAGAATTTTTCCCCCTCTGGGGCCCCTCTTAGGAATCTCATTAGGGGCACCCCTCTTCTGATCCAAGGATACACCATTCTTCTGACTCCTAGTAACAGGTCTAGCTATCACCACAGGTTTCTTAATTCTATTTTTCTTTCTAGATCTCACAACAGTAAAATCATCTTCCCCCAAATTACCTTCTTCCATCCATCCCAACTCCAAAGGAGTAACTACCCCATTAGTATTAATCACAGATATATTATTAACATCTTCCTCACCTTCCACTACATCCTCTCTTTCCACCCTAGCATTATTATTTCTAAAGTTCTCCAATTCCCTAATAATATCAATATTAACAAAATCATTATCAGGAATAATCACCCCCATCTTAGAAGCAACTAACATCATCTCTTGGTTGGATAAAGCATCAAAAGAGTTGTGAGCATGTAGTGTACCTTCTGCATTCCTTTTCCTGACAGCAGCAGCAGCCTTCACCCGCACATCCTCCATCTTGCTCTGCACATTACGAAGACTGAATCTCAAATTTTCCTCAGTAGCCAAAGGAGGAGTAGGGATCACCTCCACTTCCACAGCATTGTCAGGATATTCCACCATATATTCCACCTTTCCAGTATCACATCCCTCCTTCTCAGCATCAACAGGATTCACCTGAGGAGCAACTCTCACCACATCAGCAAAGGATTTCATTTCACTCATAGGAGATTTCATTTTTTTGCTCAAATCACCATCAGGAATATCACCACTTACAAGTTTTTCATCTTCCATGAATTCCATAGCCATAGAATCAATTAACAGAGAAGTATGCAAGGACACATCAGATTCTATGCTCTCTTGGGATTCCTGGATTTGTTCTTTTTTACCTCCAGCATACTCATTCTCATTTTTTTCCTCCACAAATTTCCTGGGACTATTATCAATTCTAGGTTTTTTATTTTTATTATCATCAACATCCTCCTTTTTTCCTTATCCATGTGTTTACCAGCATTAAGGATGGATTTACCACGATTAGGATCTCTAACCAGGATAAAAATGCTCCCCCAGAACAGCCTCAGCCACAGGTGGGATCTCATCCACACTCCTGCAACCAATTTTAACTCTAGCAGAGGCAGGACGATGTAAGGTAGCATAATCAATTTCCAAGGGGACACCAATCAAGGAAGCCACATAAGCCATGTTTCTTTCACTTCTCTTGTCCAGAGGCACATTACTAACTTTAACCCATGCTACCTCCATCACTCCCTTAGAACCAACCGCAGAAGACCATTTAGTAACACTCACAACAGCACCACTAGTTTTAAGTACAATGCGGCCCACATAACAAATTTGCGCAACAGCTCTAGGATTAGGAAATCTCACTACAAACACTCCTGGTCCGATGGCATGAGCAGAACACCTCCACCCAGTGGCATGATAATCATTCAAATCTAGCTCCATCTGCCTAGTAGATGTCTCCCCCTCAACTATACTCACAACAATATTGTTAGATCTCTCTTTCATCAAATTTGCAGAACATGAATCATGTATGTAATAGAACCCCTGCCCCCTAGTTTGAAACGCACACATAGACGCAGCACAACTCCAAGGAAGAAATTCACAGCAAACAGAAGCTAGATGCCCCAATCGGCCACATCTCTCACAGAATGCTTGAGCACAAAACGCAGGAGCGTGTTCTCGAGACTTGCATATGGGGCATGGATCATGAGCACTGGAAGGGTTTACCTGATTAGGTTTAGGGCCTTGATTCCGACGCAGAGGTGTGGAGATCTGACGCTCTGTTCCCTCACCATCAGATCCAGAGGACCCCTGGCTCTTGGGAACCCAGATCCCACCCTCAGCCGTCTGCTTCCCCAGCGCAGCCTCCTCCCAGCGCGATGTATCATCAGATCCAGAGGCGACATTCGATGTAGAGGAGTTGTTGTTGCCGCTGTCGTCCCGCTTCCAGGAGAACTTCCGGTCACCACCACGACCGCCGCCCCGTCCAGGAGCAGGACCAGGGCCCCGTGCCCCACGACCAAGATCCCCCCGTCGGCCACCACGAAACCCTCGGTCTCCATCTCCCATCGTCGAAGGAGACGCGGTCACCGCCGCAAAGGAGCGTGGATCACCCCCGATTTTCCCTCTCCACCATCCAAAGGATTCACTCTCGCTCGATCTAGGGTTTCTCGACGGCGCCGACCAGAAGTGGGAGAACGCCTCCTCTAGGTCAAGCCGCGGTGCGGTTCGGGGTCTTATTGTTGGGGAACGTCGCATGGGAAACAAAAATTTTCCTACGCGCACGAAGACCTATCATGGTGATGTCCATCTACGAGAGGGGATGAGTGATCTACGTACCCTTATAGATCGTACAGCAGAAGCGTTAGAGAACGCGGTTGATGTAGTGGAACGTCCTCACGTCCCTCGATCCGCCCCGTGAACAATCCCGCGATCAGTCCCACGATCTAGTACCGAACGGACGGCACCTCCGCGTTCAGCACACGTACAGCTCGACGATGATCTCGGCCTTCTTGATCCAGCAAGAGAGACGGAGAGGTAGAAGAGTTCTCCGGCAGCGTGACGGCGCTCCGGAGGTTGGTGATGATCTTGTCTCAGCAGGGCTCCGCCCGAGCTCCGCAGAAACGCGATCTAGAGGAAAAACCGTGGAGGTATGTGGTCGGGCTGCCGTGGAAAAGTTGTCTCAAATCAGCCCTAAAACCTCTGTATATATAGGTGGGAGGGAGGGGGGCCTTGCCTTGGGGTCCAAGGACCCTCAAGGAGTCGGCCGAGCCAAGGGGGAGGACTCTCCCCCCCCCAAACCGAGTTGGACTAGGTTTGGTGGGAGGGAGTCCCCCTTCCTTCCCACCTCCTCCCTTTTTTTTCCTTTTCCTCTTGATTTTTCTTCTCTTGGCGCATAGACCACTTGTGGGCTGTCCCACCAGCCCACTAAGGGCTGGTGTGTCGCCCCCAAGGCCTATGGGCTTCCCCGGGGTGGGTTGCCCCCCCCCCCGGTGAACTCCCGGAACCCATTCGTCATTCCCGGTACATTCCCGGTAACTCCGAAAACCTTCCGGTAATCAAATGAGGTCATCCTATATATCAATCTTCGTTTCCGGACCATTCCGGAAACCCTCGTGACGTCCGTGATCTCATCCGGGACTCCGAACAACATTCGGTAACCAACCATATAACTCAAATACGCATAAAACAACGTCGAACCTTAAGTGTGCAGACCCTGCGGGTTCGAGAACTATGTAGACATGACCCGAGAGACTCCTCGGTCAATATTCAATAGCGGGACCTGGATGCCCATATTGGATCCTACATATTCTACGAAGATCTTATCGTTTGAACCTCAGTGCCAAGGATTCATATAATCCCGTATGTCATTCCCTTTGTCCTTCGGTATGCTACTTGCCCGAGATTCGATCGTCAGTATCCGCATACCTATTTCAATCTCGTTTACCGGCAAGTCTCTTTACTCGTTCCGTAATACAAGATCCCGCAACTTACACTAAGTTACATTGCTTGCAAGGCTTGTGTGTGATGTTGTATTACCGAGTGGGCCCCGAGATACCTCTCCGTCACACGGAGTGACAAATCCCAGTCTTGATCCATACTAACTCAACTAACACCTTCGGAGATACCTGTAGAGCATCTTTATAGTCACCCAGTTACGTTGCGATGTTTGATACACACAAAGTATTCCTCCGGTGTCAGTGAGTTATATGATCTCATGGTCATAGGAATAAATACTTGACACGCAGAAAACAGTAGCAACAAAATGACACGATCAACATGCTACGTCTATTAGTTTGGTTCTAGTCCATCACGTGATTCTCCCAATGACGTGATCCAGTTATCAAGCAACAACACCTTGTTCATAATCAGAAGACACTGACTATCATTGATCAACTGGCTAGCCAACTAGAGGCATGCTAGGGACAGTGTTTTGTCTATGTATCCACACATGTAAATGAGTCTTCATTCAATACAATTATAGCATGGATAATAAACTATTATCTTGATACAGGAATTATAATAATAACTATATTTATTATTGCCTCTAGGGCATAATTCCAACACTTATACCCCCCGCAGAAATACGAGCGGCCCGATCACCCCCCACGTGTCGGGCATCCGCCATTGATGCGCTTTGTGGCTCCGAGCCCACACCGGGCCCATCTGTCGGGTCACCCGTCGTTCCCCTCGTCAAGCCCGACGCGACATCACCAACCACCCTCGTCGGAGCTCCGATCTCCGGTAACCGATCCCGAATCCGCGCAAAAAAACAAGGAAACGCCACCACATCACCGATATCCAGGGTTTCCCCTTCCCGAAGGCATCTCGCATCAATAGTCTCACCCTTCTCATCCCGAAGTACTAACCTGAGTGCCTCCCGGCGAAGGAGTAGTTCGCCGTCGGCGAAACGATTGTACCGCGAACCGATGTCCGCCGCGAATGAGACACGCCACCTCGTGTCTCCTTCCTCTGGCTCTCTCGAGCTCGCCATCTCCCCGTCCCGGCCTGGAGAACCGGAGCAACGCAGGAGAGGAGGGTGGGGCTACCGTCGCGGCACGGCGCCCAGCGAGGCGCGCGGCGCGGCGTAGCGTTCGGCGAGGCGACCGGCGCGGCGCGGCGAGCTTCCCTATCCTTCTCTAAAGCATGAAGCGCTCCCTAGTGGATAAATTCTATCCAGCAGATTTTCTAGTCAAGAAAGAGATCGCTGATATATACTTTTATCGGGCTGTCGACCATGTCAAGCAAATAGGGGAATCCAAAACCATCATTAGCCTTCGTTCGCCGATAATCATGCGCTACTGACGCAGTAGGAACGCATTTAGTTGCATTTGCTTTGGCTACACAGTGCACACACTAACACACACTAGCTAAGAATATATGAATCTCTTTAGTTGGTACACTAGAACATCTTTCCAGCTAGCTTCTACCCCTCCTTTGCGACGAAAGCTACTACAACTCTTCTTTTGTTCTACTATAGTAACAAGATTTTGTGTTGTGAAAAGCTCTTTTGGCTCATTTTCATTTCACCTAGCTAAGCTAGCTAGCTAATACTATGGCTATATATATATATCTTTTCCGGCTTTATCGTAGCCAAGTAATTCAGTTCCGTGTGAATATGTCACGGCATCATTCTCGCAGAATATATGGAAACGTGCCGAATCATGGAGAGAATCAGATGAAAAGTGAAATAATAGCAGCAGCCCAAGGCTCTATCGGTTAATTAACTAATAAATCAAGCCATATTAGCATCATTTGTCACGATCGACGCCATATATATATATATATATATTCTCTCTCGCAGGAGCTATATATATTCGCAGCATGCAGCTAGCTAGCTGGCGTCCATTGTCAAGGAGGAGTAGCGTGTTCCAGTGACGATCCTCGGACTTGTCACCTCAGTTACAACCTACAAGAAGCATTTTTTTTTTTAAAGAAAGCATCGTCCCGGCCTCTGCATCAAATGATGCATCAAAAAGCATATATATCCACATGATTTAAACAATCAGTAAATAGGCCCAACAATAGCTAGACCGATCGACCGCCGGCGCCATGGTCGTGGTCGCCGTCGGCGTCGTCGCTGCGCCAGAGGGGCACCCGGCGTCGGCGTCGTACCTAGACCGCCGGCGACCTACCCTAAAAGCACATAGGCGTAGACGAGTCTCCCGCGCGCGCCAAGTCCGATCAGGCTAATCAACCTGCTGCACGCCTATATCAGCGGAACGGAAACATGAAAGCGACGCCGTTGATCGGCATCACCCATCCGGCCGTGGATCATGGGGAAAGAAAGTAAGCCGGGCGGAGGAGGAAAAGAATGGCGCACGCCGCACGGTGACCATGGATGGATGGGTTTTGACGGATGGTGTGGATCATGGTGACGATGAATTCGTGCCGCGGTTGCGCCAGTGGGTGAACGGGAGGAGGAGGAGGAGGTGGTCGACGGGGATCGATCGCCGTCAATGGCGGTCGCTGTCGGACGGAGATGGATGGATGGGACGAGGCGGGAGGCTGGCGTGCCATGTGTCGACGGGAGAAGCTGCGTGCCCAACGCCGGCCTCGGGTGCGCGTGCGCGCGCACGCTGTGAGACGCCTGCTTGCCAGCTTAATGGTGACGTGAAGATGTCGCGTTCGTACGTGTACACGTGCGTATTTGTATGTACGCCTGCTGGACACGTTTGTATGCTCTGTACCGTGTGTTGGAGGCTGCCGTCTCGGCGAATTTTGGGCGCGTGGGCGTTTACATACACGTAGGACTATTTTAAGTTTGATTATCGGAATTCGATTTTCTTTGTCAATTTATGGTCATTAAAATATGGAAAAGTCTATCCCTCAACCGGCAGATCGAGCGGGGAACATTCGCCACCTCCTTCGATCGACACGTGGCGCGGAGCTAGGCGCAGCAGGCGGAGGTGAGGTTGCTGTGGTCCGAGAGGCCAGCGCGTTTGGATCAGACGAGCAACTCCCATCGAGACCCGATCCATTCTGTGCCGTCAGCATCCCCGCCGCAGGAGCAAGCTCCATCGGCCACTCGAGTGCCGCCCCGCCGCCAAGAGCTCGTCGGCCGCCTTCTCTTCAGTCCGGCAAGCAATGGGACCATGCCGCCTCCCGTGGTCAGATCCCGCCGTCGGAAGCTGCTCTGCCCCGTTGGAGATGCGTCCCTACTCGTTCTCTGCAGCTTCCCAAGGCCAGGCCCGCATGCCCGACTCCCCAGTGAGCATGGACTTGCCCCGTTTTCCCTTTATTTCCTTCCCCCTGCTGCTTCTCTCTTTCTCTCTGACGGCAGCAGCGAGTCAGTGCTGGCCGGAACGAAGGAGGTGGATCCCGGCTGGGTTGAGGTGAGGCGGCGCTGCGTAGTGAAGCCAACCGAAACGCAGAGCTGATGCTTCTGCAACCTGACCTTTGTTGCAAAAATTCCTGAAACATGACCTTTGTTGCAAAAATTTCTTCCGCACAAGTACCTATGTTACAGAAAGACGAAGAAAAAAAAACTGCAACAAGCAAATTGTTTTTGAAACTCGACCGTTGTTTCAGGAATTAACGGGTCCAAAGTTTATTTTTGCAACAAAGCGAAAGTTTCTGAAACTCGATCGTTGTTTCAGGATTTAACAGGACCGCAACAGCCTATTAGTCTCTGAAACTGAGCAGCTGTTTCAGGTTCTATTTGGTCGGAAGATATCGAATCGGACGACCGTGCGCGCGTATATCGGACGGCTATACCGGTGATGGATATTTCATACGTATCCGTCGGTGGACGTGTAGCATCTCCATTAAAATATGGGAAAAGACCCCCTTCTACCGGCCAATTTAATTTTGGGCATCCGTCGTCTCTAGCGCGGGACGCGTGTCCTGTACGGACCCTCCTCATCGCTTCGTTCTATTTCTTATCCCCACTCGTGCTTTCCTCTTTCCATCGTCTTTCTCCCCCCAAGTCCTTGCCTCAGCCATTGATGTACTTCCTTTGTTCACGCCCATCACAACTACTCTCCACCAGTCCTCATACTCATTACACGCTGCAGCCCATGAAGCTCAAGAGGGCTTGATTGTAGAGAAGAGATTGACCTGAGACCTTTTCCTGAGCGCCACATGATGCACGCCGACGACGCTGCGGACGAGATCTGACACATTCTGCTCTTGTTGCAAAGAGGGATTATACGCAGAGATGTTTGCAACTTCATCAATGTTTCTGAAACAAATCTCTTGTTGCAATAATTAGTTAATTACCGACATGTTTGTAAAATAAAGCTTTTATTGCAATAAGCACCATAGTTTTTGGAAAAAAATATCTGCAACACAATCTCTGTTATAGCTATTTCTGCAACAAAGTCGTTGCTGCGGAAATCTGCAACACAATCTGTGTTTAAATGTTTCTGCAACAAAGTCGTTGTTGCGGGAATCTGCAACACAATCTCTATTATAAATGTTTCTGCAACAGAGTCGTTGTTGCAGGAATTAATAAGTGAGGAAGGGACAAACGGAACGTGACAGGACATCGAATGGACGCTGCCCACGCGTAGATCCAACGACCATCGTGATGCGAACGTATAACATACATCCACCGGTGCCCGCGTAGCAATCTCTTTAAAATATTACTTCTGAAGTAGTCGTTGAAATAACTATTATCATTTTATTAGAATGTTGGGTTTATTTTTTACTTTGTGGTGGAAAATATAGGGCATTTATTCCATAATCACAGGATTACAATCGAAAGTGGCAAGCTCCGCAACACATGGAGCCTGAAATAATGAAATCTTTTGGAAATAACTATTATCACTTTTTTGAAAATGTAAAAAACTAAATAAGTAAATTAACTCTGAAATAGTTGAACCACTATTTCTATTAAAATGAAACGACGAGGACACAACACCCCGGCAAGCCAGTCGGGCGAAGGGGATCCCATGCCGCCCACATAGATGTTGGGTCAGCCACGCAGGCCTGGAAGGCACTAACACCATGCACCACACCAATTTGGGAGACAAAGGAAGCTGGCATCTACCAGCACACAACACGGTCCCGTTCAACCAAGGGCCACGTAACCCTAGCTTGGCCGTATATATAAGACGGGCTAGACGCCAAGATCAACATTATTAATGGGAAATATTATTTCCAAAATTATTACTATTTGTGAAATACGTGCTTTATGATTACTTTCTGAAATAGTCACCGAAAATATTATTTATAAATAACCAGTGAAATGATTGCTCTAATTTTTGGAAACCTAGGACTTTTTCCAAAATCAATTACAATATTATGTGTTCCCTCCGTTTTAAAATAAATGTCTTAAGCTTAGTATAACTTTGTAGTAACTCTAGTACAAAGTTGAGACATTTATTTTGAAACAGAGAGAGTAGTATTGTATGAAACTCTATAGCGTCGCATGTACTCCCTCCGTTCCTAAATATAAGACCTTCTAGAGATTACACTATAGACTACATACGAAGTAAAATGAATGAATCTATACTCTAAAATATGTCTATATACATTCGTATATAGTCCATAGTGTAATCTCTAAAAGGTTTTATATTTAAGAACGGAGGGAGTAATTGACATGAAAATGTGTTACACACTACATATATCTAGAGTATTGTATATATATGCCTTAACCCAACATGTATATAACGGTTGACGTGCATATGGTAAAAACTGGTTTTATATATGGACAGCGAGAAAATATAACTTCTAGTGTTACGCGTAACTGATTTAAGGGTGTGTGCATCACTAGATGCAGTGTCGTCCCCGGATGCTCCTCCCTTTTTTTCAGAAAAAATAGGTTACTCATATTCCATAAGTAGCTGCAGTTATGTTATAAAACTTCATAAACTGTAATATTGAGTTTTTTTTTATAAAAAATAATATTGAGTTACCAGCGTCCAAAAGCACAATTATCTTTTAGTCATTGTTTCTGGTAGTTCAGGAGCTAATGGAATGGTCATACGTGGCCTAATGTCACTTGTTAGCCATGGTATAGTGCATACGTGGTCCATATGAAAAGCTTGCCGGCCAACGATACTTACACGGGTAATGCATTCACTTAGTGTTGTTGCTGTTTAATTATTACAGTACAAGTGTAAAAATTTCTTGAAGATTCGGTTATACTCCCTCCGTCCTAAAATTCTTGTCTTACATTTGTGTAGATATGAATGTATCTAGTCACATTTTAGTATTTAGATACATCCATTTGTAGACAAATCTAAGACAAGAATTTTGGGACGGAGGGAGTAGTATTTGATCAATATTGACAATCTAGTTGTGCCCATTTGAAGGAATGTAAACAAGATAGATCCATGCTATCATATATATAACAAAATAGGTGACCCTTAACTTATATTTATCAATATGTAACGCAAATATGTATGGGGAAAAGATTCACCATTTTCAGTGAGTGTTGTTATTGTTGTTTAATTATTACAAGTGTAAGATGCATCGCTCAGATGCAGAGGCGGGGGATCTTCCTTCTTTTCTAAAAAAATAAATAAATTACAAGTGTAAGATTTTTGTTAGGATCCGGCTATAGTATTTGATTAGTTGACAATCAGGTTTTGCCCATTTGAAGGATATACACAACATAACTATGTTATCATATATAACTAAATAGGTGATCCCTAACTTTTTTTCAATATGTACGGAAAAGGGTTCCATTTTCATTATACTATGCTATTTATAATAATAATATTTTACAACTGTATAATAATAAAATACAATAAATCATATGTACTTTAATTTCAGTACTTATATTATTAATACGAATATGCATGTTCTATACAATCAATTTCACTGAAATTATTATATGGCGAAATATTTATGTAGCAACCCGTGAAGTATATATCATATATGTATATATAGTTACATTAACCGTAAACTTCTTCGACATAAATAGGGATCAATGACAAAAGGGGAGCTGTATGCGTATACCACATGATTAATATTTGTGATGTTACAACAACCCTACTAGCTAGCTAGCTAGCTATCATCGGTTTCGTTTGAATGATTGATCTTTCAATTGACTAGGATATTTTAGCTACGAGAACCGTTTAATAACTACAACTAGTTCCTCCCTTGTAACATAATTAACAGTGACTGTAGTACAGAAAATCCTGTCAAGATAGCTGCAAATTGCAAGCTAGCCGCAAAGCAACCACTCTTCTATCGCTTAATCTTGAATCTAGCTGCAGCACAAGGATTAATCAGCTGCAAGTATTTGACCACATGTCAAGCATGCAACTGTGGCAACATCATGCAGACTGTCTAAGCTAAGACACCTAGCTCTCTTTGGGTTGAAAATTTTCACCGGCCAAAGCAAGGCGGCCATGAGTGTTAGGTCAAGAATCATTAGGTTCTACGAATATTTAACATGATCATCCTAGGGAGCTACACAAGCACGCCCACCTAATGTTTGCTTACTTCTCAGGGCGCTGTCTCCAAAGTTTGGTGTTTCACTGGCTTTTTGGAGAAAGAAAGTACACAAAGCTATGTGTATGCTTGGTGAGCTGAAGTCTCCTTGATTGATTGCTTATTCTTTGCTTCCAGTAGGCTTGGTGTGGCCACATAACTCCATCCCAAATCGGCACAAAGTTCTACAAGTTGTTTTTTGTTTCTTTATCTTTTTTCCTATTTGTGAGCAACGACAACAAAATAATTATTCTGATAGAAGAAAAAGGCTACCTAGGTGCGCATATACTTGTTAACTACTGAGGTGCTCTATCAGGGGAAGGATAAAGAAGTATCAATGCACATGTGTATATGTCTATAATTTGGCTTTGATCTTATCACAAAAAGGCTATTCCTTCTAGAATTTATATTCTGCTTTAGTTTTTTTTGTTTCTTAGTGCAAAAGGAGGTGGTGGTTCACAATGCATATATGTGTACATCCAACAATTTGCCCATCCCTCCCCTCTCTCGTCTAATCCTAATAGTGCAAGGGTGACAAATTGTTCAGTCAAACACGCTTCATGTAGGAAAGAATCTAAACATCAGTAGGCCACTATTTCTTCCCACGAAGCCTCTCTCCCTCTCTCTTTCTCTCTCATCTCTCTCTCTCATCTCTCCTCTCTCCTCTCTCTCCTCTCTCCTCTCTCTCTCTCTCTCTCATCCCCATTAAAGAAGAAGGAAGCTTTGAAACATCTGCCCTGCTTTTGATTTGCAAGTACACTGGGGCTTCCATCTTCTTCCCAAGAACCAACAAATAACCATCCAACCCTCTCTTGCAACCAGACCACCAAAGTCCTTGAGAGAGGAGCTTGCATGCAGTTACCCTAAAAAAAGATGATGCTCCATATGATTGCCACAAGTCATTATAAAAGGGTAGCTAGCCACCAATAACTTGTCTCTGCAGCTAGGCCCTCTTCTCATCTCATCTCATCTCATCTCATCTCAGCTCTTCCTTCTCTTCCACTTCTCCCTCCAAATAAATCCTAACCCCCTACACACACACACTCCAGCTAGTAGTAGTACTTGTGCTTGTGCATGGTCATGTCCAACTCCAAACCCATCTGTCTATAAGGAGCTACCTAGTTGTACCCTCAGAGTGGTTCATCGATCATACTCATATATAGTAGCTCCGAGGTGACCAACAATGTCAAGGAGAAAAGGAGCAGCAGCAGCAGGAGGAGCTGGGCCCATGGCGATGGCGGCCATGGAAGAGGAGGCAGCCGAGCTGAGGAGAGGCCCCTGGACCCTGGAGGAGGACAACCTCCTCATGAGCTACATTGCTTGCCACGGCGAGGGCCGCTGGAACCTCCTCGCCCGCTGCTCCGGTGAGTCTCCGGCCATGCATGTCGATCGATCCGATCGCCATGAATATTTCCCAGTTCATTTATGTATGTGTGTATGTCAGGGTTGAAGAGGACGGGGAAGAGCTGCCGGCTCCGGTGGCTCAACTACCTGAAGCCGGACATAAAGCGGGGGAACCTGACGGCGGAGGAGCAGCTGGTCATCCTGGAGCTCCACGCCAAGTGGGGCAACCGGTGGTCGCGGATCGCGCAGCACCTCCCCGGCCGCACCGACAACGAGATCAAGAACTACTGGCGGACCAGGGTGCAGAAGCAGGCGAGGCAGCTCAAGGTGGATGCCAACTCCGCCGTCTTCCGCGACGCCGTCCGCTGCTACTGGATGCCCCGCCTCCTGGACAAGATGTCCATGGCCGCTGCTTCCACGGCCGTGCCGCCGCCGTTGTTGGAGCAGAAGCAGAACTGCCACGGCGTCATGTCCTCCTCGCACTCGCAGCAGTCACCTGCCATCTGCGGCGACCAGCTCGGCTGCTACCCCGCCGCCAGCTTCGACCCGAGCCCTAGCGCGTCGACGTCGGGATCGACGGCGGCAGCCGCGCTGCAACCGGCGCCGGTGCCCTGCTTCTCCGAACTCAACTGGGAGGACCAGTACTACTACCCCGGCGGAGGCGACCTCGACGGTGGCGGCGCTGGTGGGTTGGAGTTGGACTCGGCGGCGCTGCTGGGAAGCCTCGGCCTCGACGGGCTGGACCTAGGGCCGGCAGAGTCCTACATCCCGGACGCGACGCTCCTAGACTACCTCAACTACTCGAGCTGCACGGCCAACGCCATGAACATGATGACGACGAACGGCGGCAACTACTACAACAACATCTACTGTGGCGGCGACGCCATGGTCGACGGCGATCACCACGACCCGACGACGGCGACGACGTGCCACGCGGCGAGGAAGCTGGCAGGCGAGTGGGGCGGAGGGATCTAGAAAATTCTAGCTAGGTACCTAGTGATTAATCAAGCTAGAATTAATCCCAGCAAGTGGATGGATGGCACTCTCCTACTACTACTCCCCTAGCTACGTTGCTTCTTGCAACGTCTCTCCATATTAAAGCCAGATGTCACATTGGCTAATGGAGCTCATCATCATCGCCGTCGACCATCTAGTGATCAAAGTTACCAATTGATCGAGATTGCTAGCTCTAGCTCTCTTACTAGCTACTAGTTGATTCTAGTGTAGTCGGTCGATGTGGTGCATGCATGAATGTGGTGTAAGCTTTTGGATCTAGTAACTACGTACGTGTGTGCTCTTTCTTAATTCCATCTTTCTCATGCTTCTTTAATTTGTTGGTGTGTGTGTGAGGTCGTTGTCTCCAAGTGTTATCGTTTGTGTTGGTAAGGAGGTGGTGCACTTACATATGACGATGTGTGAGACAGATGGTTGATCAGCTTGGCAATGACATATTGACATGTCGCTCTAAGAGGGGGCTTCTCAGGGCTTTTTCTAAAACTATTGCATGATGATAACAAGAGAAGATCGATTCTTGTCAGGGTATGACTTGTTTGACACGGGTGCTGGCTAGGTATGGATACTCCTTCCAACAAATTTCTATAAGTTGTCACTTTGGACAATATTTTGGGTGTATGATCCAACTTTTGTGTCACTCTCTCTCGAGGACAACCGGAACCCTAGCCGCCCACCCCTATCTTCCTATCGCCTCCCGGGATGGTTGTCGGGCGTTCGGTGTGTTCCTTGGTCATGAAGGCAGCAAGGTGGATGGCTTGTGGATTTCAGCGTGGTCCAGTCATTGCCCAAATGCAAATTTGAAGGGCCTTTAGGATGAACATAGTGGTGGTATCTTAGCCGGTATTATCAGGGGCGTACCCAGACAAAATTCTGACTGGGGCACATCTTCTATAAATTTGTTGACTTTGAAGTCTTTTCTTTCAAAATATGCACATATACAAGGGGAATTCCAGATTTAGAGTGGCGGCCTAGGCCCCCACTTGGTTGTACTTGGGTCCGCCCGTGGGTATTATGCACTCGAGACTAGCAAACACGCGGATGTGGCAGGCAATTAAAGAAGATAGAAAGGGTTATGGTAACATAGATACATTATCATAATAAATGGTGTGCTACCACGTGTCATGCATGACAATAAATAAGTTCACCTATGATATTAGTTAATTGATACTATGCACTATGAGCACAATATCATATACGTATCATATGCATGATACTAGTATATGATACTCCCCACTATGAGTACCCTTAATCCAATTATGGAGGCACTCTTCCTAGATGTGGGGCTATAGCTAGTGTCCCTTGGTGCGTGATCGATGATGATGGAGCTAAGGGAAAGCTTACCCGACATTGATTGATGTTGGCATCGGCGACGCCCATAGATGCCCTTCTGAAAGGACATATTTCCCTAAGTGAATTATGATGTGAGTAGCAAGTGAATAGGGGACTAACGGTGTACATGAGTTAATAAGTGAGCCTAGATCACTTATTTTGGGGGTGGATATACAAATCTTCGCACCTAAGTTCAAATTTCACTAAGAAAGCAGCATTGGGTTCCCCTTTATAGTGTATGGGTATCCCAAACAACTTTGTCCCAAAAAATTTATACATGAATTGTATGGGAAGGTTTCACGCTCATGGGAAAGGAAGAAAGGAAGTCGGATCCATCCAAAGAAAAAAATTTAGGGAAAATAAGAAGTGTATTAAAATTTATGCAATGTTTTTCTCTTTATGTTTTTTATAAGTATATTGTATTTAAGTTAGAGGTAAGGAGGGAGAGATAGAATATCTTTAAACCACAAGTACCTTGTCTTGTACTGAAAGCACATATGCTCCCTTGATGGTTTTGATAATTCATGACAACATACATTGTCTCTTAGACTAACACTTCTACCTAGTATATTTTAGGTATAGTCCATAGAGAGCATTGGCCAAAGGATTGTGAGGAGAAGCCCCTTGATGCAAGGAAAGGAATATGATTGGCTCAAGCTTCAAGCAAGAGGACTCTACATTTTACATTTGTGAGAAATCACTTTTTGAGTCCATAGGAAAGCCAATACTATTAAAAGGAGGTGAGGTATTATGATGAATTGGTTGCTCGAGTGTTATAGATAGCCACCAAAAGACATTCAGTCATTCTCCCACAAAATCTCTGTCCCAAGCCAAAACAGCAAAATCGATGCCACCAACTTTTCCCACTCGGCCCTACCGATTTTTCCACTGACAGATCCTTTGCCAAACCCTAATCTCTCGGTACCACCAAGTTTCATATTGGTGCCACCAAAAGCATGTGACCAACTTTCTGTTGAGAAAATTCCAAGAATCGAATTTTTTGAGATTGGAATCGGTCTCACCGAGATTTGGAAACTGCTTTAGGTCATCGTATCGGTACCACCAAGATTCATATACCCGTCTCACCGAGAATTCAAAAGTTGCCACATTTAGTGCAACTCGGTACCACCGAGATTCATTTCGGTGTCACCGAATTGGGAAATAATTTTGTAATGGTTGGATTTCCGAGGATGCCTATATATACCCATCCACCTCCTCTCATTCACAGAGGAAGCACTCAAAACACGCACCCACTTTCTAGATCAATTTTTCTCAGAGAAAGCCACCTACTCATGTGTTGAGATCAAGAGGTTCCAATCCAACCATTTGAAACTTGATCTCTAGCCTCCCCAAGTTGATTTCCACAAAATCAATCTCTCCTACCCATGCCAAATCCATGAGAGAGTGATTGAGTGTTGAGGAGACTATCTTTTGAAGCACAAGAGCAAGGAGTTCATCGTTCTACCGCATCTATTACCTTTTGGACGGTGGTGCCCCCTAGATTGGTTAGGTGTCGCTTGGGAGCCTCCTACTTCGTGTAGTGGAGTTGAACCAAGAAGTTTGTACGGTCAAGGAGATCACCTACTTCTTAAAGATCTATCGTGAGTGAGGTTAGTCCTGTGTGGACATAAGCCATGGTCGAATAGACAAGGCCGCTTCTTCGTGGACCCCTTGTGGGTGGATCCCTCCATGGACTCTCGCACCCATTACCCTTCGTGGGTTGAAGTCTCCACTAACGTGGACGTTCGATAGCACCACCTATCGAAACCATGCCAAAAATCGTCGTGTCATCTTTGCGTTTGATCTTCCTAAACTCTACTCCTTACTTACATATGCAATGTATTTACTCTCTACTCACATATTTGTTGACTAGCATGTGTATGATGCACTAGACTTGTTAGAATTGCTAAAATATGCCAACCATTAAAATTGGGAAAAGGCTAGGATTTTAATTTATGCAAGTACTTTATTCACCCCTCTCTAGACACCCCTTCTATCGATCCAACAATTGGTACCAGAGCAAGGTCTCCATAACCTTGGTTTAAACACCATTGGAGGAAGGTGGATGTGCGTAGTTTGGGGAACATTAGTTGTAGAGTGCCTATTCTCAATGGAGAGCATTATAGACAATGGAAAGATGAAATGCTTGATATATTTGATGAATTCCATTTGCGCAAGTATGTTGAATATCCCTATGTGCCTCCCATTGATCCCTTACATCCTTCTCATGATGAAGAACTTGATATGCTTGGCAATCTTAAAACTGTAAATCTAATCATTAGAGGACTGCCAAAAAATGTGCTTGATCAAATGCAGAGTTTTGAGTGTGCTCATACTTTGTGGAAAAACTTACAGAAAAGATATCCAAACTATTCCCTGAAAAATCTTGATACCATTTTCCATAAATGCATTGCCTTTCACAAAATGAAGCCAAATGATCCTAATTTTGATAAATGTATATGAGCTTCATGACCTCATGCGTGCTAAAGGAAATGTCATGATCATTAACAATGTCATTGTTGAAGCCATTCACATGCATAAACATGAACATTGTCATAGTCAAAATTCTGATGAAATTCTTGATTCTTATGACGAGGATATTTCGTATGACGGTGGCAATGTGGAGCATGGCTACTGCGGTGAAGAAGAGGAGTTTGACATCGAATATGAGAAGACCATGAGGAACCTTAGACTTATGCCAAATCTTAGAGATTACATGGCCGGAGGAAAAGAGTGGATACTTGAAAGTGGATGCACCGATCACATGACCGGAGATAAAGGCATGTTCCATGAGTCACACCAAACTTGGACCTCAAAAGTATGTGACTTTTGGAGACAACTCCAAGGGTAAGGTACTTGGTCTTGGTAAGGTGATCATATCTCATGATAGCTCCATTCAAAATGTCATACTTGTTGAATCCCTTGGCTACACTCTTCTGTACGTATCTAGACTGGCAAACTTTGGTTACAATGTGCTATTTATGAAAGGTGACTGCCAAGTTTTTTGTAGCGACAATCATAACATGGTATTCACCGTTTTCCGTAGAGGTGATTTGTACATTGTCGATTTCACAAAAATATCCAAGCCCCGTACATGTCTTATTGCAAAATCTTCTGAAGGTTGGTTATGGCATAGAAGGCTAGGAAATGTTGGTATGGGTAACCTTGACATGCTTATCAAAGGTGATCATATTCTTGGTGTTAAAGATATTATCTTTGATAAAGATAGACTTTGTAGCACTTGTCAAGCAGGAAAGCAAGTCGGTGGAAGTCATCCCGTGAAGAACATCATGACTACAAGAAGGCCACTCTAGATTTTTCACATGGATCTCTTCGGTCCCAATGCTTACAAGAGCCTCGATGGAAATTCTCATGGTTTAGTCATTGTTGATGATTTTTTCAGATTTACATCGGTTTTCTTTCTTGATGATAAGTCGCACGTACAAAAGATCTTTAATAACTTCGCTTGGAAAGCCCAAAATCAATTTGAAGTGAAGATCAAGAAAGTTCGAAGAGACAATGGAACGAAGTTCAAGAACACAAATGTGGATACTTTTCTTGACGAAGAAGCCATCTCACATGAGTTCTCGGCTACGTACACACCTCAACAAAATGGAGTTGTTGAGAGGAAGAACCGAACTCTCATAGAGATGGCTAGAACGATGCTTAATGAATACAAGACGCCAAGACACTTTTGGGGAGAAGTCATGGAAACAGCTTGTTGTGCCATAAACCGACTCTACTTACATAAGCTTCTCGGAAAAACAACATACAAGCTATTCACCGGTAACAAACCCCAAGTTGGATACTTTTGAGTATTCGGATCTAAGTGATACATTCTTGATAAGCATCGTCTCTCTAAATTTGCTCCTGAATCTCATGAAGGTTTTCTACTTGGTTAGGGATCAAACTCTCACACTTACTATTTCTAAAAAAGCTTCACTCGAAAAGTTGAAGATACGGTAGATGTGAAGTTTGATGAATCTAACGGTTCACAAGTCAAACAATTGCCAAATGATGTAGGAGATAAGGAACCTTCGGAAGCCATCCAAGATCTACCTATCGGCTCGTCCTGTGGAGGTGAAGGAAAGTACTTCATCAACCCAAGTGGAAGATCCTACTTCACGTCAAGGCGAACCAAAAAACGACATGGAGGCATCCACAAGCAGTACATGACATGATGATGAAGAGGAAGAAGTACATCGTGAGGATCCACCTCAACCTTCCTGACCACCACCTAAAGGAGATGACACCGTCAACGACAACGAACAAGAAGATGGTGATGAGGAAGCTCCACCATCCAACAAGAAGAAGCGGTCACGAGTTCGAGCAAGAGTGGACAAGGATCATCCACTGAATCAAATCTTCGATGATATACAAATCGGGAGAATCACTCGCTCTAAATCTCGTTTAGCTAACTTTTTAGCATTACTCATTTATCTCTAGCATTGAGCCTATGAAGGTAGAAGAAGCCCTTCAAGACCTAGATTGGGTGAATGCCATGCACGAAAAGCTACACAAATTCGAGAGATATCAAGTGTGGACACTTGTTGAAAAGCCTAAGGAAGAGCACAACATCATCGACACAAAATGCGTGTTTCGGAACAAGCAAAATGAAGATGGTCAAGTTTTACGAAACAAGGCGCGTCTCGGAGCCCAATGTTACACGCAAATCAAAGGTATGGACTATGGTGAGACCTATGCCCATGTTGCTAGACTTGAAGCCATACGCATTCTTCTCGCTTATGCCAATCACCCTCATATTACCCTTTACCAAATGGATATCAAAAGTGCTTTTCTAAACAGTGAAATTGAAGAGGAGGTTTATGTCAAACAACCTCCTGGCTTTGTGAATCCCAAGAAACCTAATCTTGTTTACAAACTTCGTAAACCTTTATATGGTCTTCAACAAGCCCCTAGAGCTTGGTACAAATGCCTAATGAACTTTCTCATTGAAAAGGGTTTTGAGATTGGTAAAATTGACGCAACCTTATTCACTAAAAAGTTAATGGAGAACTATTTGTGTGCCAAATATATGTGGATGATATTACTTTGGTTCTACTAACCCACATTTTAGTGAGAAATTTGGACGGTTGATGTCACAGAACTATGAGATGTGTATGATGTGTGAGCTGAAATTCTTCCTTGGTTTGCAAATCAAACAATGGAGAGAAGGTGTGTTTATCTCTCAAACCAAGTACACCAAGGACTTAATGAAGAAGTTCAACATGAAAGAGTGCAAAGGTATGAGAACCCCCATGCTTACTAGTGGACATGTTGACCTCACTAAGGAGGACAAACTGGTTGATCAGAAGGTTTATCGTTCGATGATCGGTTCATTTCTATATCTATGTGCCTCCCATCCCGATATCACATTGAGTGTATGCATGAGTGCACGATATCAAGCGATACCTAAAGAGTGTCATCTAAAGGCTGTGAAGAGAATTGTGAGATACTTGATACATACGCCAAACTTTGGCATATGGTATCCCAAGTGATATTCTTTTAATCTTGTTGGGTATTCCGACTTAGACTATGCCGGAGGCAAGGTTGATAGAAAATCAACCTCGGGTACATGTAAATTTCTTGGAAGATCTCTTCTTTCTTGGTCATCCAAGAAACAAAAATCGGTATCTTTATCTACTACCGAAGCGGAATACATTACGACCGGATCATGTTGTGCGCAGTTACTATGAATGACACAAACTCTTAAGGATTATGGCATTCATGTGAGACATGTTCCATTATTGTGTGACAATAAAAGTGCTATTAAAATTGCCTATAATCGTATGCAACATTCTCGAACTAAACATATTCAAGTGTGACATCATTTCATTCGTGATCATGTTGGTAAAGGAGATATAGATCTCAAGCATCTTCGTACCGACAAACAATTAGCTGATATCTTTACCAAACCACTTGATGAGAAAGTATTTTGTCATTTGAGGAGTGAGTTGAACATCATTGATGATTCAAACTTGAGCTAGATTCGCTCGGATGCATGCAAGGGCATGAGCTTGATTGTCTATCCCTTGATACCATCAATTTGATACTATCTTACATCTTGGAAAACTATGCTACCTTGTATTCCATTTAACCTTTGTGTAGGTACTTGGGAGAAATACACTCCACAAGATTGCCATCAACTCACATCAAAAGCACTCTTGACATGGCCAAGTATCAACAATCTCTTCTTCAGAGATGAAGGAAGAAGACAACAAAATCATATCCTTGACAACTATTTGACGAATACAGTCACTCATGTCAATTGGATATATATTATGTTCTTCCTTTCATGACTAACCAATGTAGGTGAAAAGTGAACCACAACGACAAGGATATCTCCCAACTCAAGATGATCATCATCAACTTTGAGCATCCACGAAAAGTTCACCTACATGCCACGTCATCAACATCATTCAAAGGTATGTACTCATATTCTTGATAAAGCTTTGCACCAAGTCATGAGGTAAAGCAACTCAACCGATATGAAGACATTAAAAAAGCTTAATCGAAAAATGGTAACCCCATTTTGCGCTTAACGATGAGTATGACCTATGATCAAGCATTCTTTCTTGACTCCTCAAGTCAATACACTCTAATATAGGTGACCTAGTCACCGCCCAACATCTAGATGGAGATTCTTGTATGATTCACATTTTCGTTGCATGCTTTCTTGGAACCATTCAACTTTAATCTATATGTATGTACATATTTCAAAACAAAAAATATTGTGTTTTCTATTATTTATTTTTAAATCTTTGCATATTTCCTTTTAAAAAGTTTGTGGATATTTCTGTCTATTTTGAGTTAAGAAGTTGATTTTCATAGTAGCACAGTCTCAGTTCTACCGAACCATAATTCCTCGGTGACTCTGGAATTTATCACTACCTATGATTTTTAGATATTTCTAGACTTTGCCTAAGGGGCAGGGGAATATTATCAATGATCCCAAGTTTTATTACCTCCTGAGCTCTTAAAGATCATTTCCATTTATGCCAAAGGGGGACATAATCATGGTTTCCCATATTTCTCAAGGGAGAGAAAACTTCTCAAGGGAGATAAATCTTCAGTGATCCCACAATATAAGAGGGAGAAACATCTAGGATCCCTAACATAGGGGGAGATAATTGAAGGAAGCCTTATCAAAGAGAGAAGAATCCAGGATCCCTCACTCTCAATGAGCCCTTACCCTCTGACCTTTTTGGAAATAATGCCAAAAGGGGGAGAAATATCAAAGCTTCCTATAAGCTTCACTCTCCATTCAAAGGGGGAGACATACTCTCGAGGGGAGAAATACCATTAAGGGGGAGAGATATAGAACTTAAATAAATTGTTTTATTGCCATCTTTGGATTGAACTTGTCTCACTCTACCTACTCCCAATATCTACATGCTATGATTCAGGGGGAGAGGGGATCTTAAACACTCACTCTAAGGGGAGAAAGTTCTAAAATATTCTTGGAGACATATTTATCATTAAATCAGATTTCTCATATGTTCTCCATATCTTGGTACTTTTGAAGCTCTCTGCATCTTTATAGTAGAGTACTCTTGTGTTATGTAACATTTGTTTTCCCAAGTGTACTCCTACTGCTAAGACGCTCAAGAACCTCAAGGTAAGTATATGCATCATATCCTTCTTCATGATGATATCTTGAACATGGAAGTTCTTCATTCACATATGTTTGATGCATATAGCCAAGATTTATATGACTTGTCTTGTCCTACCATGTGTGTGCCCATACAGTCCAAAAAACTATCCAACAAAAAGGGACTGCATACATTTAGGGGGAGATTGTACTATCCATTTATCTATAAAAGATGTCATATTCTAATGCATATTTTATTTGAAGCTTTGATTGTATGTTGTCATCAATTACCAAAAAGGGGAAGATTGGAATCACATATGCTCTCTTGGTGGTTTTGATAATTCATGACAACATACATTGTATTTTGGACTAACACTTCTACCTAGTATATTTTAGGTGTAGTCCACACACAGCATTGGCCAAAGGATTGTGAGGAGAAGCCCCTTGATGCAAGCAAAAGAATAGGATTGGCTCAAGCTTCAAGCCAGAGGACTCCACATTTTACATTTGTGAGAAATCACTTTTTGAGTCCATAGGAAAGCCAATACTATTAAAAGGGGACAAGTTATTATGATGAATTGGTTGCTCAAGTGCTTAGAGATAGCCACCAAAATTATTCAGTCATTCTCCCACAAAATATCTGTCCCAAGCCAAAACAACAAAATCAATGCCACAAACTTTTCCCACTCGGCCCTACCGATTTTTCTACTGACAGATCCTTTGACAAACCCTAATCTCCCGGTACCACCAAGTTTCATATCGGTGCCACCGAAAGCATGTGACCAACTTTCTGTTCAGCAAATTCCAAGAATTGAAATTTCTGAGATTAGAATCGCTCTCACCGAGATTTGCAAACTGCTCTAGGTCATCATATCGTTACCATCGAGATTCATATATCGGTCTCACCGAGAATTCAAAAGTTGCCACATTTAGTGCAACTCGGTACCACCGAGATTCATTTCGGTGTCACCGAGTTGGGCAATAATGCTGTAATGCTTGGATTTTGGGGGATGGCTATATATACCCATCCACCTCCTCTCATTCGCATAGGAAGCACTGAGAACACACACCCACTTTCTAGATCCATTTTTCTGAGAGACTGTCACCTACTCATGTGTGGAGATCAAGAGGTTCCAATCCAACCATTTGAAACCTTATCTCTAGCCTACCCAAGTTGCTTTCCACAAAATCAATCTCTCCTACACATGCCAAATCTCTGAGAAAGTGATTGAGTTTTGAGGAGACTATCTTTTGAAGCACAAGAGCAAGGAGTTCATCGTTCTACCGCATCTATTACCTTTTGGAGGATGGTGCCTCCTAGATTGGTTAGGTGTCGCTTGGGACCCTCCTACTTTGTGTTGTGGAGTTAAAACAAGAAGTTTCTACGAGCAAGGAGGTCGCCTATTTCGTGATGATCTACCGTGAGTGAGGCTAGTCCTTTGTGGACATAAGCCATGGTGGAATAGACAAGGCCGCTTCTTCGTGGACCCCTTGTGATTGGAGCCCTCCGTGGACTCTTGCAGCCGTTACCCTCCGTGGGTTGAAGTCTCCACTAATGTGGATGTACGATAGCACCACCTATCAGAACCACACCGAAAAACGACGTGTCATCTTTGCGTTTGATATTCCTAAACTCTACTCTGTACTTACATGTTCAATGTCTTTACCTTTCGCTGCCATATTTGTTGACTAGCATGTGTAGGGTGCACTAAACTTGTTGCAATTTTTAAAATATGCCAACCATTAAAATTGGGAAAAGGCTAGGATTTTAATTTATGCAAGTAGTGTATTCACCCCCTCTAGACACCTCTTCTATCGATCCAACATGTACTCCAAGTATGTATCCCATTGCACTCCTATATATACCACATATAAGGGTCAGGTCATTATAAAGAAATAGTAGCCTATCAATAATTTTTCACATGCTTGTGTCATATGAAAGTCGTACTACCAAGAGGGTTTCGATAAAGGATGATGAGTTGGATCAGCCAAAATGCCATAAGGCCTATCAATAGTTTCATAATCTTCAAGCCTAATCACATCTCATGATACTCAAAATTCCTAAAGAAACATCCACCAAATTGTAACTCAAAGAACTATTGGTTGTCTTGTGTGTGAGTCATGGAGGAAGGCCGATTGCTTCGGGCAGTAATCTGTACTATCCAATTTGTCTACTAGATAGGTCAAAATATTAGTTGGATGAGCCAAGAACGCCAGACCCCCCCCCCAAGGCTCCAGACTTACTTTCGGTACTAGTGAGATGAAATAATGCCCAAAACAATCTAAGTTCCGAGCTGAGGGATTATGATATATCCGAATAGGCTAATTTTGGGGAGCCTATATATAGCCCCCCTTTTCTCCGTAAGAACGATTTTTTATGTGGGATTTCCACCATTATGAGAGCTTGAATCTTCTCTCCCTTGCCAACATTCTTTCATCTATCTGAGGGGACGTGAGGCTAGTACCTAGATCAAATATCCATCATAGAAAAACGGAAATCTCCCTTTGATTTCTTCATCGAACTTATTACTCGTAGATTTTTGGGACTCCTAGACGGATGGAGTCGTCCGGGAGCATCCTAGATTTAGGATTTGTCTCATGAAGTTGGTAAATGCCTGAGAGTGCATCAAGATCTACCCTTAGTGATTGTAATCATTGAGATTTAGTATCTAAAGCTCTCCAATGGAGACGTAGAATGCAAAAAGGATTTGAAAATTGGGTATTACCTCATTGTCACTGTGCTTCCCTTTGGTTATTTCTACACTTGTTCCTACTTACTAACCTAGTGGTAACCCTTTCTTGTTTATCTTCTTAATCCCTTTGCTACATCATCACTAGTAGAAAACAGGGTTGTTGTCCCGGTTAGGAAGGGCCATTAGTCTTGTGATCATCGACGACATCGACAACATACAACTCCAATTTCATCTTCTCTTCTTCAATTATTTTCTATTTTTATTTCAAATACCCGTTCTCTTTTTCAACTAAATTTAACTTCTCGACAAGAGGGTCGGTTGCAATTTCCGGTTCACGTACATCCTAGATAAAAATATCTATTTCAACTTCATGGGCATAATTTTCATAAACACGAAATGCAATGAATAGTTAAAAAAGAGAATATTTTTTACATCCGAATCATAAAACGGACGAGGGTCGACGGGCACGGATATCAAAACAATGGCACTATGTATAACAAACAATCATACAAGTAAGAAAATTATACAAGTAACTATCTAAATCATACAAATAAGGTTTTTTTATAAAAATATAAGAACAAGAGGCTCACCAAGGTGGTGCCGGGGACGGGACGGTGCGGGCGATCGAAAGTGGTTATGATGGGGACGGGAAGGCACTAAGTAAACCACACCTACACATATGCAAACTAAGAAGTTAATTTGAGCTGAAATTGCATATAAATGAAATAAACTCCCACATAATGACTCCCAAACTAAAACCCACCGATCACTATACTTATAGAGCATTCCACGAGCTAATCTAGCAATTAGAGATGAAAGGACAAAGTTGCTAACCTTTGTGAACACTTGGATAGATGGGTTGCCTCAAATCTTGACAAATCTTGGCAAAAATGGAGGATATGCTCGAGCAAGGGGAAGAGAACATAGGAGAGAAAGGAGAGCTCTTGGGCTCGGGCTGGACGAAGCACTATACATAGTGACATCTTTAGTCCCGGTTGGTGATACAAACTGGGACTAGAGATGAACATCTAGTCCCGGTTGGTAGCATCAACCGGGACTAAAGGGGATTGCAGGGCCCTAGGCCTGACACAACCCTTCCATGCCCCCTTTAGTCTCGCTTGGTAACACCAACCGAGACTAGAGGTCACAAATGAACCAGGAATAAAGCATGGCCGTTGGAACCAAAACCAGATCGAGATAATGCTCCGGACGAAAGCACTATTTTCTACTAGTGCGTATATGGTTGTTTCATATGAAGTTATCTTTTAGTAACACTTTACATCATTAGTATCATTAATACTAATTAATTAATAGCAATGTGTAGTGGGAGACCCTCACCCCTTTCCTTTTCCTGCAATTTTCCTTTTTGATGTTGTAGGGACTTCATATCTTTCCCCACTCGAGCTCTAGGTAAAAAATCTAGTCCAATCTACGGGACCATATGCTGGTGGTGTTCCACATCATGAACTCCTATGCTTGGGAACTATGAACCAACATGTTTTTTATGACACAATCCAGGAGAGGGATGATATGTTGCCACGGTTAGTGATATAGAGTAGAAGCTACTTGGTTCGTGTGTTGCAATGGGCAAGCATCATGGACTTGTGGAAACAACAATTCATGTTTGACTTGCATGTGTTAAGCATGCCTCCAGGGACATTTTATTACCTCACAGGTTTAGCGCTCCTCGGCTAAGAGCGATATGCTTGGGGAGCCTCTCCGACAGGTTCCCCGTTGAGCGGTGCCATGGCATGATCTCGAGGGTCGGGAGTCTTTTTTGCGGGTTGTGGTCATGGGCATGCTTATCTTTGTTTTTTATTTGTTTGCTCCAAGGTCTAGTTCCTTTTCGTATGTTGTCATCAATGAAATCAAACCTACTTCCCACATGTTCACTAAAACCTACACACCACTACTCCGTCCTTTCCGGTTTATAGGGCTCATCTTAAAAAAATAGATTTCCATTATATTAGGCTCATTTTGAGTCTAATTGAGTTAAAGTGCTTTGAGTCTCACACCACATTTAATTCATAGAGATAAGAGAAAGGAAATTAGTGGCTATATATGCAACTTTTTCTACAAACACCATGCAAGTCCAATGACAGGGACGATGCTACATTTATTGCCTCGGAAATTGAATATGTGAGAAATATTTCATTGGCTAGTTAAAACTAGTGTCATCCACTCACAATTCATCGTGGTTGATGAGATTTCAGATTTGAGCCCTATAAACCGGAAAAGCGGGAGTACTTTCTAACTAACTAATAAATATGGCATTGGCCAGTTTAATTCAAATACAAACAATATCTTTTAATTATGTGTGTGTGTGCGCGCGCGCGCTTAAGGGAATGAATGGAGTATGTAATACGAGTTTGTAGCCTTGTATATATAAGGGAATGGATGGAGTATGTATATACAAGGCCACATACTTGTATACAATGCCACAAACTCATATTACAGGATGACTCCTTTGCAAACTAAATTTTCTTTTTGTTAACCGGGATCATCAATACGGTGCATGCATGCAAGAAAGAAATGAGAAGAAAGTAGCTAAGTGTCATTATAACTACATACATGCAAGTATTAAACAAGGTGTTAGTATAAGGAAAATATTATTAATTTTTACCTCGATTACTGTTGGTGGCCTTATATAGGTGCAAAATGTATTTTCCATAGTTGCTTTGTATAAGGGAATGGAGAGAGTATTATATATAGACATATATATGGCATCCACCCTACCTAAATATAGTTATTTTCCTTTGTATTTTTAGTTGTGCATGCAAGACACTAGTGGAAAACGGGCCTTTGGCCGGGACCCTTTAGTCCCGGCCTGCCTCTGGGCCGGGACTAAAGGCCCGGCCACGTCGCCCCAATTCTCAATGCCTCCCTCGAGGCTTTAGTCCCGGCCCGTAAGGAGCCTTTAGTCCCGGTTCGTGTCCCAAACCGGGACTAAAGGGCTACGCGGTGGGTTGTGGTGGTGTTAACCGTTCGTATCCCCCTTTAGTCCCAGTTGGTGGATCAACCCGGGACTAAAGGCCTAACACGTGGCCTGTCGTAGTGGTGGCAACCATTGGTATACCTCTTTAGTCCCGGTTGGTGTCACGACCCGGGACTAAAGGCCCAAACGGTTTGCATCCCGCGTCGTTTCGGGCGATGAAAAGCACGAACCGAAGCAGAGTCGCCATTTCTCTGTTTCTTCTTCTCTCTCGCTCTCACTCTGTTATTCTCCTCTCTTCTTCCCTTCTCTTCTTCCACCATGCCAACTCGCTTTGGAGAGGTGCTCGCACATGGCAAGACCAAGCTCGATGTCGTGTACACGAACGAGAGCAGGGAGATGCCGTATTTTCTTGAACAGTTGAAGGAACGATGGCTTGACGCCGCAATGGATCATGAGAAGTTCTTGGGGCTTGATCTAGAGTACACGGCCGATCAACACGGTGTTGCCGTAATCCAACTATGCTTCGCACACCATGTCTTGATCTTCTAATGGGCGAAGTAAGTTTTGAGGCTTTCTTTGATCCAAGGTAATGACATTGTAAGTTTATTTGTTTCAATCATAGTTGGTTCCCTTCAAATAGTTGTAGTGAAACAATTTTGATTAGTTGAAGGGGAACACAATCTGATTGGAATAGTGTTCCATAATATGAAAAATCGTATTAGAATCAACTAGTGTTTAATATGTTCCATTGGAATCATAGTTGGTTCGCTTCAAATAGTTGTAGTGAAACAATTTTGATTAGTTGAAGGGAACACAATCTGATTGGAATAGTGTTCCACAATCTGAAAAATCTGATTGGTTCAATATGTTCCATTGAAATCATAGTTGTAGTGATACAATTTTATGCGGTGTTCTTTGATCCAAGGTTATGGAAATTGCATATAGCTAGTGATCTCTCTAGGTTCCATTGGATAGCAATATGATATGTCATAGTCATGAAAATTGCATATAGCTAGTGATCTCTCTAGGTTCCATTGGATAGCTATAGTGATCTCTCTAGGTTCCATTGCATATGTTCTATTTGAATCCTAAAGATAATTTTCTCTTTAGTTGTAGTGAAACATGTTTCCTTATTGCAGCAGTATGTAACATTTGTTCCATTTTAATTTGTTTCTGTTGCAGTAGTGACAAGCATTGTCCAGAACTCATGGACTTCCTTCGCAGCGGCATCACTTTTGCTACCGTTGACATAACGAACGACAAGCTGAAGATGAGGTACAGCTTCGGTATTGAGATACCAACTAGTTGCCTCATTGATCTCCAAACGGTATTCAGGCTTCGACATGTCAGGACTTCGATGGCTCATATGGCAGTTGCCTTGATCGACGAGGAATATGGTGATATGAAGACCAATTTCCCAAAGTCTCAGCACAAACTTTGGGAGAAGGCCCCACTTGATCGTATCAACATTGAGTATGCAGCAAAAGATGCATACGTTTCATACGAGTTGTACCGCAAGATTCGAGTCGTCAACTATGGCCAGCGTCACCTCGAATAAGTTGGACATTCTGATTCGAGTTGTCAACTATGGCCAGCGTCACCTCGAATATATATATCTATGATAGCTATTATTATGTACTGTTTGGACTAGTATCATGTACTGCTTGGACCAATTTATATATGTCTAGTTTCTGTTTGTGCCATTATAGTTTCCAAATTTGAATGGTTTAGCCCTTTCTAACTTCATTTGCTACTTTTGAATGGTTTAGCCCTTTCTAACTTCATGGTATCATGCATTTCGACCACATATATATACAAAAAGTCTTCAGTTCAAATAAGTTCAAAAAATGAAATCCCTTTTGTAACAGATCTGTTTTTGATTAAAACAGTCATTTAAAAATGAAAGACCATTAGTCCCACGTGGCGTGCAGCGGAACCACGTGGCGTGCCGCGGAACCACTTTTGTTATGGGGGTCGCTTTTCCTTCTTCTCCTTGTGCTAGATATTTGTTATGCATTAGGGAAAGAAGGAATAGCGACCATCATCGACGGTCAAAAAATCAGGTGAGGGGGTGTCCACCATACATGAGAGAAGAAGAATGCCGACTGTTGTTGTGGGGATTGCTTCTGCTTCTTATCTTTGTGCTAGATATTTGTTATGCACTAGGGGAAGAAAGAGTAGCGACCATCATCGACGGTCGAAAAATCAGGTGAGGGAGTGTCCACCATACATGAGAGAAGAAGAATGTCGACTGTTGCTCTGGGGGGTCGTTTCTCGTTCTTCTCCTTGTGCTAGATATTGGTTATGCACTAGGGGAAGTAGGAGTAGCAACCATCATCGACGGTTGAAAAATCAGGTGAGCTAGTGTCCACCATATAGGAGAGAAGAAGAATGTCCACAATATACCATAGGTGAGCTAGTGTCCACCATATATGAAATTGTTGAAATTTTGTGATGTGCCTTTGAATGGTGCATTTTGAACACACAAAAAGTATGTAGTTCAAATAAGTTCAAAAAATGAAATCCCTTTGTAAGGGATGAGTTCTCGTTCGAAACGCTGATACTTCGAGAGAGATTGTCCGTTTTGTACACGAAGTGCATCCAGTTTTTGTCGTAGCCCTCTCAACTTTTTAACACATGCTATGTGGGTGAAATGATGATAGCATGCCAACTTTCAACATATTCAGAGTTCATCTGTAGTGCTTTTCAATTTCAGGGTCAACTAGCTCAAAAAAATAAGTAAATGCATGAAGAATACCAAATGAAGTCAGAAATTGTTGAAATCTTGTGATGTGCCTTTGAATGGTGCATTTTGAACACACAAAAAGTATGGAGTTCAAATAAGTTCAAAAAAATGAAATCCCTTTGTAAGAGATGAGTTCTCGTTCGAAACGCTGATACTTCGAGAGGGATTGTCCGTTTTGTACACGAAGTGCATCCAGTTTTTGTCGTAACCCTCACAACTTTTTAACACATGCTATGTGGGTGAAATGATGATAGCATGCCAAATTTCAACATTTTCAGAGTTCATTTGTAGTGCTTTTCAATTTCAGGGTCAACTACCTCAAAAAAAAATAAGTTAATGCACGAAGAATACCAAATGAAGTCAGAAATTGTTGAAATTTTGTGATGTGCCTTTGAATGGTGCATTTTGAACACACAAAAAGTATGGAGTTCAAATAAGTTCAAAAAAATGAAATCCCTTTGTAAGAGATGAGTTCTCGTTCGAAACGCTGATACTTCGAGAGAGATTGTCCGTTTTGTACACGAAGTGCATCAATTTTTGGTCGTAGCCCTCTCAACTTTTTAACACATGCTATGTGGGTGAAATGATGATAGCATGCCAAATTTCAACATTTTCAGAGTTCATTTGTAGTGCTTTTCAATTTCAGGGTCAACTAGCTCAAATAAAAAAATAAGTTAATGCACGAAGAATACCAAATGAAGTCAGAAATTGTTGAAATTTTGTGATGTGCCTTTGAATGGTGCATTTTGAACACACAAAAAGTATGGAGTTCAAATAAGTTCAAAAAAATGAAATCCCTTTGTAAGAGATGAGTTCTCGTTCGAAACGTTGATACTTCGAGAGAGATTGTCCGTTTTGTACACGAAGTGCATCCAGTTTTTGTCGTAGCCCTCTCAACTTTTTAACACATGCTATGTGGGTGAAATGATGATAGCATGCCAAATTTCAACATTTTCAGAGTTCATTTGTAGTGCTTTTCAATTTCAGGGTCAACTACCTCAAAAAAATAAGTTAATAGTTTGGATAGTCAAAATAATTACTTTTGAAAATAGAAAATTGTTTTGCATTATTTATTCAATTTCAAACACTTTTCATTATCATAGTTTTGTCAAATTCTCAAATATGCAAAAAGAATTTTAATAAACATAGTTTTTAATTGAAAATAACAAAATAGATAATAGTTTGGATAGTCAAAATAATTACTTTTGAAAATAGAAAATAGTTTTGCATTATTTATTCAATTTCAAACACTTTTCATTATCATAGTTTTGTTAAATTCTCAAATATGCTAAAAGAATTTTTAATAAACATAGTTTTTAATTGAAAATAACAAAATAGATAATAGTTTGGATAGTCAAAATAATTACTTTCGAAAATAGAAAATATTTTTGCATTATTTATTCAATTTCAAACACTTTTCATTATCATAGTTTTGTCAAATTCTCAAATATGCAAAAAGAATTTTTAATAAACATAGTTTTTAATTGAAAATAACAAAATAGATAATAGTTTGGATAGTCAAAATTATTACTTTTGAAAATAGAAAATAGTTTTGCATTATTTATTCAATTTCAAACACTTTTCATTATCATAGTTTTGTCAAATTCTCAAATATGCAAAAAGAATTTTTAATAAAAATAGTTTTTAATTGAAAATAACAAAATAGATAATAGTTTGGATAGTCAAAATAATTACTTTTGAAAATAGAAAATAGTTTTGCATTATTTATGCAATTTCAAACACTTTTCATTATCATAGTTTTGTCAAATTTTCAAATATGCAAAAAGAATTTTTAATAAACATAGTTTTTAATTGAAAATAACAAAATAGATAATAGTTTGGATAGTCAAAATTATTAATTATGAAAATAGAAAATAGTTTTGCATTATTTATTCAATTTCAAACACTTTTCATTATCATAGTTTTGTCAAATTCTCAAATATGCAAAAAGAATTTTTAATAAACATAGTTTTTAATTGAAAATAACAAAATAGATAATAGTTTGGATAGTAAAAATTATTAATAATGAAAATAGAAAAAAAATTGAAACTATATGAGAATTCATAGAGAAAATTCAATCTAAATTCAAAGTGAACTCACTTTGAATTCAGGTTGAATTTTCTCCATAATTTCGAATATAGTTTCAATTTTCAGTGAGTTTAGGCCCGTAAGCCTGCTTTAGAGAGGAGCTCGATGGAGAAGCTGCGACGGGGCTTATAAACAAGTGCTAGTCCCCCTCGCTGCGCGAGGTGGGACTAAATTTATCGTGCAACCGAGGAGGGGCTGTAGTCCCGGGTGGAGCCACGCCCCGGGACTAAAGACCCCCTTTAGTCCCGGTTGGAGCGCCGGGCCGGGACTAAAGGCCCCTGCTTCCCGCCTTCTGGTCTACTGAAAAAGGGCCTTTAGTCCCGGGTCGTGGCTCCACCCGGGACTAAAGGGGGTCTGTAGTCCCGGATCGAGCCCCGAACTCAAATCGCATTTCCTTCTCTCCTTCTTCCTCGTTCTCCTGCCCGGCGCGGCACAACGACGAACTCGACGACGCCGTCAGGCTGCCCGCCGTCCTGCTCGCCGCCGCCTGCCGTCCTCCTCGTCGTCGCGGTCGTCCTCCTCGCCGCCGCCGTCCTCCTCGCCGCGCGCCGCGCCGTCCTCCTTGCCGCGCGCCGTCGAAACCTCCGGCCTGTAAGCCCCCCGCCCCCTCCTCCCCAACACTCCGGCCAGTAGAAGAAAAGAAGAAAAAGGAGAAGAAAAGAAGAAAAAGGAGAAGAAAGGAAGAAAAAGGAGAAGAAAGGAAGAAAAAGGAAAGAAAAGAAGAAAAATATTTTTTTGTCATTTAATTCCTATTGTTATTAGGTTTGTGCTAGATTATTAGGGTTAGTAATATTTAGAATTAGGAAAAAGGAAAATAAGAAGAGGAGGAGAAGAAAAGAAGAAAAAGGAGAATAAGAAGAGGAGGAGAGGAGAAGAAGAGGAAAAATAGAAGAAGAGGAGAAGTAGAAGAAGAGAAAAAATTAGAAGAGGAGGAGAGGAGAAGTAGAAGAAGAGAAGAGGAGAAGTAGTAGAAGAAGAGGATAAGTAGAAGTAGAAGAAGAAGTAGAATAAGAGGAGAAATAGAAGAAGAGGAAAAATTAGTTTACGGTTACAAGAAGAAGAAATATTGTATAGTGTATATGCTTAAGTGTTAATAGTGTTTCTTAGATTATTGCTTAATTTTTCTATTGTATATGCTTAAGTGTTAATAGTTTAATTTTGCTATTGTATATGCCTAAGTGTTAATAGTTTATTTTTAGCAAGAAAATTAATAGAACTAGTTTATTTTTTTAGTTCATTTTACGATGCCTATCCCGCATCCTCGTCGTCAACTCGGCGGAGGTCACCTGCTTGATCAGAGGGGCCCTGTCCGGGACTGGGCTCCGCCCGGCTGGTATTGGGAGGTGCTACCTTCCGGGGGGCGTAGGTTGGTGAGGAGCCAGCCCGTCGTTGACCCGATTCTTGTTTGGTGGCGGTCGCGTGGGCCAGTGAGGGTGCCGAGGCTTCCGGACACCGCGAAGGTGGTACGTCACCGTGTCAGCGAGGAGGATGAGCACGTCCGTCGCTACATGGTTGCGTTGGAGGGCAGGTTCGAGCATACCTGGCAGGTTCTTCGGGGATCTCACTGGAGCTATGATCCTGTGATGGTTCCTTCTCTTTGGGTGTCCACCGCCCGCGCCGATACCCGTCGGGCGCTACGGTTCTAGATGTATCAGTGATGCTATATGTATGATAGTATTCGAGGAGTATTAGTGATAATATTCGACGATGTACGGACAAAAGAGATGATGTATTTGCTTATAATTGAATGCATGCTAATTTGAATACTACTTTATTTTACGATTTGGTTTTGCTTATTGAATGCTCAAATTGAAAAAGTACTCCTACTTTGAATACTATGCAGAAATCTAGGAGTCCCGGGTGGAGCCACGACCCGGGACTAAAGTTGTTTTGGAACGGATTTCCTGATAGAATAATTCTTTTTTGGTACAAAGGTTAAGAGAATCCGTTTTTTGTAGAACTATGGATCCACATATCAGGAACCTCGAAGAGGAAGAACTTCTCGAAGATATAACCAAAGACGGCCCCGACGTTGAACCAGCTGAATCTCCGTCGTCATATCTAAACCCCTCCGGATATGGAATGGAGGTCGAGCGACACGAAGATGAAGCCGATGGGGCAGGAGATACGTCCAATGACGGAGAAGGTGATAGCTCCACTGATGGAGAAGCCGGTGGAGAAGCCGGTGAAGAAATAATAAAGTCCGGCGAGGTATACATATGAAGTTCGACAATCACTTGTAATATGTGAAAAATATTGGAGATAGCTCTATATTGTATACATATACATTCATTTGACGAATGTTTCTCCCTCTTAGGCCTCCACATCGAGCAAAGCTACGAAACGAGGACCGACTAGAAAGTTGGATGCACGGACGCATTACATCTTTGAGGTGATATTGCCTACGGGCGAACCCAAGCTTCCTAAGAATGTTGCTGACACATTCAAGAAGCAATGCGGAGTTATCGTTAGGGATCACGTCCCGATCAGCGTTCGGGAGTAGAACAAGCGCAAAGGGACAGCCGATAGTGACTATGTCGCCGAAAGGTACAAAGATAATCTTTGGAATGATCTCATGTCACATTTCAACCTGCCAGAATGTGAGAATGAAGACGCCGCAGACAAACTGAGGGCCAAAGTCAAGCAGTGGACTCTAATGAAAAACTTAGCAAATCATTATCCCTGTCGGGCAGGGTTTGGAAGCGGTTCAAGTGCGTGACTCCCGGTATCGAGCCTGAGAAGCTGACCTTTAGAGCGGCTCAGGTAAGTAGTAGTATGATATACTTCTATTTTTAATACATTTATGATGCTAGATTATTATTTTGATTATATATATTCTATTCTCGTAAAGTGCGACCAGCAGCCACGGGGGACGCATCTATGCAGATACTATGTTTGCGAGACCATTCACACGTTTACCTCTGAGCACAAGGATCACAGATTCGACGTAAGCAATGAACATTCACACCTCTATTTTTACCCGTCATTCTTTGTTATCATGATTGATATTCATATTCATCTCCTCTTCTTATATAGTACACGGCCATGAGGACGAAGGTCCTACCAGAGCAACGCGCGATTGCTGTTGCAGAGGAGCTTGCGACCTTTCTGAGGACGGAAGCTATAGATGACAAAGGACGATTTAGTGTAGCTAGGGGCCATTACTGATGTTCGTCCATGTAATCGAATAGACGGGCTCTAGTCCCGATAATTCAGATCTCCATACAATTGTATATATATGCTCGCTTGTAAGATAAGTTAATCTTATATACATATGCATAATTATTTCTATTTAAATTATATGAAAACTAATTCCCGAACACCAAACGAGGCATCACGTTAATCTCCCGAACACCTAAACCCTAAAACCCTAAAACCCAAAAATAATTTCATTCAAAAAAAAACCCAAAAATAAGCAAAATCTGAAACTCTTTAGTCTCGGTCCGTGTAACGAACCGGGACTAAAGGTCCTGCCCCTGGGGCGCTACGAGGCGCCCCACGTGGAGCATCTTTAGTCCCGGCTTGTAATAGGGTCGGGACTAAAGGTTAGGCCTTTAGTCCCGCCCCTTTAGTCCCGGTTGGTGAACCGGGACTAAAGCCCCTTACGGGCCGGGGCTAAAGGCCCCGTCCCCACTAGTGAGAGACTCCCTCCACATCACAAACAAACTAAGTTTTGGACATGCCTTCAGAGAATACCGTTTTAGTTATTCATATTAGAAATTTGAAAATCACACGTAAATATCACTCTCAATTTTTATTGCTGAAACCTTATGATTATCTTGGTTTATGTACATATATGACAATTGAAATTTCCTGAAGACCATGTCAATGATGCCACTTATTTGTAATATGGAGGTAGTAGCTAGGACCTTATCAAGTTGGCTGAGGAAATGACAAAATCATAGTGCAAATGGTACTTCTCCGAGACAAATTCCAAACGTAGTTTGAACGGGAAAATGGCGAAAATGATGGGTCATGTCATCGCATCAAATCTGATGGAGAGAGAACAATCTTTGCGTTCATAACCATCCATTTGTCCTTTATTATTAATGGTATTCTCTATGGATGGAGAAGAAAATCCTGCATGGCTAGCAATATGCAGAAAAGATGACTTGATAACACTCGTGGAGCTTTCAAGCACACTGTACCAGTAGACTTCCTCTTAAAGGAAGTGGGGTATGGCATATCTGATAGTGAATGACAAGAACTAAAGTTGTCCTTCTTTTCTTTTCTTTTTTGTTGAAAGAAGAGGGTTGTGATCGAATGGGAAACGTTCCTTACAAAAAAAAGTTGTCTTAAAAGCATTATTTCCCTTTATTCGACGGAACTGCAGGAAAAGTCTCTGCTTTATTTTATTTTATTGAAAGCCAAAAGTTATGTTGAAATAGAGATACTGAGGAAATGTCATCTTCCTTATTACGAAGGCTGGAGATAACCCCCATGTGAATAGATTGAAATGACATAAATATCGACTCGTTGATTTATCAATAGGGTCGAGATCTACCACTGTTACTCTTGGGTGAATGGGCCACTGAGATTGGTTACGGTGTGCTTACGTACCCGGACATAAATACATATATCTCGGTTCATAAGAAATAAGGGCCTATGTGATGAATTGCCTAGGTAGTTTGAAGAACTCTATCCCTTAGGTAAAAATCCTTTAGGGTTTGTTGTAGTACTAAAACCATATGATTGTTTCCCATGGTTTAAGTTGTAAGCAAATAAGGAACAGAATCCTTGACTGGAGCAACGACTAAATCAAGCATTCTCGTACAGTGAGTTTTATGGTCTATACTTGATGTATGGTCTACGTTTCTAATACACAAACAGAGCATGTACTCCCATTTCGCTGCACAGTGCGTGGCTGTGTGGTCGTCCATCGGATTCCCAGCATACACAGTGCCGGCCTTGCATTGCATGCATGCATGCATGCATGCCCCTACTCTCTCGTAGGACGTGAATGAATGAATGCATGGGTGCGTGCGTGCTTTGCTCCCTTCAATGGAGCAACACGATCGACAGAGAGAGAGAGAGAGACCGCAACAGAACCTGGCCAGCTGAGCTGCTGCATGGGGTATGAGGAGCTGACCTGATGATGATCTGACAAACGCAGAAATGTTCCCGGACCGGGCTGCAATAACTTTGGGGCACTTGATGATGCATCGTCCACTGTTGGCAGAATGGACGGGGGTAGACCTGCTGCTAGAGGCTTCAAAACCCGGCCATGTCCCCCTGCTTGTTCCGGTTGACCGCCACGGACAAGCACACACGCCCAAACTTTCCTACGGCGCACGGCATGCATCTAGCAATAGCAGCAGCTCAAATATTAGTAGCTCATCATAATCATTAGAAAAAAAATTATTCAAGAAGGGTACGCTTTTGGTTAGCGTTAGCTTGATTACACTGTGGGCGAAACCGATGTGTACAGCGGAACGTATGTATGTACGTATGCACCACGACAAGGATACTGTTTGACGTCAAAAAAAAGAGAGGATATATACACACGTACATGGCGCCCAAATCGAAAGTAGTAAAGCTGAGTTTTCCTTTTGGTTCATCGTGTGGAGGAGAATTATCGTGAAGTCTTTGTCGACAGAAATCCACTTAATTAGTTCAGCAAAGTTGTGATTGCCACTTTGCCTCCAGGTGATTAAAGCCTACCTACAGTTGTGACTGTCGTGCTCCTCTAGGTCATAGTTGGCTGAGATTTTGTTAAGCCTCTATCGGTTCGGAAAAGTGCAACTTTAGTTTTCTTCTTCTTCTTCTTTGAGAGAAACCGACGGAGACTATGTTCATGTTCATATAGGAAAAGAGACTGTTGTCCGATGCATTACGAAAAAACTGATGAAAACCAGATACAGAGGGCGCATAAGTTCCCCATAGACCGCCAAAGCTATATATAAAACACAAGACAAATGCATCACCGATCTCACCAACACACCAACAAGTATGGGGACACTCTTGAGAAAAACCAGACTCGTATGAGAGGAGGAGACGGGGCCGCCTCGACATCAGTGTTGAAGAGAGCGCATGCACCTGAAGAACCATTCGACGTGTGGAACACCGGACACATTGACGACCAAAACAGCCTAGGGCCATAGCCCTGGCATCCGCCTAGCTATCGTTCCCTACATGTATGTATATGTGTTTACACATTATGAGAACGATAATTTTTTTTGTTTTGACCTTTTGTCCAAACAAATTCCAGAATTAACCTTACATTCAAATGAACAGGAGAATAAGGTTTTATCAGCCAAATTCACAGAGAAGGGGGTGTATGATTCAATAGCATAAATGAAACACAATAAAGCATCGGAATCAGATGGGTTCCCTGCAGAATTTTATAAAAAGTGTTGGCATGTCATTAAAGACGATTTAATGGCTATGTTTCATGATTTATTTGACGGTCGACTACAATTATTTCACCTTAACTTTGGAATATCACGTTGTTGCCAAAAAAGGTGGACGCCATGCGCATTTTACAGTTCAGACCTATTTGTTTACTCAATGTGAGCTTTAAGATTTTTACTAAGGTGGCTACCAATAGATTAACAAAGACGTGCTGGGACCAGACGCCAAGATCCCTCATGTTTGGTACCAGACGTCAGGGTGGCCCTTTGCCACGTCAGAGACTCGACGGATCAACCGATCATGCATGCCCATACCAGACGTCAGGGACTTTGGCGTCTCTCATGCAAACCAGATGCCGAGGACGTTGGCATCACCAAAAGAGGTCAGATTCATTTTTTCAAGTAAGGGTAATTTTGGAATTTGCTAGAGCAAAAGTTCAAAACAAATTTTTTGTCCCCATGAGAAAGGAGAGACATCATCCAAATCAAAAGTAGAAAAGGGGAGTTCTTTCCTTTTTGTTCATCACGTGGTGGGCACGTTATGAGTAAGGTCATCCTATTTGGTTTAAAAGGAATTTTATATGAATTTGTATGATTCCATTCTTTAAGAATCTCTCCTATCAAGCTTGTTTGATTCGTGGAAACTTTGCATATCTCGTCGAAGTTATTCTTTTGTCTCACTGATGACTATGAAATATTCCTGGTGCTTCAAAGAAAAAAAATCTCACGTTTTTTTTCCAATGGTGCAGCCAAACAACATCTATTTGTAGATTCATTTTGATTTCACATAGAATTAATTGGCCATGACATCTAATTCGGATGTTGTTCTATACATAGTTTTTCTAAATTCAAGCTAACCAAAGTGACCCTTGAGATTGAGTTATATATATTCTTCACCCTAGACTCTGGAAATAGGCTTTCGCCCCTCTATATAGATATAGCAACCATCTAATACACCAAAGATCCCAATGTTGAGGCAGGCAGCACAAGAATGCCCAAAATAAATAAAAGAGAAATTAAAAAGAAAAGAATGACAACATAATCGACTCGACGAAAACGAGGACGAATCCAAACCGATGCGTCCTCCAAAGAAATCCACCACGCTCCTAGCACTTCGGACCACCACATAACAAGCAACGTCTTCAGGAAGGAATGCGACGGTGACGACGTTGTTGCCCAAGAAATACTTGATCTATCACCCGATTTCTAAAGTAAACTATATCATGCCCCATGTGTGGTTGTGGGAATTGCTTTCACTAAGATTTCATTTACATGAAGATTAATATTTTGATTGACAAAATAATAAAAACGCAAAAAATACATGTAATTATTTATTATTTAGTAAATATAAATAGCATAATACATTTAAAACATTTGAGCATTTTTTTGTATTCATGTTGCATCTTGAGGTGCGGGCCATTTTTTGGACGCATGGTTGCATGATGAAGTGTCATACATGCATGTAGAGGTAATTCAGTACAGAACTAGGGTTGCAAATTTGGTACCACTTGCTGACAAGTGGGCCAGATGTTCACCTCTGCTATACCTGGGCATTTTCCGGACCAGGCCGGGTCGGGTTTCAGCCCGGACCAAAAAAGCTCGGTGCTAAAAACCTAGGCCAAGAGCTCGATCCGACCCGAACGTCGGGCCTGAATTTTGAGTTCAAACCCGGCCCCAAACGGAAAGAGCCCAACTGCGGCTTAATTTTACTTTTCAATAGGCTCGAGCCCGACCCCACGTGACCATCAGCCTCAACTTTCTAGCACGAGCCCAGCCCGATGGTACAAATAGGCCCGGGATTTTCGGGCCGGCCGGGCCCGGCTGCCCATGCCGAGGTATAACCTCTGCATAATGTGAACATGTCATCTCGGGTTGCCAGTGATAATTTACTAGGAATTCTAATTGTTCCCGCAAACAAAATGGATCTATCTTCATTGGAGACAGACCAAACGGGGGCTTGTTATTCCCTGCTCCACCGATAAACACTACTAGCACACGCATCCCGTCCAACAGGGAACCCCATCCCGTCCAATCAGGCCGGTCAGGACCCATCGTATCCAGCAAATCGACCATTCCTTGTCATGTTGCTGATCGATCGTGCCCCTTTTGATTTGAAACGACTTCAATCGCTCGCTCGGCTCCAATGGGGCAATGGGCCACACACACATCAAGTCTTGGTGCCGATCCACCGGCCTCTAGTAAACGACTTGACGTGTTGGTAGGGAGCTTTGTATCCGTGTGGCTACTGGCAACTGTTGGAGAGCAACCATGACAGCGCTGCACATACGTACATGGTTTTCCATGGTGATGAAGCATGTCGACTGGAGGTCTGGAGCTGTGCCAAATTGAGGTGTGGATGGAGTAATGTACTGTACCTGACATATATATGTTTTTCGGTGTGTGTTTTTACCACAAATGTACATGGTTTTCGCATTTGCTATTTTTCAAGCAACTGTATTTTTATTTCAATACACAGTCGATTCTATGGCTGGGTGGGTGGGTGGGTGGGTGGGGGAGCCGGAGACAAGGATGTCGCCGGCGCAGGGTTGACTTAGTCCTTGGGGCTCATACTTCAATGGTGTAGTGCTTGGTAGTTGGTACTCGAGCTTCGGTTCGAGCCATTTTCTCTACTCCTTCTAACCTTGTAAATGCAGGACCACATTGTGTCTATAACCATCTAACCGTATTACGGCCAACCTATCGCCTCTGTCCATTTATCAACAAAAGGTAGTATACAAATACATTATGAGTGGTGGGAAAGGAGGTCCCCGGCACCGAAGAAGTAGGCGGGAGGGGGGGGCAAAGACAATGATGTCGGCAACGGTGGGTTGACCTAGTCCACGAGGGTCATACTTCAACGCTATAACACCTGGTACTCGGGCCTCGACTCGAGACATTTCCTCTACCCCTTCTTACCCTGAAAAAGTAGTGTCACTTTTTGTCCTTAAACCTTTAACCATTTTTTTGGCTAACCTAGCCTCCTCCATCACTCTGTATCAACAAGGTATGGTACAAGGGTACACTATGGTAAACCTCAGCATGGCCAGCCCGGCCCAAAAAATCCGGACAAGGCTGGGCGGGGCTTCATATCCGGGTCGGGCTCGTGATTGAAATCTAGGTCCGGTAGTCATTTCGGGTAGGCTCGGGCTTGAGAAAACAACCATTTTATATGGAGGCCTGACCCGGCCCACCCCAAAAATCACCTTTTTAGTCCATTCAAACGGAGCTCGGGCCTAGATATTCGGTTTTTTGAATCGTCTCGGGCTCGGAATTTTGATTTCGGGCTTTCTTAAGCTCGACTCTGAGCCCAGTGTATGCCCAGGTTTACACTATGGGTGGTGAGGAACAAGGTAGCTGACACCAGAGAAGGGAAGGTAGGGGGAGTGTAGGGATGTCTAGGGCATCTATGGAGGTGTCGACTTGGGAAGAACGAAGCAGTGCGGAGGTGTGACCGTGATGCCGGTCGCTGGTTCGCGCGCGGGGGGGGGGGGGGTCTTTGTTAAGCCGGTGGCGCGGGTGGGTCGGCGAAAACGGAGAAAATCAAACGGATTTTTTTCATTCAACCAATGAATAGTCGTTGGTCCCGGCGTTTTAATAGGAAGAAAGTTGAACAAATGACTTCTACTCAAACCTCCGGGACAAGGGTCAAGGCAGGAAAGATGGGAGTCGCCTATGTGTGGCCATGGTTCAGTCAATCGAGTGGTGTAACGATCAGAAAACAGTTGCGTGCAATGTATCTGAAGAAGCATGCACTATGCTATCGTCGTCGCCATAACATGGAAACATGCCACTTATACCAGAGACACGATATCTTCTCGTTTCTCGTACTCTTTCGAAGTATACTCTTTGGCTGCCGGCCTAACTATTGAATGTCCATATGATGATGTATAGTGCACAACTTAAGATTCTCTGGTGTAAAATTGCACTGTTCAACACTGCCTGGATTAGTTGGTACAAGATGCTGCAAAAACGCCTTATATATATTTTGGAACAGATGGTAGTCCATGCTTGTTATTATTAATTGTGTAACGGGATATATATGGCAAAAGCTCAAATGATATATGGGATGTCACGTCAAGTCTAGGTGCCGATGGATGTCTAGCAAGCTAATCAGGGTAAGCCAACGACTTGACGTGTTGGTAGGAAGCTTTGTATCCATATGGCTACTGCTACTGGCAACCATGAGCCCATGACAACACTACACATACCTACATGTTTTTTCATGATGATGAAGCATCAAGCATGTCGACTGGAACTGTGCCGAATTGAGATGTGTACGTGTGGTCGTGTGGAGCACTGTACCTACTATGTATACGATTCTCCAGTGCTTTATCAACAGCTGGTTATCAATTCGGCATGAGTTAGATTTTCAATATGGGGTGGGTGAACACAGTACATATGCAAACGCTCAGACACATGCGCATACACTCATTCATATGAACTTTATAGACATCTCGTCATCGACGATAACGTCTTCTTCAACTAAATGCGCATCGACGAAATGAATTCAGAAATAATGCGAACACCAGAAATTAAATCCTAATGGACTGGAGATACCACACTGTTCCTCTAACCATGCAACCACAAACTGGTTCACGCGCGGGGGGAGGGGGGGAGGTTTAGTTAAAAGTAGATCATGTAAAACTCCTGTAGCTAGTTTAAAGATTGCATGTCAATTTTTTGACAGGAATTACAATTTTTCTTATTGTTGCTAACCTTTCTATCATATTTGGAAGAGAAGTTGTACTCCAACAAAAGATATGTATTTTTTTTAACACAGTACAAGCACAAGCACTCATTTAAACTCGTAGACACTCATTACTATGTATGCACATACACATATCCTATCCCTAGAAGCACATTCCAGAGACCAAACCCGCATATCATCTTAAGACTTAAGAAAGTCGCCGTAGACGCCTTGTCGTCGACGAGAACGTCTCCTGAAATAAACCAGGAATAATGCAAGCAAATTTGAACCCTGATGGATACCACTGATACTCTAACCATCCAACCACAAATTGATTCACGGAAAAGAAAGTTTAGTTAAAAGGAGAATCTGTAAAACGTCTATAGCTAGCTCAAAGATTACATATTAATTTTTTGACATGAACTACAGTTTTTCTTATTGTTGCTAACCTTTTTACCATATATTATACTATACTAGTACATGATTTTGGAAGATAAGTTATACTCCAACAAGAGACATGTACTTTTTTCAATATAGTACAGAAGCAAGCGCTCATTTAAACATGAATGGATCCATTTCTATGAACGCACACACGCATACCATACATCTATGAGCACCTTCGAAAAACTGAGTCGACATATCATCTCGAGATTTATAAAGTCATTGTAGACGCATCATCGTCAGTAAAAACGTCTCCTTCCATAAAATACGCATCGTTAAAAATTCTGAAATAAATTTAAAAATAATACAAGCATCGAAACTGAAACCTGATGGGTTAAGGATACCAGAGTCTCCCTAACCATTCAACCTGTTCGCAAGAGACTTGTACTCCAACCATAGGGACAAGAGACAATGCAGGAAAGGTGGAGTCGTCTCGTCGTATAAATGACAGTAGCTGTGTGGCATGGTTCAGTCAAATCGATTGGAAAACGATAATGTGCAATGAACCTGAAGAAGCATGCAGCAGTAGGATATTTGTGCCAGCGTGCCTGTAACATGGAACCATGCTACTTCTACCAGCATACGATGTCCCTTTTTGAAGTATGTTCTCTTTGCTGCTGGCCTAACTTCGAACGTTCAAACGCTTCACAGCACCAGTTAAGCTTCTCCGGTGTACTGCTGTGTCCGAATGGACCCGAATTAGTTAGGGCATCTCCAACAAATTGTTGGTTAGCTTGTTGGTAAAATATGCCATGTCATCAGCCAACATCTTAACATACAACTATTCCAATGGGTTGTATCTAGTTTGCCCAATAAGATATGAGGTAATAAATAAAGTGCTCTCTTATTCTACATTGAAGCTTGTGCAAAGGTGTTGGTTAATTTACATACAACCTTGCTCTCTTTCCTCATTTATTGCATGACACATCATCAAAAATCCTATGTGTCAACATTACCAACAACTATCTTACAACCTGTTGGGTTTAGTCCCACATCGGTTGTGGGAGGAGCATAACACGACTTATAAGGGTGAGGGTGTCCTCTTCTAATAGGCTACTCTTTTGGGGGGAGAGGGCCCAAGGCCTATCGTAAGTCGGTGTTGCTCTCAGTTTGGGTCTGTTGACGCATGTGTTGGGGAACGTATTTTCCTACGCGCACGAAGACCTATCATGGTGATGTCCATCTACGAGAGGGGATATTCGATCTACGTACCCTTGTAGATCGCACAGCAGAAGCGTTAAGAAATGTGGTTGATGTAGTGGAACGTCCTCACGTCCCTCGATCCGCCCTTGAACCGTCCCGCGATCCGTCCCACGATCTAGTGCCGAACGGACGGCACCTCCGCGTTCAGCACACGTACAGCTCGACGATGATCTCGACCTTCTTGATCCAGCAAGAGAGACGGAGAGGTAGATGAGTTCTCCGGCAGCGTGACGGCGCTCCAGAGGTTGGTGGTGATCTAATCTCAGCAGGGCTCCGCCCGAGCTCCGCAGAAACGCGATCTAGAGGTAAAACCGTGGAGATATGTGGTCGGGCTGCCGTGGCAAAGTTGTCTCAAATCAGCCCTAAAACCTCCGTATATATAGGTGGGAGAGGGGGGCCTTGCCTTGGGGCTCAAGGAGCCCCAAGGGGGTCGGCCGAGCCAAGGGGGGGAGTCCTCCCCTTCCAAACCGAATCCAACTAGGTTTGGAAGGAGGAGTCCTTCCCCTTTTTCCCACCTCCTCCTTTTTTTCTCTTTGATTTTCTGCCTATGGCGCATAGTGCCTTCTCGGGTTGTCCCACCAGCCCACTAAGGGCTGGTGCGCCACCCCCAAAGCCTATGGGCTTCCCCGGGGTGGGTCCCCCCCCCCCCCCCCGGTGAACACCCAGAACCCATTCGTCATTCCCGATACATTCCCGGTAACTCCGAAAACCTTCCGGTAATCAAATGAGGTCATCCTATATATCAATCTTCGTTTCCGGACCATTCCGGAAACCCTCGTGACGTCCGTGATCTCATCCGGGACTCCGAACAACATTCGGTAACCAACCATATAACTCAAATACGCATATAACAACGTCGAACCTTAAGTGTGCAGACCCTGCGGGTTCGAGAACTATGCAGACATGACCTGAGTGACTCCTCGGCCAATATCCAATAGCGGGACCTGGATGCCCATATTGGATCCCACATATTCTACGAAGATCTTATCGTTTGAACCTCAGTGCCAAGGATTCATATAATCCCGTATGTCATTCCCTTTGTCCTTCGGTATGTTACTTGCCCGAGATTCGATCGTCAGTATCCGCATACCTATTTCAATCTCGTTTACCGGCAAGTCTCTTTACTCGTTTCGTAATACAAGATCCCGCAACTTACACTAAGTCACATTGCTTTCAAGGCTTGTGTGTGATGTTGTATTACCGAGTGGGCCCCGAGATACCTCTCCATCACACGGAGTGACAAATCCCAGTCTCGATCCATACTAACTCAACGAACACCTTCGGAGATACCTGTAGAGCATCTTTATAGTCACCCAGTTACGTTGCGACGTTTGATACACACAAAGCATTCCTCCGGTGTCAGTGAGTTATATGATCTCATGGTCATAGGAACAAATACTTGACACGCAGAAAACAGTAGCAACAAAATGACACGATCAACATGCTACGTCTATTAGTTTGGGTCTAGTCCATCACGTGATTCTCCTAATGACGTGATCCAGTTATCAAGCAACAACACCTTGTTCATAATCAGAAGACCCTGACTATCTTTGATCAACTGGCTAGCCAACTAGAGGCTTGCTAGGGACAGTGTTTTGTCTATGTATCCACACATGTAAATAAGTCTTCATTCAATACAATTATAGCATGGATAATAAACGGTTATCTTGATACAGGAATTATAATAATAACAATATTTATTATTGCCTCTAGGGCATAATTCCAACAGTCTCCCACTTGCACTAGAGTCAATAATCTAGCCCTCACATCATCATGCGAATTACATTGTAATAAATCTAACACCCATACAGTTCTGGTGTTGATCATGCTTTGCCCGTGGAAGAGGTTTAGTCAGCGGGTCTGCTACATTCAGATCCGTGTGCACTTTGCATATATTTACGTCCTCCCCTTCGACGTAGTCGCAGATGAGGTTGAAGCGTCGTTTGATGTGTCTGGTCTTCTTGTGAAACCGTGGTTCCTTTGCTAAGGCAATGGCACCCGTGTTGTCACAGAACAAGGCTATTGGATTCAGTGCGCTCGGCACCACTCCAAGATCCGTCATGAACTGCTTCATCCAGACAGCCTGCTTAGCCGCCTCCGAGGCCGCCATGTACTCCGCTTCACATGTAGAATCTGCTACGACGCTTTGCTTGGAACTGCACCAGCTTACCGCACCCCCATTAAGAATAAATACGTATCCGGTCTGCGACTTAGAGTCGTCCGGATCTGTGTCAAAGCTTGCATCGAAGTAACCCTTTACGGCGAGCTCTTCGTCACCTCCATACACGAGAAACATCTCCTTAGTCCTTTTCAGGTACTTCAGGGTATTCTTGACCGCCGTCCAGTGATCCACTCCTAGATTACTCTGGAACCTGCCTGCCATACTTATGGCCAGGCTAACGTCCGGTCTAGTGCACAGCATTGCATACATGATAGAACCTATGGCTGAAGCATAGGGGACGGTGCTCATATGCTCTCTATCCTTATCAGCTGCTGGGCACTGAGTCTTACTCAATCTCGTACCTTGTAAAACTGGCAACAACCCTTTCTTGGACTGTTCCATTTTGAACCTCTTCAAAACTTTATCAAGGTATGTGCTTTGTGAAAGTCCTATCAGGCGTTTTGATCTATCCCTGTAGATCTTAATGCCTAGAATGTAAGCAACTTCTCCTAGGTCCTTCATAGAGAAACTTTTATTCAAGTAATCCTTTATGCTCTCCAAAAACTCTACGTTGTCTCCAATCAGCAATATGTCATCCACATATAATATTAGAAACGCCACAGAGCTCCCACTCACTTTCTTGTAAATACAAGATTCTCCAACCACTTGTATAAACCCAAATGCTTTGATCACCTCATCAAAGCGTTTGTTCCAACTCCGAGATGCTTGCACCAGTCCATAAATGGATCGCTGGAGCTTGCACACCTTGTCAGCATTCTTAGGATCGACAAAACCTTCGGGTTGCATCATATACAACTCTTCCTGAAGGAAACCGTGAAGGAACGCCGTTTTGATATCCATCTGCCAGATTTCATAATCGAAAAATGCAGCTATTGCTAACATGATTCTGACGGACTTAAGCATCGCTACGGGTGAGAATGTCTCATCGTAGTCAACACCTTGAACTTGTGAAAAACCCTTTGCCACAAGTCGAGCTTTATAAACGGTCACATTGCCGTGAGCGTCCGTCTTCTTCTTAAAGATCCATTTGTTCTGAATAGACTTGCGGCCCTCAGGTAGTACTTCCAAAGTCCACACTTTGTTCTCATACATGGATCCTATCTCGGACTTCATGGCTTCTAGCCATTTGTTGGAATCTGGGCCCACCATTGCTTCTTCATAATTTGCAGGTTCATTGTTGTCTAACAACATGATTGACAACACGGGATTACTGTACCACTCTGGAGCAGCACGTGGTCTCGTCGACCTGCGTGGTTCGACAGGAACTTGAACCGGAGTTTCATGATCATCATCATTAACTTCCTCCTCAACCGGCGTCGCAATGACAGAGGTTTCCCCTTGCCCTGCGCCACCATCTAGAGGGATGAGAGGTTCGACAACCTCATCAAGTTCTATCTTCCTCCCACTCAATTCTCACGAGAGAAACTCCTTCTCGAGAAAAGCTCCATTTTTAGCAACAAACACTTTTCCCTCGGATTTGAGATAGAAGGTGTACCCAACTGTCTCTTTTGGGTAACCTATGAAGATGCACTTTTCCGCTTTGGGTTCCAGCTTTTCACCCTGAAGCTTTTTGACATAAGCATCACATCCCCAAACTTTAAGAAACGACAACTTTGGCCTTTTGCCATACCACAGTTCGTATGGTGTCGTCTCAACGGATTTTGATGGTGCCCTATTTAAAGTAAATGCAGCTGTGTCTAATGCATAACCCCAAAACGATAACGGCAAATCGGTAAGAGACATCATAGATCGCACCATCTCTAATAAAGTACGATTACGACGTTCGGACACACCATTACGCTGTGGTGTTCCAGGCGGTGTCAACTGTGAAACAATTCCACATTGTCTTAAGTGAGCACCAAACTCGAAACTCAGATATTCACCCCCACGATCAGACCGTAGGAACTTGATCTTCTTGTTACGATGATTTTCAACTTCACTCTGAAATTGCTTGAACTTTTCAAATGTTTCAGACTTGTGCTTCATTAAGTAGACATAACCATATCTACTCAAATCGTCAGTGAAGGTGAGAAAATAACGATATCCGCCGCGTGCCTCTACGCTCATCGGACCGCACACATCGGTATGTATGATTTCCAACAAGTCACTAGCACGCTCCATTGTTCCGGAGAACGGAGTTTTAGTCATCTTGCCCCTGAGGCATGGTTCGCACGTGTCAAGTGAATCAAATTCAAGTGACTCCAAAAGTCCATCGGCATGGAGTTTCTTCATGCGCTTTACACCAATATGACCTAAGCGGCAGTGCCACAAAAATATGGCGCTATCATTGTTAACTCTAACTCTTTTGGTCTCAATGTTATGTATATGTGTATCACTATCAAGATTCAATATGAACAATCCTCTCACATTGGGTGCATGACCAGAAAAGATGTTACTCATAGAAATAGAACAACCATTATTCTCTGACTTAAAAGAGTAACCGTCTGCAATAAACAAGGTCCAGATATAATGTTCATGCTTAACTAATCCTGATGGTAACAGAAGTGAAACTGTGCCGACGGCGATTGCATCAACCTTGGAACCATTTCCTACGCGCATCGTCACTTCATCTTTCGCCAGCCTTCGTCTATTCCGCAGTTCCTGTTTCGAGTTGCAAATATGAACAACAGAACCGGTATCGAATACCCAGACACTACTACGAGAGCCAGTTAAGTACACATCAATAACATGTATATCAAATATACCTGATTTTTCTTTGGCCGCCTTCTTATCAGCCAGATACTTGGGGCAGTTGCGCTTCCAGTGACCCATACCCTTGCAATAGTAGCACTCTGTTTCAGGCTTAGGTCCAGCTTTGGGTTTCTTCGTCGGATTGGCAACAGGCTTGCCGCTCTTCTTTGAATTACCCTTCTTGCCTTTGTCGTTTCTCTTGAAACTAGTGGTCTTATTCACCATAAACACTTGATGCTCTTTACGGAGTTCAGACTCTGCGACTTTCAGCATCGCAAACAACTCGTCGGGTGACTTGTTCATCCCTTGCATGTTGTAGTTCAACACAAAGCCCTTATAGCTTGGCGGCAGTGATTGAAGGATTCTGTCAGTGATAGCCTCTTGCGGGAGTTCCATCCCCAGCTCAGCTACACGGTTTGAGTACCCAGACATTTTGAGCACATGTTCACTGACAGACGAATTCTCCTCCATCTTGCAAGCATAGAATTTATCAGAGGTCTCATACCTCTCGATCCGGGCGTTCTTCTGAAAGATAAACTTCAACTCCTGGAACATCTCATATGCTCCATGACGCTCAAAGCGACGTTGAAGTCCCGGTTCTAAGCCATACAAGACTGCACATTGAACTACTGAGTAGTCCTCCTTACGTGTTAACCAAGCATTCTTAACATCCTGGTTAGCTGTAGCGGGTGGTTCATCTCCTAGCGCAGCATTAAGGACATAATCCTTCTTCCCAGCTTGTAAGATTAGTTTAAGATTACGAGCCCAGTCTATAAAGTTGCTTCCATCATCTTTCAACTTAGCTTTCTCTAGGAACGTATTAAAATTCAGGGTGACTGTCGCGTGAGCCATGATCTACAACACAAATATATTCAAAATGGACTTAGACTATGTTCAAGATAATTAAAGTTTAACTTAATCAATTTACTTGCTAAACTCCCACTCAAAAAGTACATCTCTCTAGTCATTTGAGTGGTTCATGACCCACTTACACTAGCTCAAGTCCGATCATCACGTGAGTTGAGTATAGTTTCAGTGGTGAGCATCCCTATGCTAATCATATCATCTATATGATTCATGATCGACCTTTCGGTCTCATGTGTTCCGAGGCCATGTCTGCACATGCTAGGCTCGTTAAGCTTAACTCGAGTGTTCCGCGTGTGCAACTGTTTTGCACCCGTTGTATGTGAACGTTGAGTCTATCACACGCGATCATCACGTGGTGTCTCGAAACGACGAACTGTAGCAACGGTGCATAGTCGGGGAGAACACAATTTCGTCTTGAAATTTTAGTGAGAGATCACCTCATAATGCTACCGTCGTGCTAAGCAAAATAAGGTGCATAAAAGGATTAACATCACATGCAATTCATAAGTGACATGATATGGCCATCATCACGTGCTCCTTGATCTCCATCACCAAAGCACCGGCACGATCTTCTTGTCACCGGCGCCACACCATGATCTCCATCAACGTGTCGCCATCGGGGTTGTCGTGCTACTCATGCTATTACTACTAAAGCTACATCCTAGCAAAATAGTAAACGCATCTGCAAGCACAAAAGTTAGTTTAAAGACAACCCTATGGCTCCTGTCGGTTGCCGTACCATCGACGTGCAAGTCGATATTATCTCTTACAACATGATCATCTCATACATCCAATATATCACATCACATCGTTGGCCATATCACATCACAAGCATACCCTGCAAAAACAAGTTAGACGTCCTCTAGTTTTGTTGTTGCATGTTTTACGTGGTGACCATGGGTATCTAGTAGGATCACATCTTACTTACGCAAACACCACAACAGAGATATATGAATTGCTATTTAACCTTATACAAGGACCTCCTCGGTCAAATCCGATTCAACTAAAGTTGGAGAAACTGACACTTGCCAGTCATCTTTGAGCAACGGGGTTACTCGTAGCGATGAAACCAGTCTCTCGTAAGCGTACGAGTAATGTCGGTCCAAGCCGCTTCAATCCAACAATACCGCGGAATCAAGAAAAGACTAAGGAGGGCAGCAAAACGCATATCACCGCCCACAAAAACTTTTGTGTTCTACTCGAGAAGACATCTACGCATGAACCTAGCTCTGATACCACTGTTGGGGAACGTCGCAATGGAAACAAAAAAATTTCTACGCGCACGAAGACCTATCATCGTGATGTCCATCTACGAGAGGGGATATCCTGTGACATCCTCGACTTTTGCTACAGTAGTGATTGTAATTAAGCTACAGTGATCAACCGCTAATGATGCCACGTCATCGAATTCCCATCACAGACCAGCGTGGATTCGCGTCTGTCCGGATCGATGATTTGAAAGCAAAGGCAAGCACTTTATCGGTTCATTACAAGTATTAAGAGGATATATATATAAAAGGAAAGTATTAAAGAAATAATAATGATAAAAGAAAGAAAGAAAACTGAAAGAAAGAAATAATAAAAAGGAAAAAGGTAAAACAAAACAAAACAAATCAAAAAAAAAGGAACACCCCCCCCAACCGGCCCAGCTGGGCCAAAAAGGGCCCAACCGGCCAAACCCTAACCCCCCTGGCGACCAGACCCCCTCCCCTCGCTACTCCCTCCCTTTCCCACGCCGCCGCCAGCCACCCCCCTCGTGGGGGGGCCCCACCCCACCCCACCGACACTCCCACGTCGCGAGCCCCTCCCCCACGAGGGCCTCGCCCCATCCCACGCGCTCTCTCCCATCCCTCTCGTGACCCTCCCCATCCCGTGGCCTCCTCCCCTCCCACGAGCCCTCTGCCCCTCTCGCCTCTCCCTCCCAGATCGCCTCCACCTCGCCCCTCTCCCTCCCCAGCCGGCGGCCACTCCTCCTTCCGCCGGCAGCCCCCCCGACGGCCACCCTCCCCCGCCGGCCCCTCCCTCCATCCTCTCCACCGCCTCCTCCTACCCCGGCGGTCCCCCCCCTCTCACGGCCACCTCCTCCTGCCGGTGGCCTCTACCCCGGCGAGCCACCCCCTCCACCCCGCCGGCAGGGGGGCCCCGGCTGCCTCGGCCTACACCTCGCCGGCCTACCGCCCCGGCCCCCGTCGGCCATCTCCCGCTCGGTCCGGGAGGGACCGGGCAGGGAGGCATCACCAACTCACCGGATCCGACCGGGTCCGACCGGCTCCCCCACGCCGGTGTTGGAAATATGCCCTAGAGGCAATAATAAATTAGTTATTATTATATTTCTTTGTTCATGATAATCATTTATTATCCATGCTATAATTGTATTGATTGGAAACACAATACTCGTGTGGATACATAGACAAAACACTGTCCCTAGTAAGCCTCTAGTTGACTAGCTCGTTGATCAAAGATGGCCAAGGTTTCCTGGCCATAGGCAAGTGTTGTTACTTGATAACGGGATCACATCATTAGGAGAATCATGTGATGGACTAGACCCAAACTAATAAGACGTAGCATGTTGATCGTGTCATTTTGTTGCTACTGTTTTCTGCGTGTCAAGTATTTGTTCCTATGACCATGAGATCATATAACTCACTAACACCGGAGGAATGCTTTGTGTGTATCAAACGTCGCAACGTAACTGGGTGACTATAAAGATGCTCTACAGGTATCTCCGAAGGTGTTAGTTGAGTTAGTATGGATCGAGACTGGGATTTGTCACTCCGTGTGACGGAGAGGTATCTCGGGGCCCACTCGGTAATACAACATCACACACAAGCCTTGCAAGCAATGTGACTTAGTGTAAGTTGCGGGATCTTGTATTACGGAACGAGTAAAGAGACTTGCCGGTAAACGAGATTGAAATAGGTATGCGGATACTGACGATCGAATCTCGGGCAAGTAACATACCGAAGGACAAAGGGAATGACATACGGGATTATATGAATCCTTGGCAGTGAGGTTCAAACGATAAGATCTTCGTAGAATATGTAGGATCCAATATGGGCATCCAGGTCCCGCTATTGGATATTGACCGAGGAGTCTCTCGGGTCATGTCTACATAGTTCTCGAACCCGCAGGGTCTGCACACTTAAGGTTCGACGTTGTTTTATGCGTATTTGAGTTATATGGTTGGTTACCGAATATTGTTCGGAGTCCCGGATGAGATCACGGACGTCACGAGGGTTTCCGGAATGGTCCGGAAACAAAGATTGATATATAGGATAACCTCATTTGGTTACCGGAAGGTTTTCGTGCATTACCGGAAAAGTTTCGGGCTCATCGGTAGTGTACTGGGAGTGCCGGGAGGGGTGCCGGGGACCATCGGGAGGGGTGTCACGCCCCAAGGGGTCTCATGGGCTATGGGAAGAGATAAACCAGCCCCTAGTGGGCTGGAATAAGTTCCCACTAAGGCCCATAAGGTTTGAGAAGGAAAAAACACAAGGTGGAAAGAGTTTCCAAGTGGGAAGGTGGAATCCTACTCCAAGTAGGATTGGAGTAGGACTCCTCCACCTCCAATTTCGGCCAAACCTTTAGGTTTTGAGGCTGCCTCCTCCCCTCCCTCCCACCTATATATACGGAGGTTTTAGGGCTGATTTGAGACGACTTTTCCACGGCAGCCCGACCACATACCTCCACGGTTTTTCCTCTAGATCGCGTTTCTGCGGAGCTCGGGCGGAGCCCTGCTGAGACAAGGTCATCACCAACCTCCGGAGCGTCGTCACGCTGCCGGAGAACTCTTCTACCTCTCCGTCTCTCTTGCTGGATCAAGAAGGCCGAGATCATCGTCGAGCTGTACGTGTGCTGAACGCGGAGGTGTCGTCCGTTCGGTACTAGATCGTGGGACTGATCGCGGGATTGTTCGCGGGGCGGATCGAGGGACGTGAGGACGTTCCACTACATCAACCGCGTTCACTAACGCTTCTGCTGTACGATCTACAAGGGTATGTAGATCACTCATCCCCTCTCGTAGATGGACATCACCATGATAGGTCTTCGTGCGCGTAGGAAAATTTTTGTTTCCCATGCGACGTTCCCCAACAGTGGCATCATGAGCTAGGTTCATGCGTAGATGTCTTCTCGAGTAGAACACAAAAGTTTTTGTGGGCGGTGATGTGCGTTTTGCTGCCCTCCTTAGTATTTTCTTGATTCCGCGGTATTGTTGGATTGAAGCGGCTTGGACCGACATTACTCGTACGCTTACGAGAGACTGGTTTCATCGTTACGAGTAACCCCCTTTGCTCAAAGATGACTGGCAAGTGTCAGTTTCTCCAACTTTAGTTGAATCGGATTTGACCGAGGAGGTCCTTGGATGAGGTTAAATAGCAACTCATATATCTCCGTTGTGGTGTTTGCGTAAGTAAGATGCGATCCTACTAGATACCCATGGTCACCACGTAAAACATGCAACAACAAAATTAGAGGACGTCTAACTTGTTTTTGCAGGGTATGATTGTGATGTGATATGGCCAACGATGTGATGTGATATATTGGATGTATGAGATGATCATGTTGTAATAGAAATATCGACTTGCACGTCGATGGTACGGCAACCGGCAGGAGCCATAGGGTTGTCTTTATACTAACGTTTGTGCTTGCAGATGCGTTTACTATTTTGCTAGGATGTAGCTTTAGTAGTAATAGCATGAGTAGCACGACAACCCCGATGGCAACACGTTGATGGATGATCATGGTGTGGCGCCGGTGACAAGAAGATCGTGCCGGTGCTTTGGTGATGGAGATCAAGAAGCACGTGATGATGGCCATATCATGTCACTTATGAATTGCATGTGATGTTAATACTTTTATGCACCTTATTTTGCTTAGAACGACGGTAGCATTATGAGGTGATCTCTCACTAAAATTTCAAGACGAAATTGTGTTCTCCCCGACTGTGCACTGTTGCTACAGTTCGTCGTTTCGAGACACCACGTGATGATCGGGTGTGATAGACTCAACGTTCACATACAACGGGTGCAAAACAGTTGCGCACGCGGAACACTCGGGTTAAGCTTGACGAGCCTAGCATGTGCAGACATGGCCTCGGAACACATGAGACCGAAAGGTCGAGCATGAATCGTATAGTTGATATGATTAGCATAGAGATGCTTACCACTGAAACTATTCTCGACTCACGTGATGATCGGACTTGAGATAGTGGATTTGGATCATGTACCACTCAAATGACTAGAGAGATGTACTTTTTGAGTGGGAGTTCTTAAGTAATATGATTAATTGAACTAATTGTCATGAACATAGTCTAATGGTCTTTGCGAATTACGATGTAGCTTGCGCTATAGCTCTACTATTTTATATGTTCCTAGAGAAAATTTAGTTGAAAGTTGATAGTAGCAAACTTTGTAGACTGAGTCTGTAAAACCGAGGATTATCCTCGTTGCTACACAGAAGGCTTATGTCCTTAATGCACCACTCGGTGTGCTGCACCTCGAGCATCGTCTGTGGATGTTGTGAACATCCGACATACACGTTTCTGATGACTACACGATAGTTCAGTACAAAAATACTTAATGGCTTAGAAGCAAGGCGCCGAAAACGTTGTAAAATGTCACGGAACATAAGTGATGTTCTAAAGAGATGAAATTGTGATTTCATGCTTGTGCCCTTGTTAAGAGGTACCAGACCTCCAACAAGATTCTTTGTCCACAAAGTAAAGGATAAAAGCTCAATCGTTGAGCGTGTGCTCAGATTGTCTGAGTACGACAATCACTTGAATCAAGTGGGAGTTAATCTTCCAGATGAGATAGTGATGGTTCTCCAAAGTCACTGCCACCAAGCTGTGAGAGCTTCGTGATGAACTATAACATATCAAGGGTAGATACAATGATCCTTGAGCGCTTCGCGATGTTTGACACTGTGAAAGTAGAAATCAAGAAGGAGCGTCAATAGTTGATGGTTTGTAAAACCACTAAGTTTCAAAAAGGGCAAGGGCTAGAAGGGATACTTCGTGAAACGGCAAAACAGTTGTTGCACTAATGAAGAGACCCAAGATTAAACCCAAACCCGAGACTAAGTGCTTCTGTAATGAGGGGAATAGTCACTTAGGCGGAGCAACTCTAGATACTTGGTAGATAAGAAGGCTGGCAAAAGTCGAAAGAAGTGTATTTGATATACATGATGTTGATGTGTACTTTACTAGTACTCCTAGTAGCATGAGGGTATTGGATACCGGTTCGGTTGCTAAGTGATTAGTAACACGAAATGAAAGCTACGGCATAAACGGAGACTAGCTAAAGGCGAGGTGACGATACGTGTTGGAAGTGTTTCCAAGGTTGATATGATCAAACATCGCACGCTCCCTCTACCATCGGGATTGGTGTTAAACCTAAATAATTGTTATTTGGTGCTTGCGTTAAGCATGAACATGATTGGATCGTGTTTATTGCAATACGATTATTCATTTAAGGAGAATAATGGTTACTCTATTTTCTTGAATATTCACCTTCAATGGTTTATTGAATCTTGATCGTAGTGTCACACATGTTCATGATATTGGTGCCAAAAGATACGAGTTAATGATGATAGTACCACTTACTTGTGGCACTGCCGCTTGAGTCATGTTAGTATAAATTGCATGAAGAGGCTCCATGCTGATGGATCTTTGTACTCACCTGATTTCGAATCACTAGTGACATGCAAATCATACCACATGAGCAAGGCCTTGTTTTCATTGAGATGAAATAAGATAGTAACTTGTTGGAAGTAATACATTTTGATGTATGTAGTCCAATGGGTGTTGAGGCATGTAGTGGATATCATTATGTTCTTACTTCACTGACGATTTGAGTAGATACAGGAGTATTTACTTAATGAATCACAAGTCTGAAATGTTGAAAAGTTCAATTCCGTTTCAGAGTGAAGTTCGTCGTAACAAGAGGATAAACTGTCTACGATATGATCATGGAAATGAATATCTGAGTTACGAGTTTTGGTACGTAGTTAAGACAATGTGGAAATTGTTTCGCAGTTCATGCCACCTGGAACATCATAGTCTGATGATGTATCTGAACGTCATAGCCACGCACTATTTGGTATGGTGCATACTATGATGTCTCTTATCGAATTACCACTATCGTTTATGGGTTATGCATTAGAGACAACCGCACTCACTTTAAATAGGGCACCGCGTATTTCCGTTGAGATGACACAGTATATACTGAGGTTTAGAGAAATCTAAACTGTCGTTTCTTGAAAGTTTGGGGCTTCGACACTTATGTGAAAAAGTTTCAGTCTGATAAGCTCGAACCCAAAGCGGATAAATGCATCTTCATAGGATATCCAAAACAGTTGGGTACATCTCCTATCTCAGATCCGATAGCAAAGTGTTTGTTTCTTTAAACGGATCCTTTCTCGAGGAAAGGTTTCTCTCGAAAGAATTGAGTGGGAGGGTAGTAGAACTTGATGAGGTTATTGAACCATCACTTCAACCAGTGTGTAGCAGGGCGCAGGAAGTTGTTCCTATGGCACCTACACCAATTGAAGTGGAAGCTGATGATGGTGATCATCAAGCATCGGATCAAGTTACTACAAGCCTCGTAGGTTGACAAGGTCGCATACTACTATAGAGTGGTACGGTAACCCTGTCTTGGAGGTCATGTTGTTGAGCAACAGTGAACCTACGAGTTATGGAGAAAGCGATGGTGGGCCCAGATTCCGACAAATGGCTGGAAGCCATGAAATCCGAGAGAGGATCCATGTATGAAAACAAAGTGTAGACTTTGAAAGAACTACTTGATGGTCATAAGACTATTGAGTAAAGATGGATCTTTAAAAGAAGACAGACGATGATGGTGATAAGTCACCATTAAGAAAAGCTCGACTTGTCGCAAAGATGTTTTCGACAAGATCAAACAGTTGACTATGATGAGACTTTCTCACTCGTAGCGATGCTAAAGGTCTGTTAGAATTATGTTAGTTGTTGATGCATTATTTATGAAATATTGCACGTAGGATGTCAAAACATTGTTTCCTCGACGGTTTCCTTGAGCAAACATTGTATGTGATACAACCAGAAGGTTTTGTCGATCCTAAAAGATACTAGCAAGTATGCAAGCTCCAGTGATCCTTCAATGGACTGGTGCAAGCATCTCGGAGTTGGAATATACACTTTGATGAGATGATCAAGGATTTTGGGTTTGTACAAGGTTTATGAGAAACTTGTATTTCCAAAGAAGTGAGTGGGAGCACTATAGAATTTCTGATAGGTATATGTGGTTGACATATTGTGGATCAGAAGTAATGTAGAATTTCTGTAAAGCATACAAGGTTGTTTTGAAAGAAGTTTTCAAAGGAGTACCTGGATTACGCTACTTGAACGTTGAGCATCAAAGATCTATGGAGATAGATCGAAAAGCGCTTAACGGAAGTTTCAACAAGATGCATGCATTGACAAGTTTTTGAAAGGAGTTCAAAATAGACCAGCAAAGAAGGAGTTCTTGGTTGCGTTGTGAGGTGTGAATTTGAGTAAGACTCAAAACCTGACCACGGCAGAATAAAGAGAATAGACGAAGGTCGTCTTCTATGCCTTAGCCGTAGAATCTAAAGTATGCCATGCTGTGTACCGCCCCTGAAGTGTGCCTTGACTCAAAGTATGTTGAGAGGTACAGAGAGTGATCCATGATTGAATCACTATCAGCGGTCGAAATTTATCCTTAGTAACTAATGGACTAAGGAATTTTTCTCGATTATGGAGGTGGTTAAAGAGTTTGTCGTAAAGGGTTACGTCAATGCAAGCTTTGATACTAATCCGGATAACTATGAGTAGTGAAACGGATTCGTATAGTAGAGTAGATATTTGGCGCATTTCCGAATAGCACGTAGTAGCAGCATCTAGAAGATGACATAAAGATTTCTAAAGAACACACGAATCTGAAAGTTTCAGAACCGTTGACTAAAACCTCTCTCACGAGCAAGACGTGATCAGACCCCATAACTATATGGGTGTTGGATTCGTTGGAATCACATGGTGATGTGAACTAGATTATTGACTCTAGTGCAAGTGGGAGACTGTTGGAAATATGCCCTAGAGGCAATAATAAATTAGTTATTATTATATTTCTTTGTTCATGATAATCATTTATTATCCATGCTATAATTGTATTGATTGGAAACACAATACTCGTGTGGATACATAGACAAAACACTGTCCCTAGTAAGCCTCTAGTTGACTAGCTCGTTGATCAAAGATGGCCAAGGTTTCCTGGCCATAGGCAAGTGTTGTTACTTGATAACGGGATCACATCATTAGGAGAATCATGTGATGGACTAGACCCAAACTAATAAGACGTAGCATGTTGATCGTGTCATTTTGTTGCTACTGTTTTCTGCGTGTCAAGTATTTGTTCCTATGACCATGAGATCATATAACTCACTAACACCGGAGGAATGCTTTGTGTGTATCAAACGTCGCAACGTAACTGGGTGACTATAAAGATGCTCTACAGGTATCTCCGAAGGTGTTAGTTGAGTTAGTATGGATCGAGACTGGGATTTGTCACTCCGTGTGACGGAGAGGTATCTCGGGGCCCACTCGGTAATACAACATCACACACAAGCCTTGCAAGCAATGTGACTTAGTGTAAGTTGCGGATCTTGTATTACGGAACGAGTAAAGAGACTTGCCGGTAAACGAGATTGAAATAGGTATGCGGATACTGACGATCGAATCTCGGGCAAGTAACATACCGAAGGACAAAGGGAATGACATACGGGATTATATGAATCCTTGGCAGTGAGGTTCAAACGATAAGATCTTCATAGAATATGTAGGATCCAATATGGGCATCCAGGTCCCGCTATTGGATATTGACCGAGGAGTCTCTCGGGTCATGTCTACATAGTTCTCGAACCCGCAGGGTCTGCACACTTAAGGTTCGACGTTGTTTTATGCGTATTTGAGTTATATGGTTGGTTACCGAATGTTGTTCGGAGTCCCGGATGAGATCACGGACGTCACGAGGGTTTCCGGAATGGTCCGGAAACGAAGATTGATATATAGGATGACCTCATTTGGTTACCGGAAGGTTTTCGTGCATTACCGGAAAAGTTTCGGGCTCATCGGTAGTGTACCGGGAGTGCCGGGAGGGGTGCCGGGGACCATCGGGAGGGGTGTCACGCCCCAAGGGGTTTCATGGGCTATGGGAAGAGATAAACCAGCCCCTAGTGGGCTGGAATAAGTTCCCACTAAGGCCCATAAGGTTTGAGAAGGAAAAAACACAAGGTGGAAAGAGTTTCCAAGTGGGAAGGTGGAATCCTACTCCAAGTAGGATTGGAGTAGGACTCCTCCACCTCCAATTTCGGCCAAACCTTTAGGTTTTGAGGCTGCCTCCTCCCCTCCCTCCCACCTATATATACGGAGGTTTTAGGGCTGATTTGAGACGACTTTTCCACGGCAGCCCGACCACATACCTCCACGGTTTTTCTTCTAGATCGCGTTTCTGCGGAGCTCGGGCGGAGCCCTGCTGAGACAAGGTCATCACCAACCTCCGGAGCGCCGTCACGCTGCCGGAGAACTCTTCTACCTCTCCGTCTCTCTTGCTGGATCAAGAAGGCCGAGATCATCGTCGAGCTGTACGTGTGCTGAACGCGGAGGTGCCGTCCGTTCGGTACTAGATCGTGGGACTGATCGCGGGATTGTTCGCGGGGCGGAACGAGGGACGTGAGGACGTTCCACTACATCAACCGCGTTCACTAACGCTTCTGCTGTACGATCTACAAGGGTATGTAGATCACTCATCCCCTCTCGTAGATGGACATCACCATGATAGGTCTTCGTGCGCGTAGGAAAATTTTTGTTTCCCATGCGACGTTCCCCAACAGCCGGCGCGTCGTCACCATCATCACCGTCACCGTCACCGCCTCCACGCCGTCTCCACCGTCACCTTCGTGCGAACTCCGGCTTCACCGGGCCGTCACGTCACCGTCGGTGAGCCCCTCCTCGGGCTCCTCCCACCTTGTCGTTCTCCTCGACGTCCCGGTTCCGTTCCGGCAAACGGGGCCTCGATCCGTCGACGGTGGACTCCGGTAGAAGGATTTGAAGTTTGTGTTCTTCTAGGTGGAGTTAGAGAGAGTTCTCTGTCTCTGTTAACACATAGAGAGATGAGTGTTGAGAGAAAAGCAAAAATGAATAAAATCAAATGTTGTATTCCGTATGTATGTATGTATGTATTCGATACCTGTATTATGTATGTGTTTGCGTATATAGGCCTGTGGAGAGATACGACATTTGTATGGTTATTTAATTGTGATTAAAATGTGTAAATGGCCTAGGGTCACTTACCGGTGGGGCCAATGCACCCGCTGTCTATGACAGGGAGGCCCCACGCGACAGTTAAAATAAATTATAAAAATAATGTTTTTCTTAAATAAATAAGTAAATAGATATATTTAGTTAAAATAATTAATTAACATAATTAGAGTATGACACGTGGGTCCATCGTTGAATTAATCTGATAAATAAATATTTAATCTTAATAAAAACTTGTGCCTATGACCTTCGGGACCCGCTGGTCAGTTGACCGGTCAAATGTTGATGTCAGCATGACATCGCGATGATGTCATAATAGGATTTTATTAAATCATTTAAATCTGTTTTTAATTCCTAAATAATTAATAAAACTTTGAAAATTAATATTAAATAATCCGTAAGTCAGATCAAAATATTTTCAACATGAAAGTTGATCAGCAAAGCGAGACGAACCCGGATACACGGCCCGTTCGTCTGTCACGCGTCCCTAGCATAGCAAACATGGAACTTTTCCATCGTTTCCAGTGTAACCGGTAGTAGCCCGAGACCCGGAAAATATCGTCAGATATTCTTCCGACCCGTCTATGACGGATGTTCCTGCGTTAGCTCATGCCTAGCCTGCATTTTTCCATGTCATGTTTTGTGTTGCATCGGTGCTATTATTTATTGTTTCTTCCCCCTCTTCTTACCGGTAGACCCCGAGCCTGACGCTGCTACCGGGTACATCTACGACCCTGCCGATCAGTCCCTTGCCGCAGAGCAGCAAGGCAAGCAAACTCCCCTTGATCATTCCTATATCGCCTATGTCTTTCTTCCTACTGCTTGCATTAGTATTTTGCTACTGTTGTAGTTAGCTCCTATATCTGATGCATAGCCTGTTTTTGATGAACTGCTACTTTCAGTCTTGTACCTTTAACCTGCTTAGTATAGGTGGAGCAGTCATCCCCTCTGACCCCGTAGTTCGGTTGCCCCGCTTGTTTTCGAATCCCGATCTCTGATCGACGAGCCAGACCCGACACAGCACGTTCACCCCCCTTCGTTGTACGACGCTACAGGGATACTATCGGGTACCGAGGGTGACACCTCGCTAAGTACTCCTGATGATATCTCTGTAGTATAGCTAGTCGGTCGTGGTTATCGGGGGTGATTCCTCTTTCACCATTCCCGATGACGCCCCTGTCGTGCAACCCCGCGAGTGTGGGACCCCCGAGGGTGATTCCTCTAAGCCCACCTTGACGGGTACATCGTTCGGGATCCAACGAGGGTGATACCTCGGATTCCCCCGATGTTACGACCACACAGTTACTCGACCATGTTACTGGGATCTTCGGTGATTAGTTGTAAGCCGGGTGGATTCCCGCGAGACTGAGTTGCTGGCCTAATTAAAATGCTAATGGATTTGGGTATTTGATCTGGGTTGGTCGGAGACCTTTTCGCACTAACCGGCTACGCGGGAAGAATTATGGGTACTCGGCGTCGCGGTATCAGCCGAAGCTTTTCAGATGCCAGCAGTGTAGCGGCGCGCGCCCGAGTGGTCCCGAGATGCATCGCGCTTGTGATTAAGGGATGCTAGGACTGACGTCGGCCGCCCACGCCACGTGCAGGAGCGTGAAGGGGAACTGGGCCCATGAACCCTTTGTGCTTAGGTTTTAGACCGGCGGGCTGGCCTCTCTGATTAGTCTTAGGTGGGGCTGCGACGTGTCGATATTCCGAGGCCGGGCAGGACCCAGAAAAGTATGTCCGGCCAGAGTGTTATCGAGCGTGACGGGACATGTGGTGCACCCCTGCAGGGATGAAAATTAACTATTCGGATAGCCGTGTCCACGGTTACAGGACGACTTGGAGTTGTGCCCCGATATTTTACAACTACAATTGATTACTTAACTGGAATTAGTTTGCCTCGGGATTGCTTCCTCGCAGGGAGTCGAGGGAGGATCCTTAGGCGTGACCTCACTTTAATGTTGCTGCAACAATATGACTATTAATGTGTTAACCCCTGTTCTACTCTCGTCTATTGCTGCAAGACCCTGAAGATGCTAGTCTTCGATAGGACTAGGCCTTCTCTCTCTATTCTCGCATTGCTGCAGTCAGTCCACATATAACCCCCTTCTTTGATACTGATGCATAATTAGAATAGTTCTGATGTAAGACTTGCGAGTACTTGGATGAGTACTCACCGCTGCTTTGCTCCCCCCTGTTCCCTTGATCCGTTTGCTGCGACCAGATGATGAAGCCCAGGAGATGGAGGTCCCCGCCGCCGACGACTGCTACCCCGAGGGTGCCTACTACTACGTGGAGGCCGCTGATGATCAGGAGTAGTTAGGAGGTTCCCAGGCAGGAGGCCTCGCCTCGTTCGATCGTTGTATCTTTTGTGCTAGCCTTCTCTAAGGCACCCCATGTTTTATGTCTGTACTCAGATATTTGTTGCTTCCGCTGACTCGTGTGTTTATCGAGCTTTCGTATTCTAGCCCTCGAGGCCCCTGGCTTGTAATATGAAGCTGATATTATTTTCATTTGTGTCTAGTGTTGTGTTGTGATATCTTCCCGTGAGTCCTTGGGTTTGATCGTACGCATTTGTGTGTATGATTAGCGTACGATTAGACCGGAGGGCGTCACAAGTTGGTATCAGAGCCAACTGCCTGTAGGTAGCCCCCTTTCCAACTCCTTGGCCGGAGTTGAGTCTAGTGTTTGAAAAACTTACTAACACTGATGTTGTGGCTTACGGGCCCACATCTCAATTGGGTGGTATTAGTATCTTTTACTCCTTTCCTATACTCTGGGCTCTACTTTCTCTTCTCTTTCGGGTCAAAGATTTTACTAACTCTAACATTAGGTTCTCGAATCACATCAATCCGGAGCGCTGGACTATCTACTCTTTTTCTCCTGAATATGTATTACACACACTGTCATTGACATCCGTCAATCTTATTTTCAGATGTGTCCCGCAAGGCAGCACGTGCGCCTGACACAGGCCACTGAGACGACTGGGTTCCCGGCCATTTTGGTCGATCTCCTGACCAGGCTGGGATATCACTGGTACCCCGAGTACACTGTGTTCGAGGATTTCCGCGAGTACAACCAGTACCAGTACCAGGCTGAGGTTCGCATCTTTGACCAGAGGGGCGGCGAGACCCTCGAGCGCCACGTGTTCTGTGGTATTGGAGTGTCGGTCGAGATGGCCGTCCATGATGCGGCCTACATCGCCATCACCCGTCTCCGTGGAGCATACCCTCACCTGGAGGAGAGCCCTTTCAGATACATCCCGCATGCTCCTGCTGGGGATGAGACTGGGTCTGATCTCACTGCCTACGCTTCTGACGTTCGGGAGCGCAACGACCGTTCCTACGTCGCTGTCTGCGCCCCCTACGTGACGCGTCGCTACGACACGCGGATTCTGGTGCAGTACACTGAGGCAATGGATCGTGCTTTCCGAGCTCTGACTGTGGAGTTGTATGCTACGCGCGCTCGTCTTTACGACGCGTTGACAGAGCTGCAGCCATCACACTGTCCGAGGGTTCCACCTATGCGCATCCGCGAGCCGAGCAGGACAGAGCTACCACCAGCTCTCGAGTGGACTGATGTTGGGGGTAGAACCCCTGCACTTGGACCTCAGCTGCTCGACTGGATGCGGTACCCTCACCAGAGTCACAACGGGACACAGGGTCCTGTCCCTACCTTTTATCACCGCCAGCTACCAGGATTCGATCGTCCTCTCCGACGTTGATGTAGCCTTATCGCTACATCTCGTTGTGGTACTCTTCCACCGCGTGCCTGCGCGTCGCCTAGTGAGTCCAGGGTATCGTTAAATGCGTCCGGGCTATCGCCAAATTTCGAGTTTTTAATCGTTAGTCTGTAATCGAACTTATGTATGGGTCTGTATGTCGAACTCAACTACTATGGAGTACCTATCGCTTTTCCCTTTCATTATGCTTGATTACTTCATGAATGCGTGCGATGCCTTTCAATTACTTTAAGCTAAACTACCCCTGCTAAATATTTAACAGGATGGTTAGACCAGTTGGCCGCCCGCGTGGCCCTACCAATGATGCACCACCCCCGCCTCCTGAGTATATGGCGGGGATGATCCAACAGTTTGAGCTGAACCGCCAGTTTATGCAAGGGCTCATGGATCAGTTCCAAAGGCCGAACATGAACCAACCACAAGGCGTGACACTGCAAGACTTCTGCCGTCTCAACCCTGCGATCTACCGCAGCTCAACTCAGCCTCTAGATGTTGATGACTGGCTCCGTGACATTTCCTATGAGCTGGAGTCTGCCAATGTGCCCCTGGCGAGCTATGTCAACTTTGCCGCCTATTTTCTGAAGGGTCCCGCTGCTCAATGGTGGGACAGCCACAGGCGCTCTCAGCCCGATGGAACTATCATCACTTGGGCAGAGTTCAAGGCTGCTTTCCGTGCTTGATACATTCCCGAGGGAATCATGGACCGGAAGAAGCGTGAGTTCCGCAACTTAGTCCAGGGCAACAAGACTGTGGATGCTTATCAGCGGGAATTTCTGGAATTATCTCGCTATGCTGAAGAAGACATTGCGACTGATGCACGCAGGCAGGAGAAGTTCCGTGAAGGCCTCCACCCTGATATCAAGCTGACACTCCTCGTTCAGGACTATGCTGATTTCGCCACCCTGGTGAACAAGGCTATTCAGGTTGAGACTGGTCTGCAGGAATACAAAGATAGCAGCAAGCGCAACCGTGACATGGGCTCATCTTCGGGCTCATCTGCACAGAAGCGGAAGATCTGGATTCCCAACAACATGTACCATGCACCTGCTCCTACTCCGAGGCCGTCCTATGCTGCACCTCGCCTGCCTCCTCCATCACCTAGGCAGCCGAGGCTTCCAGCTCCACCGCCTCGAGTTCCTCCTTCCCGTCCTGAGGACGGGTTGTGCTTCAAGTGTGGCCGTCCAGGTCACCGTGCTAGAGACTGCAGGCAGAATCAGAATCAGCTGGCACTTCCCGCAACTGGCCGTGGCAACAACCAGAACCGCAACTTCAACACTAAGCCTGCTTATGTTCGTGGTCAGGCCAACAACATTGATATGGGTCAAGCTCAAGACCAGCCTGCTACCGTGATGGGTACACTTCTCGTTAACTCAGTACCTGCTTCTGTATTGTTTGATACAGGAGCATCTCATTCCTTTATGTCGGAAAATTTTGCATACATGCATGACATTAGGAGCGAAGAGATGAACATCCCGATAGTGGTAAACACCCCTGGGGGCGAATGCCGAACCTCTGTGGTTTGCCCCCATGTTCCAGTTGAAATTGAAGGATTAGAATTCCTTGCCAACCCCATCCTACTAAAGTCATCCAACATTGATCTCATATTGGGGATGGACTGGTTGAAAGCTCATACGGCATCGATCATTTGTGCCACCAAGACCGTCCACCTCCTACACCCTTCAGATGAACTAGTAAGCTACCATGCTCATCTCGTCCGTAATGCTGAGGCACGGCTGTATGCTTTGAATGCATTAAATGCGTCGCCTCTTGAAGGGATTGAAAACATTCCAGTGGTCCGAGAATTTCAAGATGTCTTTCCAGAAGAACTTCCGGGGATTTCCCCTGCTCGAGCTGTCGAGTTTGTCATTGACTTGGTACCCGGTACCACTCCTATTGCCAAGCGCCCTTATAAAATGCCACCACATGAACTCCTTGAACTTAAGCAAGAAATTGACAACTCGCTCCGTTTGGGTTTCATCCGTCCGAGTTCCTCTGCTTGGGGAGCACCTTCTCTCTTTGTTAAGAAGAAGGATGGGACAAATCGATTGGTTCAAGACTATCGTCCTATCAACCAGGCCACTATTCAAAACAAATATCCTCTCCCTCGGATAAATGATTTGTATGATCAACTTGCCGGTTCCACCGTTTTCTCTAAGCTCGACTTGAGATTGGGATACCACCAGATCCGTGTTCGCAAGGAGGATATTCCAAAGACCGCCTTTGTTACTCGATATGCATCATACGAGTACACCGTCATGTCCTTCGGCTTAACCAATGCACCGGCAACCTTCTCTCGACTGATGAATTATATATTCATGGACTACCTCGACAAATTTGTCGTGGTATATCTGGATGATATTCTGGTGTTTTCGAAGAATAAAGAAGAGCATGATGAACATCTTCGTCTTGTATTGGATAAGCTTCGGGAGCATAAACTCTATGCGAAGTATTCCAAATGTGAGTTCTGGCTAGACGAAGTGACTTACCTTGGTCATGTGATTTCCAAGGATGGTATTGCGGTCAACCCCGAACGAATTCAAGCTATTCTTGACTGGACTCCCCCGAAGAATGTCAAGCAAGTCAGAAGTTTTCTCGGACTCGCCAGCTATTGCCGTCGATTCGTCGAGAACTTCTCCAAGATTGCGAAGCCCTTAACCAACCTGCTTCACAAAGGTGTTAAGTATGAATGGACTGATAAATGTCAGGAAAGTTTCCAAGCGCTCAAGGACAAACTGACGTCCGCTCCAGTACTTGCTCCTCCAGATACGAAAAGGGATTTCGTCATATACTGTGATGCTTCTCGTCAAGGAATAGGTTGTGTCCTAATGCAGGATCGCAAGGTGATCGCTTATGCTTCACGTCAACTGCGTGCTCATGAAGAGAACTACCCAGTTCATGATCTCGAGCTTGCCGCAGTCATTCATGCATTGAAGGAATGGCGACAATACCTTGTCGGTAATCGCTGTGAAATCTACACCGACCATCAAAGTCTGAAGTACTTGTTCACTCAACCGGAGCTGAACCTGCGTCAACAAAGATGGATGGAGCGTATAGCAGATTTTAACTGTAGTATATCATATACCCCTGGCAAGGCTAACGTAATGGCTGATGCCTTAAGTCGCAAGTCATACTGCAACCACCTCCAGGTTCATCAGGTTCACGATCGTTTGCAAGAGGAATTCCGTAAGTTGAACCTCCACATTGTTCCTCAGGGTTACCTTGTTCCCCCTCCTGAAGAGTATCAAAAGATGAACCTTCGTGTTGTTAATCAGGGATCCCTAAGTAACCTAGTGGTTGAACCAGATCTTGTGAGCTCCATAAAGAATATACAAAACTTTGACGATGATGTCGACATGATTAAGAGCTATATTGCAAAGGGTAAACCCTCCTTTTTCACTGTTGATGAAGGTGGCGCCTTGTATTTCAAGGGTCGCCTATTCGTCCCAAATAAGAAGGAAAATCTCAGGATGACTGGGAAGGTGATGGAAGAAGCTCATGACACACCATTGTCTATTCACCCGGGTAGTACCAAGATGTACCAAGACATCCGGCAAAGATTCTGGTGGCCCAATATGAAACAAGACATTGCACGCTATGTGGCAGAATGTGATATATGCCGGCGTATCAAAGCAGAACACCAAAAGCCTGCTGGAACTCTGCAGCCTATCTCTATTCCCGAATGGAAATGGGACCATGTTGAAATGGACTTTGTCACTGGTTTTCCCAGATCTCAGAAAGGTAATGATGCTATTCTTGTCGTCATTGATCGACTGTCCAAAGTTGCACATTTCCTGGCCGTCAAAGAAACGATTAATGTTAGTCAGCTGGCAGATCTTTATATGTCAAGAGTTGTTTCACTTCACGGTATTCCGTTGGTAATCAGTTCGGACCGTGGCAGCTTGTTCACTTCTAAATTCTGGGAAAGTTTTCAGAAGGCTATGGGGACTCATCTGTCCTTCAGCACTGCATTTCATCCTCAATCCCAGGGACAAGTTGAACGAGTCAACCAAATTCTCGAGGACATGCTTCGAGCTTGTGTCATTTCTTTCGGTAAGAAATGGGAGGAATCTCTCCCGTATGCCGAGTTCTCTTACAACAATAGCTATCAAGCTAGTCTGAAGATGGCCCCTTTCGAAGTATTGTATGGGCGAAGGTGTCGAACTCCTCTGAATTGGTCAGAAACTGGGGAACGATCACTCTTCGGTCCGGATATTATTCAACATGCCGAAGATCAAGTCCGCATTATTCATGAGAATCTGAAGGCTGCTCAGTCTCGTCAGAAGAGTCAGTATGACCGTCATCATCAAGATATGGTCTATCAACCTGGCGAAAAGGCTTATCTCCGTGTCACACCAATGAGAGGCGCACACCGTTTCGGAATCAAGGGCAAGTTAGCTCCTCGTTATATTGGTCCTTTCACTGTTCTCGAAAGGCGTGGAAGAGTGGCTTATCAATTGGAACTGCCGGCGAACCTTTCTCAGGTTCACGATGTCTTCCATGTTTCTCAGCTCCGTCGCTGCTTCAAGGACCCTATTCGAGCAGTGGATCACGATATGCTTGAGCTACAACAAGACCTCTCTTATAAAGAGCATCCGGTCCGCATTCTCGACCAAGCTGAACGTAAGACTCGTCGCAAGGTCACTAAGTTCCTTAAGGTGCAGTGGTCAAATCACTCTGAAGATGAAGCCACTTGGGAACGCGAGGATCATCTTCGTGATGAATACCCCGGGCTCTTTCCTTCTACCTCTTAATTCTCGGGACGAGAATTCTTGTTAGTAGGGGAGAATTGTGACATCCTCGACTTTTGCTACAGTAGTGATTGTAATTAAGCTACAGTGATCAACCACTAATGATGCCACGTCATCGAATTCCCATCACAGACCAGCGTGGATTCGCGTCTTTCCGGATCGATGATTTGAAAGCAAAGGGAAGCACTTTATCGGTTCATTACAAGTATTAAGAGGATATATATATAAAAGGAAAGTATTAAAGAAATAATAATGATAAAAGAAAGAAAGAAAACTGAAAGAAAGAAATAATAAAAAGGAAAAAGGTAAAACAAAACAAAACAAATCAAAAAAAAAGGAACAACCCCCCCCCAACCGGCCCAGCTGGGCCAAAAAGGGCCCAACCGGCCAAACCCTAACCCCCCCTGGCGACCAGACCCCCTCCCCTCGCTGCTCCCTCCCTTTCCCACGCCGCCGCCAGCCACCCCCCTCGTGGGGGGGCCCCACCCCACCCCACCGACACTCCCACGTCGCCAGCCCCTCCCCCAGGAGGGCCTCGCCCCATCCCACGCGCTCTCTCCCATCCCTCTCGTGACCCTCCCCATCCCGTGGCCTCCTCCCCTCCCACGAGCCCTCTGCCCCTCTCGCCTCTCCCTCCCAGATCGCCTCCACCTCGCCCCTCTCCCTCCCCAGCCGGCGGCCACTCCTCCTCCCGCCGGCAGCCCCCCCGATGGCCACCCTCCCCCGCCGGCCCCCTCCCTCCATCCTCTCCACCGCCTCCTCCTACCCCGGCGGTCCCCCCCTCTCACGGCCACCTCCTCCTGCCGGTGGCCTCTACCCCGGCGAGCCACCCCCTCCACCCCGCCGGCAGGGGGGCCCCGGCTGCCTCGGCCTCCACCTCGCCGGCCTACCGCCCCGGCCCCCGTCGGCCATCTCCCGCTCGGTCCGGGAGGGACCGGGCATGGAGGCATCACCAACTCACCGGATCCGACCGGGTCCGACCGGCTCCCCCATGCCGGCGCGTCGTCACCATCATCACTGTCACCGTCACCGCCTCCACGCCGTCTCCACCGTCACCTTCGTGCGAACTCCGGCTTCACCGGGCCGTCACGTCACCGTCGGTGAGCCCCTCCTCGGGCTCCTCCCACCTTGTCGTTCTCCTCGACGTCCCGGTTCCGTTCCGGCAAACGGGGCCTCGATCCGTCGACGGTGGACTCCAGTAGAAGGATTTGAAGTTTGTGTTCTTCTAGGTGGAGTTAGAGAGAGTTCTCTGTCTCTGTTAATAGAGAGAGAGATGAGTGTTGAGAGAAAAGCAAAAATGAATAAAATCAAATGTTGTATTCCGTATGTATGTATGTATGTATTCGATACCCGTATTATGTATGTGTTTGCGTATATAGGCCTGTGGAGAGATACGACATTTGTATGGTTATTTAATTGTGATTAAAATGTGTAAATGGCCTAGGGTCACTTACCGGTGGGGCCAATGCACCCGCTGTCTATGACAGGGAGGCCCCACGCGAGAGTTAAAATAAATTATAAAAATAATGTTTTTCTTAAATAAATAAGTAAATAGATATATTTAGTTAAAATAATTAATTAACATAATTAGAGTATGACACGTGGGTCCATCGTTGAATTAATCTGATAAATAAATATTTAATCTTAATAAAAACTTGTGCCTATGACCTTCGGGACCCGCTGGTCAGTTGACCGGTCAAATGTTGATGTCAGCATGACATCGCGATGATGTCATAATAGGATTTTATTAAATCATTTAAATCTGTTTTTAATTCCTAAATAATTAATAAAACTTTGAAAATTAATATTAAATAATCCGTAAGTCAGATCAAAATATTTTCAACATGAAAGTTGATCAGCAAAGCGAGACGAACCCGGATACACGGCCCGTTCGTCTGTCACGCGTCCCTAGCATAGCAAACATGGAACTTTTCCATCGTTTCCAGTGTAACCGGTAGTAGCCCGAGACCCGGAAAATATCGTCAGATATTCTTCCGACCCGTCTATGACGGATGTTCCTGCGTTAGCTCATGCCTAGCCTGCATTTTTCCATGTCATGTTTTGTGTTGCATCGGTGCTATTATTTATTGTTTCTTCCCCCTCTTCTTACCGGTAGACCCCGAGCCTGACGCTGCTACCGGGTACATCTACGACCCTGCCGATCAGTCCCTTGCCGCAGAGCAGCAAGGCAAGCAAACTCCCCTTGATCATTCCTATATCGCCTATGTCTTTCTTCCTACTGCTTGCATTAGTATTTTGCTACTGTTGTAGTTAGCTCCTATATCTGATGCATAGCCTGTTTTTGATGAACTGCTACTTTCAGTCTTGTACCTTTAACCTGCTTAGTATAGGTGGAGCAGTCATCCCCTCTGACCCCGTAGTTCGGTTGCCCCGCTTGTTTTCGAATCCCGATCTCTGATCGACGAGCCAGACCCGACACAGCACGTTCACCCCCCTTCGTTGTACGACGCTACAGGGATACTATCGGGTACCGAGGGTGACACCTCGCTAAGTACTCCTGATGATATCTCTGTAGTATAGCTAGTCGGTCGTGGTTATCGGGGGTGATTCCTCTTTCACCATTCCCGATGACGCCCCTGTCGTGCAACCCCGCGAGTGTGGGACCCCCAAGGGTGATTCCTCTAAGCCCACCTTGACGGGTACATCGTTCGGGATCCAACGAGGGTGATACCTCGGATTCCCCCGATGTTACGACCACACAGTTACTCGACCATGTTACTGGGATCTTCGGTGATTAGTTGTAAGCCGGGTGGATTCCCGCGAGACTGAGTTGCTGGCCTAATTAAAATGCTAATGGATTTGGGTATTTGATCTGGGTTGGTCGGAGACCTTTTCGCACTAACCGGCTACGCGGGAAGAATTATGGGTACTCGGCGTCGCGGTATCAGCCGAAGCTTTTCAGATGCCAGCAGTGTAGCGGCGCGCGCCCGAGTGGTCCCGAGATGCATCGCGCTTGTGATTAAGGGATGCTAGGACTGACGTCGGCCGCCCACGCCACGTGCAGGAGCGTGAAGGGGAACTGGGCCCATGAACCCTTTGTGCTTAGGTTTTAGACCGGCGGGCTGGCCTCTCTGATTAGTCTTAGGTGGGGCTGCGACGTGTCGATATTCCGAGGCCGGGCAGGACCCAGAAAAGTATGTCCGGCCAGAGTGTTATCGAGCGTGACGGGACATGTGGTGCACCCCTGCAGGGATGAAAATTAACTATTCGGATAGCCGTGTCCACGGTTACAGGACGACTTGGAGTTGTGCCCCGATCTTTTACAACTACAATTGATTACTTAACTGGAATTAGTTTGCCTCGGGATTGCTTCCTCGCAGGGAGTCGAGGGAGGATCCTTAGGCGTGACCTCACTTTAATGTTGCTGCAACAATATGACTATTAATGTGTTAACCCCTGTTCTACTCTCGTCTATTGCTGCAAGACCCTGAAGATGCTAGTCTTCGATAGGACTAGGCCTTCTCTCTCTATTCTCGCATTGCTGCAGTCAGTCCACATATAACCCCCTTCTTTGATACTGATGCATAATTAGAATAGTTCTGATGTAAGACTTGCGAGTACTTGGATGAGTACTCACCGCTGCTTTGCTCCCCCCTGTTCCCTTGATCCGTTTGCTGCGACCAGATGATGAAGCCCAGGAGATGGAGGTCCCCGCCGCCGACGAATGCTACCCCGAGGGTGCCTACTACTACGTGGCGGCCGCTGATGATCAGGAGTAGTTAGGAGGTTCCCAGGCAGGAGGCCTCGCCTCGTTCGATCGTTGTATCTTTTGTGCTAGCCTTCTCTAAGGCACCCCATGTTTTATGTCTGTACTCAGATATTTGTTGCTTCCGCTGACTCGTGTGTTTATCGAGCTTTCGTATTCTAGCCCTCGAGGCCCCTGGCTTGTAATATGAAGCTGATGTTATTTTCATTTGTGTCTAGTGTTGTGTTGTGATATCTTCCCGTGAGTCCTTGGGTTTGATCGTACGCATTTGTGTGTATGATTAGCGTACGATTAGACCGGAGGGCGTCACATATCCGATCTACGTACCCTTGTAGATTGCACAGCAGAAACGTTAAGAAACGCGGTTGATGTAGTGGAACGTCCTCACGTCCCTCGATCCACCCCGCGAACGGTCCCGCGATCCGTCGCACGATCTAGTGCCGAACAGACGGCACCTCCGCGTTCAGCACACGTACAGCTCGACGATGATCTCGGCCTTCTTGATCCAGCAAGAGAGACGGAGAGGTAGATGAGTTCTCCGGCAGCATGATGGTGCTCCGGAGGTTGGTGGTGATCTAATCTCAGCAGGGCTCCGCCCGAGCTCCGCAGAAACGCGATCTAGAGGTAAAACCGTGGAGATATGTGGTCGGGCTGCCGTGGCAAAGTTGTCTCAAATCAGCCCTAAAACCTCCGTATATATAGGTGGGAGAGAGGGGGCCTTGCCTTGGGGCTCAAGGAGCCCCAAGGGGCTCGGCCGAGCCAAGGGGGGGAGTCCTCCCCTTCCAAACCGAATCCAACTAGGTTTGGAAGGAGGAGTCCTTCCCCTTTTTCCCACCTCCTCCTTTTTTTCTCCTTGATTTTCTTCCTATGGCGCATAGGGCCTTCTTGGGCTGTCCCACCAGCCCACTAAGGGCTGGTGCGCCACCCCCAAAGTCTATGGGCTTCCCCGGGGTGGGTTGCCCCCCCCCCCCCCCCGGTGAACACCCGGAACCCATTCGTCATTCCCGGTAACTCCGAAAACCTTCCGGTAATCAAATGAGGTCATCCTATATATCAATCTTCGTTTTCGGACCATTCCGGAAACCCTCGTGACATCCGTGATCTCATCCAGGACTCCGAACAACATTCGGTAACCAACCATATAACTCAAATACGCATATAACAACGTCGAACCTTAAGTGTGCAGACCCTGCGGGTTCGAGAACTATGCAGACATGACCCGAGTGACTCCTCGGCCAATATCCAATAGCGGGACCTGGATGCCCATATTGGATCCCACATATTCTATGAAGATCTTATCGTTTGAACCTCAGTGCCAAGGATTCATATAATCCCGTATGTCATTCCCTTTGTCCTTCGGTATGTTACTTGCCCGAGATTCGATCGTCAGTATCCGCATACCTATTTCAATCTCGTTTACCGGCAAGTCTCTTTACTCGTTCCGTAATACAAGATCCCGCAACTTACACTAAGTCACATTGCTTGCAAGGCTTGTGTGTGATGTTGTATTACCGAGTGGGCCCCGAGATACCTCTCTGTCACACGGAGTGACAAATCCCAGTCTCGATCCATACTAACTCAACGAACACCTTCGGAGATACCTGTAGAGCATCTTTATAGTCACCCAGTTACGTTGCGACGTTTGATACACACAAAGCATTCCTCCGGTGTCAGTGAGTTATATGATCTCATGGTCATAGGAACAAATACTTGACACGCAGAAAACAGTAGCAACAAAATGACACGATCAACATGCTACGTCTATTAGTTTGGGTCTAGTCCATCACGTGATTCTCCTAATGACGTGATCCAGTTATCAAGCAACAACACCTTGTTCATAATCAGAAGACACTGACTATCTTTGATCAACTGGCTAGCCAACTAGAGGCTTGCTAGGGACAGTGTTTTGTCTATGTATCCACACATGTAAATAAGTCTTCATTCAATACAATTATAGCATGGATAATAAACGGTATCTTGATACAGGAATTATAATAATAACTATATTTATTATTGCCTCTAGTGCATAATTCCAACAGCATGTGGGTCGGAAACGCTGGTGTTAGCGGACCCGGGATTGCGTAACAATTGGTATCAGAGGCCAGGTGCCCGGAATAAATTTCGGTGGACTCACGGGTGGTCGGTCATGGTAGGTTGGCTGGAACGCTGGTGTTAGCGGGCCCATGGGTGACCGATGTGTGAGGGGGAGATTGTTGGGTTTAGTCCCACATGGTTGTGGGAGGAGACATAACACGACTTATAAGAGTGAGGGTGTCCCCTCCTAATAGTCTAGTCTTTTGGCGGGAGAGGGCCCAAGGCCTGTCATAAGTCGGTGTTGCTCTCTGTTTGGGCTATAGCAGTGGGAGATAGTTGCGAATTAGACTCGGGGTGACACAAGGCGACGGTGAAATTCCTTCAAGTTTCATACGGACGGTCAAGAAAGAGCAAGGATGTTGAGTTCAGGTAACTCTTATATGTGGCATTCAATATGTGTGTTGTTCACTTTCACGCAGGTCAGTGATCAGTGTGTGATGACGTTAAATGGATACTCCGAAAGTTGGAAGCACAAAGTAGAGTAATAAGGAACTTAACTTTGATCGAGGGTTGACTGTGAAGAAGACGAGAAGGGACTACAGTTGCAGGTGGAGTCACATGGAGTCTGGGAGTAGCACTGGTGCTCATGGCGCATCTCAAGTCCAATGTACATGGAAGTTTGACGCATGGATGAACTCAGGGTGGTGGAGATTATTCGCCAAGGTGGAGTTTGTTAGAGTTGTGTCGAATATTCTTGTACAAGGTAGGTTACAATTGGACTCTGAGTAGTATTGTGTTTAGACAGGATATGGAGTCCTGTCCTGATAGGACACTTGTATCCTAGGCCTCTCATATATAGCAGGGTAGACACACGATATAACCTATGCCAACATAATAGCACAGACGTGCAGGGGAAGCTGGCGGCGTGTGCCGGCGCCCGCGCGGTCGGCGTGCGGTATTGTGATGGTGTCACGGGGATGAGCGTCCGTAGTCAGGCTCCGGGGATGTAGCCATATCGATGAACCTCGTTAATAAATCTCGGTGTCGTGCTCGTGTGATTGCTTGGTCCTTGGTAGATCGACGAGTTGCCTCGGATTATTCTAACACAACCATTGAAGATGCCCTTAGTAGACCAGACCACTTGGAAGTCGCACCCAGTATCGATCTACTCCAAGTCATGACCATACCCTAGAGGCTAGAAATCCATTATATAATCTTCACCAGACCTTTGTTGTGCAAATTTATTTTTAGTCTACCAGGATAGCAAGAGATTGAATGGTATCTGAAGCTACACCCCTCAGGCTTTTGTCATCAGAGAGGTGGCAATGATACTGACTGCTCCGGCACACTAAAAAAACGTATAATCCAAAATGTCGGGTGGTGTCACTCATCATCATCTTTAACGCCGTCTGCAACAGGTCATCACCAATATCGCCGTTAATAACGCCTTACAGGCTGCGATGGAGGCATCTACAAATGATCAGTACATGCGGTGTGATCCGATTCAATCTCATAGTATGATTGCTGTTGCATGTTCGCTGATGATGTTCAAGTATGTTTAGAAGTATGTCTAGTATGTTTGATACTTGCATGTTACTTGTTGGTCAGCTCATGAATTATTTATTGGAATTACTAATTAACTTGCCTAGTTTTCCAGCAGTAGCAACCAATCAGGCTAAGCCTCTCGACTTGACGTGTTGTTAGGCATTTTTGCATCGACGTGGCTACAAACTGTTGGACAGCAACGATGAGTCCCATACTCCCATGACAACACTGCACACACTAACACTTGCATGTTTTTTCATTGTGACGAAGCATGTCAACTGGAGCTGATTTTCATTCATACTCTCTTTGTATCTAAATAATTGTAGTTGGAGAAAATTAGTCTATTTCTCTCCAACTACAATTATTTAGGTATAGAGGGAGTACTTAGTTACTTACACACTGACTAGAGATTTTTTTGATGTTTTTAACCATATACACAAGTACTACTCTCTCCGTTCCTAAATATAAGACCTTTTAAAGATTGTACTATAAACTACATACGGATGTACATAGACATATTTTAGAGTATAGATTCACTCATTTTGTTCCGTATGTAGTCTTCTAGTGAAATCCCTAAAAGGTCTTATATTTTGAAACGGAGGGAATACGTGGTTATAGGAGAAAAATTGTACTCCAACCATAGGCACAAGAGTCAAGGGCGGAAAGATGGAGTCGACCAGGCCTGGTACACATGACAGTAATAAGTAAAAATGAACCATGGTTCGGTCAAATCGAATGGTGCAACGATCAGAACATGTGTGTGCAACGGATCTGAGGAAGCATGCAGTAGGCTACTATATGCCATCGTACCGGCCGGCAACACGGAAACATGCTACGCATACCAGGCATACGACGTATGCCCGTAGCCCTGTAAAATACTATCATGTAGGAGTACATACTATCGGGTCATGGCTGCTGGCCTAACTCTGAATGTCAAACTAAGCTTCTCCGGTACACTGCTATCGGCGTGTTGTTCGATTGAACCCGAATTAGTTGGTACTACTACTACTTGGAGGTCATGAGCATGCCCTAGAGGCTAGAAATCCATCATACACGTGGTGCTTCTACTACCAGGATAGCAAAATCTTGAATGATGATTATCTGAAGCTACACTCCCTCAGGCCATTCTCATCTAAGAGGTGGCAGTGATGCCGACTGCTCCAGAATTCTGAGAACAGTCCAACATACGCCCATCTCTTCTAGTACGCCCACTGCATATAATCTTCGAAATTTCAAACGAAAACTGTTTTGTCCATGCCTTGTAGTGACCCTCCGCGATTTCCAGAAAACGTTCGTTTCCTCCGCGCGTTCCGGAAGATGATAACAGATTGCTTCGCCCGAGTTTTCCTGCAAATTAATACATGTAGCCATCGACAGGAAGACAATAGCCAGAAAGAAACAAGAACATCCGGCGAGAAGAGCTGAGAAATCCTGCCTGACATGACCATACATATGGTGGTGTTCGGCCAAGTTCCAAGCTTCCCTCCTTGATCGATGTGCCAGGTAACTAATGTGATCACAAGAACAGGGAGAAGATTATTCTACTAACAGTAAACACTGGCGGCCTTGAGCGCCATCCGCTCATTCCTAATCTCTGTATTACTCCCTCTGTCCTAAAATAAATGACGCAAATTTTGTACACTAAGTTAGTATAAAATTTATACTAAAACAGCGACACTTATTTTTGGGACGGAGGGAGTACTTACGTCCGAAACTACTTGTCGCACAAATGGATAACAATAGATGTATCTAGATACATCCATTCATACGACAAGTATTTTCGAAGGGAGGGAATAGTAGCAAAGACCAGTGTAGTAAGTACAAAGCAAGAAAGTTGTTGAGCAGAGCTGCAGCTTGCTTGAGCCGGCGGAACTCTCTGAAGCCTCTGAAAGTCTTTGACGGCCGGAATACAACACGTTTGCTTTAATAAAGCCAGGCAGCGGCAGCAGCAAAGGCGGGGTTCCCTGAGACCACGGCAAGAGAGAAAGAGAGGGCGACGCGTTCAGTTGTTTACCACCCTTGCCGTTGACGGAGACCGGCGGGTGCGTGCATCAGCAATTCAGCACGCGGACGGCCGGCGACGACGATGACAGGTCCCGGTTTCTGACCGTTTCTCGGAGGCTGCTTGAACTGAACCTGACGTGCTAGCAGGTGCAGCCGGCCACCGGGACTAAGGTTTGACGGGTGGAGCAGGGACAAATTCACAGGGTTTTTTGTAAGTGCTTGATGCGTGTGCGCCCAAGTGGCCGGGGTCCGCGCCATGGAAGAGGGCGTGCCCGTTGGGCCAAATCGGGCCAAGGAAGGAGGAGCAGGCTTGAATTCCATGCTGAATGCTCTTGGTAACACAGCCCAGACGGCAAAGGCTTGCTCCGCTGAAAGCAACACAAGCGAACAGAAAAAATGGCAACAGGACAAGTGGTGCAAATGGACATGCACTGGGCTGGAGCAAGGGGTGGAGCATCTGAAACCCAGAACTTGAGCGAAAGGAAGCAAGAACAGAACCTTCAGCATGTTGAGGCCGAGAACCGCGCCGCCGGTCGACAGGATGTAAGCGGCCGTCGTCGTGCCGACGGAGATCTTCCGCCCGGGTCCTGGTGACAAAGAGGAACAAGCAAAACAATGCAAATGCGATGTCATGTTACTGGTGTTCTTCAGCAACTCCAGTTATCTTCTGAACTGGCCTGCTCCAATATTTACATCTGTTTGCTCAACAACTACTACAAGGAAACAGAACAAATGGAACCTTTTTATTAACAGAACGACATGAACTTAACATACACTACAACCTCCATCAGTTAATTTGTACCTGGTACTCTAACAGCAGAGAGCAAAGCATGCAGAAGACCTATATGCAAGGGGCCTTGACAACAAGGACCTTATTACTCGTCCATCCGACGGCACTTCCATCGATTATAAGCCTATACAGTATATGATATTATCGGCGCTCCAGCTAACTCGCCATTTCGCATATGTTCTGCAGCTGGGACCTCTTCCCTGCAGCAGCAGCGTTGCCGGCATACAAGGCTCTGCCGTTCACCCCGGCTCTGTACAGCTGCATCGACGCATGGCCACATGCGGAGAGCTTAACCTCGGTATGCGCGGGCACGAAGAAAACGTCACCTTCCTTCGCCTTCTCGCCGTCTGACATGCAGTCTATCTGAACCTCGCCCTCCCCGGTCATGACAAGGAAGATGGATGGACCTGGTACCGGGGCCATCACAGCCACTTCGCCTGGAGGTAGCAAGCAACAGTCGACCTCAAACTCGTCGGTCGGAGGCGTGTAGCGTCGTACGTATGGCTGCACGGGTACCCCTCTCAGTATTTCAGGGAAGATCTGCATACAGAAGAGTCCACGATCACGGCACTGACACACTTGTGAAGTACGTAGGATATGGTATTACATTAAGCAAGAGAAGCAAAGCTCAAACAGTATATCAGACTGGCTACTAGCCTGGATCAAGTGATTGTTGGAGGATCTTATGCTTGTACATGTACCCTAACTACATGTGTCAAGGTGAAGGCTGTGTACTTGCCGGCAGCGCAATTTGTTCCCCTCTTTCAAGACCAAGATATTCAGAAATTTCATGAATGTGTAAAAGGAGCATATAACAGAAAACAAGAGCACTCGGCAGAACACATACTTTTTTTAAGATCGAAGAAGAACATTGGCCTAGCATATATAAGCTCCAAGGGTCACAGCCAACAGCCAGCACAGTTTTAAACTAAAACTAATGCCAAGAGATAGTAACTGACTGCACCCTGAAGATGTAAATACAGGTGAGGCACCAGTAACAGCGCACAACATTCAGTATGGTAAGTAGCCTGCAAAAAATGATTCTTACGGCTTCCTATACTTGGAACATGTGGCGTAACTTGATTTGTTTGCATGATCAACATCAAGGAAAACATAGCACAAGAAAGCTCTAATCTCTAATAATCAGAGTCAACAATCGGCACAATTTCAAGCTAAACTCACCTGCTTGTATGTTAGCATTGAGCAAAGCGTCTGCACATCTCTGTATTTAGGTGTCAAACCAGCGCGAACGACATTATCTGAAGTAGCCATACACTCGATGCATTCCCCGGACAGGTATGCGTGTGGTTCATTGGCACCGATATAGATTGCTTCACCAGGACTGAGCTTGACATAGTTGAAAAGAAGTGCGGCTAGAACACCTACATCTTCTGGATACTGCCTCTCCAGAGACAGAACAAGCTCTTCCTTCTCTGTTAACGTCCGAATCTGAACATCATCATCAGTAAAAACAGAGTCTCAGGCTTGTCAAATGTCACTAATATGACTTTTTTGATACGAAAAAGTATATTGGTGAATCGTGATGCACCAAATTTTTCGGTGGGAAGAAAAAAACTTGTTTGGGTAACTGATTGGTGTCAAGGATCGTTTTATAAATTAAGAAAATAGAACAGAAAATGCTGTCTAAGTAATGTAAATCCTTAACAAAACTATGAGTCGATACAATGATCTTCTACCAGATTTATCTTCCCTAGTAACTCGATATCATTCCAACCAATAGTTCTGTACCTCTATCTGACAGAAAACATGATACGGTGTTCTGTACCTTTATCTGACAGAAAACATGATACGGTGTTCTGTACCTTTTGCATCTACCTATTTTAGTACTACCGGACACCCGCAGTTTCCAATGTTCCCAGTCCAAATTTAATATATCCAACATGAATAGAGGGGCTTTCAGGCTTTGGGAGCAACACCTTCAGTTTGTCACCTATACTAACCATGTGTAATATATACAGTATCATGTTAACATCTTCCATATTCCATATAACTTCTTAAATGCAGCGTAGTAAACAACATAAGTTTTTTACTTTTGCTTTGGAGGCAACGATGTCACTTAGCAGGTTACATTCAGTATCATGTGTTGTGTGGTTTAACAGATTGCTGTCATTAGAAAATATAAATGACCACATACATTCTAGAGGAAGCTTTTACCTTGCTCTCATCATTCAGGCGACCCTTCAATTTATTAACTGCTTCGGAAACTGCTTCTTTACTTGCTGTCATTAGCTTAGCGAATGCTGATTGCAGACTGGATTTTACATCATTACCCCCATGATACTCTTTTACAGTCATAAGCTTGTCAGCGTCTTCATGTCCAATCAGCCCTCCGACTTCAGGTACAGTCCTTATAACATCCTTGAGCTCCTTCACCATGGCATGAACAACATATTAATTTACAAGTAAAACTACTAGAAGGCATCTAAGAGAACATCGCTGCTAATAAAGTTGTGCCTGTTCTTGAAGCAAATGTTTTTCCTATAAAAAAAATGAAAACCTTTATGCAAGAAAATGTGTGATCTGCTCCTGATCTCATCAAACATATATGTGCGGCTAAGTAAAGGATAACAGCAAAAAGAAAAGGACAATGTTAAAACAAATGTAAAATGGAAGTAATTTGTACAACTTGCTCTTCTATTGATCTACGAACAGTTTCTAAATTCTAAGCCACCTGTTTCGGGGGGGGGGGGGGGGGGGGGTGCCTCACTTTTCAAATTTCAGGAACGTCATTTTTACAACTCTGGAAAAATGGCCTCCGGGAGAGCACGGAGCCGACGCGTTCGGCGCCACTCTGCAGCTCCTCCAACCCGCTCCAGGAGCGGAGGCCTGCCGAACAGGCACTAAATATGTACCACCCCAAGTATTATTTCAGGTGGATGTTCTTCATCCAACGCAACATGTTTTGCGAAGGCTTTCCCTTAATAACTGTACTTGCTATTTCCAATCTCATTTCAGTTGTCCCACCATAAACTACATTTGTACTTACCGCCTACCAATAACCAATCGGTTACATATGCCCTGTACAGAATTCAACTTTACTACTACAACATACTCCCTCCGTCGAGAAAAGCTTGTCGAAGAAATGGATAAAAACGGATGTATCTAGAACTAAAATACGTCTAGATATATCCATTTCTCCGACAAGTACTTCTGGACAGACGAAGTATTACCGCAGAAACCAACTTGATAGGAACGAGCAAGTACCAGATCCTGAGTTTGATCCAGACTCACATAGGGGTGAGAAGCACCTTCTGTGAAGAACAAAAGGTTGTATATTTGAAAAGTCGGATACCGGCGTCCAAATTTAATTTATTTTGCTGGATCATTAACCCCAAATCTGTGTCCTGTTCTGGCACTAGTGTGTCTATCTCCAAGCACCACCGACACGTGCCGACAAGTTATTGGATGAGAGATAGGTGGATGCAGCCGGCTGGCGTGTCGCATTTATGTGTTTAGATAGATCTTAGATATACATGTCAAAAATTGGTTGTGGGATACCATTATTTCGTGCCTGATATGCATTTGTTTTTCAAATAAATGTGTGATATTATTTTAATGGACAGCCTGGTGGCTGGTGAGTATATATGTTTTAAACTTAGTACGACTTTGTACTTATTTTGGGACGGAGGAAGTATATCAACTAGTAGGAAAGAAACAAACTGGCGAACGTTCACTGGGGATGAGATCCCAGCGAGAGGCACACGATCTAGATCCAACAGGTGGCAGTTTTCGGCGGATTTTTCACGAAAAATAAACAATTGCCATGGCATTTTCCAACCAAGGTGCACACTTGTGAGGAATTGGCATGGCATTTCCTTCTCGAACACGCATCTAAACATGTGCCACGTTGTATTAGAAGAAGCTATCGAGTGTAGTAGTAGTACCAATTTTGGCATACTTTATTGCTTGAAGAAGTCAAGGCGTGCTTGTTCGTAGCGAGATTCAGTCGAGCCTAAAGTACTCTGACAGTCCAACCGCACACGTTTGGCTTGTACTCTCTCTGTCCGTAACATAACCGTGGAGTAATTGATGTATCTAGATGTATTTTAGTTCTAGGTATATTCACTTTTATTTATTTTTTATAACAAGTAATTCCGGACGGACGGAGTGGGAGTATATGACAAAATATATGTCTGCGGAGACGCAACAGAAGTGGACTTGTATACGGCGTGGCGGCGGGGGACGAGACAAGGATGGCGGTTGGGAGGGGAGACGCACCTCGATGCCGGCGAAGCCGAAGAGCGCGCGGAAGTCGGTGACGGCGATGGCCATCTCCGGCTTGTGGTTGGCGTCCCGGTACGTGGCCGGCCGCATGGCGTGCAGCAGCTCCGCCAGCGACTTGTCCGGGTGCGCCTGGATCGACAGCGGCTTCGCCACCGACAGCACCTGCACGCACGCCCGCCGGTGACAGGGTCAGCTTCGCCAACGCCAACACGCCATGGTTGACGAACATAGTAAATTATTAATGGGGAAGGGAAGGGGACAGAGGAAGGAGGTAGGGACCTTGAAGAGGAACGGGAGGTCGCCGGCCCAGCGCGCGGCGACGGCGGGGCCGAGGGCGGCGGGGTTGCGCGCGAGCCAGGCGCCGAGGGGCTCTTCGCCGGCGGGGAGGACGGCGGAAGGCGCGGCCGGGTGCGTGCCCATCCAGAGCTCGGCGAACGGGAGGTCCGGGTCGGGGCCGGCGGCGCCGGAGAGGCGCGCGACGAGGGACGCGCCCCCGCGCCGGCCCCACGCGTAGTGCTGCACGCCGCAGCGCAGCCGCAGCAGGCCTGTCAGCGGCGTCGGCGGGTCGGCGGGCGTGGGGGAGGCGTCGGCCGCCGGCTTGTCGCGCGGCGGGGACGCGCTGGCCGGCGCCGGCGAGGTGGGTGCGCCCATGCTCTGCTCTGCTCTGCTCGGCTCGGCTCGGGGCGGCGGTTCTGTCTGGTGCTTGGGAGATGGGTTCGTGGGCGAGGGAGGGAGCGCGTTTTATTTGGATGGAAGAAAGTTTTGTAACGTGGCGTGGCAGCGCCCCAGCGGCGCGTCCGTCGGTCGGGGCGCACGCGAGCCACGCCGCGGGCTCGCCGCTCGAACGCACGCAGGCAGGCAGGATTTTGGGGATCGGTGCGACGATGGTTGGCATGCATACGAATTGCGTTCAGGGGGGTTCGATTTGTTTCCCTCGAATCAAGCCGTGTGTCGTCTAACTGACTAGATTGTCCATACAAGGGCTGGAAATTACTTATTGTACCGACATGCTTTGTTTCCGATCTTGTGTCTGCAACTTTAGTTTCCTTCCTGCTGTATATGCTTATCCCTCACCTTCTGCATATAAGATTTGATCAAAGTCAAGTGACACAAAGTTTGACCAAATATATATCGAAAGATATCAACATCTATAATACTAAACCTATATGTTATGAAAATTAGTATTATGGTGCATCTACTAATACTGATTCAATATTATAAATGTTGATATTTTATTCTATAAATTTAGTCCAAGTTTATGAAATTTGACATTGACCAAATCTTATATGCGGACTAAAAAAAACAGAGGGAGTACATCATTGTAGCTACAGTCAACGAAGAAAACTGCACCCATGCCCCCACGTTGTCGGAGGCCTCAATCCGCTTCTGATTGTACGTACCATCTAATAAGATTTCCAACTGCTGCAGATGTGCTGTTATGTCCAGATTGTCAGAAGATGGAAAGAAAGGGAAAATGACTAGCAAATCCAAAAAGAGGGGAAGAGGAAATTTTTCAATTTTGTTTAAATTTGAAGTGCTTGGTAGTGGCTATAGATTGTAGTGACATATTAATGTTGTCACTGTAGATTTAAAAAAAAGTATTTTGAAGTGCTTGGTAGTGGCAGTAGCTCAAAGTCGAATCCAAACATCCATAAAAGTGTCAATATTTCAGCACAAGATCAAGTGACTTTCGTGGAAGTAGAGCATGAGAATTTGATGTCAACCGAAGAAGTGGAAGATGTGAGAACACGTTTGATCAACTGGAGAAATGATGGTTGGGAGCCACTCTTGGAAGATGTCAAAGCCTTTTGCAGCAAAAACGACATTCCAATAACAAGTATGGATGACATCTTTACAAAGTGGGGTAAACCAAGAAAAGGTGGACGAAATAATGTCACAACTGATCATTTTTCTGTGTGGACACCTTCTATGCTGCTATAGACTCCATCACCACCGAGTTTGATCACCGTTTTATTGAGGTGTCTTCAGAGCTGCTCCAGAACTTCTCTTGTCTTGACATGCATGACACATAGTAGCATAGCATTTAAAATGATATGATATCTACCTATATTACTCTAACACTCTCTCTCTTCTTCAATTACTTGTCACATCAACATGTTTGCTAGTCCCAAGACTGTGATACTAGCTATGATACCCTACTATGGCCAGCCTCAGGGGGTTCGATTTGTTTCCCTCGAATCAAGCTGGGTGTCGTCTAACTGACTAGATTGTCCATACATGGTTGGAAATTACTTATTTTACCAACATGTTTTATTTCTGATCTTGCGTCTGGAACTTTAGTTTCCTTCCTAGAGTATATGTTTATCCTTCACCGTTTTTCGCAACTAAATAATGCTTTCATATGCTTATTATGTGGTAAATGAAATAAAAATGTTTAAAACTGGATGACCGGCTGAACTTTGCGCCGGTGTTGCCCCGCGCATCTTATCTATCCCCTATCTCAGCGGATCTCCACCAGCCAGTCTCCTGATCACTGGCGACCATTAGAACGGGGCTGGCAAGGGCGGGGCTGGCCGATGCGGGGGCAGACCTAGGGGTGTGAAGAGCGGGGGTTAGCCGGAGTCGACCAGGGCTGAGAGGAGGAGGAGACAGAGTCGGTGGGTCGTCGGCTTCGGCAAGAGAGAGAGAGAGAGAGAGAGAGAGAGAGAGAGAGAGAGAGGAGAGGATAATGGGGGAGTGGTGTGAGAGGTGGTTTAGGCGCGGGGGCACGACCTTAGATAGCTGTTGATTGCCTCTTTGCCGTGCGTCAAGAGCTGCTATTTGCCGTCAACTAGCGGACGACATATTTGCCGTCCGTTTTACCTAACCCGTGCCATGCTCTAGTGGGGCCAAATGGCTCTTTGCCATCTACCTTTTAGTTAGTTGGCGTCAGCCAACCTTTGTCATCCGCCCTTCGGGCTCTTTGTCGTCTGCTAGCCGACGGTAAAGAAAGGAATGACAGCAAAATGACATATTTTCCATGAGTCCATTCTTTGTCGTCAACTTTGTGCAACCATATGGCAAATGTTGGGGAACGTGGCATGGGAAACAAAAAAATTCCTACGCGCACGAAGACCTATCATGGTGATGTCCATCTACGAGAGGGGATTTCCGATCTACGTACCCTTGTAGATCGCACAGCAGAAGCGTTAAGAAACGCGGTTGATGTAGTGGAACGTCCTCACGTCCCTCGATCCGCCCCGCGAACCGTCCCACGAACCGTCCCGCGATCCGTCCCACGATCCGCTCCGATCTAGTGCCGAACGGACGGCACCTCCGCGTTCAGCACACGTACAGCTCGACGATGATCTCGGCCTTCTTGATCCAGCAAGAGAGACAGAGAGGTAGATGAGTTCTCCAGCAGCGTGACGGCGCTCCGGAGGTTGGTGGTGAACTAATCTCAGCAGGGCTCCGTCCGAGCTCCGTAGAAACGCGATCTAGAGGTAAAACCGTGGAGGTATGTGGTCGGGCTGCCATGGCAAAAGTTATCTCAAATCAGCCCTAAAACCCCACTATATATAGGAGGGGGGGAGGGGAGGAGGCAGCCTCAAAACCTAAAGGTTTGGCCGAAATTGGAGGTGGAGGAGTCCTACTCCAATCCTACTTGGAGTAGGATTCCACCTTCCCACTTGGAAACTCTTTCCACCTTGTGTTTTTTCCTTCTCAAACCTTATGGGCCTTAGTGGGAACTTATTCCAGCCCACTAGGGGCTGGTTTATCTCTTCTCATAGCCCATGAGACCCCTTGGGGGCGTGACACCCCTCCTGATGGTCCCCGGCACCCCTCCCGGCACTCCCAGTACACTACCGATGAGCCCGAAACTTTTCCGGTAATGCACGAAAACCTTCCGGTAACCAAATGAGGTCATCCTATATATCAATCTTCGTTTCCGTACCATTCTGGAAACCCTCGTGACGTCCGTGATCTCATCTGGGACTCCGAACAACATTCGGTAACCAACCATATAACTCAAATACGCATAAAACAACGTCGAACCTTACACTAAGTCACATTGCTTGCAAGGCTTGTGTGTGATGTTGTATTACCGAGTGGGCCCCGAGATACCTCTCCGTCACACGGAGTGACAAATCCCAGTCTCGATCCATACTAACTTAACGAACACCTTCGGAGATACCTGTAGAGCATCTTTATAGTCACCCAGTTACGTTGCGACGTTTGATACACACAAAGTATTCCTCCGGTGTTAGTAAGTTATATGATCTCATGGTCATAGGAACAAATACTTGACACGCAGAAAACAGTAGCAATAAAATGACACGATCAACATGCTACGTCTATTAGTTTGGGTCTAGTCCATCACATGATTCTCCTAATGATGTGATCCCGTTATCAACTGACAACAGTTGCCTATGGCTAGGAAACCTTGACCATCTTTGATCAACGAGCTAGTCAACTAGAGGCTTACTAGGGACAATGTTTTGTCTATGTATCCACACAAGTATTGTGTTTCCAATCAATACAATTATAGCATGGATAATAAACGATTATCATGAACTAAGAAATATAATAATAACTAATTTATTATTGCCTCTAGGGCATATTTCCAACAGTCTCCCACTTGCACTAGAGTCAATAATCTAGTTCACATCACCATGTGATTCCAACGAATCCAACACCCATATAGTTATGGGGTCTGATCACGTCTTGCTCGTGAGAGAGGTTTTAGTCAACGGTTCTGAAACTTTCAGATCCGTGTGTTCTTTACAAATCTTTATGTCATCTTATAGATGCTGCTACTACGTGCTATTCGGAAATGCTCCAAATATCTACTCTACTATACGAATCCGTTTCACTACTCATAGTTATTCGGATTAGTGTCAAAGCTTGCATCGACGTAACCCTTTACGACGAACTCTTTAACCACCTCCATAATCGAGAAAAATTCCTTAGTCCATTAGTTACTAAGGATAAATTTTGACCGCTACTTGTGATTCAATCATGGATCAGTCTCTGTACCTCTCAACAGACTTTGAGTCAAGGCACACATCAGGTGCGGTACACAGCATGACATACTTTAGATTCTACGGCTAAGGCATAGAAGACGACCTTCGTCTATTCTCTTTATTCTGCCGTGGTCGGGTTTTGAGTCTTACTCAAATTTACACCTTACAACGCAACCAAGAACTCCTTCTTTGTTGATCTATTTTGAACTCCTTCAAAAACTTGTCAAGGCATGCATCTTATTGAAACTTTCATTAAGCGCTTTTGATCTATCTCCATAGATCTTTGATGCTCAACGTTCAAGTAGCGCAATCCAGGTATTCCTTTGAAAACTCCTTTCAAACAACCTTATATGCTTTACAAAAATTCTACATTACTTCTGATCAACAATATGTCAACCACATATACTTATCAGAAATTCTATAGTGCTCCCACTCACTTCTTTGGAAATACAAGTTTCTCATAAACCTATTACAAACCCAAAATCTTTGATCATCTCATCAAAGTGTATATTCCAACTCCGAGATGCTTGCACCAGTCCATTGAAGGATCACTGGAGCTTGCATACTTGCTAGTATCTTTAGGATCGACAAAACCTCCTGGTTGTATCACATACAATGTTTGCTCAAGGAAACCGTCGAGGAAACAATGTTTTGACATCCTACGTGCAATATTTCATAAATAATGCAGCAATTACTAACATAATTCTAACAGACTTTTAGCATCCCTACGAGTGAGAAAGTCTCATCATAGTCAACTGTTTGATCTTGTCGGAAACATCTTTGTGACAAGTCGAGCTTTTCTTAATAGTGACTTATCACCATCATCGTCTGTCTTCCTTTTAAAGATCCATTTTTACTCAATAGTCCTATGACCATCAAGTAGTTCTTCCAAAGTCTACACTTTGTTTTCATACATGGATCCTCTCTCGGATTTCATGGCTTCCAGCCATTTGTCGGAATCTGGGCCCACCATCGCTTTCTCCATAACTCGTAGGTTCACTGTTGCTCAACAACATGACCTCCAAGACAGGGTTACCGTACCACTCTGTAGTAGTACGCGACCTTGTCAACCTACGAGGCTTGTAGTAACTTGATCCGATGCTTGATGATCACCATCATCAGCTTCCACTTCAATTGGTGTAGGCGCCACAGGAACAACTTCCTGCGCCCTGCTACACACTGGTTGAAGTGATGGTTCAATAACCTCATCAAGTTCTACTACCCTCCCACTCAATTCTTTCGAGAGAAACCTTTCCTCGAGAAAGGATCCGTTTCCAGAAACAAACACTTTGCTTTCGGATCTGAGATAGGAGATGTACCCAACTGTTTTGGATATCCTATGAAGATGCATTTATCCGCTTTGGGTTTGAGCTTATCAGACTGAAACTTTTTCACATAAGTGTCGAAGCCCCAAACATTCAAGAAACGACAGTTTAGATTTCTCTAAACCTCAGTCTATACTGTGTCATCTCAACGGAAATACGCGGTGCCCTATTTAAAGTGAATGCGGTTGTCTTTAATGCATAACCCATAAACGATAGTGGTAATTCGATAAGAGACATCATAGTATGCACCATACCAAATAGTGTGTGGCTATGACGTCCAGACACATCATCACACTATGATGTTCCAGGTGGCATGAACTGCGAAACAATTTCCACATTGTCTTAACTGCGTACCAAAACTCGTAACTCAGATATTCATTTCTATGATCATATCGTAGACCGTTTATCATCTTGTTACGACGAACTTCACTCCGAAGTAGAATTGAACTTTTCAATATTTCAGACTTGTGATTCATTAAGTAAATACTCTTGCATCTACTCAAATCGTCATTGAAGTAAGAACATAATGATATCCACTGCGTGCCTCAGCACCCATTGGACTGCATACATCAAAATGTATCACTTCCAACAAGTTACTATCTTGTTTCATCTCAATGAAAATACGGCCTTGCTCATGTGGTATGATTTGCATGTCACTAGTGATTCAAAATCAAGTGAGTATAAAGATCCATTAGCATGGAGCCTCTTCATGCAATTTATACTAACATGACTCAAGCGGCAGTGCCACTAGTAAGTGGTACTATCATCATTACCTCGTATCTTTTGGCACCAATATTATGAACATGTGTAACACTACGATCGAGATTCAATAAACCATTGAAGGTGATTATTCAAGCAAACAGAGTAACCATTATTCTCTTTAAATGAATAATCATATTGCAATAAACACGATCCAATCATGTTCATGCTTAACGCAAGCACCAAATAACAATTATTTAGGTTTAACACCAATCCCGATGGTAGAGGGAGCGTGCGACGTTTTGATCATATCAATCTTGGAAACACTTCCAACACGTATCGTCACCTCGCCTTTAGCTAGTCTCCGTTTACGCCGTAGCTATCATTTCGTGTTACTAATCACTTAGCAACCGAACCGGTATCCAATACCCTCATGCTACTAGGAGTACTAGTAAAGTACACATCAACATCATGTATATCAAATATACTTGTTTCGACTTTTGCCAGCCTTCTTATCTACCAAGTATCTAGAGTTGCTCCGTCTCAGTGACTGTTCCCCTCATTACAGAAGCACTCACTCTCAGGTTTGGGTTCAATCTTGGGTCTCTTCATTAGTGTAGCAACTGTTTTGCCATTTCACGAAGTATCCCTTCTAGCCCTTGCCTTTCTTGAAACTTAGTGGTTCTACAAACCATCAACTATTGATGCTCCTTCTTGATTTCTACTTTCGAAGTGTCAAACATCGCGAATCGCTCAAGGATCATTGTATCTATCCTTGATATGTTATAGTTCATCACGAAGCTCTCACATCTTGGTGGCAGTGACTTTGGAGAACTATCACTGTCTCATCTGGAAGATTAACTCCCACTTGATTCAAGCGATTGTCGTACTCAGACAATCTGAGCACACGCTCAACGATTGAGCTTTTCTCCTTACTTTGTGGACAAAGAATCTTGTTGGAGGTCTCGTACCTCTTAACAAGGGCACAAGCATGAAATCACAATTTCATCTCTTTAGAACATCACTTATGTTCCGTGACGTTTCAAAACGTCTTCGGCGCCTTGCTTCTAAGCCATTAAGTATTTTGCACTGAACTATCGTGTAGTCATCATAAACGTGTATGTCGGATGTTCACAACATCTACAGACGACGCTCAAGGTGCAGCACGCCGAGTGGTGCATTAAGGACATAAGCCTTCTGCGCAGCAACGAGGACAATCCTCGGTTTTACAGACTCAGTCTGCAAAGTTTTCTACTATCAACTTTCAACTAAATTTTCTCTAGGAACATATAAAAACAGTAGAGCTATAGCGCAAGCTACATCATAATTCGCAAAGACTATTAGACTATGTTCATGACAATTAGTTCAAATTAATCATATTACTTAAGAACTCCCACTCAAAAAGTACATCTCTCTAGTCATTTGAGTGGTACATGATCCAAATCCACTATCTCAAGTCCGATCGTCACGTGAGTCGAGAATAGTTTCAGTGGTAAGCATCTCTATGCTAATCATATCAACTATACGATTCATGCTCGACCTTTTGGTCTCATGTGTTCCGAGGCCATGTATGCACATGTTAGGCTCGTCAAGCTTAACCCGAGTGTTCTGCGTGTGCAACTGTTTTGCACCCGTTGTATGTGAACGTTGAGTCTATCACACCCGATCATCACGTGGTGTCTCGAAACAAAGAACTGTCGCAACGGTGCACAGTCGGGGAGAACACAATTTTGTCTTGAAATTTTAGTGATAGATCACCTCATAATTCTACCGTCGTTCTAAGCAATATAAGGTGCAAAAAGGATTAACATCACATGCAATTCATAAGTGACATGATATGGCCATCATCATGTGCTTCTTGATCTCCATCACCAAAGCACCAGCACGATCTTCTTGTCACCGGCGTCACACCATGATCTCCATCATCATGATCTCCATCAACGTGTCGCCATCGGGGTTGTCGTGCTACTCATGCTATTACTACTAAAGCTACATCCTAGCAAAATAGAAACGCATCTGCAAGCACAAACGTTAGTATAAAGACAACCCTATGGCTCCTGCCGGTTGCCGTACCATCGACGTGCAAGTCGATATTATCTATTACAACATGATCATCTCATACATCCAATATATCACATCACATCGTTGTCCATATCACATCACAAGCATACCCTGCAAAAACAAGTTAGACGTCCTTTAATTTTGTTGTTGCATGTTTTACGTGGTGACCATGGGTATCTAGTAGGATCGCATCTTACTTACGCAAACACCACAACGGAGATATATGAGTTGCTATTTAACCTCATCCAAGGACCTCCTCGGTCAAATCTGATTCAACTAAAGTTGGAGAAACTGACACCCGCCAGTCATCTTTGAGCAACGGAGTTACTCGTAGCGATGAAACCAGTCTCTCGTAAGCGTACGAGTAATGTCGGTCCGAGCCGCTTCGATCCAACAATACCGCGGAATCAAGAAAATATTAAGGAGGGCAGCAAAACTCACATCACCGCCCATAAAAACTTTTGTGTTCTACTCGAGAAGACATCTACGCATGAACCTAGCTCATGATGCCACTGTTGGGGAACGTCGCATGGGAAACAAAAAATTTCCTACGCGCACGAAGACCTATCATGGTGATGTCCATCTACGAGAGGGGATTTCCGATCTACGTACCCTTGTAGATCGCACAGCAGAAGCGTTAAGAAACGCGGTTGATGTAGTGGAACGTCCTCACGTCCCTCGATCCGCCCCGCGAACCGTCCCACGAACCGTCCCGCGATCCGCTCCGATCTAGTGCCGAACGGACGGCACCTCCGCGTTCAGCACACGTACAGCTCGACGATGATCTCGGCCTTCTTGATCCAGCAAGAGAGACAGAGAGGTAGATGAGTTCTCCAGCAGCGTGACGGCGCTCCGGAGGTTGGTGATGATCTAATCTCAGCAGGGCTCCGCCCGAGCTCCGTAGAAACGCGATCTAGAGGTCAAACCGTGGAGGTATGTGGTCGGGCTGCCATGGGAAAAGTTGTCTCAAATCAGCCCTAAAACCCCACTATATATAGGAGGGAGGGAGGGGAGGAGGCAGCCTCAAAACCTAAAGGTTTGGCCGAAATTGGAGGTGGAGGAGTCCTACTCCAATCCTACTTGGAGTAGGATTCCACCTTCCCACTTGGAAACTCTTTCCACCTTGTGTTTTTTCCTTCTCAAACCTTATGGGCCTTAGTGGGAATTTATTCCAGCCCACTAGGGGCTGGTTTATCTCTTCCCATAGCCCATGAGACCCCTTGGGGGCGAGACACCCCTCCTGATGGTCCCCGGCACCCCTCCCGGCACTCCCAGTACACTACCGATGAGCCCGAAACTTTTCCGGTAATGCACGAAAACCTTCCGGTAACCAAATGAGGTCATCCTATATATCAATCTTCGTTTCCGGACCATTCTGGAAACCCTCGTGACATCCGTGATCTCATCCGGGACTCCGAACAACATTCGGTAACCAACCATATAACTCAAATACGCATAAAACAACGTCGAACCTTAAGTGTGCAGACCCTGCGGGTTTGAGAACTATGTAGACATGACCCGAGAGACTCCTCGGTCAATATCCAATAGCGGGACCTGGATGCCCATATTGGATCCTACATATTCTACGAATATCTTATCGTTTGAACCTCAGTGCCAAGGATTCATATAATCCCGTATGTCATTCCCTTTGTCCTTCGGTATGTTACTTGCCCGAGATTCCATCGTCAGTATCCGTATACCTATTTCAATCTCGTTTACCGGCAAGCCTCTTTACTCGTTCTGTAATACAAGATCCCGCAACTTACACTAAGTCACATTGCTTGCAAGGCTTGTGTGTGATGTTGTATTACCGAGTGGGCCCCGAGATACCTCTCCGTCACACGGAGTGACAAATCCCAGTCTCGATCCATACTAACTTAACGAACACCTTCGGAGATACCTGTAGAGCATCTTTATAGTCACCCAGTTACGTTGCGACGTTTGATACACACAAAGTATTCCTCCGGTGTTAGTAAGTTATATGATCTCATGGTCATAGGAACAAATACTTGACACGCAGAAAACAGTAGCAATAAAATGACACGATCAACATGCTACGTCTATTAGTTTGGGTCTAGTCCATCACTTGATTCTCCTAATGATGTGATCCCGTTATCAACTGACAACACTTTCCTATGGCTAGGAAACCTTGACCATCTTTGATCAACGAGCTAGTCAACTAGAGGCTTACTAGGGACAGTGTTTTGTCTATGTATCCACACAAGTATTGTGTTTCCAATCAATACAATTATAGCATGGATAATAAACGATTATCATGAACTAAGAAATATAATAATAACTAATTTATTATTGCCTCTAGGGCATATTTGCAACATATATTAGTGGGGCCAAATGGCTCTTTGCCATCTACCTTTTGGTTAGTTGGCGTCGACCAACCTTTGTCATCCGCCCTTTGGGCTCTTTGTCGTCTGCTAGACGACGGTAAAGAAAGGAATGACAGCAAAATGACATATTTTCCATGAGTCCATTCTTTGTCGGCAACTTTGTGCAACCATATGGCAAACACCATCTATGTCGTCCGCTAGCAGACGACAAAGAAAGGACAGATGGCAAATTCCCTGATTCCTGTAGTGCATGCTTCAACTTGGTGAAATACCATGACCAACTGGCTATGTCTTCCACTCCAATAATTGCAAAAGAAATTGGATACATTTTATTGTTGGCATCCCTACTAGTAGTAGCGGTCCCATATTAAAGTGATGCCCCAGGCAAACAACATATGTAAAGTGCAAAACAGTACAAAAAACTGTAGCTATGCCAATAGCCAACGAAGGCTCGGTCGGTCACGCCCCAGGCCAAGGCACTGGCTGCCTAGGGCCTCGGTCCTCCATTGCCTACTACTTGCTACTAAAATTTGAGCACCGGTGGTCAACTCAATGAAACACCCATCAAAACCAATGGAAGTCATGCAAGCATTTAGAAACCCTTCCTAGGTGCATTGAGACAGAATAAAAGACCATGGAATCTTGGGCCTGGATGTGGGTTCTGATCCGTGCTCTTTAAGGCCACACTTGTGAGAATGCATCTAGAGTCTGGATTGCACAATTTTATAGTTTCAAGGTAATATGACAGCATACGATACTGTCTTTTATGATCTCCTAGCACAAGTTCCTTTATTGCCTTCTTAGCTCTCCATGCCATCATCTTGGGCACTTCAATCCCAAACTTTCTCTTTGACATGTCAACCAGTGATGGCAGAGTAGTGTTTCAACCTGATCTAATAGTGAGAAATGTGTTGCCTAGCCACTTTGAGCAACTCTAGTGTGTTTGGACAAGTATGCTCTGTTATGAACTTCTTAATACATAAGGTTTTATCATGAGGGAGCAACTGTCTTTGTCTTCTTCACCATAGGCTGCTGCAATGCTTCGTGTTCCTCTTCACTGTCATGTTACTCCTGATTTATAGCTTGTTTAGTAGGGTCTTCCTATTCCTGTTCCTCAGGTATATCATAAATATCCTCTGGTTCAATGTCACCCTCACAGTGCATGAAACTAGTATCCCTCTTGATCTCTGCTATAGTAGACAGTATGTCACCATTCTCTTGAGAAGAGCTATAATTTGTATGTATTTTGTTTAGAACTACATACTCTAAATCATCTGTTTCTTCTAATCCAGTTCTATGTCTGAATAATTGAAATTGTCCCGTGTTTGTATATTCTGACACTAATCAATATCTTCAGTTGTCGACAAATCATCATTAACAATGTTGCAAGGATCTTCTGGCTTGGGGGGGGGGGTATTGTTTGAATGGGCATATAGTTAACACTCTCGTGTGTGCACAAGTGTAAGCCATCTTTTGTACCTAACAACTTATACCCAACATACTCATCAAATATTTTATGTGCCACCCCTACCCCTCTTTCATTAACTACAAACACTAGATGGAGCAATATTTTGCGTGCCTAATATCTCAATGGTTGATGCATGTCTCTTGCCCTTCTTTGATTGAGAGACAACAATTGCTTGTTGCTTCTTGTCCTTAGTATCTGTCAATTTAATCATCTTCCTCTCATCATATTGCCTCAACATTTCCACAACATTTATTTGATTGTACAAAATGGAAAACCCATCCAACCCTTGCCCATCATTTTTTCATATAATACATGCAATCAGAAAAACCATAGCCATGCTCATGTAGTGCTGACATAAGGTTGAAATATATGATATCCATCCTAAACATCTTAGTACTTAAGATTTTAATCCCTTCAAACTAAATGTAAGTGCCCCCCCCCCCCCATCTCAAAGACAAAACTACATTCCAAATTGAAAGTACATTCATCAAAGTACATTCAATGTACATGTAAATATACCCAAAATTGAAACTTCACTCACACTGCATATAAATATGACCTTAACTAGAACTACATAAAAGTATATGTAAATACTAAAGAAATATAAGAGTGCTTAGATCACTATCTTACTGAGGGAGTATATCCTAAACTTTCTAACCCTACATTCTAACTACATGTACGCAAAGCCTAAATTCTAATTACATTCAAACCCTACATGTGTATGCTGGACAAATAGAGAAGAACTACTAAGAGGAAAAGGAAAAAAAGAAAGCTTAAGGCCAGGAATAAGGTTGTTGCTAGCGGATATGGAGCCGACAGTAGCTATTACACGCACCGTCGCCGCATACGCCTTGTGCACACGGCAGGACATGGCGGCTCGTCCCCCTTTCATTCGTTATCTGCTTCGTAGCCGCCATCGATGTTGTGGATGCACCCACGGTCTGATCTAGAGCCGAGCGTAGTAGTCATCGTTGCCGCCGCCTCCGCACAGGCCTTGTGCACACAGCACGACGAGGGTGGCCCATCCTCTTGTGACGATGAGCCAAAGTCATAAACAGCCAACGTGTTCGGCCAGCTGCCACCGCCACCACCTGCAACAGCGTCGTCGCTATTTCGTCAGGTTGTCATGGATGAGTTTGCGCGCGAGAGAGGAAAGGGCGGAGTGAGGCAATTGTAGGCCTATTAGAGACGGTTTTTGGGCGTGGCCGTTTGCCCGAGCCCAGGCATGTCAGTTTTTGGTTTAATCGCGGCTCATGTTTGGATCCGGCAATCTATTACTCACTTGCCCTAGAGTTGTTGGTCTTTCATATTTTATTTTATTTTATTGCAAAAACGATTCTAAACCGTCATCTTAGGCATAAATGTGATGATTTTTAACAATTTACTCTATGTTACTCCCTCCGTTCCTAAATATAAGTTTTTCTAGAGGTTTCACTAATGAACTACATACGGATATATATAGACATAATTTAGAGTATAGATTCATTCATTTTGCTTCGTATGTATACACATAGTGAAATATCTTAAAAGATTTATATTTAAATACGGAGGGAGTACATATATTCACAACATGCCCCCCTGCTTGCGTGGGCCCTAGGCTGTCGCATTCTTTGATATGGCCTAGGGCTGGCCCTGGGAGGGGGCAGTCGATCTGGCAGCGATGGCTACGGTGGCCAGAGCCAGCCGGATTTGGTGGTCGCACCGGCACGTGAGGGAAAGCGCGCGATTGTGTGCATGCGTTTCTTTTGAGCATGTTTTGGTTTCTAGACCGTCTCAAAGTGAGACCACATAAATTTGCATGTAGGATCGATGGAGCGAACACCGCCACGACCCGTTGTCTGTCTCTCTTCCTCCATCTGCGTCGCCGTCGCACGTACTGCAGTCCGCACACATGAAACCAGCTAGCTAATAATTCGTGTCAAAAAAAAAAAAGTAACTAACCAAATAAGCAGTCGAGGATCCACCGACGACGACGAGCAAAGCAAACAAAACAGATCGAGTGCGATCCACCGACAAGCAGAGTAATAAACACGGCGCAGTCACATCACACTGTGTAGTCAAAACCTGTGCCTGTGTGTATAGTCAAAACATGCATGGAACTTCAAAGCCTTCCATTCGAATGTCTTGACTCTTGACTTGACCCCAGGCGCACAAATTAGTGTTAAGGCACTAGTGGAGAAAGGGGTATTAGAACCGGTTGGTAAGGGCCTTTGGACCCGGATACACATCCGGTGCTACGTATCCGGGACTAGAGGCCCCCCTCCCCCCTAGCACCGGTCTCTTACAAATCGGTGATAAAGGCCTTCACGTGGGCGCCGAAGAGTGCGCGCAGGCGGAGGACCTTTAGAACCGGTTGGTAACACCAACCGGTCCTAATGCTTTTTTTTCCTTTTTTTTCCGTTTCTTTTCAGGGTTTCCGATTCAGTATTTCGGTGTTTCCGTGTTCCGTATTTTCAGGGTTTTCGTTTACGTGCTTCCGGTTCCGCATTTCCGTTTACGTCTTTCCGATTCTGTGTTTTCCGATTCCGTGTGTCCGTGTTCCGTTTTTTACGAACACGGAATCGAAAACACGTAATCGGAAACACGTATCCGGAAACACCGATTCCGTGTTTGCGGTTAAGTGTTTCCGAGTCCGTGTTTGCGGTTAAATGTTGATGCACCAAATAAAAGTACATATATACATGTAACACGAAGTACTGGACCGATTATCATTACATAATTTGAAGTTCGTTTCCTATAGTTGTATACTTGCATAGAGAAGGGAGCTGGCTATTGGTTCATAGGATGGAAAAATTCTCCGCCTTCATCTATGACTTGCGTGAAGAGAAATCCTGTCAATTCCTCTGCAACTGCCTTGCAACGTTGGATTGGTCTGAGCATCGCCCGCTTTCGTTGCAGCTTTAAAAGAAGTAGATGAAAACAATTAAGTTATGAACAAAACTAAACATAATTGATGGCAACATAAATAAAGTTGTGAAGATCCGGTTACGTACCTCTAGATTTCTGGAAGTACGGGATTTCTCATTGATAATCCTGTGAATGTACTCGCAAACGTAGTATCCACAATAATCAGTGCCCTGTGGTTGTTGCGGGACGCCCTATATACGAGAACATAATTCAGTCAAATTAATAATAATCAAGAGAATGGTAATGGTATTGAAACCAGGGTACGTAGTACTACTTACTTTGTTAATCTGAAAGTGGAGCTTGTCTGTCCATGTACCGGGTTCTTCCTTGATGAACATTTGCCAAACCCTGACCGACAAAGAAAAATGAATACAAGAGTTAATTATTACTTACTTGATATCAGGAAATGAACGAAAAAGAGGCCGATGAACGAAAGAGGCCGATATATATATACCTTTGAAGCATCTGACGCGCGCTCTTCCATGTGTCAGCGTCCCAGGTTAACGGGTCCCAGACTTCAACTTGTCCTTGATCGATTCTAATGATGAACAATATGAAGTGGGACCTGCGCACGTGTACACACGCAGTCATGCATACTCATCAATTACACTTAACATCAGTTAAGCAAAATGGAATGTGTACAAGACAGTAACACTCACTTGAATCCGTAGGGCCAAAGTATTTCTTTTTTGGTACTTTGTCGCTTCAAAAACCTTAGCAAATCATCCGGTGTATCCTTGTTGAACTTTTCTATTGTCTCTTGATGAAACGAATACGGGTCAATGAACCCAAAGTCCCAGATTCCTGCCAGCCTGCATTCACGAATCTTCATTCTGCATAGTAGCGTACAAAAAGAATGTCTCGTGAGTGATAATTATACGGGCAATGAACGCGAGCTTAACTAAATAATTAAATTACACAAATAAATCACTTACAAACAGTAGCAGCTGACGATAGCTTTGTCGAGGGCACGTTGATTGTACATCTGGAAAAATTCATCGAACCCAACCTCCACACCGTACTCTCCGAAGTAGTGTTGATCCTGAACTGCCGCCATGATACAGTCTCTCTTTTGCCTTGCGGCCTCCAAGTACCAAACATGTAAATTTCATAGTTGGGTTGTTAGAGCACTAGGATTTTCGACCAGAGGGTGCTCGGGCTTATATTTATATACCACATCAGCAATAGCGTAACCTACGTCGCCCATGCGTGGACCGGACACTGAAGCCTGGTCAGATAACACCTTGAGCGGGGCAATTGACTGTGCTTCTTGTTGTCCGAGCTGGGGAACTTGTTTCCCGCATTTCGTCTGCTCCGCCTGCTTCATCTGCTCCGCCTGCTTCATCTGTGCGGTGTGCATCTTTTCAATGTACCGTTCATAGTCTGAAAGGGGCGGCGGTGGCGGCGGTTCAGGATAATATAAGTTGTCGATGGTGCGCTCAATTTTCCACTTTGGTACGTTCTTCAGAGTTTCCTTCCAGATGTCTGGAGGGGGCTTCAGGGGAAACCGTGCGAACCATGCTTTGTTTTTGGCTTTCACGGCCTCGTCTAGTTCCTCTGGAGTCATCAGGCCTGGTAACTTCGGGGGAGTCTTGACTTTATTGGGTTTCCTTTCTCTCTTCTTGGGAGGAGTCCCATTTCTTCTGAACTGCAGCTTACGCTTTGCCGTACCCGTAGTGGGCGCATCCGTCGGCTCACTGGAGTGCACGGGCGATGGACTCTCGGCCTCGGGCTCCCTATCTTCGTTGTGGGGTGGACTTGGAGGTCGTGCATTCTCTGTACGAAAGTGAAAAAACTATTAAAAATAGGCTTACATGTGGTGCAACATTCAGTAATTGTTGGAGGTGGTGCATTTGTACCTGGAGGAGTCGGTGGCCTTGGCGCCGCGTTAGGAAACACGATGTGTTTCTTCTTCCACAAGATGATACCAAGCTCCAATTCTCCCAGTATCTTCTCGCCTTCACCTCCAGGAATATCAAGCTCAATTGACCGGCATCCCGGCGTAATTGTTGACAACCCGACACGAGCATGGGATGCTGGAATCTGACCACCATGGTAGGTTGCTCCAGGTTGATTCGGTAAAGCATAGCCTGACGCCACCATGAAGGATATGTTCCCCATTGGCATATGTATCTCACAGTTTGTCTTCTCCGTGACATCATCCACGGGGTAGTGAGGCGCCGACGGTTCGACTGCAGGACCGTCTTCTAGCTGCAGCTGCGTGGAACCCACGCTGCTTCTATGCTGAGATGGGACGGCATCTGCTAAAGGATCGTCTTCTAATTGTTGTTGATCAGCGTCAGGTGCAGGATCTTCTTCCTCCTCTTCAGTGTCAGGTACAGGGTGTCCCCCTTTCTTCAAGAGAAACGCCACCTTTTCTTCTAATGTCGATATCCGTTCCAGCGCCTTCCTCTTGCTTCTACCACGGCTTCTGTAAGTGCCAAGGTTCGCCGGAAACCCTTGGTTCCACGGGGTAGTGGCTCCAAAGCCTCGTGTTCGTCCCCACTTTTCGGGGTTCCCGAGTGCCTTCGTCACCTCGTCGTTCTCTCTATCGGGAACAAAAGTTCCTTTTCGAACAGCTTCTATTGCCTTCTCTAGATCTGATACGACTTGTGTTATTTTTTCCGACCATGGTCCCTCCGCAACAATCATCCCAGTCTCAGCGTCCAACGTTGCCCCATGCACGAACAACCAGAACTTGGACCTATCGGGCCAGTCATGTGTCTGTGGAATGATATTTCTTTTCAGAAGCGCATCTTCATAGCGTCGCCACCTAGGCAGGGCAGTCATGTAGCCACCTGACCCCAAAATATGGTGATATTTCTTCTTCTTCGCACTCTCCGTATTTGTGGCTGATCGGGATGTAAAGACACCCGATTTCTTGTACGCCTTAAAATCAGGCCAAGCGTCTCTTATCTTCACTAGGTGCCCAGTGAAAACTGGATCTTCGTCCTTATATTTCTTCCACAAGTCTTTCTTCCACCTCTGGAATTGTGTGGCCATCTTCTTCAAAGCCCACTCCTCGACTTTCTTCTTCTTATCTTCCGCTACGCTGAAATTAAGCCAGACCGTGTCGCAAAGCACTCTTTTCAATCTGTCATCGACATAAGTAGCTCCAACGTTGGCGCCGGTCTTCGGCTTATTCCATTCTATTAAGTTGATCGGGACCAGATCTCTTACAACAACTCCGCACTGATTTACAAATTTGCGATAAGTTTCTGGGGGTTCCAGTGGTTTGCCATCAGCAGCAACTTTATCGATCGAGTACCTTGCAGTATCTTTCAACCTTGCGGCCGGGCCTCGTTTCGACTTTGTCTCAGTACTTGCGCTAGCTGTTCCGGAGGGCGCCTAAACGGGAAAATAATGATTCGTTAGTAAGTGCAATACAAATTAATTGTTGCGTCAACAGTGACTTGAGATATACATTGGCAGAGTTTGTTCTGGAGGGCACTTCTGCATCTACTACATCTTCTATATTCTCAGCTCCGTCACCGGAGTCGTTCAAAAATTGATTGCTAAACGCATGTCCACCGTCGTCATCATGATATATGGCCATTGCATCTTCAAAAATCATCTGGCACATGTATCTTTCCTTCTCCGCCTCACCCATTCCCGCGAGCTGATCGGCGTGCTGATCATGTGGTTCTTGGGGATCCATAGCTCAACACCTGCTAGTAACAAGAATTTAACTTAGCAAAATTATTTACGGAAAAGTTTTACGGAACCGGAAAGTTTACGGAAAAGTTTTACGGAATCGTCGGAGTCGTAATCATCGGAAAGTTTTACGGAATCGTCGGAAAGTTTTACGGAATCGTCGGAAACTTTCCCCAGCAAAACTAGTGAGAGGTCGGGGGGACATGACGAAAGGGTCCCTTGGCCAACACAGTTATATTGTGTGACACAGATTTCTTCACCGCAGTTCTGGCACAAATGCTCGGGTGTTTTTTTTAGAAACGTCACCTCATTTATACAATCATAGGACTTTGCGATCTCCATCGATAAAACAGTAAGAATAAAGTCTAAGGGTCCGCTTAGAATCGGCAGGGCCGGTCCTGATATTTTGAGGGTCTGGGGCGAAACAAAAATTTCGGGCCTATTAATACTAGTAATAGTATGTGGTTTGCATATGACCATACCACCATGTTTCGGCAGTTGATTCATCTTTAAGAAATAGTTTTGGAAACATTGGATTCTAAAACGTAAGAAGAAGAAAATAGGAACTACAACAATATGGATATACCGTGACTTTAAAAAAAATCACAAGAGTTTAAAGCTCTTGAATTTACAATGATGTGAGTGAAGATACATGCAAGATACATGTAAAAACTACAAATACCAAGATCGCGTCGGCGTACGAGACGTTCCCGTGGGAGAAGAAGATGAAGTCGCTGCTGCCGGTGCTGGAGTCGACGGCGTGGGGCGGCGAGGAGGCGACGGCGTGGGGCGGCGAGGAGGCGGTGAGGAGGCGAGGAGGCGGCGAGGAGGCGACGACGGCGACGGCGTGGGGCGGCGAGGAGGCGAGGAGGCGGCGAGGAGGCGACGGCGGCGACGGCGTGGGGCGGCGAGGAGGCGGCGAGGAGGTCGAGTCGGCGAGGAGAGAAGGCGAGGAGAGAGGCGGTGAGGAGAGAAGACGCGCGGCAAGGCGAGAAGATGGCGGCATAGGCTGTACAAGCCTTTAGCACCGGTTGGTGTTGACAACCGGTCCTAAAGACCCTTTAGCACCGGTTGTTAACACAAACCGGTACTAAAGGTCCAAAAATTGGGCGCGCGAGCGAACCCACCTTTAGGACCAGTTGTTGTTAAAAACCGGTCCTAAAGGTTTTTTCCTTTTTCTTTTTTCCTTTTTTCTGTTTCATGTTTTCTTTTTCTTTTTGTTTCCTTTTTCTTTTTCCTGTTTCTTCTTTTATTTTTCTTTTTTGTTTCCCTTTTCTGTTTTCTTTTACATTTATTTATAAAATCAAAGTAGACTCAAAAAGCTTTTGTAAAATCAAATATTTATAAAAACATATATATATTTTTTGATATTTTGTGTAAAAATTGTCTAAATGTCATTTAAAACAATAAAAAAATAAAAAATAGATATTTATCAAACTAATTTGAAAATATAAAGATATTTTTTTGTTTCCTTTTTCTTTTTCCTGTTTCTTCTGTTATTTTTCTTTTTTGTTTTCCTTTTCTGTTTTCTTTTACATTTATTTATAAAATCAAAGTAGACTCAAAAAGCTTTTGTAAAATCAAATATTTATAAAAACATATTTATATTTTCTGATATTTTGTGTAAAAATTGTCTAAATGTCATTTAAAACAATAAAAAAATAAAAAAATAAGATATTTATCAAACTAATTTGAAAATATAAAGATATTTTTTTGTTTCCTTTTTCTTTTTCCTGTTTCTTCTTTTATTTTTCTTTTTTGTTTCCCTTTTCTGTTTTCTTTTACATTTATTTACAAATTGTCTAAATGTCATTTTAACACTTAAAAAATAAAAATGATATTTATCAAAATGGTCAAATTTAGTGGAAACTGGTCAAATTTTTAATATTTATCAAAATGGTCAACACAATTACATAAAAGGTTTAATACATTATTACTCATCACCAACAACACCCCCTATCTATTTTTCTTCTTGCCTTTCTTCTGATTGGGCCATAACCATGGAGTATCTTCATCATTTAACGGGATGCTTGGATCATCTTTGACTTTGAAGGGAGGAATTTCATCAAATTTATTGTAATCTTCTGACATGTCTGTCTTGTCCTCGACTCCCACGATGTTTCTTTTCCCTGAAAGAACTATGTGGCGCCTTGGCTCATCGTGTGATGTATTCGCTTCCTTATCTTTTCTTTTTCTCGGTCTGCTAGACATGTCCTTCACATAGAAAAGCTGAGCCACATCATTGGCTAGGACGAATTGATCATTGTCGTACCCAAGATTCTTCTGATCGACTGTTGTCATTCCGTACTTCGGGTCTATCTTCACGCCTGACAGGTTGAACCATTTGCACCAGAACAAAGGGACCTTAAAGGAAGGCCCGTAGTCAAGTTCCCATATCTGCTCTATGTAACCATAGTATGTGACCCTTTGCCCGTTGTTGTCTTTTGCATCAAACCGGACGCCACTGTTTTGGTTGGTGCTCTTTTTATCTTGGTCTGTCGTGTAAAATGTGTTACCATTTATCTCGTACCCTTTAAAGGTCAATACAGTCGAAGATGGTTGCTTGGCCAACAAGTATAGCTCATCTTCAACAATGTTGTCATTAATGAGACGTCTTTGCAACCAACCGCCGAAAGTCTTCGTGTGTTCTTTAGCAATGAAATCTTCAGGTTGCTCCGGGTATTCCGAGCGTAAAATATCCTTGTGTTCCTGGATATATGGAGCCGCCAAGCTGGAATTAACTAGAACTGTGTAGTGTGCTTGAGTGAAAGATTGCTCGTCCATACATGTTGTTGATTTCTTTCCTAGCGTGCCTTTTCCACGCAGTCTCCCCTCATGGCGCGACTGAGGAACACCGATCGGGTTCAGGTCAGGAATAAAGTCAACACAAAACTCAATGACCTCCTCTGATCCATAGCCCTTGACCATGCTTCCTTCTGGCCTAGCACGGTTTTTAACATAATTCTTCAAGACTCCCGTGAACCTCTCAAAGGGGAACATATTGTGTAAGAATACAGGACCGAGAACGGAAATCTCTTGGACTAGGTGAACTATGAGGTGCGTCATAATATTGAAGAAGGTTGGTGGGAACACCAACTCGAAGCTGACAAGACATTGGACCACGTCCTTCTGTAAACTTGGTAGAGTTGCTGGATCGATTGCCTTCTGAGAAATTGCGTTGAGGAATGCACATAGCTTCACAATGGGTACTCGCACGTTTTCTGGCAGAAGCCCCCTCAATGCAATCGGAAGTAACTGGGTCATGATCACGTGGCAGTCATGAGACTTTAGGTTTTGGAACTTTTTCTCTTCCAGGTTTAGTATTCCTTTTATGTTCGACGAGTAGCCAGACGGGACCTTGATACTGCTCAGGACTTGGAAAAAGATCTCCTTCTCTTCCTTGGTAAGAGCGTAGCTGGCAGGACCTTTGAAATTCTCTGGATTCATCAGGTCGTCTCGTTCGTGCATACGTTGGTGGTGCAGCCGTGCTTTTGGTGTATCTCTCGACTTCTTCCCATGCACGCCCAATAAGTTTAGCAGGTTCACGCAAATATTTTTCGTCACGTGCATCACGTCGACACAGAGCGAGCCTCTAGGAATTTCCAATAGGGTAGTTCCCAGAATATAGATTTCTTCTTCCACATGGCTACGTGGTTTTCGGCGTCATTCGGAACAGATTGTGCGCCAGGACCCTTACCAAAGATTACTTTTATATCTTTGACCATGTCATATATATCAGTACCTTTAGGGAGGGTTGGCTTCCTCCGTGTGTCTGCCTCGCCTTTGAAATGCTTTCCTTTCTTTCTTACGGGATGCCTGTCTGGAATAAATCGACGATGCCCCGGGTACACATTCTTGCCTATATGTATACTTTCAGTCTCGCCTAAACATTGTGTGCATGCGCTGTATCCCTTGTTTGACTGTCCTGAGATGTTACTAAGAGCGGGCCAAAATGGTTACAAACAGCAACCCTCGTAGGTCAAATTCCTCCTGTTTGTACTCGTCCCACACACGTACACCTTCGTCAGCCCACAACTCTAAAAGTTCATCAACCAGTGGCCTCAGGTACACATCAATGTTGTTGCCGGGTTGCGACGGGCCTGGGATAAGCACTGGCATCATAATGAACTTACGCTTCATGCATAACCAAGGAGGAAGGTTATAGATACATAGAGTCACGGGTCAGGTGCTATGACTGCTACTCTGCTCACCAAACGGATTCAGGCCATCTGTACTTAGACCAAACCTTAAGTTTCTTGGTTCACGTGCAAAGTCCTCGTACTTATCGTCGATGTTTCTCCACTGCGACCCATCAGCGGGTTGTCTCAGCATATCGTCTTCCTTACGGTCTTCTTTGTGCCATCGCAGCAACTTGGCATGCTCTTTGTTTCGGAACAAACGTTTCAACCGTGGTATTATAGGAGCATGCCACATCACCTTGGGAAGAACCCTCTTCCTGGGGCGATCGTCGCCCTCAACATCACCAGGGTCATCTCGCCTGATCTTATACCGAAATGCACCGCATACCGGGCAGGCATTTAAATTCTCGTGCTGACCGCGGTAGAGGATGCAGTCATTGATGCATGCATGTATCTTATGCACTTCCAATCCTAGAGGGCAGACAACCTTCTTTGCTTCGTACGTACTGCAAGGCGGCACGTTATCTCTTGGAAGCATCTTCTTCATTATTTTCAGCAGCTTTTCAAATTCCTTGTCAGATATTCCATTCTCTGCCTTCCATTGCAGCAATTCCAGGGTGGTGCCCAGCTTTTTCTGGCCATCTTCGCAATTTGGGTACAACAATTTTTTGTGATCTTCTAACATGCGCTCCAACTTCAACCTCTAGTTTTCACTTCCGCAGTTTATCTGTTCTTCACGAATGACCTGACGAAGATCATCATCAGACTTATCAACAATGTCCTCAAGTTCAGGCTCGTCTTCCCCCATTTCAGTATCACCGTGTTCACCGAACATAGGATAGTTATCATTAACCTCTTCTTCTTCATTGTCTTCCATTACAACCCCTCTTTCTCCGTGCTTGGTCCAACAAAAATAACTGGGCATGAAGCCTTCTTGCAACAGGTGGGTGTGTATGGTTCTTGAGTTAGGAAAATTCCTCTTATTCTGGCATTTTTTACATGGACAAAAAATAAATCCATTCTGCCTGTTTTTCTCAGCCACATTGAGAAAACTATGCATGCTATTAAGGAATTCGGGACGACTCGATCACTGTACATCCATTGCCGGTTCATCTGCATTATATAAATTTATCAAAAACCATTATGCTAAATCATCATGACTAAATTAATTAATTAATACAAAAAGTTCATCACACGTTAAAACCAAAGTAGCGTAGTGACCATACATATATAGTTCTCATAAAAACACACACTGAAACCAACCATAAAAACTCTCTCTAATTAATGCATTTAAAAACAACAACAAATGCGATCAAAATCGCAACAAAGGTAACAATTGACCCGACGGCATAATGATACCAAGCCTCTTTACTAATTGCATATTTTCTAATCTTTCTAATCTTCAGACGCATTGCGTCCATCTCGCTCTTGTGACCATCGACGACACCGGCAAGAACCTTTTCCAAGGTCATCTTCTCTCTTTCAGTTTTTTCCAACCTTTCTTCAGTTTTTTCAATCTTTCTTTCAGGCCAACATTTTCTTGTTTAACTAAGTGTAACTTCTCAACAATAGGGTCGATTGGCATTTCCGGTTCCACTACCTCCTAGATAAAAATATTTATGTCAAGTTGGTCGGCGTAATTAATTGTCATATAATCAGTAAATGAAAATATGTAGTTATAAAAGATAATATACCACATCCGAATCATAGACTGGACGAGGGCCAACGGAGACGGATATCAAAACCATGACGCTATACATATAAAAAAAATCTTACACAATAAGAAAATTATATACAAGTAAATATGTAAATCATACAAATCAAAATTTGTTTTGGTAAATAAAAACAATAGGCTCACCAAGGTTGTGTCGGTGACGGGGCGATCGACGGCGGTGAGGAAGGGGACAAGGCGCGCGACACTAAAAAAAACCACAAATCATAATTAAATTTGAGCTCAAATTGCATATGCATACATAACAAATGATGAACTCTCTCTAGCTTAGGCATTTCATCAAACACCTAGCTAGCACAACAAAAATGAAATGAGCAAGAAAACGAGCAAAACTTGCAATGCCGGAAGAGGGAATGTTGATGCTAACCGTAGGACCGATGGGTGCCAACAATATTGACAAATGGTGGAGAAAAATGGGGATGGATTAGAGCTCCCAAGAGGAAGGAGAGAGCAAAAATGGAGTTGAGCTCGAGCTGGAAAAAATGGAGCTGAGCTCGGAGTGGAATATAGGGGAGGGCTTTAGGACCGGTTTGTGTTAAAAACCGGTGCTAAAGGGTCTGACAGCGGGGCCCCGCAGTTGCTGCAAAAATGAGAAAAACTTTAGCACCGGTTTGTGATACAAACCGGTTCTAAAGGGTCTGTCCACTGGGCCCCCCTCCCTGCAGCAAACGGTCCAAAACCCTTTAGGACCGGTTTATGTTACAAATCGGTCCTAAAGGCCTTGCGGCCATTTCCTGCAGGGAGGGGGCCCAGCGGACAGACCCTTTAAAACCGGTTTATATCCAATCCGGGTCCAATGTGGTTAGCTCAATGCCCTGTTTTCTACTAGTGAGGGTCCTGAACCATCCTATCTTTTTCACCTCTACGATCTTCTTTCTGCGTGTGTTTCGGCCAGACTTTGCGGATACAGAAAGTGGCATGTAGAATTGTGGTAGCTGGTAGCTTTTTCAGTTCCACTCTTCGGTCTTGCTTGAGTGTACACGAGCCAAAGTGCATCGTCGACCGTCTCGGCAAAACAAAGAGGGATTATTCAGGCTTAGGAGATGCAGAAGCTAAAGGCCTTGGAACACCTTTGACCCAATCATGTGAAGCCTTCAGGGTTGGTTGAATATATGTATTTTTCTTTCTCTCTCTTTCGTATAGTTCTGATCTGCTTGTTTTCTGGCTTTGTTTATACATGTATGTTTCCGGCATGGTGCCATTTGAAGTAACATGTTTTGGGACAAGATCGAGTACAAACCCCACGCGATCGACCGACCTTACTATATACGATCGACGTGCAACCCTCGGCTACAAGGAAGACAAATCGCATACGCATACAGTATATATACTAGCTACCAACGATCGGCATGCGTATGTAGAGACGTTATCCTAGCTGCTATAAGGAAGTCAGCGTGGGCTATAAAGACGTTATCCTTATCGAGAAGAAGCTAAACCTTAGCTTTGTTTCGCTCTACAAAGATTGCATTGGCACACGGGCGGTTCTAGCAACTTGCGCAAGGATATGAGCGAGCCCGACCTTATCGCAATACCGCATAATGAATGCTCCTTTCGTTTTCATCAACATGTATGCGCACGCAGCCGCGCGCGTGGCTCCTTACGAGTTTTTTTTTTGCGAGAGAATTTTGAGATAGTAGAAACATCTACGCAGATCACTAGTAGATACGACTAAAACATGAATAAACAGGAGCGAGATAAACATGTTATACCTTTCAATAGGTCAGTTGGCCATAGCTGCAGCAGTGGCGGCGACAACATCTGCCTTGTTGTTAGCTTCGACCTAATTCTCGGTGGTGAGACGGTCAGTGTCGGTTGGTGGAAGACATGACGATGATGAAAGCGACGCGAATATAGAGGAAGCAGTCGAACGAAGGTGAAGAGTCGCGTAGTCGCTCCCGAATACCTAATCGCGCCTCTCCCGTACAGGATCCAAAGAGGCAGTGTTTCGAAGGTCTGCTCTTCCATCGACCGTGTACGACGGGATGGAGTCACCGGCGGTAGCGGTAGCAAAAGGAATGACAGGCGGTGCGCGTGGCGCAGATGTGATATAATCTCTTCGCGGCTAGGGTTGGCTGAGGCCTCACATATATAGGCGTGTCCGGGTGGAGAGACGTGGGTTAGACCCACGTCCGAGTCGACAACAGCCCACGATCGACGTCTCAGATCGTGGTGCGTCCATTACGTATTCTCTGTTCCTGACCGCAAAAATAAGCGTGTAGGTATAAGCTCGACTCGGCTCAATCCCGCAACCCGTGACGCATCATGACGAGGCATGGCGTGGCGGGTGAAGGAGGAGGATTGCACGAGGGTCTCTTCTATTCTCAAATTCTAATAGCATGTGGAAGAGAAACCCTTATAAGGAGGTCCAACTCCTTCTCCACTAGCAAGTGGGACTAAACTTCCCACCACTCCGTGTCATACCACCTACATGGGACCTTAGAGATTTTTCTAAAATTTTCATATGGGCTCTAGGCCCATCTCACATTTCAACAACCCCCCCCCTCCCGCGATCTCAAGGGCTGATTTTGTCCTCTGTTCCAATTACTATTTTGATATACCAGCATTTCAGTGAAGACATATTAAGGTTGAGCTTCACGTAGAACACATAGCTACACTCCGTCACAACTGAACAATGGACTATGCCTTGAATTGTCAGTTTAGCGTAAAGAAGTTTCACCACATGTCTTAATAGTACTAGGCCGTCGAAGGCTGATCCCTCGGGTGAAGCATATTAGTCATACTCCTGGTCTATTGATGAAGTTACTAGAGATCACCCCAATCTCATAGACTGTTACCAACTGTCAGGATCATATAGGTGTGTTCCTCCAAAGATCGCTCTATAGTACATCATCTTTCTTACATATAAGCTTTATAACACATTAAGACAATAGTCATCCTACCATACAGTATCCGAGAGTATTGCATCTCCAACGGAGTGGGTTAGTGAAGTTACTCTCCTCAGTTCACGACTATCTTGTTTTTCCAGCTCCTACTTCACAGGATCTCTGATCACATAGGTTGGGTACTGCCATGGCAACTCATGTGAGTCTCATACCCATCTCACTTGACGCCTAATGTTGTTAATTTTGCTTCCATTGTTGATCTCGTTAAGATCATTTGCTTGCAAGACTTCCAGGAAACAGCACCACCTTCAAGGGCAAACATATACCGAGTAGTGTCCTTCATCTCATCAGCATCAGAGCTCCACTTCGCATCACTATTCCCGTCAAGTACCGATGGGTATCCGATATGGTGAAGTCCATGGTTCATAGTACCTTTAAGATAGTGCATAATTCTTTCAACAACATGCCAATGAACATCACCCGGATTGGCAACAAAACGGCTCAGTTTGCTCACATCAAACACGATACTACATCTAATAAAAATATAAGAGTGTTTAAATCACTATCTTACCGAGGGAGTATATCCTAAACTGATATTACATTCAAACCCTACATTCTAACTACATGTAATTAAAACCTAAATTCTAACTACATTCAAACCCTACATGTGTATGCTGGAAAAATAGAGAAGAACTACTATGAGGAAAAATAAAAAAGAAAGCTTTACGACCTAGGAATAAGGTTGTCGCTAGCGGATATGGAGCCGACAATAGCTATTGTAGGCACCATCGCCGCATACACCTTGTGCACACGGCAAGGACATGGCGACTTGTCCCCCTCTCATTCGTTAACTACATCGCCGCCGCTATCGCTGTTGTGCATGCACCCACGATCGGATCTGGAGCCGAGCATAGTAGTTGTCGTTGTCGCCGCCTCCGCACATGCCTTCTACACACGGCACGACGAGGCTGGCTCATCCTCTTGTGACGATGAGCCAAAGTCATAAACACCCAACGTGTTCGGCCAGCTGCCACCGCCACCACCTGCAACATCGTCGTCGCCATTTCGTCTAGTTAACACAGCAACTCCAACGTGGAGACCTATTTTGTCCGCCGCCGTTCGTTTGGGTCCTGCGGAGACAAAAATGATGGCCCAACGCACGGACCCAACGCCATAACGCGTCTGCTTCGCATCCGCGCCGACCCATTTCCGGCCCAAATTTGGGACTAAAATGCGTCGACGCGGACGCGAAGCGAACGCGGGCGCCCTCTCTGTGTCCGCCCCAACTACCGACAGTCAACTTAATTTATGACGGTCACCCTCCGCGGGCCCACGCGTCAGCGACCACGGTCGGTCTTTTTTAATCCGAGCGTGCGGTGGTGTTCAGCCTCATCTGCTTCTAGAACCCCCCATCCCCATCTCGCCACCTCGTCGGCGACCAAAACCTAGCGAGCAGCCATGGGCGGCTCCTTTCAAAATAAGGGCAAGTCCCCCATCTATGCCCGTGCGATCTCCCCGTCAGCGTTTTCCCACCGTTCTCGCGAGCGTGTCAGCGTCCCGATGCACTAAGCACGGTGGCACTGGGAGCACCGCGTCCCGATGCCGTACTCGGATGTCACCCTCCTGCACCACTGACATCTGGATCCGGATCGACAGGATCCCGGTGTCGACCGTGCCGTAGTCGGCGCGAATGCACGCGGAGGAAGTGAGTCGCCACCGGCGGCAGCTGGCGCTGGAGCAGCGTCTCAACCCTGTGTATGCGGCCGACTCTCTCCACTGGGAGGTCTGGTTCGCGGTTGAGCACGAGGAGCAGCGGCAACGCGGCATGCACAATGTGCAGATTGGAGGCCCTCCACAGCCCCTGCCCATCGTTAGCGACGAGGACCGGGAGGTGGAGGCCGCCTACCAGGCGGCGCCGGCAGCCGCACTCCGCGAGAGCGAGGAGGAAGATCGGAGGAAGGCCGAGGAGGACGATGCGGTGTACGAGGAGAAGTTCGCGAAGGCCATCGCACTGCCCGCCGCCGGCGACTGCGTCATGCCCCCTCCGCTGAAGACCGAGCCCACGGAGCCGCAGCGGGAGGTCTACCAATGGACCGGCTGCCTCCGCGAGTGGGTCAGCGCACCGCCCATCTGGTTGAGCGTGACACCACAGCAGGAGGACGGCTACTTCTAGCACTAGAGGGCGCTGTACCTGGCGGAGGAGCGCGCCGACGGCCGTCGGCAGATGGCGCTAGAGCAGGAGGCGGAGGAAGAATGACGGGAGATGAAGGAGGAGGAGCTCGCCCGTGATGCGTTGCCACCGCTACCAGCACAGCCCGCGCGCGGCGGGACAAACGATGGAGGCACACACATCGACGCTCTGGAACACGGTGTTCCCGTGCGCCGGCCCTGCGTCGGTGCTGGTTGACCTCACCGGCCCCGACGTCAACGACGACGATGCCTAGGACCACCTCGTAGTTTATTTTTTAATGTTTAATTAATGTAATGAGGACTTGTGAACTCTCGCCAGCCTTCGTGGCCAGCTTTAATGATTAACTAATGTTTGTTTATTACTTTTGGTAAAAAAAAATTCACGTGTCGACAAAATAGGTCGGACCAGCGTTGAACGCATGTGCCGACCCAAACGTCAAAACGGACATTGATGTCCGTCAGACGGATCCAAATGAATAAAAACGGATAAAATCACCGTTCATTTTGATCGACGGGTTGAAGTTGCTCTCATGAATGAGTTTTTGCTCGCGAGAGGAAAGGATGGAGTGAGGCAATTGTAAACGTATTGGAGATGGTGTTCGGGCGTGGCTTTGCCCGAGCCCAGGCATCTCAGTTTTTGGTTTAATCGTGGCTCAAGTTTGAATCAGGCAATTTGTTACTTGCTCGCCTGGTAAGGCGCGGGAGTTCGCAGTCAGCCCAGCAGTGGCCCTAGACTGTCGCATTCTTTGATATGGCCTACGGCTGAACTCGGGAGGGGCGGTGGCTACAGTGGCCAGGAACCAGCTGAATTTGGTGGTCGCACCGGGGCGGGAGGGAAAGCGATTGTGTGCATGCTTTTCTTTTGAACTGCGTGCATATTATGACCCGAAAGTTTCCGAATAACGGTTTACGTGTGTGCCGTTACAGTTTTGTTTTGGTGCAGCCGCGCGCATGCTGTATTTTTGCAGGAAAAGGGCAGATTTTTAGACCGTCTCAAAGTGAGACCACAAAAATTTGCATATAGGATAGGATAGTTTTCCTTTTTTTTTTCCTTAGAGAAAAGGGCCACGCCCAGCTCCACTTCATATAGACTAAAAAAGGGTTTTGTCTTCGATGCAATGTTGGAGAGTTGCTTTAGAGCATCTCCTGCGTCCCCAACAGGTCCCCTCCCCTCCGCCATGTTTTTCGCCGACAGGAAAAAATGACCCAGTCACGTCCCAGGGACCTGTTTTTCGTCGGTTTGGATCAAAATTGGCATCGGCGGTCCCATGCTGAACCCAGCGCGCTGGGGGTCGTCTGGGAGTGCCGGCGGAATCATTTTTGGCGTGAATTTCTTTTGGGCCCGCCGAGTCGACGAGTGGCGCACGCAGTCGTTGTCCTCGTCGCCTCGTTTTTCACGGGGATCAATGTGAAGGCTGCGTCGTTAGTTACCCTTCCATTGATTCACGGGCGACGCAGTGAAGGCGCGACGACGCACGTCCCGACAACGCACGTTCCGTCGGTTCCTGCCACGTGTTCACACGGCGCCGCTCCGCGTGCCCGCCCTTCCGCGACTATGTAAGGTGCCCTCTCCCCGTCGGTGGCCACACACACCTCTCTCGCCGACGCCCTCTCCCCTCCTTCGTCACCGACGCCTCCTCTCCCTTTTTCTCCCCAAAAAATGGTTGAACGCTTCCTCGACGATGGAGCGGCAACCAATGGCTTTGGCCGGCATCACCTCCACAAGGACGAGGTCCGCCTTCTCTACGAGGCGGACTACCTGGCGCCATCGGACATGAGAGTGCCGGGGTCATGGAGGCCGAGCGCACGGCGGAGTCTCGGTGCCACCGCCGCCCTCTAGAGCTGACCGACGGGCAAAGATCGCGAGCATCCGATCGTCTCTGCCGGAGAGGTCGTGCAACTTGCCAAGGTACGCCCCCCTCCTCGACAACAACACGCCGTGGACGGCGTACTTCGAACGCCGGCACGCCGACCAGCTCGCCACCACCAACATGGTCGAACCACGTGGCCGCCACAACTCTGATGGGCGCCGCCAATAGTGGGGCATCCACGGCCGCACATTGGAGGTTGTCCTCGAGCACATCGAGGGCGGCAACTCGCCGAGGTACGAGTACCCACCGCCACCCGCCTTTTACCGCCACCGTGGAAACTCCTCGACACCGAGGCGGATGGAAACATCGTCGTCCTCCTCGTTCGGCCCCGCTCCCGCTCCACCGGGTCGCCGGCGCTCCTCCCCGTCAAGCCGGAGCCGCAGGAGATACCACTAGGGTAGCGTACGCGCAGCGGCGACATCGTCATCAACGAGCCCGGCGCCTCCTCCTGCCTCATCAGGCCGAAGAAGGAGCCGGAACTCCTCCCCGTCAAGCAGGAGCACCTGGCCATGGCTGCCGCCGACGAGACCGCCCTCAAATGGGCGTGGGAAGACTACGTCTGGAAGGAGATGGAGCGTCAGTGTCGCGGCCGCGAGGAGGGCGGCATCGTCATCCTCGACGACATCGACGAGGAGGCGCCGGGGCCTGCCAACCCCGTTCGCCACGGCGACCCAGGGTAGGGGTGCAGCAAAGATGGCGACGGAGTGCAGGACGAGACGGCGACGATGACTACACCAATTTCTAAAAGCTTCTCGGCATGTAGAACACGATGACGGCGGGCGGCAACGACGGACAGCAGCGACGTAGTTTAATTATGCTTTTATTTTACTTTTGCACAAATTTTAATGAAACTATGAATTTTCTTTGAATTTGAATCGATTTTGTCCGAATTTGAATTGAGTTAGTATTTTACAAAAAACAGTTCGGACCATCTTTGAAGGGCGACTGAAAACCCGAGTCCTCCACGCCGTTTTTTCCACCAACGTCTCCAGGCGACGCTATTTCACGTCATGGAGGGCGAATGGCTGGAGATGCTGGCTCTACAGGACGTAGCGTCGGCGCTTCGATCAGGTCCGTTGTGGCGCCGGCTAGCTAGCGAACAAGAAAGAAAAGAAAGCGGCGCCCACGGTTGGACCGACGTCTGGTACACGACGCAGGCGGCTGCGATCGATCGAGCGAACACCACCACGACCCACTGTCTCTCTTCCTCCGTCTGCGTCGCCGTCGCACCGCAGTAGGCACACATGAAACCAGCTAGCTGACCAGTCGTGTCAAAAGTAAAAACTAACTAAATAAGCAATCGAAGGATCCACCGACGAGCAAACAAAATAGAGTGCCATCAACCGACATGCAGAGTAATAAGAGCAACTCCAACCAGACGACTCATTTCATCTGCTCATATTCGTTTGGATTGCACGAATAAAAACACCAGCCCAACGCGTCAACCCATCCTCAAAAGCCGGCCGCGTTGATCCATTTTCGGTCGAAATTTGCGCTTGAAATGCGTCGTCGCGGACGCGAAGAGCGTCTCCTCGATGTCCGCCGCGGACCCGCTTGACGGCCACCTATGTGTTGAAAATATGTCCTAGAGGCAATAATAAATTAGTTATTATTATATTTACTTGTTCATAATAATATTTTATTATCCATACTATAATTGTATTGATTGGAAACTCAAATACATGTGTGGTTACATAGACAACACACTTTTCCTAATAAGCCTCTAAGGACTAGCTCGTTGATCAAAGATGGTTAAGGTTTTCTAGGCATAGACTTGAGTTGTCATTTGATAACGGGATCACATCATTAGAAGAATGATGGATGGATAAGACCCAAACTATGAACATAGCATGTGATCGTGTCAGTTTATTGCTACTGTTTTCTGCATGTCAAGTATGTGTTTCTCACTAGTGGAAAACGGGCCTTTGGCCGGGACCCTTTAGTCCCGGCCTACCTCTGGACCGGGACTAAAGGCCCGGCCACATCGCCCCAAATCGCAATGCTTCCCTCGAGGCTTTAGTCCCGGTCCGTAAGGAGCCTTTAGTCCCGGTTTGTGTCTCAAACCGGGACTAAAGGGCTACGCGGTGTGCAGCCCGCATGTGCGCCACCTTTAGTCCCGGTTTGTGTCTCAAACCGGGACTAAAGTCCTCTGCCTATATATAGCACAGCCCCCCTCTCCCCTCTTCCTTGCATTTTTCTTGGATGAAGGATTGTGGGTGTGTGCTAGCTCTCCACTTTTTTTTTGATGCACTAGAGGTGTTTGTTGAAATATGTGTCAAAGCGATGCCGCTTCAGTTCACCGAACACAACTACGATATGAGATGCCTGAGCCATGCTTAAACCTCTTCCTCTTTATTTCTACTTATTTTAAAAGGTTAGCAACTATATTTCCTCGTTTAGACCGTGCGGTACTAATTTTTAGGATCGTGATTGTATTTGATATACTGTCGTATAACACAGATGAGCCATCCATGGATGTACGATGATCGACGCACAACCGCTTACAGAGAAGGCGTGCATTCTTTTCGAGATGCAGCCGATGCGAACAAGCATGCTGGTGGCTATATGTTTTGTCCATGTGTTGAATGTCGAAATGAGAAGGATTACACTTCCTCAAGAGTCATTCAGAGCCACCTGCTTCGGTCCGGTTTTATGTCGGGCTATAATGTCTGGACCAAGCACGGAGAAAGAGGGGTTATGATGGAAGACGACGATGAAGAAGAAGAGAACGATGATGACAACTACCGATCTATGTTCCCTGAGTATGCTGATACCGCAATGGAAGACAATGAAGAAGAAGATCAGGATGAAGAAAGGGAACCAGATGAGCCCGCTGATGATCTTGGCCGGGTCATTTCTGATGCACGGCGAGGTTGCGACACATAAAAGGAGAGGTTGCAGTTCGAGCAGATGTTACAGGACCACAACAAATTATTGTACCCAACTTGTGAAGATGGCCAGAAGAAGCTGGGTAGCACACTGGAATTGCTGAAGTGGAAGGCAGAGACCGGTGTGACTGACTCGTCATTCGAAAAGTTGCTGGTACAGATGAAGAATATGCTTCCAAGAAAGAACAAATTGCCCACCAGCACGTACGAAGCAAAGAAGCTTGTCTGCCCTCTAGGATTAGACGTGCAGAAGATACATGCATGCCCTAATGACTGCATCCTCTACCGCGGTGGGAAGTACGAGAATATGGATAAATGCCCGGTATGCACTGCATTGCGGTATAAGATCAGAAAAGATGACCCTGGTGATATTGAGGGCGAGCCACCCAGGAAGAGGGTTCCTGCCAAGGTGATGTGGTATGCTCCTATAATACCACAGTTGAAACGTCTGTTCAGAAATAAAGATCATGCGAAGTTGTTGCGATGGCACATGGAAGATCGTATGAAAGACAGTGGAGAAAAATCGAGAGAGAGTTCCCGAGATTTGCAGCTGACGCAAGGAACTTATGGTTAGGTCTGAGTACAGATGGCATGAATCCTTTTGGGAAGCAGAGTTGCAGTCACAGCACCTGGCCCGTTACTCTATGTATCTACAACCTTCCTCCTTGGTTGTGCATGAAGCGGAAGTTCATTATGATGCCAGTGCTTATCCAAGGTCCAAAGCAACCCGGCAACAATATTGATATGTACCTAAGGCCATTAGTTGATGAACTTTTACAGCTGTGGGCCGAACCAGGTGTACGTGTGTGGGACGAGCACAAACAAGAGGAATTTGACCTTCGAGCGTTGCTTTTCGTAACCATCAATGATTGGCCTGCTCTCAGTAACATTTCAGCACAGTCAAACAAGGGATACAATGCATGCACACACTGTTTGGATTAGACAGAAAGTATATATGTGGACAAATGTAGGAAGAATGTGTACCCGTACAATCGTCGTTTTCTTCCGCCCAAGCATCCCTTAAAGAAAAAAGGCAAGCATTTCAATGGCAAGGCAGAACCCCGGGGGAAGCCTGTCATGTGTACTCGTGCTGAAGTATTTGATATGGTCAAAGATTTAAAAGTAATCTTTGGAAAGGGTCCTGGCAGCCAACCTGTTCCTAACGGCCCTGATAAGCGCGTACCCATGTGAAAGAAGAAATCTATATTTTGGGAGCTACCCTACTGGGAAGTCCATGAGGTCCGCTCGGCAATCGACGTGATGCACCTGACGAAGAATCTTTGCGTGAATATTCTAGGCTTCCTGGGCTTGTATGGGATGTCAAAAGATACACCGGAAGCACGGGAGGACTAGGAACGTCATAAAGGAAGAGATGGCATGCATCCAGGGCAGTTTCAAGGGCGTGCCAGCTACGCTCTTACTAAGGAAGAGAAGGAAATCTTCTTTGAAGTCCTTTTCAGTATGAAGGTCTCGACTGGCTTCTCGTCGAATATAAAGGGAATCGTAAATATGAAAGACAAAAAATTCCAAAACCTAAAGTCTCATGACTGCCACGTGCTTATGACGCAATTGCTTCCGGTTGCATTGAGGGGAATTCTACCGGAAAATGTTCACCTGGCAATTGTGAAGCTATGTGCATTCCTCAATGCAATTTCTCAGAAGGTAATCGATCGAGAAAGTCTATCAGGGTTACAGATTGATGTGGTCCAATGTCTGGTCAGCTTTGAGTTGTTGTTCCCGCCATCCTTCTTCAATATAATGACATACCTCCTAGTTCACCTAGTCGAAGAGATTAGAATTCTCGGTCCTGTGTTTCTACACAATATGTTCCCCTTCGAGGTGTTCATGGGAGTCTTAAAGAAATATGTTTGTAACCGTGCTAGGCCAGAAGGAAGCATCTCCAAGGGCTATGGAACAGAGGAGGTCATTGAGTTTTGTGTGGACTTTCTTCCTGACCTTAAGCCGATTGGTGTTCCTGAATCTCGGTATGAGGGTAGGCTGACAGGAAAAGGCACACTAGGAAGGAAAGCAAAAGTATGTATGGACGGGCATTCTTTCTCTCAAGCACACTACACAGTTCTACACAATTCCACCGTGGTGGCTCCGTATATCGTGGGACACAAGAATATTCTACGCTCCGAAAACCCCGGGAAGGCTGACTCTTGGATTAAAGGGGAACACGAGAAGACTTTCGGCAGTTGGTTGCAAACACATCTCATGAATGACGACACCGTTGGAGATCAGCTATACTCTTTGGTCAGGCCACCATCTTCGACTATATGTACTTTCCAAGGGTATGAGATAAATGGGAATACATTTTACACGGTTGCCCAAGATAAAAAGAGCACCAACCAAAATAGTGGTGTCCGCTTTGATGCAACAGACGAGAATGGGCACTGTTTGGAAACATATTACGGGTACATAGAGGAGATATGGGAACTTGACTATGGACCTACTTTTAAGATCCCTTTGTTTCGGTGCAAATGGGTGAAGCTGACAAGAGGCGGGGTAGTTGTAGACCAAAAGTATGACATGACAACAGTGGATCTCAACAATCTTGCGTACATGGACGAACCATTTGTCCTAGCCAATGATGTCGCTAAGGTTTTCTACGTGAAGGACATGTCTACAAAAACGAGAAAAAGAAATCAGCAAAAGAAGATATCGTCCGATGAGCCAAAACGCCACATAGTTCTTTCAGGAAGTAGATGACAAGACAGACATGTCAAAAGATTATAATAAGTTTCATGAAATTCCGCCCTTCAAAGTGAAAACTGACCCAAGCATCCTACTGAATGATGAAGATTCTCCATGGTTACGACCTAGAAGAAAACAGAAATAATAGATAGGAATATTGGTGCAATAATGTAATAATGTATTAAACCTTTTATGTAATGCATGTATGGAATGTACTAAATTTCAAACACTTTTCATTTTCATAGTTTTGTCAAATTCTCAAATATGCAAAAAGAATTTTAATAAACCTTTGTAAGAGATGAGTTCTCGTTCGAAACGCTGATACTTCGAGAGAGATTGTCCGTTTTGTACACGAAGTGCATCCAGTTTTTGTCGTAGCCCTCTCAACTTTTTAACACATGCTATGTGGGTGAAATGATGATAGCATGCCAAGTTTCAACATTTTCAGAGTTCATTTGTAGTGCTTTTCAATTTCAGGGTCAACTAGCTCAAAAAAAATGTAAATGCACGAAGAATAACAAATGAAGTCAGAAATTGTTGAAATTTTGTAATGTGCCTTTGAATGGTGCATTTTGAACAGACAAAAAGTATGGAGTTCAAATAAGTTCAAAAAAAATGAAATCCCTTTGTAAGAGACGAGTTCTCGTTCGAAACGCTGATACTTCGAGAGAGATTGTCCGTTTTGTACACGAAGTGCATCCAGTTTTTGTCGTAGCCCTCTCAACTTTTTAACACATGCTATGTGGGTGAAATGATGATAGCATGCCAGCTTTCAACATTTTTAGAGTTCATTTGTAGTGCTTTTCAATTTCAGGGTCAACTAGCTCAAAAAAATAAGTAAATGCACGAAATATACCAAATGAAGTCAGAAATTGTTGAAATTTTGTGATGTGCCTTGAATGGTGCATTTTAAACACACAAAAAGTATGGAGTTCAAATAAATTCAAAAAAATAAAATCCTTTGTAAGAGATGAGTTCTCGTTCGAAATATGCAAAAAGAATTTTAATAAACATAGTTTTTAATTGAAAATAACAAAATAGTTAATAGTTTGGATAGTCAAAATAATTACTTTTGAAAACAGAAAATAGTTTTAAATTATTTATTCAATTTCAAACACTTTTCATTATCATAGTTTTGTCAAATTCTCAAATATGCAAAAAGAATTTTAATAAACATAGTTTTTAATTGAAAATAACAAAATAGTTAATTTTGAAAATAGAAAAAAATTGAAACTATATGAGAATTTGTAAAGAAAATTAAACCTCAATTCAAAGTAACCTCGCTTTGAATTCAGGTTTAATTTTCTCCACAATTTCAAATATAGTTTCAATTTTTTAATTTACATTTAGTTTAGGCCCGTAAGCCTGCTTTAGAGAGGAGCTCGATGGAGATGCTGCGACGGGGCTTATAAACAAGTGTTAGTCCCCCTCGCTGGGCGAGGTGGGACTAAACTTATCGTCCAGCCGAGGAGGGGCTTTAGTCCCGGGTGGAGCCACGACCCGGGACTAAAGCCCCTTGCCTGCCGCCTGCCGAGCACTTTAGTCCCGGTTCGGGGCTCGAACCGGGACTAAAGACCCCTTCAGTCCCGGTTGGAGCCCCGACCGGGACTAAAGGGCCCTGCTTCCCGTCTTTTGGTCTGCCGAAAAAGGGTCTTTAGTCCCGGGTCGTGGCTCCATCCGGGACTAAAGGGGGTCTTTAGTCCCGGATCGAGCCCCGAACCGGGACTAAAGATCCACCTATATAAGCGGGAGTTAGAAAATTTCTAACCCAAATCACATTTGCTTCTCTCATTCTTCCTCGTTCTCCTGCCCGACGCGGCACAGCGACGAACTCGACGACGCCGTTAGGCTGCCCGCCGTCCTGCTCGCCGCCGACTGCCGTCGTCCTCCTCGCCGCCGCCGTCCTCCTCGCCGTCGTCAACGCCTTCCTCGCCGTCGTCGACGCCTCCGGTCGGTAAGCCCCACGCCCCCTCCTCCCAACACTCCGGTGTTGGAATTATGCCCTAGAGGCAATAATAAATATAGTTATTATTATAATTCCTGTATCAAGATAATCATTTATTATCCATGCTATAATTGTATTGAATGAAGACTCATTTACATGTGTGGATACATAGACAAAACACTGTCCCTAGCAAGCCTCTAGTTGGCTAGCCAGTTGATCAAAGATAGTCAGTGTCTTCTGATTATGAACAAGGTGTTGTTGCTTGATAACTGGATCACGTCATTAGGAGAATCACGTGATGGACTAGACCCAAACTAATAGACGTAGCATGTTGATCGTGTCATTTTGTTGCTACTGTTTTCTGCGTGTCAAGTATTTGTTCCTATGACCATGAGATCATATAACTCACTGACACCGGAGGAATGCTTTGTGTGTATCAAACGTCGCAACGTAACTGGGTGACTATAAAGATGCTCTACAGGTATCTCCGAAGGTGTTAGTTGAGTTAGTATGGATCAAGACTGGGATTTGTCACTCCGTGTGACGGAGAGGTATCTCGGGGCCCACTCGGTAATACAACATCACCCACAAGCCTTGCAAGCAATATGACTTAGTGTAAGTTGCGGGATCTTGTATTACGGAACGAGTAAAGAGACTTGCCGGTAAACGAGATTGAAATAGGTATGCGGATACTGACGATCGAATCTCGGGCAAGTAACATACCGAAGGACAAAGGGAATGACATACGGGATTATATGAATCCTTGGCACTGAGGTTCAAACGATAAGATCTTCGTAGAATATGTAGGATCCAATATGGGCATCCAGGTCCCGCTATTGGATATTGACCGAGGAGTCTCTCGAGTCATGTCTAGATAGTTCTCGAACCCGCAGGGTCTGCACACTTAAGGTTCGACGTTGTTTTATGCGTATTTGAGTTATATGGTTGGTTACCGAATGTTTTTCGGAGTCCCGGATGAGATCACGGACATCACGAGGGTTTCCGGAATGGTCCGGAAACGAAGATTGATATATAGGATGACCTCATTTGATTACCGGAAGGTTTTCGGAGTTACCGGGAATGTACCGGGAATGACGAATGGGTTCCGGGAGTTCACCGGGGGGGGGGGCAACCCACCCCGGGGAAGCCCATAGGCCTTGAGGGTGGCGCACCAGCCCTTAGTGGGCTGGTGGGACAACCCAAAAGGGCCCTATGCGCATTGGAAGAAAAATCAAAGAGAAAAAAAAGGAGGAGGTGGGAAAGGAAAGAAGGACTCCACCCACCAAACCAAGTAGGACTCGGTTTGGGGGGGGGGAGTCCTTCCCCCCTTTGGCTCGGCCGACTCCCTTGGGGCTCCTTGAGCCCCAAGGCAAGGCCCCCCTCTCCCACCTATATATACGGAGGTTTTAGGGCTGATTTGAGACGACTTTTCCACGGCAGCCCGACCACATACCTCCACGGTTTTTCCTCTAGACCGCGTTTCTGCGGAGCTCGGGCGGAGCCCTGCTGAGACAAGATCATCACCAACCTCCGGAGCGTCGTCACGCTGCCGGAGAACTCTTCTACCTCTCCATCTCTCTTGCTGAATCAAGAAGGCCGAGATCATCGTCGAGCTGTACGTGTGCTGAATGCGGAGGTGCCGTTCGTTCGGCACTAGATCATGGGACTGATCGCGGGATTGTTCGCGGGGCGGATCGAGGGACGTGAGGATGTTCCACTACATCAACCGCGTTCACTAACGCTTCTGTTGTACGGTCTACAATGGTACGTAGATCACTCATCCCCTCTCGTAGATGGACATCACCATGATAGGTCTTCGTGCGCGTAGGAAAATTTTTGTTTCCCATGCGACGTTAACCAACAGTGGCATCATGAGCTAGGTTCATGCGTAGATGTCTTCTCGAGTAGAACAAAAAAGTTTTTGTGGGCGGTGATGTGCGTTTTGCTGCCCTCCTTAGTCTTTTCTTAATTCCGCGGTATTGTTGGATTGAAGCGGCTTGGACCGACATTACTCGTACGCTTACGAGAGACTGGTTTCATCGCTACGAGTAACCCCGTTGCTCAAAGATGATTGGCAAGTGTCAGTTTCTCCAACTTTAGTTGAATCGGATTTGACAGAGGAGGTCCTTGGATGAGGTTAAATAGCAACTCATATATCTCCGTTGTGGTGTTTGCGTAAGTAAGATGCGATCCTACTAGATACCCATGGTCATCACGTAAAACATGCAACAACAAAATTAGAGGACGTCTAACTTGTTTTTGCAGGGTATGCTTGTGATGTGATATGGCCAACAATGTGATGCGATATATTGGATGTATGAGATGATCATGTTGTAATAGATAATATCGACTTGCACGTCGATGGTACGACAACCGGCAGGAGCCATAGGGTTGTCTTTATACTAATGTTTGTGCTTGTGGATGCGTTTACTATTTTTGCTAGGATGTAGCTTTAGTAGTAATAGCATGAGTAGCACGACAACCCCGATTTCGACACGTTGATGGAGATCATGGTGTGGCGCCGGTGACAAGAAGATCGTGCCGGTGCTTTGGTGATGGAGATCAAGGAGCACGTGATGATGGCCATATCATGTCACTTATGAATTGCATGTGATGTTAATCCTTTTATGCACCTTATTTTGCTTAGAACGATTGTAGCATTATGAGGTGATCTCTCACTAAAATTTCAAGACAAAATTGTGTTCTCCCCGACTGTGCACCGTTGCTACAGTTCGTCGTCTCGAGACACCACATGATGATCGGGTGTGATAGACTCAACGTTCACATACAACGGGTGCAAAACAGTTGCGCACAGCGGAACACTCGGGTTAAGCTTGACGAGCCTAGCATGTGCATACATGGCCTCGGAACACATGAGACCGAAAGGTCGATCATGAATCATATAGTTGATATGATTAGCATAGGGATGCTTACCACTGAAAACTATACTCAACTCACGTGATGATCGGACTTGAGCTAGTGTAAGTGGATCATGAACCACTCAAATGACTAGAGAGATGTACTGTTTGAGTGGGAGTTTAGCGAATAATTTGATTAAGTTAAACATTAATTATCTTGAACATAGTCTAAGTCCACTTTGAATATATTTGTGTTGAAGATCATGGCTCACGCGACAGTCACCCTAAATTTTAATACGTTCCTAGAGAAAGCTAAGTTGAAAGATGATGGAAGCAACTTTGTAGACTGGGCTCGTAATCTTAAGCTAATCTTACAAGCTGGGAAGAAGGATTATGTCCTTAATGCTGCGCTAGGAGATGAACCACCCGCTACGGCTGATCAGGATGTTAAGAACGCTTGGTTAGCACGTAAGGAGGACTACTCAGTAGTTCAATGTGCAGTCTTGTATGGCTTAGAACCGGGACTTCAACGTCGCTTTGAGCGTCATGGAGCATTTGAGATGTTCCAGGGGTTGAAGTTCATCTTTCAGAAGAACGCCCGGATCGAGAGGTATGAGACCTCCGATAAATTCTATGCTTGCAAGATGGAGGAGAACTCGTCTGTCAGTGAACACATGTTCAAAATGTCTGGGTACTCAAACCGTCTAGCTGAGCTGGGAATTGAACTCCCGCAAGAGGCTATCACTGACAGAATCCTTCAATCACTGCCGCCAAGCTATAAAGGCTTTGTGTTGAACTACAACATGCAAGGGATGAACAAGTCTCCCGGCGAGTTGTTTGCGACGCTGAAAGTCGTAGAGTCAGAACTCCGTAAAGAGAATCAAGTGTTGATGGTGAATAAGACCACTAGTTTCAAGAGAAACGGCAAAGGCAAGAAGGGTAATTCAAAGAAGAGCGGCAAGCCTGTTGCCAATCCGACGAAGAAACCCAAAGCTGGACCTAAGCCTGAAACAGAGTGTTACTATTGCAAGGGTATGTGTCACTGGAAGCGCAATTGCCCCAAGTATCTGGCAGATAAGAAGGCGGCCAAAGAAAAATCAGGTATATTTGATATACATGTTATTGATGTGTACTTAACCGGCTCTCGTAGTAGTGCCTGGGTATTCGATACCGGTTCTGTTGCTCATATTTGCAATTCGAAACAGGAACTGCGGAATAGACGAAGGCTGGCGAAAGATGAAGTGACGATGCGCGTAGGAAATGGTTCCAAGGTTGATGCAATCGCCGTCGGCATAGTTTCACTTCAGTTACCATCAGGATTAGTTATGAACTTGAATCATTGTTATTTAGTGACTGCGTTGAGCATGAACATTATATCTGGATCTTGTTTATTGCGAGACAGTTACTCTTTTAAGTCAGAGAATAATGGTTGTTCTATTTCTATGAGTAACATCTTTTAGGGTCATGCACCCAATGTGAGAGGATTGTTCATATTGAATCTTGATAGCGATACACACATACATAACATTGAGACCAAAAGAGTTAGAGTTAACAATGATAGCACCATATTTTTGTGGCACTGCCGCTTAGGTCATATTGGTGTAAAGCGCATGAAGAAACTCCATGCCGATGGACTTTTGGAGTCACTTGACTTTGATTCACTTGACACGTGCGAACCATGCCTCATGGGCAAGATGACTAAAACTCCGTTCTCCGGAACAATGGAGCGTGCAAGTGACTTGTTGGAAATCATACATACCGATGTGTGTGGTCCGATGAGCGTAGAGGCACGCGGCGGATATCGTTATTTTCTCACCTTCACTGACGATTTGAGTAGATATGGTTATGTATACTTAATGAAGCACAAGTCTGAAACATTTGAAAAGTTCAAGCAATTTCAGAGTGAAGTTGAAAATCATCGTAACAAGAAGATCAAGTTCCTACGGTCTGATCGTGGGGGTGAATATCTGAGTTTCGAGTTTGGTGCTCACTTAAGACAATGTGGAATTGTTTCACAGTTGACACCGCCTGGAACACCACAGCGTAATGGTGTCTCCGAACGTCGTAATCGTACTTTATTAGAGATGGTGCGATCTATGATGTCTCTTACCGATTTGCCGTTATCGTTTTGGGGTTATGCATTAGAAACAGCTGCATTCACTTTAAATAGGGCACCATCAAAATCCGTTGAGACGACACCATACGAACTGTGGTATGACAAAAGGCCAAAGTTGTCGTTTCTTAAAGTTTGGGGATGTGATGCTTATGTCAAAAAGCTTCAGCCTGAAAAGCTGGAACCCAAAGCAGAAAAGGGCATCTTCATAGGTTACCCAAAAGAGACAGTTGGGTACACCTTCTATCTCAAATCCGAGGGCAAAGTGTTTGTTGCTAAAAACGGAGCTTTTCTCGAGAAGGAGTTTCTCTCGAGAGAATTGAGTGGGAGGAAGATAGAACTTGACGAGGTTGTCGAACCTCTCATCCCTCTGGATGGTGGCGCAGGGCAAGGGGAAACCTCTGTCGTTGCGACGCCGGTTGAGGAGGAAGTTAATGATGATGATCATGAAACTCCGGTTCAAGTTTATGTCGAACCACGCAAGTCGACGAGACCACGTGCTGCTCCATAGTGGTACGGTAATCCCGTCTTATCAATCATGTTGTTGGACAACAATGAGCCTGCAAATTATGAAGAAGCAATGGTGGGCCCGGATTCCAACAAATGGCTAGAAGCCATGAAGTCCGAGATAGGATCCATGTATGAGAACAAAGTGTGGACTTTGGAGGTACTGCCTGAGGGCCACAAGGCTATTCAGAACAAATGGATCTTTAAGAGGAAGACGGACGCTGACGGCAATGTGACCGTTTATAAAGCTCGACTTGTGGCAAAGGGTTTTTCACAAGTTCAAGGAATTGACTACGATGAGACATTCTCACCCGTAGCGATGCTTAAGTCCGTCAGAATCATGTTAGCAATAGCTGCATTTTTCGATTATGAAATCTGGCAGATGGATGTCAAAACGGAGTTCCTTAACGGTTTCCTTAAGGAAGAATTGTATATGATGCAACCCGAAGGTTTTGTTGATCCTAAGAATGCTGACAAGGTGTGCAAGCTCCAGCAATCCATTTATGGACTGGTGCAAGCATCTCGGAGTTGGAACAAACGCTTTGATGAAGTGATCAAAGCTTTTGGGTTTATACAAGTGGTTGGAGAATCTTGTATTTACAAGAAAGTGAGTGGGAGCTCTGTGGCGTTTCTAATATTATATGTGGATGACATATTGCTGCTTGGAAACAACGTAGAGTTTTTGGAGAGCATAAAGGATTACTTGAATAAAAGTTTCTCTATGAAGGACCTAGGAATAGCTGCTTACATTCTAGGCATTAAGATCTATAGGGATAGATCAAAACGCCTGATAGGGCTTTCACAAAGCACATACGTTGATAAAGTTTTGAAGAGGTTCAAAATGGAACAGTCCAAGAAAGGGTTCTTGCCAGTTTTACAAGGTACGAGATTGAGTAAGACTCAGTGCCCAGCAACCGATGAGGATAGAGAGCATATGCGCTCCGTCCCCTATGCTTCAGCCATAGGTTCTATCATGTATACGATGTTGTGCACTAGACCGGACGTTAGCCTGGCCATAAGTATGACAGGTAGGTTCCAGAGTAATCCAGGAGTGGATCACTGGACGGCGGTCAAGAATATCCTGAAGTACCTGAAAAGGACTAAGGAGATGTTTCTCGTGTATGGAGGTGACGAAGAGCTCGCCGTAAAAGGTTACGTCGATGCAAGCTTTGACACAGATTCGGACGACTCTAATCGCAAACCGGATACGTATTTATTCTTAATGGGGGTGCGGTAAGCTGGTGCAGTTCCAAGCAAAGCGTCGTAGCAGATTCTACATGTGAAGCGGAGTACATGGCTGCCTCGGAGGCGGCTAAGGAGGGTGTCTGGATGAAGCAATTCATGACGGATCTTGGAGTGGTGCCAAGCACACTGAATCCAATAACCTTGTTCTGTGACAACACGGGTGCCATTGCCTTAGCAAAGGAACCACGGTTTCACAAGAAGTCCAGACACATCAAACGACGCTTCAACCTCATCCGCGACTACGTTGAAGGAGAGGACGTAAATATATGCAAAGTGCACACGGATCTGAATGTAGCAGACCCGCTAACTAAACCTCTTCCACGGGCAAAGCATGATCAACACCAGAACTGTATGGGTGTTAGATTTATTACAATGTAATTCACATGATGATGTGAAGGCTAGATTATTGACTCTAGTGCAAGTGGGAGACTGTTGGAATTATGCCCTAGAGGCAATAATAAATATAGTTATTATTATAATTCTTGTATCAAGATAATCGTTTATTATCCATGCTATAATTGTATTGAATGAAGACTCATTTACATGTGTGGATACATAGACAAAACACTGTCCCTAGCAAGCCTCTAGTCGACTAGCCAGTTGATCAAAGATAGTTAGTGTCTTCTGATTATGAACAAGGTGTTGTTGCTTGATAACTGGATCACGTCATTAGGAGAATCACGTGATGGACTAGACCCAAACTAATAGACTTAGCATGTTGATCGTGTCATTTTGTTGCTACCGTTTTCTGCGTGTCAAGTATTTGTTCCTATGACCATGAGATCATATAACTCACTAACACTGGAGGAATACTTTGTGTGTATCAAACGTCGCACGTAACTGGGTAACTATAAAGATGCTCTACAGGTATCTCCGAAGGTGTTCGTTGAGTTAGTATGGATCAAGACTGGGATTTGTCACTCCGTGTGACGGAGAGGTATCTCGGGGCCCACTCGGTAATACAACATCACACACAAGCCTTGCAAGCAATGTGACTTAGTGTAAGTTGCGGGATCTTGTATTACAGAACGAGTAAAGAGACTGAAATAGGTATGCAGATACTGACGATCGAATCTTGGGCAAGTAACATACCGAAGGACAAAGGGAATGACATACGGGATTATATGAATCCTTGGCACTAAGGTTCAAACGATAAGATCTTCGTAGAATATGTAGGATCCAATATGGGCATCCAGGTCCCGCTATTGGATATTGACCGAGGAGTGTCTCGGGTCATGCCTACATAGTTCTCGAACCCGCAGGGTCTGCACACTTAAGGTCCGACGTTGTTTTATGCGTACTTGAGTTATATGGTTGGTTACCGAATGTTGTTCGGAGTCCCGGATGAGATCACGGACGTCACGAGGGTTTCCAGAATGGTCCGGAAACGAAGATTGATATATAGGATGACCTCATTTGATTACCGGAAGGTTTTCGGAGTTACCGGGAATGTACCGGGAATGACGAATGGGTTCCGGGAGTTCACCGGGGGGGCAACCCACCCCGGGGAAGCCCATAGGCCTTGAGGATGGCGCACCAGCCCTTAGTGGGCTGGTGGGATAGCCCAAAAGGGCCCTATGCGCATTGGAATAAAAATCAAAGAGAAAAGAAAAAAAAAGGAGGAGGTGGGAAAGGAAAGAAGGACTCCACCCACCAAACCAAATAGGACTCGGTTTGGGGGGGAGTCCTTCCCCCCTTTGGCTCGGCCGACCCCCTTGGGGCTCCTTGAGCCCCAAGGCAAGGCCCCCCCTCTCCCACCTATATATACGGAGGTTTTAGGGCTGATTTGAGACGACTTTTCCACGGCAGCCCGACCACATACCTCCACGGTTTTTCCTCTAGATCGCGTTTCTGCGGAGCTCGGGTGGAGCCCTGCTGAGACAAGATCATCACCAACCTCTGGAGCGCCGTCACGCTGCCGGAGAACTCTTCTACCTCTCTGTCTCTCTTGCTGGATCAAGAAGGCCGAGGTCATCGTCGAGCTGTACGTGTGTTGAATGCGGAGGTGCCGTCCGTTCGGCACTAGATCGTGGGACTGATCGCGGGATTGTTCGCGGGGCGGATCGAGGGACGTGAGGACGTTCCACTACATCAACCGCGTTCACTAACGCTTCTGCTGTACGGTCTACAAGGGTACATAGATCACTCATCCCCTCTCGTAGATGGACATCACCATGATATGTCTTCGTGCGCGTAGGAAAGTTTTTGTTTCCCATGCGACGTTCCCCAACATCCGGCCGGTAGAAGGAAAGAAGAAAAAGGAGAAGAAAAGAAGAAAAAGGAGAAGAAAAGAAGAAAAAGGAGAAGAAAGGAAGAAAAAGGAGAAGAAAAGAAGAACAAGAAAAAGATTTTTTTTGTCATTTAATTCCTATTGTTATTAGGTTTGTGCTAGATTATTAGGGTTAGTAATATTTAAAATTAGGTTAGGGTTACAAGAAGAAGAAATATGAACAAAAATAAGAAAATAAGATTAGGAAAAAGGAAAATAAGAAGAGCAGGAGGAGAAAAGAAGAAAAAGGAGAATAAGAAGAGGAGGAGAGGAGAAAAAGAGGAAAAATAGAAGAAGAGGAGAAGTAGAAGAAGAGAAGTTGAATAAGAAGCGGAGAAGAAAATAAGAAAGAAGAAGAAGAAGAAGAAGACATTTCTACGTATATAGATGCTTAATTAGTGTTTCTTAGATTATTGCTTAATTTTGCTATTGTATATTGCTTAAGTGTTAATAGTTTAATTTTGCTATTGTATATGCTTAAGTGTTAATAGTTTATTTTTAGCAAGAAAATTAATAGAACTAGTTTATTTTTTTAGTTCATTTTACAATGCCTATCCCGCATCCTCGTCGTCGACTCGACGGAGGACACCTGCTTGATCAGAGGGGCCCTGTCCGGGACTGGGCTCCGCCCGGCTGGTATTGGGAGGTGCTACCTTCCGGGGGCGTAGGTTGGTGAGGAGCCAGCCCGTTGTTGATCCGCTCCTTGTTTGGTGGCGGTCGCGTGGGCCAGTGACGGTGCCGAGGCTTCCGGACACCGCGGAGGTGGTACGTCACTGTGTCAGCGAGGAGGATGAGCACGTCTGTCGCTACATGGTTGCGTTGGAGGGCAGGTTCGAGCATACCTGGTAGGTTCTTCGAGGATCTCACTGGAGCTATGATCCTATGATGGTTCCTTCTCTTTGGGTGTCCACCGCCAGCGACGATACCCGTCGGGCGCTACGGTTCTAGCTGTATCAGTGATGCTATATGTATGATAGTATTCGAGGAGTATTAGTGATAATATTCGATGATGTACGGACAAAATAGATGATGTAGTTTTGCTTATAATTGAATGCATGCTAATTTGAATAGTACTTTATTTTACGATTTGATTTTGCTTATTGAATGCTCAAATTGGAAAAATACTCCTACTTTGAATACTATGCAGAAATCTAGGAGTCCCGGGTGGAGCCACGACCCGGGACTAAAGTTGTTTTGGAACGGAGTTCCTGGTAGAATAATTCTTTTTTGGTACAAAGTTCAAAAAAGTCCTTTGACACTAGAAAATGTGACATATAGAAGGGTAGATGAGATCAGGAAAAATAGGATCATTTTCTACACATCTAGAATGTCGTCATTTTGTTAAATCCTTAAAGGTTAAGAGAATCCGTTAGACATATTTTAGAGTTTAGGTTCTAGCCAAGACCCGGGACTAAAGGTCCTCCTATATAAAACGACACTTCGAAGTTTCCAACCCCTCTTATATAGTTTGTTAGTTTATTAGTTAATCAAATGTCCGTTTTTTGCAGAACTATGGATCCACATATCAGGAACCTCAAAGAGGAAGAACTTCTGGAAGATATAATCAAAGACGGCCCCGACGTTGAACCAGCTGAATCTCCGTCGTCATATCTAAACCCCTCCGGATATGGATTGGAGGTCGACCGACACGAAGATGAAGCCGATGGGGCAGGAGATAGGTCCAATGACGGAGAAGGTGATAGCTCCACTGATGGAGAAGCCGGTGGAGAAATAATAAAGTCCGGCGAGGTATACATATGAAGTTCGACAATTACTTGTAATATGTGAAAAATATTGGAGATAGCTCTATATTGTATACATATACATTCATTTGACGAATGTTTCTCCCTCTTAGGCCTCCACATCGAGCAAAGCTACGAAACGAGACCCGACTAGAAAGTTGGATGCACGGACGCATTACACCTTTGAGGTGATATTGCCTACGGGCGAACCCAAGCTTCCTAAGAATGTTGCTGACACATTCAAGAAGCAATGCGGAGTTCTCGTTAGGGATCACGTCCCGATTAGCGTTCGGGAGTGGAACAAGCACAAAGGGGCAGCCGATAGTGACTATGTCGCCGAAAGGTACAAAGATAATCTTTGGAATGATCTCATGTCACATTTCAACCTGCCAAAATGTGAGAATGAAGATGCCGTAGACAAACTGAGGGCCAAAGTCAAGCAGTGGACTCTAAAGAAGATGGCCGAACTGTTCCGTAGCTCGAAGAAGAAGCTATGGAAAAACTATCTGAAGACAAAGAAAGTGCCAGTATTCGAGGGGTATCTAGCCAAGCAGGCGAATCACTGGAAGGCATTTCAAGAGTACAAGGAGTCAGAAGATGCCCAGGCATTATCAGAAAAGAACAAGATAAATGCCGACAAGAAGAAATATCACCACAAGCTGGGGCCAGGGGGCTATGAGACTGCCATCCCAAAGTGGGATAAGAAAGAGCAAGATCTGCTAGCTAAAGGCATCGTACCTAAACCACTCCGTGATGAGTGGGAACTGAGAGCAAGAAATTGGTTCCTTGCGCATGGTGGTCCGTACGACGAAGAAACAGGGGACCTCATCTGCAGTGACGGTCTTAGGATACCCAGGGAGAATTGGAAACAGATAGTGAAAGAAATTAAGGAGGGAAAAAGAAAGTTCACTGCAGATAGAGAGAAAGATTTGCTCACACTGGTCCTCGGCAATGACGAACATGGAGGACGAACGCGAGGCTTCGGTCCTTCTTACCCGTGGTGGCTTGGGTTTGCCAGAGACGAAGACACTTACAGAAGCCGAGAGAGAGCAAAGAAGCGGCAGCAGGATGAGGAGAATGACAAGTTCAACCAGTTGCTTGCCAGGATTAACGAGCAACAGAAGCAGATTGATGAGCTTAGAGGAGTAGCGCGCCAGGAAGATCCTGCATTTGATATTACCAGCGCCCCATCTAAGCGGAAAAGCAGCGTGGCTGAATCTGAGGCCCCGCTCGACGATGCACGAAGAATGATAGAGGGCGGTCCCGGCTACCCCGTGGATGGAATGAAGGAGTCAACATCATGTGAACTCCATCAGAAATTCAAGAACATATCCATGAAGGTGGCCGTCGGACAAGCTTTACCTTCTGGCCCTGATGCACGCTGGCATGGCCGTGAGATTCCAGCTGGATTTGCAAAAGTCGGGGTGGATGAAATCATGGTGGGGTTTCATGATATGGAGCTCGACATAGCTGGACCCGAAGATGAGAGCACACTCGGAGAAGTACTGGGTGGAGTCATCCTATGGGACAAGAACTACATCAAGCTTCCAGGCTCGGCCCCAAGGACAACACCGCCTCCGAGTCGTCGCAGGTCACCTACACCTCCATTACCTCCAAGCCCTCCACATGACGTCGGCCAACACAACACGAGTCCATCTCGATCACCGCCGTCGGACTTGGGTCGTCCGTCTCCGCCGCCGCCCGCTCCGGATACTAAGCGGAAGCGTGCCAGCAAGAACGCTCCGTCGATGATTTCTAAGCGACGGAGCCCCCCAAAGCGCAAACTGTCGCCCCTCCCAAAGGTACCTCATGCTAATCTTCCTATCAGACCTTATGATCGTACCCCCGAGGAAAACGCCAGGATAGCAAAGGAACATCATGATGCGCAGATGAAAAAGAAGGAACCCGAGCCCCGCCCGGAATACACCGAGAAGCAAATAGCATTTGCAAAATACTTCACGACCCTTCCATCACAGTATGACTTACACCATAAGCCTGATGACTATACACGCACATTGCAGAAGGAAGTGAAAAAGAGCAGATCACGTGCAAGTGCAAGTGGGAGCAAATCAAGTTCAACTACAAGCAAAAAAAATATCAGACGTTCCTCAGCTTGGACAACAGGCCAAACAGTCGATCCCACCCCTCAGGGTGTTACCCGAGAATGTCCCCCCTCCGGAGGAGGGGCTGTTGGAATTATGCCCTAGAGGCAATAATAAATATAGTTATTATTATAATTCCTGTATCAAGATAATCGTTTATTATCCATGCTATAATTGTATTGAGTGAAGACTTATATACATGTGTGGATACATAGACAAAACACTATCCCTAGCAAGCCTCTAGTTGGCTAGCTAGTTGATCAAAGATAGTCAGGGTCTTCTGATTATATACAAGGTGTTGTTGCTGAATAACTGGATCACGTCATTAGAAGAATCACGTGATGGACTAGACCCAAACTAATAGACGTAGCATGTTGATCGTGTCATTTTGTTGCTACTGTTTTCTGCATGTCAAGTATTTGTTCGTATGACCATGAGATCATATAACTCACTGACACCGGAGGGATGCTTCGTGTGTATCAAACGTCGCAACGTAACTGAGTGACTATAAAGATGCTCTATAGGTATCTCCGAAGGTGTTCGTTGAGTTAGTATGGATCGAGACTGGGATTTGTCACTCCGTGTGACGGAGAGGTATCTCGGGGCCCACTCAGTAATACAACATCACACACAAGCCTTGCAAGCAATGTGACTTAGTGTAAGTTGCGGGATCTTGTATTACGGAACGAGTAAAGAGACTTGCCGGTAAACGAGATTGAAATAGGTATGCGGATACTGACGATCGAATCTCGGGCAAGTAACATACCGAAGGACAAAGGGAATGATATACGGGATTATATGAATCCTTGGCACTGAGGTTCAAACGATAAGATCTTCGTAGAATATGTGGGATCGAATATGGGCATCCAGGTCCCGCTATTGGATATTGACCGAGGAGTCACTCGGGTCATGTCTACATAGTTCTCGAACCCGCAGGGTCTGCACACTTAAGGTTCGACGTTGTTTTATGCGTATTTGAGTTATATGGTTGGTTACCGAATGTTGTTCGGAGTCCCGGATGAGATCGCGGACGTCACGAGGGTTTCCAGAATGGTCCGGAAACGAAGATTGATATATAGGATGACCTCATTTGATTACCAGAAGGTTTTCGGAGTTACCGGGAATGTACCGGGAATGACGAATGGGTTCCGGGTGTTAACCGGGGGGGGCAACCCACCCCGGGGAAGCCCATAGGCCTTGGGGGTGGCGCACCAGCCCTTGGTGGGCTGGTGGGACAGCCCAAGAGGGCCCTATGCGCCAAGGATAGAAAATCAAAGAGAAAGAAAAAAAAGGGAGGTGGGAAAGGAGAGAAGGACTCCACTTTCCAATCCTAGTTGGACTAGGATTGGAGGAGGACTCCTCCTCCCCTTGGTGTGCAGCCCTTGGGGCTCCTTGAGCCTCAAGGCAAGCCTCCCCTCCCTCCCCCTATATATATATGGAGCAATTAGGGCTGATTTGTGACAACTTTTCAAAGGCAGCCCGACCACATACCTCCACGGTTTTACCTCTAGATCGCGTTTCTGCGGAGCTCGGGCGGAGCCCTGCCGAGATCAGATCACCAGCAACCTCCGGAGCGCCGTCATGCTGCCGGAGAACTCATCTACCTCTCCGTCTCTCTTGCTGGATCAAGAAGGCCGAGATCATCCTCGAGCTGTACGTGTGCTGAACGCGGAGGTGCCGTCCGTTCGGCACTAGATCGTGGGACGGATCGCGGGACGGTTCGTGGGACGGTTCGCGGGGAGAATCGAGGGACGTGAGGACGTTCCACTACATCAACCGCATTCACTAACGCTTCTGTTGTGCGATCTACAAGGGTACGTAGATCGGAAATCCCTTCTCGTAGATGAACATCACCATGATAGGTCTTCGTGCGCGTAGGAAAATTTTTGTTTCCCATGCGACGTTCCCCAACAGGGGCAAGATTTGGAATTAGCAAAGAAGTGGGCGGATGAATGGGGTATCCCGGTTGAAGACATTCTGGCTTCCCAAGACGACAGGTTACCCAAGGCTGTGGTAGCCCCTAAGCCACAGTTTGTCATGGGAGCACCTTTGGTCAGCAAAGATGATCTCCCAACAAATATGCGTTACTTGCATACATGGTACTTAAGTGAATCAAAGAATGGGAGAACGATGATCGTGGTGAATGTCCCACGGGAGTACTACGGCCGCCCCGAAGAAATCCATATCGACTTTGATGAACTCTTCCAGATGTACAATGGCGACGCCCTCGACAAATCGCTTATGAGTTGCTATTGTCTGTAAGTTTTTCAATTCGTTGTCTACATATAACTTGTTTAGTTATTTCAATTCATTGTCTATATATAACTTGTACTCTATTATGCAGAATGAAGATTCTGGATTGTAAAAGTAGGAACATCCTAAATATTGGGTTTATTGACCCAGATAAAATACATATAGCGATGCTAACTGATAAACCCAAGGAGACGGAGGAAAACCTTCTAAGGTTTCTAACAGATCAAAATTTCTGTGACCACATACTGTTTCCATACAACTTCAGGTGAGGGTCTTTACTCTGTTGTGTCCATTCACTTATAAGTGTAATTGATAAGTTACTGATATATATATATATACACATGTGCAGCTTCCATTGGATTCTGTTGGACATTCAAATTGATAAGGGAACAGTTGATGCCTTCGACCCATTATCGAGACCCTTGGAACAGTTTCAAAGCCTGCAGGACATGCTCCAAGGGTAATTTCAATCGTTCTTGCGCTCTATCGGTCTCTTTCGATGATTTTTTGATATATCAATTAATGAAAAACTTAGCAAATCATTATCCTTGTCGGGTAGGGTTTGGAAGCGGTTCAAGTGCGTGACTCCCGGTATCGAGCCTGAGAAGCTGACCTTTAGAGCGGCTCAGGTAAGTAGTAGTATGATATACTTCTATTTTCAATACATTTATGATGCTAGATTATTATTTTGATTATATATATTCTATTCTCATAAAGTTTGACCAGCAGCCACGGGGGACGCATCTATGCGGATACTATGTTTGAGACACCATTCGCACGTTTACCTCTGAGCACAAGGATCACAGATTCAACGTAAGCAATGAACATTCACACCTCTATTTTTACCCGTCATTCTTTGTTATCATGATTGATATTCATATTCATCTCCTCTTCTTATATAGTACACGACCATGAGGGAGAAGGTCCTACCAGAGCAACACGCGATTGCTGTTGCAGAGGAGCTTGCGACCTTTCTGAGGACGGAAGCTATAGATGACAAAGGACGGTTTAGTGTAGCTAGGGGCCATTACTGATGTTCGTCCATGTAATCGAATAGACGGGCTCTAGTCCCGATAATTCAGATCTCCATATAATTGTATATATATGCTGCTTGTAAGATAAGTTAATCTTATATATATATGCATAATTATTTCTATTTAGAATTATATGAAAACTAATTCCCGAACACCAAACGAGGCATCACGTTAATCTCCCGAACACCTAAACCCTAAAACCCTAAAACCCAAAAATAAACAAAATCTGAAACTCTTTAGTCCTGGTCCGTGTAAAGAACCGGGACTAAAGGGCCTGCCCCTGAGGGCGCTACGAGGCGCCCACGTGGAGCACCTTTAGTCCCGGCTTGGAACAGGGCCGAGACTAAAGGTTAGGCCTTTAGTCCCGCCCCTTTAGTCCCGGTTGGTGAACCGGGACTAAAGCCCCTTACGGGCCGGGGCTAAAGGCCCCGTCCCCACTAGTGTCTATGACCATGAGATCATGCAACTCCCGGGCACCGTAGGAATGCCTTGTGTGTATCAAACGTCACAACGTAACTGGGTGAATATAAAGTGCTCTACAGGTATCACCGAAGGTGTCTGTTGGGTTGGCGTGAATCGAGACTGGGATTTGTCACTCTGTATGACAGAGAGGTATCTCTAGGGCCCACTCGATAATACAACATCACAATGAGCTTGTAAGTAATGTGAATAAGGAGTTAGTCACGGGATCCTGTATTACAAAACGAGTAAAGAGACTTGTCAGTAGCGAGATGAACTAGGTATGGAGGTATCGACAATCGAATCTCGAGCAAGTAACATACCGATGGACAATGTGAACAGTGTACGGGATTGAATGAATCCTTGACACCGTGGTTCGACCGATAAAGATCTTCGTCGAATATGTAGGAACCAATATGGGCATCCAGGTCCTGCTATTGGTTATTGACCGAAGAATGTCTTAGGTGATGTTTACACAGTTCTCGAACACGCAGGGTCTGCATACTTATGGTTCGGTGACGTTTCGGTATAGTTGAGTTATGTATGTTGGTGTTCCAAGATTGTTTAGAGTCCCGGATGAGATCCCAGACGCCCGACTAGCTCCGTAATGGTCCGCAGGTAAAGATTGATATATGGGAAGTTCCATGTTGGTCACCGAAAAAAGTTTGGGCGTCACCAGTAGCGTATCGGGGGTCCCGGAAGGGTTCCGGAGGTCCATCGAAAGGGTCCACCAGCCCCAGAGGGACCACATGGTCTGTGAGGGATGTGCACCAGCCCCTGGTGGGCTGAGCACACCTCCCCACCTAAGGCCCATGCGGCTGGGCTGGTGGAGGGCCAACCCTAGGAAGTGGCGCCACCCTAACTTGGGTGGCAAGTCACCACATGGGCCGCGGCCCCTCCCTCTCTTGGCCGCCGCCCCCTAGGGGAAAACCCTAGGGCGCATCTCTCCTCTCCCTTCCCCCTATATATATATATATATATATATGGGGTAAGAGGGCTGCAACACACCTATGCCACGGCGCGACCCTATCTCTCCCATAGATCAATTTTCTCCACTAGATTGGTTTCGGTATTGCTTGGCGAAGCCCTGCCGGAAAAGCTCCACCACCAATGTCGCCATGCCGTTGTGCTGACAGAGAACTCATCTACCTCTCCACCACTTGCTTGCTGGATCAAGGAGGTGGAGATCGTCATCAAACTGTACGTGTGCTGAACGCGGAGGTGTCGTCCGTTCGGCACTAGATCGAGATGGATCACGATGGGATCGCGGGACGGATCGTGACGAGATCGCGGGACGGATCGCGAAGACGTTCGACTACATCAACCGCGTTATATTCGCTTTCGTTCAGCGATCTACAAGGGTATGTAGATGCACTCTCCCTTCTTGTACATGTTAGTCTCCATAGATTGATCTTGGTGAGGGTAAGAAAATTGTTGTTTCACATGCGACGTCCCTCGAAACCATGCTCCTCCTCCGCTGCCGGTGCATGAACGCTCAGGTCGGCGGCGGCTGCACATCCCGGTGCACCAAGCACGGTGGCACTGGGAGTACATGCAGTCGCTGCCTTACCCCGACATGATGTTGTCGCACAACTTGCACCTCGATCCGCAGCGGATCCCGGTGTCGGCGGTTCCGCGGTCACAACGGGCGCATGACGAGGAGGTGCGCAGGCGCCGGGCACAGCTCACACCGACGTAGCGGCTGGGGACTCCGTCCATCCGCCCCTCTTCGTGCCACCACTGTCGCCACCGCCTCCCAAGGCCGAGCCGGAGTCGGAGCAAGAGCCAACACCCACACGCAAGCGGTCACCATTGCCGCCCCCTCCCACTTGGTCGGATGGGTCCTACTCGTGGACCGGCAAGTACCCTGAGTGGGTGAGCGCGCCTTCCGGCCACTACATCGCCATGCCGGAAGAAGATGCGGCCCACCTTCAACGCTGGAAGGCGCACTGGCTGGGCCCCCCTCCGTCTTCATTGACCTCACCGACGGCGAGGGTAAGGGCAAGGCGGTAAAGGCCAACATGCGGGTGGACTTTATTTATTTAGAGTTTGATTTTTTTTTAATTTATGCTTAAGTGGACTTTCGCTCGGGTCTGATAAACAATTTTGTGTTTAATTATGATTATGCCTCGATTTCTGCCACGTCGTCCTAAATGGATCAGCCTCCCGTTAGGCACCACCGCCGATCCAAATGAAAAACTGGGCGTGTGTCCATTTGAATCACCCCTTGTAGTTGCTCTAAGCAGGGTGCATGCAATGCAACCCCACGGCCACGCCAAAGTGGTTCATCCGAACGTCACATCGCACTGTGTAGTCAGAACCTGTGGCTTTTGATCTAACTAAAAAAGCTTTGGTTTTTTTATGATCCAAGTTCAAAGCCTTGATTCCGGACCGAACTATCTTTTTGCCGAATTTGAGTCTTGAGAGTTTGCCGAATTTATCTTTTTCTGTTCTACGATATTCCATGCTTCAGCCGGACTTTGTGGATACAAGAAATGGCATATAGAATTATAGCTAGCTTTTTCAGTGCCACTCTTCGTTGTTGCTTACACGAGCCAAAGTGCATCGTCGACCGTCCCGGCAAAACAAAGAGGGATTATTCAGGCTTAGGAGATGTAAGGCCTTGGAACACCTTTGACCCAAGCACGTGAAGCCTTCAGGGTTGGTTGAACATATAGTTTTTTTCTTTCTCTCTCTTTCGCATAGTTCTGATCTGCTTGTTTTCTGGCATTGTTTATACATGTATGTTTCCGGCATGGTGCCATTTGAAGTAACATGTTTTGGGACAAGATCGAGTATACAAACCCCACGCGATCGACCGACCTTACTATATACGATCGACGTGCAACCCTCGGCTACAAGGAAGATAAATAGCATACGCATACAGTATATTGTATAGAAATACTGGCTACATACGTTATCCTAGCTGCTATAAGGACGTCAGCCAGCGTCGGCATCGTCGTCGAAGCTTTTTCTGATGTATATCCTCATGGCGACACTTCATCGGGAAGCTTTATTTCGCTCTCCAAAGATTGCATTGGCACGCGGGCAGTTGTAGCAACTTGGGCATGGAGATGGAGCGAGCCCGACCTTATCGCAATATCGCATAATAAATGCTCCTTTCGTTTACATGAAGATGTATACACATGCAGCCGCGTGCGTGGCTTCATGAATTCTACTTTCTTTATATCTACCCTCTTCGTTCCTAAATATAAGTCTTTTTATATATTTTACTAGGGACTACGTACGGAGTAAAATGATTGAATCTATATTTTAATGTATGCCTATATACATCCGTATGTAGTTTTTTTAATAGAAACTCTTAAAAGACTTATATTTAAGAACGAAGGGAGTAAATAATTATCGTTGTGAAAAGTATTACTCTAGTTTTTGTCAACTACAATTATAAAAAAAAATGAGTTTTGACTAAACCTGGGCATGCGCAGTCCGGTCCGAAAAACCTGACCGGGCCGGGCTTCGTTTTCGGGCTGGATTTGCACTTAAAATTTTGGGCCGTTGGGTATTTTGGGTCGGGCTCTAACCTGGTAATTGAGACAGCTAACACGGAGGCCGACCGAGCTTGACGTGGAATTGATCTTTTACTTCGAGCTAGGCTCGGACCTACAGTACATATTCGTTTTTTTCGATCGGGCCAGGATGGGCCTGCTTAGACTTTGCAAGTCAGGCTTTTATAGTCCCGTCTCTCTTTGTGTGTGTGTGTTTTTGTTTTTTGATGCCATGCCATTCATGACCGTGTCACTCTTGGGGAGCGGTTTGGGCAAAGCCTAACCGCCTCAGACTCGCCATCTCATCTCTTCTCACCACCTCGTTGCCGCTGGAGGAAGCCGGTGGGTAAAGCACGCTCCGCCGATGGTGCCTTCTCGCACGACGAATTCTCTTGTGTGGGGTGTTGACGGTGTGGCACACGTGTTGGAGCTTGGATGTCGGGCGACGCCCCGAACACTTTAGGAGGTGGCCATTCCATGGTGTTGCATGGGTATTGGCAATTGGCGTGGATGGCTTTTGGCGCCTAAATTTAGTCATGAACCATTAGCGAGGAGGACAGGAGAGGGGGGTTTGCAGTCTCAGGAGGACAGGAGGAATCTACCGGAGGGAGACCAGGATGATCTGTGAACGCAAAGCAATGGGTCCATGTATGACTGCGTCAAGTACGAAGCCTGTGCGCAGCACTAAAACGTGCGCCCGTCTTGGACGGCAGAGAGCATCGGACGCCGACGTCGTCTGCTCCTGGATTGGATCAACACCAGATGTATTGGATTGGATTGGATTGGATAGGATAGAGATGGAGACCCCGTCCTCGGCATGCAGCGCGGGTCGTTGATGATAGAGCTACGTGGCGTCCTGGATAGAGATAGATAGATCACATACCAGATTGGCACGTACGTACGCCGCTGCTTGGCAACCATGAACTGATGAACAGATTGGTTGAAGATATGTCCTGCCACCGACAAGCAGGTTCAACAGGGTGCGGAAATGCAGCCCCTGCTGCCGTGGTTACACACTTACACATGTGGGAAGTGCGTTGATTGTGTCGGAAGCCCACGGAATCATGTGCCATCACTGATCAGGTTTAACTTCTTCTTGAACAATATTCAGGTTCAGTGAATTCTTCGACCGTGTCATTTGTTGTTGTGCATATGCGCACTCTGTCGATACCCGGCCGCGGATTTCACGATACAGGGTTCAAGGGCCTGCCAAAGCACACTATAATTGATCAAGAGTCTCCAGAGTATTGGTTCAATATACTGTACTGTATAATATAAACAGCTTTTCCCAATTCTAGGCGTACGTACTCTGCCATGTTCCGGCCGGAGTTTGTGGATCCAAAAAGGGTGAGATGTTACGTACGGTACCATTTGAAGTAACCCTTTACGTGCAAGTTGTACTCCACGTGGTTATCTATTGAATCAATCCCTTTTTGGTTTGGGGATGAGGATATGAGGGCAGTCCCTACGCAACGTCATGCTCCATATACCATGTGCAACATCTCAATATACGTACCACATCTTCTATTCTTAAATACTTGCAACCCACTACCTATTTTTCCTTCTTATGCAACCATGTCACATCATCAAGTCATAAGTATTTATTTTTTCTCATTTAACCATGCCACGTCATCAAGTCATGCATGTGGTCATAACTTATAATGTGTGTGCATTACTCTACACATTGTTTTACTAATTTTTGTTATGGGCATAAGCATTATCTAATTTAGAGCAAATATATGTAGATCATGTTACATTTTTTTAGGCATCTTTTATGAGATGCTTCATATGAGTTATTGTTCTTAACATATAAAATGAGAACAATCGTAAACAAAATTAGCAATAGTTTTTGTTTTTCAACACCTATTTATACATTTGTTTATCATGGTTCCACAGCAATGCGCGGGGCATCATCTAGTATATCAAATAGATGCAATTGCGTACTACTGCTTCCGATTTAAGTTGTGAGAAATTTTAAATATTTTAATATACACTACATACAGATTGAAATAAATGAACACACACACTTAAACCGGTCTCTACATACATATTTAAAAACTTTTTAAAACATGTTATAATTTGAAAGAAAAGGATTGTGATCAAGGCGAAGAGGAAAAAGAAAGAAATAAGTACTAATTTGCTAATTAATATCATTACATGCAATGAATTGACCACTGCATTTAATACTAGTCATTAAAAACATACACGTTTCACGTCTTTTATTGATTGATTCTTTTTACACACCGAGAGTAGTACACATTGTGCAAAACTACTACTTTCACCGTCACCCTTTAGAAGGCGTGGTTCCGTTTGCATGTATTTTCAGAATAAAAGAGGATTAAGACGTGTGACATTTAATGTTTGATTAATTAGAAAATACTAGTACTAGGTTGCATGCACTCCTCGTTAGTGATTGTGTGAGTTACTGTGCATTATCTAGCGGGCCAATTTGTATTTTGTTTCTTCACGACCTGGGTCTACCACATTATATATAGGGGGCCAATTTGTATTTTGTTTCTTCTATAGGGTCCTTATTGTAAGATATACTGCCCAACCGTTTGATTAATTCAGTGCCACTGGGTCCTTCGGGACCCTTCTCGTCTTAAGAGAAAAATGAGCTTTTAGTTTTTTCTTTTATTTTTCTTTTCTTTTGAGGGTAGCATGAGTTTTAAGTGTCCATTTTTAGGATTCACTTCGGTATACAGCATCTACCTTTTCGTGGGCCTTTCCAAATTACTTGATGCAATCTTTATATAATGTTGTATAGAAGCCGCATCAATTAATAATTCAGATAAAAGGAAGTACCTTTTTTGTGTGCAGATAACGTACGCACGCTTGCGTACACCATTAGAGTGAAATTATACATGACGTTGTCAGAAGGACTTTGACGTGAGAGCAGAACTGAAAACTAAGGTTCCCGCGTAAAATGTCAGCATATTAAGTTTCTTCAGTTATCTGCCTACTACTACTACATTTCGTTCATCCACGCCTGAGAATACTACATTCCCGTTTCTAACTATAAACCTTTTTAGAGATTTTACTAGGAACTACTTACACTTTGAAGTATATTTATATACATCTATATCTAGTCCGTAATGGAATCTTTAAAATGACTTATATTTTAAAAACGAAGAAAATATATCATTAGTCCTGACCACACATGCAGCATGAGCATAGCACAGGCATACAGCATAGAACACAGCATATATACGATATGCCGCAAACTGACCTCGAGCATGAGAATACAAGGCATATACGCCACAAGCATGCAACCATGCAGATATACAGTAGGATATCTCTTGCGTGAGCTTGGTTGATCAAAACATTCGCACGCAAAGGTACGGCAACTACTCTGCCAAGTTGTTGTTCTCACAAGCATGTACTACTAGAATTTACTAGTAAAATGTCCGTGTGTTGCCACAGACTATGGATATTTTTTTTATCGGTTCCATGTAAAAGTATAATGCATGTTTAAATTTTGAATGTGTAGAAATGTCAGCCCGTAACAATGGAGAAGCAATTAATCCACTTCACTTGTGATGTAAGTTGATTAAACAATCTAATAGAACAATGTGTATATAGAAAGAAATGATCGAAATAGTTATCTGTTACAAACCAAGACATACTTGGTGCATTTAAGATATTTCCATTATTCCATATATACTTGATCCAAGGCCCGTTAAACCAGGGTCCGTACTCTTGCTTGATTAGTTGAGGTCAGCCCCAAGATGACACTTTTTGAAAGTATAGTATATGATTTGCTTTATCCTTTAATTTCTTATTTTCACACTCTTTTTCTGGAGAAAAGAAAGGCTTGTAGATGCTATTCTCTTGCCAAAGATTGAACCTTCTTTTTTGGGGAGTCAACTACTGAACTTTATCTGTCAACAAGAATGTAATGACTCTGATTAAGTAATGAAGTTGCTTTATTCACAAATAAAAAAATTGAACTGCATTGCAGATGTTTAAAAAAAAACAGAACTGTGTTTACCCTTTTTTTTTTAGACAAACAAGATTGTGCTTCCTGCCGGTATTCAGTGGTGGGCCTTCTAGCCATGGTATGATCTAATACAGGCCCTAAACTGTCCAAGCAGCCAAGGTATGTACACCCAATCAACGGCAGGGCTATTTCTCATACGTTAGGCCTCGTTTGGTTAGGGGGGATTGGGGAGGTTTTGAGAGGGACAGATTTCAGGGGATTGGGTGAATCCCTTTGTTCCACTCAATCCTCTCAAATCCCCGGGCTTTGTTTCCACTAGTCCCCGAGGAGGGTTTTGAAACACATGGATAGAAAGGGATTGCAGGGGAACGGAGGGAATTGGGCTAAGCAAACCCCTCCTACCAAATGGGCGCCCGAGGATCTGTGGGGTTTCTGGCCCTCCCGGGGATTTTCCTCTCAAAACCTCCCCAATCCCCCTTGACCAAACGAGGCCTTAGGAGACATATTTCTGTCTCGCCACTGGCATGGTGCTACTTGAATCAGTTTAAAACAAGACAAGCTTTCCCAATATCGTAGCTGCACATGATTATATTTTCTGAAATTTTTCTTATTGCTTTTCACTGCTTGAATCAGTTTGCTTTGGGGTCTATTTTGTATTACTTTTTTATTTTCTTTTTCTTGTTTTTTCTTCGAGTTTCCTTGTTTCTTTCTCTAATTTACTTTGGTTTTTTATTTAATTTTCCATAACACGTCTACATTTAAAAAAAAAATTGTACAGTTTTTGTGTAGAACAATGTTATTTTTATACAAGTTTAACAATTTTCAAATATACAGTTACTTTTTTTTCAAACACATTGTACATATTTTATATACATTTCGAACTTTTTATGCACTTTTAATATTTTTCAAATACATAATTACAAATTTTATAAATACATGTTTTTTAACTTTCTAAATGCGTGTTAATCATTTTTCAAATACATGTTTTTTTTAAAGAATATACCTTTTTATAAACTTCTTGAACATTGTTTTCGTTGGATACACATTTTTATGAAATGTGATGAACATAAATTTGAAACTTAATGTATTTTTTAGATGCAATCTACATTTTTAATGATATGAAGGTAATTTTATTTTAATTACATTGAGATCTTTGTAGATGTATAAACATTTTACTAAATTGTCTCACTCTTTATTTGAAACTCATGAATATTGTTAAATCTCGCCACATTTCTTATGAATGTTATCAGCATTTGTAAAATTGACAATAACTAAATATTTACACTGACTTATCATTTTACAGATGAGCTCTTTTTTTTGGAATACAATAAATTTTTGGAAAGTTTGAATTTGGAATGTTTTTCTAAAATATGAACAAAACAAGAAAAGTACAAAAAAAACGAATTACAAAAGAGGGAAGAAAAATAAACTACTCCCTCTGTTAACTAATATAAAGTACCTGAAAAATTATTATTACCAGCAAAAAATAATGAATATAAAAACGTTTAGATCACTCTGTTGCGAGACAAACTTCTGCCCCGCCTGATGCGAGATATACCCACTCCTCCCCATCAAGGTGCAACGAATTGTGATCATAACGTTTTAGGGGCCAGCTGAGCCGAAGACAAATCAATTCATGGTTTAATGTTCTGGAGAGAAAAACATGATGAAAAAACCAAGCAACACCAGGCTCCGAATAAAACCAGCTACTAATATTTTTTTGAACGATTTAATATTTTTATTATGAATATATTTTTACGATTTTTAAAATGTTTAGATGTTTAAGATATTTTAGATGGATTAAAAAAATATTCATATGTTTTACAAAATGTTCAAATTTGTTGATAATAATCATAGATTTAAAAGTCGTTCATACATTTAAAAAAAATATCATGAATTTTAGAAATATTTCCATACACGTTTAAAACATTCTTGAATTAATAAAAGGTTCATGAATCTCAGAAAATGTTCACGAGTTGTGCTATAAGGGTGTTCAAGAATCTGAAAAAATGTTCATCAATTTTAAAAGAGGCTGAAAAAACGAACACAATGAAAAGAAGAAAACCAAAAGCATGAAAACCGGTTGAAACAAACTGCCTTTTTTAGGGTGGAAACCGGATGCCGCTTGTGGCCCGATGCTCAGTAATAGTTCATGTACACGCTTAGCCATCTCGCGAGAGTAACCCTTCTCCAAAGTCTCGACCTTTCTAGTTCCACAGGCCATGTCGCTTACAAGTGTGCGGTTTCTACCATTTGCATTCCATGGAAAATGCCCCATTAATGGGTAAGCGTTGGTTTTTCATGCGAGGAATTACATAGTCAATCTCAGTTTGTGAGTGAAATGGACAAAACCACCATAATTATATTATCATTAGCAAAAAGCCTTTAGTTGCATTGAATGCAACACTAAACATTGACAAAATGCACTGACCTCTTGTCGACCCTCATTTTGACACATCGAAGGGCTGACATGACAAGAACCCTGACGGCTCAGGGCGGACAACAAGAGATCAAGACGTTTTGTCAATGTTTAAGTTCGGTTCGGTGCATTTTGCGACAAAAACCAACAGTGGTGGCCTTTTGCTAATAAAAACATAGTTGTGCTGGATTTATGCATTTCACTGTGTCTATTACACAGCAGCTTTTTTTTTCTTACTTTTGGTGGTAACAACAGCTTCATTCCTCAGTTATTCACGACGTGATTCACCATCTTCACATGAAATTCCAAATGGCATATAGGCAAATCAGACTAACTGCAGTCACTCATATACTAGTCTGGATCATTCAACTCGCACCAACATTACATTGGTTCCTTATTATCATTTTACCGGCCTTCGGTGGTGAAGGATATGGAAATGGGGTTCTTGGATTCATCTTCAGCGATGTTTCCCAGCGTTGAGGTCTTCGTCGTGTCAATAGTGAATGTGTTGTTTGTGTTCACGCCCAAGGCGGCGCTGGACGTGAGTATTTTTGCCATAGTTTTTCTTATCGTTTTTTCCCGGTTTGAATCAGTTTTCTTCGGGGTTTCTTTGTTTTTATTTATTTATTTTCGTTTTCTTATTTTTCTCTTTGGGTTTCCTTGTTTTTTCTCTGGTTTAGCTTCGTTTTTTGTTTTATTTTCCACATCATGTCTACATTTTTTTCAAATTTGATGTACATTTTTTGTATGCATCAAGAGTATTGTCATACAAGTCAATTTTCAAATACGGTGGACTTACGTCCTCGGGTTTCATCGACGCGACGACATCTGGTCCAGCGTCGGCGTGGAGATTGGAAGGTAGTCGAGGAGCGGATCCAGATCATAATATGCAACGACGACATCTGAAAGACAAAATGTCTTCTGGGTTCGTGGTTGATGGCTCGTAGGTATAGTTTTCTACTTCGGCACCTTAGTCACAGTGAGGTGTCAGGTCTTAAGTTCATTCACATGTCTGGGTTGTTGCCTCGGCCTGATTCATTCAATGGCAATGGTGAATGCCTTTGGTGAGCCACCATGGAGGTCCCTAAATTTGAATATCAACAATGGAGCCGCGACGAGTTTGTTGAGAAGGTAATCCATCATTTATTTTCTTTAGTTGTTTTGGACGTGGTTCCAGAGGCAAGTGACGGGCGTTGGTGTCAAGTTCTGGGGATTTTTCGATCTTGATTGTAATTTACTCCTTGGCTTGATCATGTGTGCAAAGGATAGTGTTCTGCTATCTTTTTAGTTTTGTGATGCTGGTATTTACGTGACATATACTATGTTCTTTATGATATGAATAAAGCACGTATTATCATCCAAAAAAATAAAAAAATACATAATTAAATTTTTAAGCACATTGTACTTTTTACATTTCAAAGTTTTTATGCACTTTTAATATTTCTCAAATACAAGTTGAAATATGTTTTGATGAATATACATTTTTATGAACTATGTGATTTTTTTATGTTGGATAAATATTTTCTAGAAGTGTGATGAGCATATTTTATAAATTCAGTTATTTTCTATATGCATTTTAAATATTCAATGCTATGAAATTTTTTATTTTGATTACATGCAGAACTTTTACACTGTATCTTTTTATATAAAACTGGCTCATTGATTGTTTTGAAACATGTGAATACTTTTAAATGTAACCACATTTCTTATGAATATTATCAACACTTTTAAAAATTATGATAACAATTTACTTTACAGATTAGCTGTTTTTCTTTTTTTAATAAATTCAAATTTTGGAATACTTGAATTCAGATATTGTTTTCAAAATATGAACAAAACAAGAAAAATAAAAAATAGCAAACGAATTATAATTCAGGGAAGAATAATAAACTAACATATAGGAACTTACTTGGGGTTGCTCAAAAAGAAGGAAGCTACTTGGGACGGACCGTTAGAAACGATGCCTGAGGCGAGACAAACCTGTGTCTGGCTTTATGCGAGGCATACCCATTCTTCCCAATCAAGGTGAAACGAATTGCCGTCACAACTTGTGGCTGGACGGCTGAGCAGAAGACTCGCACGTGGTTCTTTTCCTATCGGGAGGAGGAAAAAAAAATAGGTGTTGCATGCTCTTGACGGGAAAACAAGATGAAACACCAGTATTTCCTATTTGGTGCCACAGGCGCTAGTTAACGTGCACTTTTGTTAACTAGCGCCTGTGGCGTTCGTAAATGGGCTGGCCCATCTAGATGCCGGTTGATTATTATATTAAAAAATTATATGGAATTTTTTAAGTATTGATGATCTTTTTGAAAATTTGAACGAATATTTTTAAGATTGGTGAACTTTTCTCTGAACCTTTTCTAAGGTACTAAAATTATATGAACTTTTTTGAATATTGATGATTTTTTTTAAAATTCGACGAACACACTTTAGAAAATGGACGAGTTTTTATCAAAACTGATGAATTGTTTTGGGATTTAAGAACTTTTTTTCAGTTCAATTAACTTTTTTAAAACACATGAACTTTTTAGAATTTCTATGGACTTATTTCAAATTTAATGAACTTTTCAAAAATCGTATAAACATTTTCCAATATGGATGAAATCTTGTATAAATTTCAATGAACATTTTTTTAAATTGATGAACTTTTTACAAAATTCAGGAACCTTTTTTTGAAGATATGATTTTTTTTCCAAATGGATGAAACATTTAAATTTCATATTTTTATTTTCGTAACGAATAGAAAATCTGGATGTTTTTTCTACTGGATCAACAGAAAAGAACTGCACAACGCGCTAGTGGGCCGGCCCATGCCAACGATGTTGCAAGCGTCGGATCATCAACGGACGCCTGGAGCGTTGCATAGGAGCTCCCTGAAACACGTGGCAACACAAGGCTCAGAAGAAAACAGGATGAAATACCAGTTGTTCTCCCAAGTTTCAAGTGCGCGCGGGCAGGGAGACGACAAGGAGGTCGCTTGCTTGCCTTGTAGACGAGCAGATTGCGGCCTTGGAGCGATCATACAAATGCTCCGCACCTCCTCGGATTTTTCCATGGATTGCCGAACGGGTCTTCAATGAAAGTTTCAGAGCCTTTAGTTACCTGATGATGAATCACTATCTTCCTGTTTGCTTCCAAACAATAACCCGGAGAGCAACTTCATTTGGTATCCTTTTCAGAAGATAAAAGGCACCTTATACTCCCTCCGTCTGAAAAAAACATGTGTACTGTCAATTTTGCAAAAAAATGCCCTCATAGTTTTATATCTGATACAAAAAATGCCCTCATAGTTTTATATCTGATAGTTTTAAAAAAGAGCTCTTGGAATCCGTGCTCCCACCGCGCCTGGACCTCCCCTGCTCGTGCAGGCGTGCTGCTGCCGCCCCGAGAGGAAACAGTGACATCCTCTATTTATTTGATGAATCAACATCGGCCTCCTCTGTTGATTTGAAGCAGCAACAAAGGAAGGAGAGCGAGTAGCAGAGGGAATCACGAATTGAAGCAGAAGCACTGTACTACAGCAAAGAATTTTTAGATTTAACATCAAAGAGGAACATCCTAATCTTCTGGAGACAAGAAGGGGAACATCAAAGAATTTTTAGATTTAACTTTCTCCAGTTTTAGTATTAACTTTCTGTACTACAGCACTGGATTTTCAGTTTAACCTGAATTACTGCAGATAAAGATTGGTGTATTTGTCAACACTGATTATGCATTGAGGTGAATTTTTTAATTCACTGCATTTGTCAACAGTACAGATTTAAACAAATCATGTTGATCCTCATCTTCAAGCGGAGTAAGAAATTCAGGAGTAGGAGATCTTACACTGATTTCAACATGTTTAAAGTACAGTCAACAGTAGGAAAATTCAGGATTAGGGGATCACTAAAGTACAGTCCACAGGTAGGCTCACTTGTTCCTAGCGGAAACTGAAGCAGATTAGCAGCAGCGCCATGAATTGAAGCAGCAGCAACAACACGCAATAGCAGTAGCAGGCAATTCTGCATATCAGCAGAAATAGCAGCAGCTTGCCGGTGGCCTGGGAATAATCAGCGAACCAATTGAAATCTGCTTTCTTACCAACGATTTGAGAAGATCAGGAGCTTGCCGGTGGCCTGGAAATAATCAGCGAACCCATTGAAATCTGCCTTCTTACCAACGATTTGAGAAGATCAGGAGCTTGCCAGTGGCCTCCTGACCTGAAACTGGTCGATTTGCAGGGCGGCACTGCTGAACTCCCGCCCTTCTGCTTGCACGCGCCCTCCAGCACCTGCTCAACTGCTCATCTGCTCATCAAACTGGCTCTGTACTAGTAGTATATGTTTGTAAGATTAGGATATACTATACTCTCTTCCTCATCTGCTCATCAAATTGGGTTTGTATTATATGTTTGTAAGATTAACAACAACACATCTTGAGCAATAAAGCAAGAGACCAGGGGCTCATATATATAGAATACATGTACAGTACTGGTCTGTTTCCGTAAGGATGGCGTTGCAAGGGTGGGTTGGATAATTTTATCAATAATGCTAGACATACAAAAACTTACAAAGGTTTACTTAACCTTCCAAACTAACTATTCTCTTCTCCCTGATTTTCAGTGGGGGTGGGGCCCCTCATCCCTCAATTACCAATCACAATCTTACACATCAGTTTGTACGTAAAATCTTTACGTAAGCCTTTGTAGGTGTACCATTACTCTAATTTGGATTTAATATACAGCCTTGGCCATCCGACGCTTAACATGTCTTTCCAAGAAGCGGGACGCTTTTACTAAGAATGGACGGTTGTCACCGTGGAAGCGATTGAACAATGCAGTCGTGAGAATCCAAGCGACGGTGATGAACTCGGTGCTGCGGCTGAGCTGCCTGGCATGTGAGTCGCTGCTGCAGTGGCTGGCCGCGTAGCACAGCATCTCCACCCACACCCCGGAGATGACCCTCAGCATCTCTGCCACCGACGTCCCCTCCTGGCACCTGGCTATCAGTTTTGTTGCAAGATCTACCCCTGGTCGGATGGCATCGGCAATGTCATCTCGTGGCTTGATGTCTCGGAACTCGACGAACCCGGCGCAGAAGCTGTCGTATTGGCTGCGACGAACAGGGCTAGGCAGCAAGTGAGGCCTCTCCACAAGGAGGAAAACCATGTATTTTGACAGTGTATGGGTGGCCCGCACCAGGCACGACTGCTGCGCCCACTCTTGCGTGGCCGCGTCTGCTGCCAACAAAGGAGAACGCCGCACCCGCACGACCAGGGTGGAGTAGAGGCCGTGCTTGAGGAAGGCTTCAGTGGCGTAGTACCACGCGAGTATGCTGCCATCAAAACCAATCTCCTCAGCTCCAGCACTATCGTAGAAGCTCGCACCACCCCATTCGCGGAGGGCAAGCTGACCACGATATGCCCGCAGGGCCTGCTCGTCTTCTCCACAAGCTTCAACCATACGCTGTACTTCCCGCAGCAGCAAATCCTCCACATCATATGAGATGGTGATGGATTCGATGCAAAGCAGCCTGTTCCACTGTTGACCCAGCCCGATGCAAGAAGCCATCTGGTAGATGCAGTCATCGCCGGTCTTACCCCACACGCAGAATTGCAATAGGTCGATCTGCCCGATGGACACTGACCACATCCTGCATCTATCTGCCGCTCTGACGCCCCTGCGAAGACGCACCGCCGCTGCATGGAGCTGCTTCCATCCGGCAGCCCGTAACCAGGCGCATGTCCAAGTTGAAGCGGCTGCCCTCAGCAGCGACACTAGCTCCAGGGAAAACGCCCCGGACAACAAAATGTAGGTGACCACCATGTCCCCCTTGCTGTAACCGCGGCCAGACACGGCGGTGGACTGCTGGAACAGGTGGAACGCGACGATGGTTGACACCACCGAGACGACACGGGACACACATCCATACCTTGTATGGATCACGGCCGCCTTGGTGTAGAGGATGTCACGCATCAGGGAGAGCTGCATCCCAACCAACTCCAACAATTTGCTACGGCCGGTGGTACTGGTAGTACCATTCCGGTTGGTACGAGTACGATCATGATACACCGATATGGCTCTGGTCTGAAACTGGGACGGCCAGACCTTGTAATCCACCAACTGGCCCATGCAGATATGGAGGAGGTCATGAGCTCCCTGCAGGACCTCTTCTTCATCATCCAAATTGGGTGGGACTGGGTACTCCACGTTCCTTGCGTTCCTGGGTACCTCAAAACCATCGAGGAACTTGCTGATGCTGCCAAGGCCGGATGAATATAGAGCATATATCCTCTCACCATATTTGACAACGCCCACCAGGAACATCAACACGGCCGCAGCGAGCAAGGCCCTGCTGCCACCAGCAACGTACTTGTAGAGGACGTAGGCTGCCCCCACCGCCTGCACCACCAGAGTGAACAAGTGACGCAGCCAGAGGTCGTTGTCCTCCATGGCGTAGGCGGTGATGGTGTCCTGTCCGCCGAGGTGCACCAGCAGCATCGATGCCCAGAACGCCATGAGCTGCTGCTGCTCGTGAGGCCTGCTGCTCAATGACATGTGGCCAAGGATATACAAAGCGATTGAGTCGGCCATCTGGTACAACATCCAGAGGATGCCATTCAGCGCCACAGACAGTAGAGCCCTGGATACACGCCGACGCCACTCGGTGAAGATGAGCAAGAGCACTTGCACCAGTAAGCTTGAAAGTAGCAAAAATTCCACCTCCCATACTCCCCACAGCTGAGGCAATCCCATTATTTATTACTTGTCCTTACTGAAACTGAAAGATACAGAAACACGAACAAGTCAAACTATCGGTTAGATATACAAGCATGCATGTTAAAACCTAGCTAACCAATACTCCCTCGGTTCTTAAATACTCCCTTCGTTCCTAAATATAAGTCTTTTAAGCGATTTCACTATGTGTCTACATACGAAGCGAAATGATTGAATGTACACTCTAAATTATGTCTATATACATCCGTATGTAGTCCACTAGTGAAATCTCTACAAAGACTTATATTTAGGAACGGAGGAAGTATAAGTCTTTTAAATATAGATACAGTTTAGAGTATAGATTCATCAATTTTTACTTTGTATGTAATTCCCTAGTGAAATCTTTAAAAAGACTTGTATTTAGGAACGGAGGAAGTAGTACGTATTTTTTTCCAACCAGTGAAATATTTAGCTAGTACGTACTGTACTCCCATAATTCATACGAATAAGTAGGGTATATACGCGAAAAAGAAGAGTAATAAAATGTTTAACGAGACGATACCTGTACGTAGAAGCAGTAGCAGTAGCAGATTCGTCAGAAGCAGAAAGGAACAGGAGAGGGAGATGAGGGAGACAGCCGGCAAGAAAAGGGAACAACGCCGGAAGATCTGCTGAGGGGGAGGGGTCTATTCATGCATGTATAGCACGAAATATGTCCAGCTCCAACGGTTCTCCTGAGCCTATCTACAACCATACTTTATCAACAAGTAATCTAATCTTTACTGTTATAGTTGGTGGCTTGATTCACACATATGCATGCATCTCTGATCTGACATCCACCCACTATTACTACTCCACGTTGCGCTGCGAACTTTGTTTACTTCTACTGAGGTGTATTGTTTTATCTCCGCTGGACAGAGCACCACACGACCAATGGATTCCCCTCTGTTGCCAGCTGCTCATTTATTAGATTAAGTAAAGTACAGCAACATACAGTCAACAGGATGTAAAGATTAAAATATTATATTTTTATTGAATTCAGTGATAAAGAAGAGAAGAAAGAAGGGAAGCGAGTTACAGAGTAACAGTCGGCTGTAGCACGGATTTCAAAAAACATTGTAAGGATGTAAGGTATGTCATGTATTAATAAAGTAGTACTTCTTAGCAACTTGTTATTATACGTGTTAACTGTCAGGTCGACTATATATGACATGGCAACTCCTTGTAGCCAACAATTGGCTATACTATTAACCATGCTCTAACGTAACATATTGCTTTGCCCGATGATCCCAAAGAGCTACAACTGCTACCTAGTGTCCTAAGATTAGGGTTATCCGGGGCAATGCGGAGGGTTATCTCCTCGTCAACGTCGAGTTCGGAGTGGGAGCAATTGTCGTAGCTCGACATGCTCGTCGGAGTAATCAAAATCGATGAATCAAAGGAGGGGGAAGAAGAGACGGAGTGAGAGCGGTCTGAAGTGATTTAGGGGGGAAGAAGAGACGGACTGAGAGCGGTCTGACGCGTCGGACAGTCGAGACATTCAAGAACGATTTAAGGCGCTTGATGTGTCGAGTTTTTTGACTGGTCAGTGACCGGACGGTCTGTCCAGATGTTTTAGACCGGTTTAAGACGCACGACTGTATATGCTCTAAGCTATAGAACTAGGTTACGAACTGGAGCACCTCTAAACTGGTTTTGCATTGTACTCCCTTCTTTTCGATTTATAAAGCTTAATTTCAAAATCTCTCCAACCAAGTTAGATGATGAGTGGTTGAATAATTTTCATAGCTTGTATAAGTACATATTAGTATGCTCCATCTTTCCAAAAGAGTTGTGTTTATAATGCATTAGTTATAACGCATGCATGCATGACCACTAAATGTCCATGGACTTCTACATGGATTAATGAGTTTTCTCTTGATACTGGAAATTCAAACATGTTAAGGTAACTACTAGAATTGAGACTTATAGAACGAAAACATGAATTATTTAAACTGAGCCTTATAAACTAGAAAGGCGGCAGTACTTTATCACAATAATATTTTATGAGCGACAACCATGAAATTTCCAACAATTTCTTGTAACAAAAACCTCTCAAATGTTCTCTATCACCAATTTTGGTGTTTCGCCACCAAATGTTTTAAGAATATTGGTGGCAAAATTGTCAGACTTTAGGCATTTCTCGTCAAAATAATTCCCCGAACGCATAGTCTGCCATGCCATAAAATAGAGCATAATTAATAGTATAGCCCAATTACTGATATTTGATGTTGTCATGTCATATATACTTATTATTTATAGTCATTCATACAACAAGGTTAGCTATAAACGTATTATTTTTTTTATCTTTTCTTTATTTCTTTCTTCGTATTTATTGCATTTGTCTAGGAATACACATATAGCCAGACTTTTGCTTCCTCCGTTTCTAAATATAAGTTTTAAAGAGATTTTACTAATAGATTACATACGGATGTATATAGACATATTTTAAAATATAGATTCATTCATTTGTTTCGTATGTGATCCTTTAGTTAAATATGTAAATAAACTTATATTTAGAAACGGAGGAAGTAGTTTTTGTCGAATCTCAGGTTTATCCAGTCAATTGACGCTCCAAGTCCGGATCACGTGACGCCTGCGGAACAAGGGATAGGAGGCAACAACCAAGTGGAGTAGCACATGGCAAGTGCAAAGCTTTCTTGGTCTTATTTGGAGATAATAATAATAAAAAACAAGGCTCCAGACATGAGCGCATGCAGTAAATGCCAAGGGAAGTGGGCGCGAAGTTGTTAGGCTCGGATTAATCAATTAGGCGAAGTATCCGATGAAAACCCCAAATCAGTGAAAACTTAGCACATACTTTCTTCTTTCGACTTAAATCTAAAAATTTATCAATCAATGTGAATTGTGAGCGGATAACACTAGTTTTAACTAGCCAATGAAAAAATTTCTCATATATTCAATTTTTAAGACAATAAATGTAGTATCCTCCTTCTTATTAGACTTGCATGGTGGATGTAGAAAACGATGCATGTATAGCCACTCATCTCTTTTCTCTAAACTCTATGAATTAAATATGACGTGAGACTCAAAGCACTTTAACTCAATTAGATCAAAATGAGTCTAATATAATGAAAATCTGAAAATTTTAAGATGAGCCCTGTAAACCCGAAAGAAGGGAGTAGGTCATCTAAGCATTGATCGTAATTTTTTACTGATAGCTTACCAAACTGTCCACTTGATAACACATAGGTCATCTATTGACAAGGAACGGCTCAGCGCAAAGATGGGATCTTAACCTGCCACTTAAACGTGATTCGCAGATAACCACTTCTTAAAGAAACACTTCCATCACAAAAGGATTTTTTTTTTGTGAAGATCACCGAAGGAAATCTTAATTAAATGACCATGAATACAAATTCGGTTGTTTGAATGTTCACTGAATTGGCTTATGGAATCCTAGTGAGGTTAACCGAAAAAACCTTTTGCTCTCCTTTTTGTATAAAGTACCAACCAATTTACAGCCAGCCATGTAAAACATCACACACATCCGAAGACATAATAGAAAGGTGCTAAGAAGCAACCAACATACCCGAAACAACTCCAAGCAAACAACTAGGCCTCACTAGGAAGTCAAGGGACAACTCACCGGGAGACAAAGCCACCATGAAGAGACTAAGTTGCAAGCATTCGATCTATGAGCCCCAAGGCGGTGCCTTCAAAAAAGATACGTCACCGGAGTGTCGTCACCATCCGATCAAAAGATCAAGATTTTCATCCGGACACCTTGGAGGACACGAAACAACCACGACGGAGCCTTCAATAAGATGGGGATGTCCACTCGTGTTGCCTCCTTCGTCCTAGGCATGCTAGGCAAGGCTTTCATCCAGGTAAGCACACTCTCCTCTGATCGGGTCACAGCCAGTCCCGAGAACATATCCCGCATCACAACCGTCGATCAACAAGCACCGGCCACCATGTTCCGGGAACATATCCAAGTTGTCGGTCGTTGTCCTTTTTAATCCAAAGATGTGTCAGAGTCGGCCTCATCCACTTCTCGTTCCCGTCCCCATCTGGCGACTTTTGTTCCCCGCCGACGACTAGAAAATCTAAACCCTAGCCAGCCAACACAACCGTCCGCCATGGGGTTCTTCAGCAAGGGCAATGACAAGCTCACCCCGGACGCATGAGGAGGAGGAGGAGCGTCGGGAACGGGAGGCAGAGGAGCGAGCCCGGTAGCCTGTGCCCCAACCGCCGACGCTGTCGACGCGGGACACTGTTCAAGCCTAGGAGGCGGTGTTCCCCTGGGCTGGGCCGGCGTCGGAGCTCATCGACCTCACCACCCCCAACGATGATGAGGACAATGACGCCCAGGGAGGCCGAACGGGCGAGACATTTTTTGTAATTATGTTTAATTAAGGTTATGTGGACTTCGGGTCGATTTTTGACCAATGTTTAATGTATAATTATGTGTAATTATCGAAGTTTGGATACTTTTTTTGTTTGAGTCCACCTTTGGAATTTGGGTCGAGGCCTGCATTGGATGTAATAGTCGACCCATTTACAAAATCGGACGTCAGCGTTTGCTCGGCCGATCCAAACGGACAAAAAACGAACAAAACCCACGTCCGTTTAGGTCGCACAGTTGAAGTTGCTATCAGTGACATGTGTGTCAGCCTGTACTGCCACTACAAATTACCTGGTATACAAGAGGCCTGCTTCGGTAGACCCCCCTTCCCCTCTCACAAACTGTATAAGAGAAGTATGATCATTTCATCAAGCCGTATGCACATCTATATATGTGACACGTACAAGACGTCATATTCATTTTTTATGTTCAACTTCAAGCGTCGTGAATTAAACTCAAGACCTATCGATCTAACATGAAACACACTAACCAACTAGGACATCCTAATGGTTGTGTCAATTTACTTATTTTTCTTATTTCATGCTACTTCAGTTCACGGCTGGACCGGCCAATTATGGAACCGGTCCTTTTAGCACTATTCTTTTTTGACTTTTCTATTAATTTTTCTTTTTTAAAAAATTCTCACACTTGTTCATAAAGTACAAATAATCGCATTTTTTAAAATTTGGTAAAGATATGTAAAAAAGTATTTGTTTTAATAAAAAAGTGCTCACATCATATAATTAAATTTCTGAACAACTAATAAATAGAAAAATTGTTTGTTTAGAAAATGATCGTTTATTGCTTGTTTAAATAGGAACACGCTCACATAAAAAAGTCAGACACAATAAAAAAATAAGTTTTGTAAACATTTATTAAATAGAAAATTTAAAATGAAAATATATAAATCAGCGACTTGTTTATTATCCATTTTTTGTTCCTTTTTCTTTCTTGTTATTCTCTGTTTTGCCTTTTTTCTTCCTTTTCTTTTTCAAAAAGTGCTCACATCAATAGAATGGACCTGAATTTTTCCACATACACTAGCATCATCATGCCAACCATCCGTGATAAAATTTACTGAGTTCTCACATTATACACATTTGCAAAGGTTTTTTTGGTGAAAAACCCCAAAACACTAACCGAACGTGACGCAATGTGCGTTCGGTGCCTGAGTTATTTTGCATTTTGCATGAAGGCCTGTCGTGAGTATGCCCACATGTCGGCAAATTTGGTGCCATTTCATACTGGCAAGAAGCACACCATGTTCAAAGGTGATGGTTCGGGTTGGCTAGTAGGGTAAGTCTGGATGCACTTTTTTCCACAACAATAAAATGGACCCATTTTTCCCGCATGCTAGAATCACCATGACAAGCATCCATGATAAATTTCATTGAATTCTTACATTTTACGCATTTTCTAGGGTTCTCCCGATGAAAAAACCCCTAAAACACTAGCCGAACGTGACACAACGTGCGTTTGGTGTTCGAATTTCTTTAAATTTTGCATGGACGCATGCAGTTAGCATGACAACACGCTGGAAAAATTTAGTGTCATTTTATTCATGGGAGGAAGCACACCATATTCAAAGGTGGTGATTCGGGTAGGCCGGTAGGGCAAGTATGGATACACTTTCTTTCACATCAATGAAATGGATCCAAAAAATTTCCACACAGTAGCATTGTCTTGAAAAACATCCATGACAAATATTATTGAGTTATCACATTTTATGCATTTTCTAGGGTTTCCCGGTGAAAAAACTCTGAAACACTAGCCGAACGTGAGACAACGTGCGTCCGATGTCCGAATTCCTTTAAATTTTGCATGGAGGTTTGCCATTAGCATGCCTACATGCTGGCAAAATTTGGTGTCATTTCATGTATGGCAAGAAGCACACCATGTTCAAAGGTGGTGGTTCGGGTAGGCCGGTAGGGTAAGTCTGGATGCACTTTTTTCACATTAATAAATGCACCTATTTTTCACACACTAGTATCACTATTCCAAGCATCCATGATAAATTGTATTCAGTTATGACATTTTAAGCATTTTCTAGGGTTTCCCATGTGAAAGAAACCCAAAACACTAGCCGAACGTGAGCAACGTGCGTTATGTGTCCGAATTCCTTCAAAATTTGCATGGAGGCCTGCCATGAGGATGGCCACATGCTGGAAAATTTTGCTGTCATTTGATGCATGAAAAGAAGCACATCATGTTCAAAGGTGGTGGTTCGGGTAGGCTAGTAGGACAAGTCTGGGTGCACTTTTTTTCACATCAATAAAATGGAACTAAATTTTTTTCCACAAACTAGCATTACCATGCCAAGCATGCATGATAAATTTCCTTGATTTATGTCATTTTATGCATTTTCTAGGGTTTTTCTGGTTAAAAAATCCTAAAACAGTAGCCGAACGTGGGGCAATGTGCGTTCGGTGTTTTTTTTTTTTTCAAATTTTGCATGGAGGTCTGCCATGAGCATGCCCACATGCTGGAAACGATTGATGTTATTTCATGAACGTCAAGAAGCACAGCAACTTCGAAGATGATGATTTGGTAGGCCCATAAGGCAAGGCTTTTGTTATTTCCAATCTCTATCATTATCAATCAAAATGAATATTTTCTTATATCCGAATTAATTTTTGAAAATTTTCAAAAAAATAGGATTTAAAATTGTGTGTGAAAATTTTATTAACATGAACACTTTTTCCAAAACTGTTAATAAATCCCAAATATTGATCTTGTATGCAAATTGCAGACCGCATACCTTCTAAAAATTATCAAAGTTTTTAAAACATAAAAATTTATTAAATTTATGAACAAAATTTTGGTACATTTTTTGGTATTTAAATAATAATTTTGTATTCAAATTATTTCTACGCAAATATAAAAAATGCCCGCCGAAATTTAAAATAAATTGTTCAAATTTTTGTTCATATTTTTTATTTTTTATTTTAGTTTCAAATTTCATAGTATTCGTCAAAAAATGTTTGTGTCAAAATATTTTTTGCAGTTTTGAAAGTATGTTGCTGTCATGACGTGCTGAGCAATTTTAAAATGAACGAACAATATTTTGACATATCTATACAATTTGTACAAAATATGAATATTAGTACTTTATGAATAAAATTTAAGAAAGCAAAAAAAAATTACTAAATTTATAAGCAGTAGTATTGTTTCGAAAAAAATAAGAGACGAATTTTGAGGAAAAACGAAAAAGGTATAATGTTAAAAGTACAAGTTCAACAATGGGCTGGCCCAGCCTTGAATCTAAGTAAAACAAAAGAAATAAAAGAAGTAAATATTAACAAGCATTAGGATGTCCTAGTTGGTTAGAGTGGTTGTACTTGAAGGAAGCTTCCTATCGTTTATTATAAGGAAAATGCTTAAAATCAACCGGATGATACGAGACGACTTAAGCCGCGACCAGCTTTGGACATGCGTCCCTGACTGGCCCCACGTGTCGCTTACCATCAGCCTTATCTCTAGGCAGGAAGCCTACAGCCACACATTTTCAGTCTGTATCATGGTCTTCCTCACGCCTGTTTTCTTTTCCCTCCCGCAGATCCCCTCTCTCTCTTTTTCCCATGCTCTTCCCCCCTTCATCTAGATCGATACCAACACCGGCAAATCAACGACCGCCGCTGGCACAAGCTCTGCTCTCCCTCATCTATTGATGCCTGCTGCTGCAGATGCAACAGGGGAACAACCAATGGCTAGCAGCATCACTGTCGTCGACCTGCAGCTTCCCCCGCGACGCCTTGCTGCTGCTGGTGTTTGAAAGTGTGGCTATAATGCGTCGATGGTGCTCCGGGGGAGCGCCTGGTGTTGCATAAGAGCGCAATGGAGCAAGCCGTTGGTGCAATGATGACAGCAGCGAGGAGCCGGCAAGGGGCACTACAACTTCGGCGATGTTGCCTCGAAGCTCTTGGGAGTACCGTCAAAGCTGCAATGGAGCAACGCTAGGCCGTCAGAGCTTCAATGGAGCTAGCTAGCATCGCCGGGCCGTCGAAAGCATCACCGGAGATGCAATGGAGCTTCGTCGAAGTTGCAACAAAGCTTCGTCGGACGGCGTCGGTTCTGCTTTGGAGCTCCGTCAGGGCTGCATTGAAGCTTCATCAGATGTCATCGGTCCTGCATTGGAGCTCAGTCGGGGGCTACAATGACGCGCCATTTGAAGCTGTCGCACGCTCGCTGTTGCTGCGATCCAACAACCACCAGCGCGTTGATCGGATGGCTGATTAGACGGATCATCCGGTTGATTTGTAGCAGCCGCCTTATTATAAAGGGGTATGGAAATCTCAACCGTCAAGGTGTATGGGGGTCTACCGAAGCAAAAGTGGACATACAATAGACCATTTTCCGAATCTAGACGCTCAACGGACAAGATAACCCGAGGTCGGGACCCCCTGGTGCTACCACACCTTTTCGATAAATCTACACTTGATTAATTACTCGCAGCAACATTACATCGATTTCTTCTGATCATCATTTTACCGGCCTTCCGTGGTGAAGGATATGGAAATGGAGTTCCTGGATTCATCCTCAGCAATGTTTCCCAGCGTCGAGGCCTTGGTCGTGTCTGTGGCGAACGTGCTGTTCGTGTTCCCGCCGGAGGCGGCGCTGGACGCCGAGCCGGTGGTGCTCATCCACCGGCCGATCCGGCCGTGGATCGCCGGCTTCCCGGGCTTGGGCAGCGTGAAGGAGTCGCTGGAGAGCATGAGGTGCACGCTGTACATGTCCGGCCGCTCCGACACGACGGCCTGGCAGCACAGCAGCCCGAGCTGCACGCACATCCCCACCTCGCCGGCGTCCCAGCCGGACAGGCCCGGGTCCACGATCTCCAGCGACCGCCCTTCCTCCGACAGCTTCCATGTCTGAAAGTTTCATCATAGATGAATTCTTCAGCACATCACAGTCATCACATGACAAATGTTTAGTTATCACTTACCACTCTTTCCGTATCGGAAGAGCAGAATGCAGGTTATGAAAAATGCTCACGTAATTCAACAGATCGACTTTCTCGTCGCCGAGATGCCGGTCGATGTTCTTCCTCCCGCTGACGATCTCCAGCACCAGCATCCCGAAGCTGAAAACGTCGGTCTTGGTCGACAGGTACCCGTTCATCGCGTACTCTGGGGCCATATAACCACTGCAAAAATCGCATCATTTCTTTGTATTTACACAACCAGAGAGGAAGCTATTGAATGGAAGTGGTACATGAGTTTGGGGCTTACTATGTGCCAGAGATCCTGAATGTGTTCACGTGTGTGGCGTCTTCGAGGAAGAGCCTCGCCATGCCGAAGTCCGAGATCTTCGGGTTCAGCTTCTCGTCGAGGAGCACGTTGCTCGCCTTGATGTCTCTGTGGATGATCTTCACCGGAGACTCTTCGTGGAGGTACAGGAGGCCCCTTGCTAGTCCGAGGATTATTTGGTGCCGTTTTGGCCAGTCTAGCTGCACCCTCTTCTCCCTGTCTGAAAATATGCAGTTCAGTGCAGGTTCAGATAACAGAGCACCTCTTTTGTGTTCTGCATGCTGTTTAGTGACACATGCATTTTATCTGAATTACATACAGCATGAAAGAGATCTACTCCCTCTGTACCTAAATAATTGTAGTTGGGGAGAACTAGACTAGTTCTCCCCAACTACAATTATCTAGGTACACAGGGAATAGTTTGCAGGAATTGATTGTTATGCAGTTGCAATTAAAAGTGCAGAAGCATATATCTTTTTTGGAAGTTCGACTAGTGCGCTGGTTTTCTTCTGTATATGCACAACTGCACCTCGTGTACTTGCTGATAGTTCAGTTTTTAGATCATTGCTCGCAGAAAGCTCAATTCTATAGTTTTCCGCATATTTGCGTAATGCATTGTTTTACTAGACTGCAGAAGCACATTGCTTCCTTTTTTTTATCTATCGAATCGCATCAAATCTTCGCTGTAATTTCGCATTACACATTGTTCTTTTTTTTCTGTGTATGCACAATTGCACATGCTCTGCCTGCTGATAAGAACAAGAAGAAGAAAAATAAATCCTAATCAAGAACTGGTCTGGTGCCAATGTGACGTTTCAACCTTTGGGGTTAAGAAATCAGGAATCTGCTTCCAATTCAGTCAAGGTCAATGATAATACTTGGAACCAGCTGTCATATGACGACGCAGTAGCCAACTTTAATACTTGCTGACATCAAGTGAAGACTTGCAATGGCTGCATGCATTTCATTGATGCAGAGGCCCGGGGTATTCCTCCTTTTCGAAAAAAAAACCCTGAAGACTTGCAACAGACTGAGTGCTCTGTCTGACCAAACTGCTATTGACCCGAACACTTTAGGGCTCCTTTGATTCACAGGGTTGGGGAAGCATAGGAATAGGAAACATTAAGGAATAGGATGTACTGTCCACTGAAATCCTACGTCGGGTAAGCAAAACAAAGGAAATTTTTCATGAAGTCCAACCTCATGCTTGTTTTCCTGTGAAAATGAACTAAGAAGTTTCTATAGGATTGGTTCCCGAGGAATGCAATCCTGCGAATCAAACAACATGTAGAGGAAAAATTCCAGAGGGTGCAAATCCTGTAAAATTCCTATGCAAATCCTGTGAATCAAAGGAGGCCTAAATATCATACATTGCTACCTAAGCAAAAATATGATATGACACTATGATTAATGATTTGTGAGAGAGGGTTTTAGTAGCACTACGATACTGTATCATGACACGTCAAACCAGAAAAGTTAATAAAAACATAAATCCTAGCGACTGCAAGAGGTCTCATGTATATGCACAACTGCATCTGGTTTGGTTGCTGACAACTATAGATCTAATCAAGAACTGGTCCGGTGTGGATGTGACATTTCAGCCTTTGGGGTTAAGAAATCAGGAATCTGCTTCTGATTCAGTCATGGTCAATGATAATACTTGGAACCAGCTGTTATATGAGGGCACCAAGGCCAACTTTAATACTTGGATTTACTAGCTGACATCAACTGAAGACTTGCAACAGATTGATTGCTCTGTCTGACCAAACTGCTATTGACACGAACACTTCAAATTTCATCCGGTTTGACTGAAACTTCAGGGAAACACCAAAGCTTGCGAGATCGATGGATGATTTTGATCTGTAGTTTCGAAACAGAGGGCCGAAGTTTTCATCCGAATATGAATCCAGCCAAGTTCGGCCGGCACACGATTCGACAAAATCGGCGGTTTTGATTTGCGATTTGGACAAAGAGGGCCGATGTTTTCCTTCTGAACATGAAATCCAGCCATGTGTTTGGCGCGCAATTTGATAATTTTTGTGACTGAAGAACGGAAGGTGAGGTTGGAATGGGGTCGGGGGTGACTGACCGAACAGGATGTGGTCGAGGCTGCCGTTGGGGAAGTATGGGTAGACGAGCATCTTTTGGCCGGCGGCGGCGCAGCAGCCGAGGAGGGAGACGAGGTTGCGGTGCTGCACCTTGAGCAGCAGCCGCACCTCGTTGAGGAACTCCCGCACCCCCTGCCGCGACTCCAGCGACAGCCGCTTCACCGCGACCTCCTGCCCGCCATCCATCACGCCCTGCACATCAGTACATCACCAAATGGACATGAGCGGTCGATCCAAGCTCCAAGAGCGCGCGCGAGCAGGGAGGGAGACGACGGCCGGCGAGGTTGCGAGCTTGTAGGCTTGCCTTGTAGACGGGGCCGAAGCCGCCGCGGCCGAGCAGGTTGCGGTCGGAGAAGCCGGCGGTGGCGGCCTCCAGCACGGGCAGGTCGATGAAGAGCGTCCACTGGCCCCCCTCCCGCCCCGACGCGCCGGCGCTGTCCTCGTCCCCCTGGCCGCCTCCCTTGCTCCTCCTCCCGCGGCCGCAGCACGCCCACGCCCACGACCCGGCGGCCGGCGGCGGCATCTAGGCCGTCGCTCTCTAGCTAGCAAGCGCAACCAAAGACCACGCGACGCGACGCGAAGCCGCTGGAGACAGCGGAGGAAGCTCCACCCTGCTCGCTCGCTCGCTCGCGCGCGCGCCCAACGGCCAGCACAGAAACTCTGCGACGCGACTTCGGGGCAGCAGCCGCCGGTGACTAGTGGCGAGTAGCACCAAAAAGATGGCAATTTCCGAGCACGTACGTGACGTGCTCAGATACCACTGTCTGTGGCTGCTAGATGACCGGCGCAGTAGCGGGTGACAAGTGTGCACCAGCTCCAGCTGCTGTGCGCGCGGTGGTGGGTTGGACGTCAACCGCGACGACGGGTCTCCGGCCGTCCGTGCGCGGTGTGGGCGCGACATGTGAAACCGCGTGCTTGACTCTCCTTCTCGTTCTCGTACGTACTCTACGAGTCAAGCGGCGGTTAGCCGTGGATCGCGCCGTGCGGGCGCCCTTCTTTAGTCGTGTCGTCCTGCTCTCCCTAACACCTGTCCGAACTGGAGTGAATCATAGGTCAAATTTGATGTTTTTTAACCTTTTGACTAACTTTAGCCAACCCTGGTCTTAAAAAAATCAGGATCTGTCCCTTTTCTATCGTTGGGATAATCGATAGGTTAGAGCAACTTTAATGGAGCGACGCATTTTGTCCGCCGTCGTTCGTTTGGATCAGCGTAGACATAAAAGTCGGTCCAATGCACCGACCCAAACGAACGTGCGTTCGCTTGGCGTCCGCTTGACGACCCATTTCCGGTTTAATTTTGAGCCGGATTTGCGTCGATGCGGACACGAGACGGACCCTAGCGCGCACGCCTACTCCTCTCCCTGGCCCCGTCGGTCGGTAGCTTTCACCGTCATTTCTCCCCATCCCCCCCCCCCCTCAAAAAACCATCCCGCCCGCGCACGCTCCCGCCACACGCCCGTCATGGACAAAGGCAAGCCTCGTGCCTCCCGGAAGGCCGCCGCGCCGAAGCCGAAGAAGGTGCTGACGACCGAACAACGGGCAAAGGAGTCGGCCAACAAGAAGGACCGGAGGCACGCGGCGGGCGCGAGGGATGAAGCCATCGCGACGGCCGCCGCATAGCAGCAGGTCACCAACGCCCGCGTCGCGACCGCAACTAGGGAGGCGTTCTGCACATTGGGGTTAAACCCTGGCCAGCACGGCCTCGTCAACGCCGTCGTGGCCGCCGCGGTCAGCACCGGTTCATCCGCCTTCCCTCGTGCGCTGCTGCCCGACTCGCCCCGCTCGTCGTCTTGCAACCCGGTGCCCGACTTCCACGTCTACCCGCATGCCTCCCGCCTCTCGGGGGAGTGCTCGCCCGAGGTGAGCGTGGTCGCGCCTTTCACGCCCGCGCCCACGACCATCGACCTCAACGCCACACCGGACACTTTTTTTTATGTGCTGGCATGTGTGTCGGCCGGCTGGCGAGTGTGCCACCATGACTATGGTGTTATTTTTAAGGCTGGCATTGTATGCCGGCGTTGGCATGTTGCTGGCATGAAACATGACTGCTGGCATGGTGCTGACATAAAACATGACCGCTGGCATAATCGACCGCGGGTCTTTTTAAAAAAATATGTTGACTGTGGACATGAAATGGATCGATGCGTTGGGCGCACTGACGATCCAAATCTAAAACAGGGCGGACGCCAATGAACGGCCAATCCAAACGGACAACAAGCAAACAAATTCACCGTACGTTTGGATCCATCCGTTGAAGTTACTCTTATAACTATCTATGGTCGGTGTCCCTAACGGTAGGACTTGACTGCGCGGTCACCTTCGTTTTACATGAAAAATACCCTAACGTCAAGCACCGTCCAGGTTGGTTATGCAATGCTATCGTCAATGAGTATGGCGGTAGGCTCCCATATGTGGATAGCGCACCCACACATGGACAACACATCCATCCATCCATCACATGCATGCACACATCACACCATTCATCACGCCGAAAAAGGGTTTCCTCCGCTTTGTATTACAGAGCAACCAACCAATACAATCAACAGTAGGTGTTGGGACGGAAGCAACATAATCACATTAAAAAAAAGAAATAGAAACAACAAAAGAAAAATGCCGACAACGACGGATCGACGAAAACGAAGACACTTCACGGCCACTGCGCCCACCGAAGATCTCCCACCAAGCTACAAGGCTCCGAAGCACCGGTACCAATCAACACCTCCAAAAAAGACCGCGACGATGACAACGCTGCTGCCAAGGGTTCCCCCCGGTACATGACGAGGCAAGAGGAAGGGTCGCCCCCGACGTCCTCTAGGAAGGTCCGGCGGCACCCACATGTTGGAAATATGCCCTAGAGGCAATAATAAATTAGTTATTGTTATATTTCTTTGTTCGTGATAATCGTTTATTGTCCATGCTATAATTGTATTGAATGAAAACATAGATACATGTGTGGATACATAGACAAAACAATGTCCCTAGCAAGCCTCTAGTTGGCTAGCCAGTTGTTCAATGATAGTCAAGGTTTTCTGACTATATGCAAGTGTTGTCACTTGATAACTGGATCACATCATTAGAAGAATCATGTGATGGACTAGACCCAAACTATGAACGTAGCATATTGATCGCGTCGTTTTATTGCTATTGTTTTCTGCGTGTCAAGTATTTGTTCCTATGACCATGAGATCATATAACTCACTGGCACCGGAGGAATACCTTGTGAGTATCAAACGTCGCAACGTAACTGGGTGACTATAAAGATGCTCTACAGGTATATCCGAAGGTGTCCGTTGAGTTAGTATGGATCAAGACTGGGATTTACCACTCCGTGTGACGGAGAGGTATCTCGGGGCCCACTCGGTAATACAACATCACACACAAGCCTTGCAAGCAATGTGACTAAGTGTGAGTCACGGGATCTTGTATTACGGAACGAGTAAAGAGACTTTCCGGTAACAAGATTGAAATAGGTATGCGGATACCGACGATCAAATCTCGGGCAAGTAACATACCGAAGGACAAAGGGAATGACATACGGGATTATATGAATCCTTGACACCGAGGTTCAACCGATAAGATCTTCGGAGAATATGTAGGATCCAATATGGGCATCCAGGTCCCGCTATTGGATATTGACCGAGGAGTGCCTCGGGGCATGTCTACATAGTACTCGAACCCGCAAGGTATGCACACGTAAGGTTCGATGATGTTTTAGTATAGTTGATTTATATGTGTTGTTACCGAATGTTGTTCGGAGTCCTGGATGAGATCACGGACGTCTCGAGGGTTTCCGGAATGGTCCGGAAACGAAGATTGATATATATGATGGTTTCATTTGGTTACCAGAAAGTTTTGGGCAACTCCGGCACTGTACCGGGAGTGACGAATGGGTTCCGGGAGTTCATCGGGGGGGGGGGGGGCACCCACCCGGGATTGAGCCAAAGGCACTAGGGTGGCGCCACAAGTCCTTATTGGGCTGGTGGAGTCAGCCCAAGGGGCCCATGGCGCCACATAAGAAAATACCAAAAGAAAATAAAAGAAAAAGGAAAAGAGGGAGGTGGGAAGGAAGAAGAGGACTCCTCCTTCCAAACCGAATTGGAGGAGGTGTCCTCCTCCTCCCTTGGCCGGCGCACCCTTGAGGCCTTGTGCCTCAAGGCTAGCCCTCCCCCTCCCTCCTATATATTGGTGGTTTAGGGCTGATTTGAGACACAACTATGCCACGCGCAACTCAAACCTATTCCACATAGTTTCACCTCTAGATCGGATTTCTGTGGAGCTCGGGAGGAGCCCTGCAGGAGTAGATCATCACCACCACCGGCGCGCCGTCACGCTGTCGGAGAACTCATCTACTTCTCCGTCTTGCTTGCTGGATCAAGAAGGCCGAGATCATCGTCCAGCTGTACGTGTGCTGAACGCGGAGGTGCCGTCCGTTCGACGCTAGATCAGAACGGATTGTGGGACGGATCACGGGACGGTTCGTGGGACGGTTCGTGGGATGGTTCGAGGGACGTGAAGACGTTCCACTACATCAACCGCGTTTCTTAACGCTTCCTGTTGTGCGATCTACAAGGGTACGTAGATCCAAATCTCCACTCGTAGATGGACATCACCATGATAGGTCTTAGTGTGCGTAGGAATTTTTTTGTTTCCCATGCAACGTTTCCCAACACCACAGGCGTCGCCGCGTCGGTGTCGGCCAGGCTGACAGGGGTTTCCCCCGATCCCAACCTTCACCTCGGATGCTCCAGAGCCTCCCACCAAACCGACCACCATCTTGCGCCACCGCGGTCATGAAGTCTGTAGGCCGTCTCACCACGGCATCATGAAGTGAGGCCTGCACAGCGGGGAATAGGAGCCGGGACTAGGGGCCACAACACCGTCGGCACGCGGGAGGGTACAACCTCCACTGTCGACGACGGTAGCCGACCGGGCACAATAACAGGAGCATACCAGGCCCACAGGCCGGGCCGGGCCCTTCACGTCCGTAAAGCTCCCGTCATCGCGCTGCAGCAGGCGCGCCATCGGCGTCACCGCCCCCCGTCCGAGCTGCTCCTCCTCCTCACCACACAGACAACGATGAAGCCACGTCCGGAGCCGGCCCGCTAGGACCCAGATGGGGCCCACAGGGCCCAAATGAGGGCCGGGGGCGCGCAGCCGGCCAACCTGCGTCACCACGCCGTCTCATCGCCAAGGCGCAACACCACCACCTCGTGCGTCGCCGGCCACTGCCGCCGGATCGCCGAACCGTCGCCGAGCCGAGGAGCACCGCCGCCGCCCCCATACCCCGGGCAGGGAGCCGCGCGCGCGGGGACGGGCTGTCCCGCCGCCGCCAACACCACCCGGCCAAGCGCCGGGGGCAACCATCGACGACGGCAGGGAGGGAAGGGAAAGGGAGGGAGGCCGAAGAGGGGAGGGGCTCGCGCCGCCCCGGCCACCTCCCGGGGAGACGGCACGGGGCGGATCCGGGAGGGGGAGAGGGGGAGGGGGGCGAGGACGGCCGGCGGCGATGGGGGCGGGGAGGGTGGGAGGAACCCTAGGGAGCGGGGGAGGCGCGGGGGCCTTCCATTCTCTCTACCAATGGAGGTCCTTCATACGCATTTGAAATGCGGTGAGAGGCACCAGCACACTTCTCACACCATTTATCTGGTGCTGTACTATTTAGTACTCCCTTCATTTCATAACGTAATGCATATAATTTTAAAGTCAAACTTACCAACTTTGATCAAGTTTATAGAGAAAGCTGTTCATATTTACAATACTAGATATGTACATTACGAAAATATAACTCATGGTGTATTCAATGATGTGCATTTGGTATTCTAGATGTATCTATTTTTTGTGTGTAAATATGGTCAAAGTTTGTAATGTTTGACTTTTAAAAAATCTATAGGCACTACATTATGGAATAGAGGGAGTATTATTTAATTAAGCAGCCACATTTCTGCTTAAGAGAGCGGTGAAGGTGAGAGGTGTGATGCAGGACCATGGTTCAGCCGAAACTATGCTCCATGACGTACGAGTCAACATCCTTCTACATGTGAATCCGAGTTATGCATGCCAACTTCATCCAACACTTTATACCATGCATTGTTTAACTTGCAAAGTTGCAAACATCTTTTATCATGTACTTTTTAATCAACCATGCAAAAAATCCTCATGAACAGCGTCCAAAGATCAATGATATCGAGTGTAGGTTCGGTTGAACCATGGTTCAGAGAACATTTTCGCAATGAAAGGACCTTGGCGGTAGAGTATTCTCCACGTTAGACATACGTCACGGCGCAGTCAAATCCTACCGCCAAATATTTTGACGGTAGACAATTAAACCCTATCACCGTAGACGATGGCGGTAGAGAAAAGGCTCAAATCATGATTTTTTTTTCAAACTAGAGTCAGATCTGGCTAAATTTTGTCAAAAGGGTCAAAACATCAAATTTAGCCCGAATAAGAGGGCAACGTATTCAGTTGAAGTTTGAGAAAGGTGTGGCTTTTCCCGGGTGTAGGTGCACCCACATGAGCAGTACACTTGAAAAACATCGAAAAAAATCTGAAACTTTTTGACACCAAACTAAATGATTTTTTTTAGCTATCTACAAAATTTGGTGACCAAATAACATTTCAAGAGCCCTGAGCAAAAAAAAAATCAGTGCTGAAAAGTGAACAAAACATTGAACACCGTTTTTTTTTTGTGTGAGCTCTGCTCGAGTGTTATTTTGTCATGAACTTTCGATCTGGTTTGATGCCCAAAAATTTCAGAATTTTTTGATCTCGTTTTGTATATTTTTTCAGCTGTACTGTTGGTGCGGGTGTAGGTGCACCCGGAAGTAGAAAATCCAGTCTCTTGAAGTTTCAGAGCCTTGGGTTACCTGAATCACTAGCGTCTGGTTTCCTTCCAAACAATAACCCAGAGAGCAACCTACTTCATTTGGTTTCCTTCCAGAATCGAGATTCGAGAGAGCAAGTTGTCCACGACGAGTCTCCGGCCGTCCGGCCGCTGTCGTGTGTGGGGCGGGCGCGACGTGTGCAAGCGCGTGCTTGACTCTCGTACGTACGGGTCAAGCGGCGGTTAGCTAAGTTAGCCGTCGCGTCCTTCTTCAATCAGACTGCTCTCTAAGGCATCCCTAGCATATTTTTAGAGAGAAAGCATCAACCGGGCTCGAGATGAGGCTCGAGCCTAGCCCGATTTTAAATTAACAAAGCCATCGACTGGTCAGGATTACAAGCACATGCCCTCAGGCAAAAAAGAAAAAAAATACATGGTGAAAGATACAAAAACGACGGATAATATGAAACTAAGCCTCACACACCACGACAACTGAAGATAAGCAATGGAGGGTGAAGCCGAAGATGCCGAGGTCCTCGATCGAGAATGTAGCACCAGGAGCAACATCGCGCACGCACAAAGGAGAGAGGGACCGACATCAGCGGGGCATGCCGTCGCCATGCACCTACGGACCCTGGCACATCGCATCCAACACCCTACTTCGAAGGAGGCCACAACCTCCTCAGCTGGATCAAAGGCGCCGCACCGTCGTCGGGTGGGGTGGACGCCGCCGGAAATGGCCACATAGAGAGGGTCAGCGCATGCCCACGAGTCACCGGAGGCTCTTCTTGCGTAGAACAAGGCCGCTGCACACATCCAACACCGGAAGAGGGGGAGCATCTTGCCACGACGAAGAGGGCCACACCGTTGATGCCACCAACCAACCACAAGCACACACCAACCACAAGGCTCCAAAGGCGGCGCCTTTAAGAACGGAACGACACTGGGAGCGTCGTCGCCGCCCAACAGAGTTAGGGCTTTCGCCCCGGAGACCGGGGAAGTGGAGGGGGGGTCAGTCCGTACCGACGCCTCCAGGAAGGGGAACGGCGCCCGCAGGCGTCGCCGTCGACGCGGCCAGCTATGGATTTCGCCAGGACCACCCCAACCCCACAAGCCACCCCCTGTCCAGGTATCGACGACCACAAGAGGCACCACCCGGCCAAAGGGCCCGCACGCCAATCAGGGGAGGAGAACGCCACGGATCTTGTGTCATCGGCCGCTGAAGCAGCAACCAGCCGCCCACCTCCTCCACCAAGGTCCCACCACCTAAGTGACCAGGGACCCCGGGTCCGTCGTCCGCGCCGCCGGAGGCCGCAGATCCGCCGAAGCCTCACCAGAGGAGCCGCCGCTCCGGTCCAGGACTCCCTAGGGCAGGGCAGGCAGTCGAGGGCCCCGCCGCCGCCATCCTTGACAGTGCCCTGGGCTAGCCCGACAGCTGCCTCAGGCGACGATGAGGAGGATGGGGGAAGGGGCGTCTGATGAGGGCCTAGGGGGTGTCGCCCAAGCGGGACGACGCGAGGGTGGGGGAAAAGGGGGGCTTGCTAATGCCAATCGCCCGCATCCCTAGCATATATCCACTAAAACTCAAGATGAAACGCCATAGCCTCAGCGTGTAGGCACACTTGAAGAGAAGATGATAATCTTGGCCTTTGATCACAAGGACACAACCGAATCACCCCTTACGGACTCCGTCAACGAGTGGTGGAACAATAGAACCAACAACCAAAACCCCAACCGACATGCTATGGATTTTTTCATCATGCTCGTCTCTTGGACAATAATGAAACGAAAGAAATGCTAGGGTGTTTCGTCATAAATTTCACCGCCGTCCACCTTCCTTCACAATTTATTTTGCGTGAGTAGCTGTGCCATGTACAAGGGGTTCGTTCTTTGTATAACTTTAACACTCTATTATCTTCTTATTTATTAAGGAGACAAATCTTTTGCTTTCGTTTCAAAAAAAGAAACCTCAAAATTAAGAAGCAAAAAAATATGTCTGGGAGAGTTATGTGCTAGCTAGCACATCCTCTAAAGCACGTTATGTTTAAAAACTAACTTCTCACTCTCTATAAATCTACTTGAGTGACTATATTTGGTCCTGATAACCAGTCTGTTCGCCAAAGTCCCCTCTCACCGCGGCTGGGGAAATTTGTTTACTCTAACGAAACCGCCCTCCTCGTCGGGCTCAGCTTACACGATACTCCCTCCTTTTCGGTTCATAGGATTTATCTTAATTTTTTGTTTTCCCATTTTAAAGGGCTCATCTTCATCTCATGTTAAGATTCCAAGGCACATTAAAATTTTGCATGCAACAATTAAAAAGGAACACACCAATCCATGTAATGTTCCTACTCATCTACTCCCTTCTTTCCGGTTTATAGGGATCAAATCTAAAATCTCATCAACCAAGGTGAATTGTGAGTGGATGACACTAGTTTTAAATAGTCAATGAAATATTTCTCACATATTCAATTTCCGAGGGAATAAATTTAGCATTCTGCTTCTCATTGGACTTGCATGATGGATGTAGAAAACGATGCATGCATAGCCACTCATTTTCTTTCTCTAAACTCTATGAATTAAATATGACATGAGACTCAAAGCATTTTAACTTAATTAGACTCAAAATAAGCCTAATATAATAAAAATCTGAAATATTTGAGATGAGTCCTATAAACCAGAAAGGAGAGAGTAGTGGCCAAGCATGCATGCATTGCAATTAATCTAATTAATGCATCAGTTTAATTAGGATAGTTTTTTAAGTACGAGACACATTCCTCCACTCATCATACGGCTTGGTTGATTAGATTTCAGATTTGAACCCTGTAAACCGAAAATGAGGGAGTAATTTTGTTCTTGTGCAGCAGACTGCACGACAACTTCACAACCTTTGGACGGCGAGGGTTCTTCTCAAGCCGAATATTGCACGAGTGTTTGACTCCGTGTCCTAGCCCTTGCTTCTCGGCGTACTTCGCCACATGGGTTTTCGCAACCGCTGGTGCGAATGGATCTCTATCCTGGCCTCTATCGTGTCCACCCGTGTGGTTGGAAGCCTAGGATCTCCAATTCCTAATGCTTGAGGACTCCGGAAGGGCGACTTGCTCTCCTCCAATGTTGTTCACCATTGTCATCGATGCATCAAACTCCGTGCTACAGCACGCCGTGCACGCCGACGTTCTCTGACGCCTGACCACCAAACATGCTGCATCTAGCATCTGTATTTGCGTACGGTATCATAATCTTCTGAATCTTCTGTTAGACTATGAGGAGGAGATCGCCGCGGTGCGTGGGATCTTGCCTATGTTTGAGAATGCTTCCAACCTTTACACTGATTTTGCTAAGGGCTTGGCCACTCCCATTCAATGCACACGTTTCTGACTACCTACCTGGATTATTTTGAAATTAAAAAAAAATCATGTTTTTTGAACAGTTTTAAAAATCCATGAACATTAATTTGCATTAATGATTTTTTATTCAAATTCCGGAATTTTAGTACACAAACATTTTTGAAAATCATGAAAAAATTAAACAAAAAGTCCATAAAAAAATTTTGAATTCACAAACATTCCTTCGAATTCATGAGCATTTTTTGAATACGGAAATATTTTCCAAATCATTAATATTTTCTAATCGAAGATTTTTTCATCGTTTTTGGAACAGTTTTTTTTCTTCTAAATACACATTTAAAAATGCTTTTTTTGAAATCCAGACATATTTTAAATAAAAAAATAAGAGTAGGAAACAGAAAACAAAAGGCATATAGAAAAGAAACAAAATAAAAAAGAAAGGCTGCCGATGCCCGCTCATGAGCTAGCCCAATAGGACGCGCACTAGGAAAGCATTAGCACGCTGGCCGGTTCGCCAGCACGTTACGCGCGGAATAGGAGCTCCCATTTGATTGCGTAACGTGCACTGTACGCCTATATATTTTCTAGTTTGGCGAGTGTTTCCTCTTGTTTTCTGTCTGTACGCCTATATATTTCCTAGTAGTAATTACTAGAACCATATTGACATGGAGAATTGATTTGACAGCATCAACTACGAGTTCTCGACCATGATGGTGGCGCTGGGGTTCAGCGAACCAGTCAGCGTCAGGGTGTCCAACGAGCTCGGAGCGACCCGAGCCATCGATGCCAAGTTCATGGCCGTCTTCTTCCTCCGGAGGGAGAAGCTTGCCGAGGCTCTTCAGCGACGACGAGGACGTGGTCGACGGGGCGGCGAGGTTGGGGTACCTGCTCGCCGTCACGGCCTTCTTCAGCAGCATGGGGCCAGTACTCTCAGGTAATTAACATAACAGCCAGCAATTTTATGAGCTTGAACATGGATGGTATTAACATCAGCTCTGATTAATGCATTGCTCATTTTTTTGTGGATTCATGAGAATCATGTCGTTTCTTGTTGTGAATTGGCAGGCGTGGCTGTAGGAGCAGGGTGGCAGCTGCAGGTAGCATTCGTGAACATCGGCTGCTACTACTTGGTGGGCATTCCGGTCGGTGTCCTGCTTGGATTCAAGCTCAAACTTGGTGCATTGGTAAGCTTGTTCAAATTTAATTAGCTTGTATATCCGCGAGTTCTTGGACGAAGTGAAGAAGAGATTATCTGTCGTTCAAACCATGCTGGATGCAGGGGGTATGGACGGGCATGCTAATGGGCACGTTGCTACAGATGGCGATACTTCTTCTCATTATCAGATCAAGAGGACAGAGTGGGAGAAACAGGTACAGTGCATGTTAAATTTCCACACAATTTCCTGAATGAATTTGGTTGTTTGTTATCAATCTTACTAAAACAAGAAGAATCGTGTACTGTTTACTACTGCTACAGGCCTTGTTGGCAGCGGCGAGGATCAAGGAGGTTGGAGGGAAGAACGAGGACCGGCTATTGACCACAACGGCATGTACAGAGGATGATCAAGTGAAAAATAGAGTTAGATTGTAAAGAACAAGTACTATAGAAGCAATGATAGAAGTTCATCTATTCTCCCGTGCTTGCATTGATCGTTGAGCAAAGTTGTCAAATTAATAGCAAGGAAATGTTGAGTAAACAGGCAATTTTCCGAGTAGATTAATCCACAAAACAATAACTAGCATGGCATTGACTAGACTAATGACATACTCATCTTGAGCTAACTTAGCACATACTACGCATATAGTGGATACATCTATGCAAGCAAGTAGTACTGCTAGAATAAATACGAACAAGAGGATGAACGATTCATACCCTCCAATCGGCCAGTTGGCCGTAGCAGCAGCAGCGGCGGCGGCGGCAGTATCCTCTGCCGTCTTCTTCTCGGCTTCCTCGCGGAGACGATCAGCTTCGCTTGGTGAAGACATGGCGATGACGAGGGCGACGCGGACGTAGACGAAGCAGACGGACGGAGGCGAGCAGTCGCGTGATCGCTCCCCAAAAACCTAATCGCCCCTCTCCCGTACAGGAACCGGAGAGGCGAGGTTTCGGAGGCCTGCTCTCCCGTCGACCGTGTACGCGGTAAACGGGACGGAGTCGCCGGCGGCAGCAACACTCAAGGAACGAAGGCGTGAGGCAGATGTGATCTGATTTTCGTGACGGCTAGGGTAGGCGATCGCGTGCTTATAAAGGCGGCTGGGTGGAGAGACGTGGGCCAAGCCCACGTCCGAGTCGGTAACAGCCACGATCCGACGTCTCGGATCGTTCCTTGTCTGTTACGTATCCTCCGTTCCTGACCGGCAAAAATAAGCGCGTAGATATGAGCTCGGCTCATTCCCGCAACCCGCGTCGCGTCGGGACGAGGCGTGGCGCGGCGGGCGGCGGAGGAGGAGTGCGCGAGGGCACCTTCTCTTCTCACTCTCCAATAGCATGTGGAAGAGAGACCCTTATAAAGGGGTCCAAACTCTCCTCCACTAGCGGGGTGGGACTAAACTCCCACCACCTTGCCATGCCACCACCTACATGGGCCCTTGTAGATTTTCTGAAATTCTCTAATGGGCCTAAGGCCCACCTCCAAATTTCAACAATCCCCCACCAGATCTCAAGGGCACATCGTGTTCCCTCGTTCCAATCACTGTTTTAATATACCGGCATTTCAGTGAAGACCTATTAAGGTTGAGCTTCACCTAGAACAAGTAGCTACACTCCTTTACAACTGAACAATGGACTATGCCTTGAATTGTCAGCTTGGCGTAAAAGAGCTTCACCACAAGTCTTACTAGTACTAGACTGCCGAAGGTGACCCCTCGGGTGGAGCATATTAGTCACACTCCTGGCCTATTCATGAGTTTACTAGAGATCACCCAAACCTCATAGACTGTGACCAGCAGTCAAGCTCATATAGGTGTGTTCCTCCAAAGATCGCTCTGTAGGACAACATCTTGCTTACATATAAGCTTTAGAACACATTAAGACAGTAGTCATCCTACCGCACAGTATCCGAGAGTATTGCATCTCCAACGGAGTGGGTTAGTAAAGTTACTCTCCTCAGTTCACCACTGGCTTGTTTTCCCAGGTCCTACTTCACGGGATCTCCGATCATATAGGTTGGGTTACTACCATGGCAACTCATGTGGGTCTCATACCCATCTCCCTCGATGCACTATCTATCACAACAGGTGATAGCCCTTTAGTAAAGGGATCTGCCAGATTCTTAGCCGTTTGGATATAATCCAACGCTATCACTCCGGAGTTTCTCAAACGTCTGACAGCCTTCAATCTCATTCTTATATGTTTGTTGGACTTCATATTGTCCTTTGAACTCTTCACTTTAACAATAACCGTCTGATTATCGCAGTTCATAAGGATAGCCGGAACCGGCTTCTCAACCACAGGTAAGTCCATCAAAAGATCTCGAAGAAATTCTGCTTCGACACCAGATGTGTCTAATGCTGTTAATTCTGCTTCCATTGTCGATCTTGTTAAGATCGTTTGCTTGCAAGACTTCCAGGAAACAGCACCAACCCCAAGAGTAAACATATACCCAGTAGTGGCCTTCATCTCATCAGCATCAGAGATCCAATTCGCATCACTATACCCTTCAAGAACCGATGGGAATCCCGTATAGTGAAGCCCGTGGTTGACAGTACCTTTCAAGTAGCGCATAATTCTTTCAACGGCACGCCAATGATCATCGCCTGGGTTTGCAACAAACCGGCTAAGTTTGCTCACAGCAAACGCGATGTCAGGCCTCGTTGCGCTAGCTAGGTACATAAGTGAACCGATAATTTGAGAGAATCTCAATTGATCTATAGCTGCGCCTTTAAACTTTCGAATAAGCACACTAGGATCATATGGTGTTTGACAAATTTTGCAGTCTGAATATCCAAAGCGACTCAAAATCTTATCAACATAGTGGGATTGCAGAAGTGTAATCCCACCCTCATCATCTCTCAACAGCTTGATGTTCAAGAAAACATCAGCCACCCCAAGGTCCTTCATCTCAAAGTTTTGAGACAGAAAAGACTTAACCTCCTCAATTACTTTGAGGTTGGTTCCAAATATCAGTATGTCATCAACATACAAGCACAATATAACTCCTTCGCCCCCACCATGGCGATAGTATACACATTTGTCAGCTTCATTAACAACGAAGCCAACAGATGTCAGAGTTGTATTAAACTTCTCATGCCATTGCTTAGGTGCTTGTCTCAGACCATATAAAGATTTCAGCAACTTACACACCTTTCCTTCCTGACCTTCTATCACAAAGCCATCTGGCTGTTGCATATAGATTTCCTCATTTAGCTCTCCATTCAGGAAAGCCGTCTTAACGTCCATTTGATGAACGAGAAGACCATGAGAGGCCGCCAATGAGAGTAGTACTCTAATGGTGGTCAGTCTAGCCACAGGTGAATAAGTATCGAAGAAATCTTCCTCTTCTTTTAGGGCATAGCCCTTGGCCACAAGCCTAGCCTTGTACTTTTCAATCGTACGATCGGGCCTAAGCTTCTTTTTGAACACCCACTTGCATCCCAATGGTTTGCAACCATAGGGACGATCAGTGATTTCCCATGTCCCGTTCGCCATGATGGAATCCATCTCGCTACGGACCGCAGCTTTCCAGTAATCAGCATCTGGAGAAGCATACGCTTCTGAAATAGAAGTGGGATTATCATCCACGAGGTATACGAAGAAATCATCACCAAAGGTCTTTGCAGTCCTTTGTCTCTTGCCCCTACCACGGGCTTCCTCGTCATCCTCCTCAGGATTTTCATCATGTGTTTGTTCATAATATTCCATAGGAATGGCAGGCTCAGGAGTTATCTCAGATTCCTGTCTAGAAGTGCTTTGCATATCTCTCATGGGAAATATATCCTCAAAGAATGTAGCATCCCTCGACTCCATTATTGTACCGACCTTCACGTCAGGTACCTCAGATTTCACTACTAGAAATCTATAGCCTACGCTATTCTTAGCGTATCCCAAATTAACGCAATCCAAAGTCTTTGGTCCAAGCTTACGTTTCTTGGGGATCGGTACATTGACTTTCGCCAAGCAGCCCCAAGTACGTAAGTACGAGAGTGTCGTCCTTCTCTTCGACCACTCCTCGTAGGGAGTGACCTCATTATATTTTGTAGGAACTTTATTCAGGACATGACACGCGGTCAATATAGCCTCCCCCCACCATGCCTTGGATAAACCCGATGTATCTAACATGGCGTTAACCAAATCAGTTAGAGTACGGTTTTTCCGCTCGGCAACCCCGTTTGACTGGGGTGAATAGGGAGGCGTCGTCTCATGAATAATGCCGTGTTCTGCACAAAATGAATCAAATTCGTTTGAGAAGTACTCTCCACCACGATCAGACCGGACTCGTTTAATTTTCTTTTCAAGTTGATTCTCAACTTCTGCCTTATAGATTTTAAAGTAGTGTAGAGCCTCATCTTTAGTATTTAACAGATACACATAGCAAAATCTAGTGGAATCATCTATCAATGTCATGAAGTATTTCTTTCCACCTTTAGTCAACACACCATTCATCTCACAAAGATCAGAATGTATGAGTTCTAATGGTGCCAAGTGTCTCTCCTCTGCAGCCTTGTGAGGCTTGCGAGGTTGCTTTGCTTGCACACACGAGTGGCACTTAGAACCTTTGGCTAAAGTGAAAGTTGGGATTAAATTCAGTTTTGCTAGCCGCGACATAACATCGAAACTTATGTGACAAAGACGTGAATGCCAAACTTCAGATTCATTAACACCCGAATGAATATTGTTCACGACTTTATTACACAAATCTGCTAGAGAAAGGCGGAACAGACCTCCGCATTCATAACCTTTTCCAACGAAAAGTCCATATTTCGTAACTACTACTTTATTAGACTCGAACGCCAACTTAAACCCTTCTCTACACAGAAGGGAGCCACTAATGAGATTCTTCTTGATGGCGGGGACATGCTGCACGTTCTTCAGCTGCACGATCCTTCCCGAAGTAAACTTCAGATCGACCGTGCCAACACCAAGAACAGAAGCACTCGCGCCATTCCCCATCAATACGGACCCGCGACCGGTGGCCTGATAAGAAGAGAACAATGACAAGTCAGCACACACATGAATATTTGCACCCGTGTCCACCCACCAATCGGTGGACTGACAAACTGTAAATACAGTAAGTAAATTACCGTACCCAGATGCACCACTTTCATTGTTGCCCACAATCATGTTTGCAGACTTGGAGTCCTGCGCCGGCTTCTTGTACTTGTTTGGGCATTTGTTCGCCCAATGTTCCTCTGAACCACAAGTATAGCAGCCATCTCCCTTCTTATTCTTCTTGAAGGGCTTCTTCCCCTTCTTCTTGAAGTCGGTATTCTGTTGGACAGAGTTCTTTCCCTTGGGCTTGTGAGAATTGAAGTTCCTCTGATGTACCATATTGGCAGCAGAAGAGCTTTCCACCCCTTTTCCATTGGAGTCCTTTGCTCTCGAGTTCTGCTCAACACTCAGATGGCCGATGATGTCCTCTACTGAGAACTCACGCCTCTGATGTTTCAGAGTAGTAGCAAAGTTCCTCCAGGAATTAGGGAGCTTAGCAATTATACAGCCCGCGACAAACTTGCCCGGCAAATTGCACTTAAGAACCTCAAGTTCCTTAGCTATGCATATTATCTCATGAGCTTGTTCCAATACAGAACGGTTGTCAACCATCTTGTAATCGTGGAACTGCTCCATAACATACATCTCACTCCCAGCATCGGTGGCCCCGAATTTAGATTCGAGCGCCTCCCACAAGTCCCTGGCAACATGCATATGTAAATATGCATCAACCAGCTTATCTCCGATCACGCTAATGACTGCTCCAAGGAATAGGACGGTGGCCTCCTTAAACATCTTCTCCTGTTCAGGAGTGATAGTTTCCGTAGGAGTGACACCGGCTACCCAGAACACGTTCATAGCCGTGAGCCATAAGGTGGTTCTCGTTTGCCAACGCTTGAAAAAAGTACCGGTAAACTTATCCGGTTTTAGTGCAGCAGCAAAACCATTACTCGAAAAATTCCTACAGACATTAGGTTTTTGGATTGTTGAGTAAACAGGCAATTTTCCGAGTAGATTAATCCACAAAACAATAACTAGCATGGCATTGACTAGACTAATGACATACTGATCTTGAGCTAACCTAGCACATACTACGCATATAGTGGATACATCTATGCAAGCAAGTAGTACTGCTAGAATAAATACGAACAAGAGGATAAACGATTCATACCCTCCAATCGGCCAGTTGGCCGTAGCAGCAGCAGCGGCGACGGCGGCAGTATCCTCTGCCGTCTTCTTCTCGGCTTCCTCGCGGAGACGATCAACTTCGCTTGGTGAAGGCATGGCGATGACGAGGGCGACGCGGACGTAGACGAAGCAGACGGACGGAGGCGAGCAGTCGCGTGATCGCTCCCCAAAAACCTAATCGCCCCTCTCCCGTACAGGAACCGGAGAGGCGAGGTTTCGGAGGCCTGCTCTCCCGTCGACCGTGTACGCGGTAAACGGGACGGAGTCGCCGGCGGCAGCAACAGTCAAGGAACGAAGGCGTGAGGCAGATGTGATCTGATTTTCGTGACGGCTAGGGTAGGCGATCGCGTGCATATAAAGGCGGCTGGGTGGAGAGACGTGGGCCAAGCCCACGTCCGAGTCGGTAACAGCCACGATCCGACGTCTCGGATCGTTCCTTGTCTGTTACGTATCCTCCGTTCCTGACCGGCAAAAATAAGCGCGTAGATATGAGCTCGGCTCATTCCCGCAACCCGCGTCGCGTCGTGACGAGGCGTGGCGAGGCGGGCGGCGGAGGAGGAGTGCGCGAGGGCACCTTCTCTTCTCACTCTCCAATAGCATGTGGAAGAGAGACCCTTATAAAGGGGTCCAAACTCTCCTCCACTAGCGGGGTGGGACTAAACTCCCACCACCTTGCCATGCCACCACCTACATGGGCCCTTGTAGATTTTCTGAAATTCTCTAATGGGCCTAAGGCCCACCTCCAAATTTCAACAATCCCCCACCAGATCTCAAGGGCACATCGTGTTCCCTCGTTCCAATCACTGTTTTAATATACCAGCATTTCAGTGAAGACCTATTAAGGTTGAGCTTCACCTAGAACAAGTAGCTACACTCCTTTACAACTGAACAATGGACTATGCCTTGAATTGTCAGCTTGGCGTAAAAGAGCTTCACCACAAGTCTTACTAGTACTAGACTGCCGAAGGTGACCCCTCGGGTGGAGCATATTAGTCACACTCCTGGCCTATTCATGAGTTTACTAGAGATCACCCAAACCTCATAGACTGTGACCAGCAGTCAAGCTCATATAGGTGTGTTCCTCCAAAGATCGCTCTATAGGACAACATCTTGCTTACATATAAGCTTTAGAACACATTAAGACAGTAGTCATCCTACCGCACAGTATCCGAGAGTATTGCATCTCCAACGGAGTGGGTTAGTAAAGTTACTCTCCTCAGTTCACCACTGGCTTGTTTTCCCAGGTCCTACTTCACGGGATCTCCGATCATATAGGTTGGGTTACTACCATGGCAACTCATGTGGGTCTCATACCCATCTCCCTCGATGCACTATCTATCACAACACGTGATAGCCCTTTAGTAAAGGGATCTGCCAGATTCTTAGCCGTTTGGATATAATCCAACGCTATCACTCCGGAGTTTCTCAAACGTCTGACAGCCTTCAATCTCATTCTTATATGTTTGTTGGACTTCATATTGTCCTTTGAACTCTTCACTTTAACAATAACCGTCTGATTATCGCAGTTCATAAGGATAGCCGGAACCGGCTTCTCAACCACAGGTAAGTCCATCAAAAGATCTCGAAGAAATTCTGCTTCGACACCAGATGTGTCTAATGCTGTTAATTCTGCTTCCATTGTCGATCTTGTTAAGATCGTTTGCTTGCAAGACTTCCAGGAAACAGCACCAACCCCAAGAGTAAACATATACCCAGTAGTGGCCTTCATCTCATCAGCATCAGAGATCCAATTCGCATCACTATACCCTTCAAGAACCGATGGGAATCCCGTATAGTGAAGCCCGTGGTTGACAGTACCTTTCAAGTAGCGCATAATTCTTTCAACGGCACGCCAATGATCATCGCCTGGGTTTGCAACAAACCGGCTAAGTTTGCTCACAGCAAACGCGATGTCAGGCCTCGTTGCGCTAGCTAGGTACATAAGTGAACCGATAATTTGAGAGAATCTCAATTGATCTATAGCTGTGCCTTTAAACTTTCGAATAAGCACACTAGGATCATATGGTGTTTGACAAATTTTGCAGTCTGAATATCCAAAGCGACTCAAAATCTTATCAACATAGTGGGATTGCAGAAGTGTAATCCCACCCTCATCATCTCTCAACAGCTTGATGTTCAAGATAACATCAGCCACCCCAAGGTCCTTCATCTCAAAGTTTTGAGACAGAAAAGACTTAACCTCCTCAATTACTTTGAGGTTGGTTCCAAATATCAGTATGTCATCAACATACATGCACAATATAACTCCTTCGCCCCCACCATGGCGATAATATACACATTTGTCAGCTTCATTAACAACGAAGCCAACAGATGTCAGAGTTGTATTAAACTTCTCATGCCATTGCTTAGGTGCTTGTCTCAGACCATATAAAGATTTCAGCAACTTACACACCTTTCCTTCCTGACCTTCTATCACAAAGCCATCTGGCTGTTGCATATAGATTTCCTCATTTAGCTCTCCATTCAGGAAAGCCGTCTTAACGTCCATTTGATGAACGAGAAGACCATGAGAGGCCGCCAATGAGAGTAGTACTCTACTGGTGGTCAGTCTAGCCACAGGTGAATAAGTATCGAAGAAATCTTCCTCTTCTTTCTGGGCATAGCCCTTGGCCACAAGCCTAGCCTTGTACTTTTCAATCGTACCATCGGGCCTAAGCTTCTTTTTGAACACCCACTTGCATCCCAATGGTTTGCAACCATAGGGACGATCAGTGATTTCCCATGTCCCGTTCGCCATGATGGAATCCATCTCGCTACGGACCGCAACTTTCCAGTAATCAGCATCTGGAGAAGCATACGCTTCTGAAATAGAAGTGGGATTATCATCCACGAGGTATACGAAGAAATCATCACCAAAGGTCTTTGCAGTCCTTTGTCTCTTGCCCCTACCACGGGCTTCCTCGTCATCCTCCTCAGGATTTTCATCATGTGTTTGTTCATAATATTCCATAGGAATGGCAGGCTCAGGAGTTATCTCAGATTCCTGTCTAGAAGTGCTTTGCATATCTCTCATGGGAAATATATCCTCAAAGAATGTAGCATCCCTCGACTCCATTATTGTACCGACCTTCACGTCAGGTACCTCAGATTTCACTACTAGAAATCTATAGCCTACGCTATTCTTAGCGTATCCCAAATTAACGCAATCCACAGTCTTTGGTCCAAGCTTACGTTTCTTGGGGATCGGTACATTGACTTTCGCCAAGCAGCCCCAAGTACGTAAGTACGAGAGTGTCGTCCTTCTCTTCAACCACTCCTCGTAGGGAGTGACCTCATTATCTTTTGTAGGAACTTTATTCAGGACATGACACACGGTCAATATAGCCTCCCCCCACCATGCCTTGGATAAACCCGATGTATCTAACATGGCGTTAACCAAATCAGTTAGAGTACGGTTTTTCCGCTCGGCAACCCCGTTTGACTGGGGTGAATAGGGAGGCGTCCTCTCATGAATAATGCCGTGTTCCGCACAAAATGAATCAAATTCGTTTGAGAAGTACTCTCCACCACGATCAGACCGGACTCGTTTAATTTTCTTTTCAAGTTGATTCTCAACTTCTGCCTTATAGATTTTAAAGTAGTGTAGAGCCTCATCTTTAGTATTTAACAGATACACATAGCAAAATCTAGTGGAATCATCTATCAATGTCATGAAGTATTTCTTTCCACCTTTAGTCAACACACCATTCATCTCACAAAGATCAGAATGTATGAGTTCTAATGGTGCCAAGTGTCTCTCCTCTGCAGCCTTGTGAGGCTTGCGAGGTTGCTTTGCTTGCACACACGAGTGGCACTTAGAACCTTTGGCTAAAGTGAAAGTTGGGATTAAATTCAGTTTTGCTAGCCGCGACATAACACCGAAACTTATGTGACAAAGACGTGAATGCCAAACTTCAGATTCATTAACACTCGAATGAATATTGTTCACGACTTTATTACACAAATCTGCTAGAGAAAGGCGGAACAGACCTCCGCATTCATAACCTTTTCCAACGAAAAGTCCATATTTCGTAACTACTACTTTATTAGACTCGAACGCCAACTTAAACCCTTCTCTACACAGAAGGGAGCCACTAATGAGATTCTTCTTGATGGCGGGGACATGCTGCACGTTCTTCAGCTGCACGATCCTTCCCGAAGTAAACTTCAGATCGACCGTGCCAACACCAAGAACAGAAGCACTCGCGCCATTCCCCATCAATACGGACCCGCGACCGGTGGCCTGATAAGAAGAGAACAATGACAAGTCAGCACACACATGAATATTTGCACCCGTGTCCACCCACCAATCGGTGGACTGACAAACTGTAAATACAGTAAGTAAATTACCGTACCCAGATGCACCACTTTCATTGTTGCCCACAATCATGTTTGCAGACTTGGAGTCCTGCGCCGGCTTCTTGTACTTGTTTGGGCATTTGTTCGCCCAATGTTCCTCTGAACCACAAGTATAGCAGCCATCTGTTGGGGAACGTCGCATGGGAAACAAAATTTTTCCTACGCGCACGAAGACCTATCATGGTGATGTCATCTACGGGAGGGGATGAGTGATCTACGTACCCTTGTAGATCGTACAGCAGAAGCGATAAGAGATCGCGGTTGATGTAGTGGAACGTCCTCACGTCCCTCGATCCGCCCCGCGAACAATCCCGTGATCAGTCCCACGATCTAGTACCGAACGGACGGCACCTCCGCGTTCAGCACACGCACAGCTCGACGATGATCTCGGCCTTCTTGATCCAGCAAGAGAGACGGAGAGGTAGAAGAGTTCTCCGGCAGCGTGACGGCGCTTCGGAGGTTGGTGATGATCTTGTCTCAGCAGGGCTCCGCCCGAGCTCCGCAGAAACACGATCTAGAGGAAAAACTATGGAGGTATGTGGTCGGGCAGCCGTGAGAAAGTCGTCTCAAATCTGCCCTAAAAGCCCCATATATATAGAAGGAGGGAGGGGGACCTTGCCTTGGGTTCCAAGGGATCCCCAAGGGGTCGGCCGAGCCAGGGGGGAGGACTCTCCCCCCCCAAACCGAGTCCTACTTGGTTTGGTGGGAGGGAGTCCTTCCCCTTTCCCACCTCTCCCTTTTTTTTTCTCTTTCCTTTGATATTTTCTCTCTTGGCGCATAGGGGATTGGTGGGCTGTCCCACCAGCCCACTAAGGGCTGGTGTGACCCCCCCAAATACCTATGGGCTTCCCCGGAGTGGGTTGCCCCCCTCCGGTGAACTCCCGGAACCCATTCGTCATTCCCGGTACACTCCCGATAACTTCGAAAACCTTCCGGTAATCAAATGAGGTCATCCTATATATCAATCTTCGTTTCCGGACCATTCCGGAAACCCTCGTGACGTCCGTGATCTCATCCGGGACTCCGAACAACATTCGGTAACCAACCATATAACTCAAATACGCATAAAACAACGTCGAACCTTAAGTGTGCAGACCCTGCGGGTTCGAGAACTATGTAGACATGACCCGAGAGACTCCTCGGTCAATATCCAATAGCGGGACCTGGATGCCCATATTGGATCCTACATATTCTACGAAGATCTTATCGTTTGAACCTCAGTGCCAAGGATTCGTATAATCCCGTATGTCATTCCCTTTGTCCTTCGGTATGTTACTTTCCCGAGATTCGATCGTCAGTATCCGCATACCTATTTCAATCTCGTTTACCGGCAAGTCTCTTTACTCGTTCCGTAATACAAGATCCCGCAACTTACACTAAGTTACATTGCTTGCAAGGCTTGTGTGTGATGTTGTATTACTGAGTGGGCCCAGAGATACCTCTCCGTCACACGGAGTGACAAATCCCAGTCTTGATCCATACTAACTCAACTAACACCTTCGGAGATACCTGTAGAGCATCTTTATAGTCACCCAGTTACGTTGCGACGTTTGATACACACAAAGTATTCCTCCGGTGTCAGTGAGTTATATGAGCTCATGGTCATAGGAATAAATACTTGACACGCAGAAAACAGTAGCAACAAAATGACACGATCAACATGCTACGTCTATTAGTTTGGGTCTAGTCCATCACGTGATTCTCCCAATGACGTGATCCAGTTATCAAGCAACAACACCTTGTTCATAATCAGAAGACACTGACTATCATTGATCAACTGGCTAGCCAACTAGAGGCATGCTAGGGACGGTGTTTTGTCTATGTATCCACACATGTAAATGAGTCTTCATTCAATACAATTATAGCATGGATAATAAACTATTATCTTGATACAGGAATTATAATAATAACTATACATTTATTATTGCCTCTAGGGCATAATTCCAACACCATCTCCCTTCTTATTCTTCTTGAAGGGCTTCTTCCCCTTCTTCTTGAAGTCGGTATTCTGTTGGACAGAGTTCTTTCCCTTGGGCTTGTGAGAATTGAAGTTCCTCTGATGTACCATATTGGCAGCAGAAGAGCTTTCCACCGCTTTTCCATTGGAGTCCTTTGCTCTCGAGTTCTGCTCAACACTCAGATGGCCGATGATGTCCTCTACTGAGAACTCACGCCTCTGATGTTTCAGAGTAGTAGCAAAGTTCCTCCAGGAATTAGGGAGCTTAGCAATTATACAGCCCGCGACAAACTTGCTCGGCAAATTGCACTTAAGAACCTCAAGTTCCTTAGCTATGCATATTATCTCATGAGCTTGTTCCAATACAGAACGGTTGTCAACCATCTTGTAATCGTGGAACTGCTCCATAACATACATCTCACTCCCAACATCGGTGGCCCCGAATTTAGATTCGAGCGCCTCCCACAAGTCCCTGGCAACATGCATATGTAAATATGCATCAACCAGCTTATCTCCGATCACGCTAATGACTGCTCCAAGGAATAGGACGGTGGCCTCCTTAAACATCTTCTCCTGTTCAGGAGTGATAGTTTCCGTAGGAGTGACACCGGCTACCCAGAACACGTTCATAGCCGTGAGCCATAAGGTGGTTCTCGTTTGCCAACGCTTGAAAAAAGTACCGGTAAACTTATCCGGTTTTAGTGCAGCAGCAAAACCATTACTCGAAAAATTCCTACAGACATTAGGTTTTTGGATTGTTGAGTAAACAGGCAATTTTCCGAGTAGATTAATCCACAAAACAATAACTAGCATGGCATTGACTAGACTAATGACATACTGATCTTGAGCTAACCTAGCACATACTACGCATATAGTGGATACATCTATGCAAGCAAGTAGTACTGCTAGAATAAATACGAACAAGAGGATAAACGATTCATACCGTCCAATCGGCCAGTTGGCCGTAGCAGCAGCAGCGGCGGGGGCGGCAGTATCCTCTGCCGTCTTCTTCTCGGCTTCCTCGCGGAGACGATCAGCTTAGCTTGGTGAAGACATGGCGATGACGAGGGCGACGCGGACGTAGACGAAGCAGACGGACGGAGGCGAGCAGTCGCGTGATCGCTCCCCAAAAACCTAATCGCCCCTCTCCCGTACAGGAACCGGAGAGGCGAGGTTTCGGAGGCCTGCTCTCCCGTCGACCGTGTACGCGGTAAACGGGACGGAGTCGCCGGCGGCAGCAACAGTCAAGGAACGAAGGCGTGAGGCAGATGTGATCTGATTTTCGTGACGGCTAGGGTAGGCGATCGCGTGCTTATAAAGGCGGCTGGGTGGAGAGACGTGGGCCAAGCCCACGTCCGAGTCGGTAACAGCCACGATCCGACGTCTCGGATCGTTCCTTGTCTGTTACGTATCCTCCGTTCCTGACCGGCAAAAATAAGCGCGTAGATATGAGCTCGGCTCATTCCCGCAACCCGCGTCGCGTCGTGACGAGGCGTGGCAAGGCGGGCGGCGGAGGAGGAGTGCGCGAGGGCACCTTCTCTTCTCACTCTCCAATAGCATGTGGAAGAGAGACCCTTATAAAGGGGTCCAAACTCTCCTCCACTAGCGGGGTGGGACTAAACTCCCACCACCTTGCCATGCCACCACCTACATGGGCCCTTGTAGATTTTCTGAAATTCTCTAATGGGCCTAAGGCTCACCTCCAAATTTCAACAATCCCCCACCAGATCTCAAGGGCACATCGTGTTCCCTCGTTCCAATCACTGTTTTAATATACCAGCATTTTAGTGAAGACCTATTAAGGTTGAGCTTCACCTAGAACAAGTAGCTACACTCCTTTACAACTGAACAATGGACTATGCCTTGAATTGTCAGCTTGGCGTAAAAGAGCTTCACCACAAGTCTTACTAGTACTAGACTGCCGAAGGTGACCCCTCGGGTGGAGCATATTAGTCACACTCCTGGCCTATTCATGAGTTTACTAGAGATCACCCAAACCTCATAGACTGTGACCAGCAGTCAAGCTCATATAGGTGTGTTCCTCCCAAGATCGCTCTATAGGACAACATCTTGCTTACATATAAGCTTTAGAACACATTAAGACAGTAGTCATCCTACCGCACAGTATCCGAGAGTATTGCATCTCCAACGGAGTGGGTTAGTAAAGTTACTCTCCTCAGTTCACCACTGGCTTGTTTTCCCAGGTCCTACTTCACGGGATCTCCGATCATATAGGTTGGGTTACTACCATGGCAACTCATGTGGGTCTCATACCCATCTCCCTCGATGCACTATCTATCACAACACGTGATAGCCCTTTAGTAAAGGGATCTGCCAGATTCTTAGCCGTTTGGATATAATCCAACGCTATCACTCCGGAGTTTCTCAAACGTCTGACAGCCTTCAATCTCATTCTTATATGTTTGTTGGACTTCATATTGTCCTTTGAACTCTTCACTTTAACAATAACCGTCTGATTATCGCAGTTCATAAGGATAGCCGGAACCGGCTTCTCAACCACAGGTAAGTCCATCAAAAGATCTCGAAGAAATTCTGCTTCGACACCAGATGTGTCTAATGCTGTTAATTCTGCTTCCATTGTCGATCTTGTTAAGATCGTTTGCTTGCAAGACTTCCAGGAAACAGCACCAACCCCAAGAGTAAACATATACCCAGTAGTGGCCTTCATCTCATCAGCATCAGAGATCCAATTCGCATCACTATACCCTTCAAGAACCGATGGGAATCCCGTATAGTGAAGCCCGTGGTTGACAGTACCTTTCAAGTAGCGCATAATTCTTTCAACGGCACGCCAATGATCATCGCCTGGGTTTGCAACAAACCGGCTAAGTTTGCTCACAGCAAACGCGATGTCAGGCCTCGTTGCGCTAGCTAGGTACATAAGTGAACCGATAATTTGAGAGAATCTCAATTGATCTATAGCTGCGCCTTTAAACTTTCGAATAAGCACACTAGGATCATATGGTGTTTGACAAATTTTGCAGTCTGAATATCCAAAGCGACTCAAAATCTTATCAACATAGTGGGATTGCAGAAGTGTAATCCCACCCTCATCATCTCTCAACAGCTTGATGTTCAAGATAACATCAGCCACCCCAAGGTCCTTCATCTCAAAGTTTTGAGACAGAAAAGACTTAACCTCCTCAATTACTTTGAGGTTGGTTCCAAATATCAGTATGTCATCAACATACAAGCACAATATAACTCCTTCGCCCCCACCATGGCGATAGTATACACATTTGTCAGCTTCATTAACAACGAAGCCAACAGATGTCAGAGTTGTATTAAACTTCTCATGCCATTGCTTAGGTGCTTGTCTCAGACCATATAAAGATTTCAGAAACTTACACACCTTTCCTTCCTGACCTTCTATCACAAAGCCATCTGGCTGTTGCATATAGATTTCCTCATTTAGCTCTCCATTCAGGAAAGCCGTCTTAACGTCCATTTGATGAACGAGAAGACCATGAGAGGCCGCCAATGAGAGTAGTACTCTAATGGTGGTCAGTCTAGCCATAGGTGAATAAGTATCGAAGAAATCTTCCTCTTCTTTCTGGGCATAGCCCTTGGCCACAAGCCTAGCCTTGTACTTTTCAATCGTACCATCGGGCCTAAGCTTCTTTTTGAACACCCACTTGCATCCCAATGGTTTGCAACCATAGGGACGATCAGTGATTTCCCATGTCCCGTTCGCCATGATGGAATCCATCTCGCTACGGACCGCAGCTTTCCAGTAATCAGCATCTGGAGAAGCATACGCTTCTGAAATAGAAGTGGGATTATCATCCACGAGGTATACGAAGAAATCATCACCAAAGGTCTTTGCAGTCCTTTGTCTCTTGCCCCTACCACGGGCTTTCTCGTCATCCTCCTTAGGATTTTCATCATGTGTTTGTTCATAATATTCCATAGGAATGGCAGGCTCAGGAGTTATCTCAGATTCCTGTCTAGAAGTGCTTTGCATATCTCTCATGGGAAATATATCCTCAAAGAATGTAGCATCCCTCGACTCCATTATTGTACCGACCTTCACGTCAGGTACCTCAGATTTCACTACTAGAAATCTATAGCCTACGCTATTCTTAGCGTATCCCAAATTAACGCAATCCACAGTCTTTGGTCCAAGCTTACGTTTCTTGGGGATCGGTACATTGACTTTCGCCAAGCAGCCCCAAGTACGTAAGTACGAGAGTGTCGTCCTTCTCTTCGACCACTCCTCGTAGGGAGTGACCTCATTATCTTTTGTAGGAACTTTATTCAGGACATGACACGCGGTCAATATAGCCTCCCCCCACCATGCCTTGGATAAACCCGATGTATCTAACATGGCGTTAACCAAATCAGTTAGAGTACGGTTTTTCCGCTCGGCAACCCCGTTTGACTGGGGTGAATAGGGAGACGTCCTCTCATGAATAATGCCGTGTTCCGCACAAAATGAATCAAATTCGTTTGAGAAGTACTCTCCACCACGATCAGACCGGACTCGTTTAATTTTCTTTTCAAGTTGATTCTCAACTTCTGCCTTATAGATTTTAAAGTAGTGTAGAGCCTCATCTTTAGTATTTAACAGATACACATAGCAAAATCTAGTGGAATCATCTATCAATGTCATGAAGTATTTCTTTCCACCTTTAGTCAACACACCATTCATCTCACAAAGATCAGAATGTATGAGTTCTAATGGTGCCAAGTGTCTCTCCTCTGCAGCCTTGTGAGGCTTGCGAGGTTGCTTTGCTTGCACACACGAGTGGCACTTAGAACCTTTGGCTAAAGTGAAAGTTGGGATTAAATTTAGTTTTGCTAGCCGCGACATAACACCGAAACTTATGTGACAAAGACGTGAATGCCAAACTTCAGATTCATTAACACCCGAATGAATATTGTTCACGACTTTATTACACAAATCTGCTAGAGAAAGGCGGAACAGACCTCCGCATTCATAACCTTTTCCAACGAAAAGTCCATATTTCGTAACTACTACTTTATTAGACTCGAACACCAACTTAAACCCTTCTCTACACAGAAGGGAGCCACTAACGAGATTCTTCTTGATGGCGGGGACATGCTGCACGTTCTTCAGCTGCACGATCCTTCCCGAAGTAAACTTCAGATCGACCGTGCCAACACCAAGAACAGAAGCACTCGCGCCATTCCCCATCAATATGGACCCGCGACCGGTGGCCTGATAAGAAGAGAACAATGACAAGTCAGCACACACATGAATATTTGCACCCGTGTCCACCCACCAATCGGTGGACTGACAAACTGTAAATACAGTAAGTAAATTACCGTACCCAGATGCACCACTTTCATTGTTGCCCACAATCATGTTTGCAGACTTGGAGTCCTGCGCCGGCTTCTTGTACTTGTTTGGGCATTTGTTCGCCCAATGTTCCTCTGAACCACAAGTATAGCAGCCATCTCCCTTCTTATTCTTCTTGAAGGGCTTCTTCCCCTTCTTCTTGAAGTCGGTATTCTGTTGGACAGAGTTCTTTCCCTTGGGCTTGTGAGAATTGAAGTTCCTCTGATGTACCATATTGGCAGCAGAAGAGCTTTCCACCGCTTTTCCATTGGAGTCCTTTGCTCTCGAGTTCTGCTCAACACTCAGATGGCCGATGATGTCCTCTACTGAGAACTCACGCCTCTGATGTTTCAGAGTAGTAGCAAAGTTCCTCCAGGAATTAGGGAGCTTAGCAATTATACAGCCCGCGACAAACTTGCCCGGCAAATTGCACTTAAGAACCTCAAGTTCCTTAGCTATGCATATTATCTCATGAGCTTGTTCCAATACAGAACGGTTGTCAACCATCTTGTAATCGTGGAACTGCTCCATAACATACATCTCACTCCCAGCATCGGTGGCCCCGAATTTAGATTCGAGCGCCTGCCACAAGTCCTTGGCAACATGCATATGTAAATATGCATCAACCAGCTTATCTCCGATCACGCTAATGACTGCTCCAAGGAATAGGACGGTGGCCTCCTTAAACATCTTCTCCTGTTCAGGAGTGATAGTTTCCGTAGGAGTGACACCGGCTACCCAGAACACGTTCATAGCCGTGAGCCATAAGGTGGTTCTCGTTTGCCAACGCTTGAAAAAAGTACCGGTAAACTTATCCGGTTTCAGTGCAGCAGCAAAACCATTACTCGAAAAATTCCTACAGACATTAGGTTTTTGGATTGTTGAGTAAACATGCAATTTTCCGAGTAGATTAATCCACAAAACAATAACTAGCATGGCATTGACTAGACTAATGACATACTGATCTTGAGCTAACCTAGCACATACTACGCATATAGTGGATACATCTATGCAAGCAAGTAGTACTGCTAGAATAAATACGAACAAGAGGATAAACGATTCATACCCTCCAATCGGCCAGTTGGCCGTAGCAGCAGCAGCGGCGACGGCGGCAGTATCCTGTGCCGTCTTCTTCTCGGCTTCCTCGCGGAGACGATCAGCTTCGCTTGGTGAAGACATGGCGATGACGAGGGCGACGCGGACGTAGACGAAGCAGACGGACGGAGGCGAGCAGTCGCGTGATCGCTCCCCAAAAACCTAATCGCCCCTCTCCCGTACAGGAACCGGAGAGGCGAGGTTTCGGAGGCCTGCTCTCTCCCGTCGACCGTGTACGCGGTAAACGGGACGGAGTCGCCGGCGGCAGCAGCAGTCAAGGAACGAAGGCGTGAGGCAGATGTGATCTGATTTTCGTGACGGCTAGGGTAGGCGATCGCGTGCTTATAAAGGCGGCTGGGTGGAGAGACGTGGGCCAAGCCCACGTCCGAGTCGGTAACAGCCACGATCCGACGTCTCGGATCGTTCCTTGTCTGTTACGTATCCTCCGTTCCTGACCGACAAAAATAAGCGCGTAGATATGAGCTCGGCTCATTCCCGCAACCCGCGTCGCGTCGTGACGAGGCGTGGCGAGGCGGGCGGCGGAGGAGGAGTGCGCGAGGGCACCTTCTCTTCTCACTCTCCAATAGCATGTGGAAGAGAGACCCTTATAAAGGGGTCCAAACTCTCCTCCACTAGCGGGGTGGGACTAAACTCCCACCACCTTGCCATGCCACCACCTATATCGGCCCTTGTAGATTTTCTGAAATTCTCTAATGGGCCTAAGGCCCACCTCCAAATTTCAACAATCCCCCACCAGATCTCAAGGGCACATCGTGTTCCCTCGTTCCAATCACTGTTTTAATATACCAGCATTTCAGTGAAGACCTATTAAGGTTGAGCTTCACCTAGAGCAAGGAGCTACACTCCTTTACAACTGAACAATGGACTATGCCTTGAATTGTCAGCTTGGCGTAAAAGAGCTTCACCACAAGTCTTACTAGTACTAGACTGCCGAAGGTGACCCCTCGGGTGGAGCATATTAGTCACACTCCTGGCCTATTCATGAGTTTACTAGAGATCACCCAAACCTCATAGACTGTGACCAGCAGTCAAGCTCATATAGGTGTGTTCCTCCAAAGATCGCTCTGTAGGACAGCATCTTGCTTACATATAAGCTTTAGAACACATTAAGACAGTAGTCATCCTACCGCACAGTATCCGAGAGTATTGCATCTCCAACGGAGTGGGTTAGTAAAGTTACTCTCCTCAGTTCACCACTGGCTTGTTTTCCCAGGTCCTACTTCACGGGATCTCCGATCATATAGGTTGGGTTACTACCATGGAAACTCATGTGGGTCTCATACCCATCTCCCTCGATGCACTATCTATCACAACACGTGATAGCCCTTTAGTAAAGGGATCTGCCAGATTCTTAGCCGTTTGGATATAATCCAACGCTATCACTCCGGAGTTTCTCAAACGTCTGACAGCCTTCAATCTCATTCTTATATGTTTGTTGGACTTCATATTGTCCTTTGAACTCTTCACTTTAACAATAACCGTCTGATTATCGCAGTTCATAAGGATAGCCGGAACCGGCTTCTCAACCACAGGTAAGTCCATCAAAAGATCTCGAAGAAATTCTGCTTCGACACCAGATGTGTCTAATGCTGTTAATTCTGCTTCCATTGCCGATCTTGTTAAGATCGTTTGCTTGCAAGACTTCCAGGAAACAGCACCACCCCCAAGAGTAAACATATACCCAGTAGTGGCCTTCATCTCATCAGCATCAGAGATCCAATTCGCATCACTATACCCTTCAAGAACCGATGGGAATCCCGTATAGTGAAGCCCGTGGTTGACAGTACCTTTCAAGTAGCGCATAATTCTTTCAACGGCACGCCAATGATCATCGCCTGGGTTTGCAACAAACCGGCTAAGTTTGCTCACAGCAAACGCGATGTCAGGCCTCGTTGCGCTAGCTAGGTACATAAGTGAACCGATAATTTGAGAGAATCTCAATTGATCTATAGCTGTGTCTTTAAACTTTCGAATAAGCACACTAGGATCATATGGTGTTTGACAAATTTTGCAGTCTGAATATCCAAAGCGACTCAAAATCTTATCAACATAGTGGGATTGCAGAAGTGTAATCCCACCCTCATCATCTCTCAACAGCTTGATGTTCAAGATAACATCAGCCACCCCAAGGTCCTTCATCTCAAAGTTTTGAGACAGAAAAGACTTAACCTCCTCAATTACTTTGAGGTTGGTTCCAAATATCAGTATGTCATCAACATACAAGCACAATATAACTCCTTCACCCCACCATGGCGATAGTATACACATTTGTCAGCTTCATTAACAACGAAGCCAACAGATGTCAGAGTTGTATTAAACTTCTCATGCCATTGCTTAGGTGCTTGTCTCAGACCATATAAAGATTTCAGCAACTTACACACCTTTCCTTCCTGACCTTCTATCACAAAGCCATCTGGCTGTTGCATATAGATTTCCTCATTTAGCTCTCCATTCAGGAAAGCCGTCTTAACGTCCATTTGATGAACGAGAAGACCATGAGAGGCCGCCAATGAGAGTAGTACTCTAATGGTGGTCAGTCTAGCCACAGGTGAATAAGTATCGAAGAAATCTTCCTCTTCTTTTAGGGCATAGCCCTTGGCCACAAGCCTAGCCTTGTACTTTTCAATCGTACGATCGGGCCTAAGCTTCTTTTTGAACACCCACTTGCATCCCAATGGTTTGCAACCATAGGGACGATCAGTGATTTCCCATGTCCCGTTCGCCATGATGGAATCCATCTCGCTACGGACCGCAGCTTTCCAGTAATCAGCATCTGGAGAAGCATACGCTTCTGAAATAGAAGTGGGATTATCATCCACGAGGTATACGAAGAAATCATCACCAAAGGTCTTTGCAGTCCTTTGTCTCTTGCCCCTACCACGGGCTTCCTCGTCATCCTCCTCAGGATTTTCATCATGTGTTTGTTCATAATATTCCATAGGAATGGCAGGCTCAGGAGTTATCTCAGATTCCTGTCTAGAAGTGCTTTGCATATCTCTCATGGGAAATATATCCTCAAAGAATGTAGCATCCCTCGACTCCATTATTGTACCGACCTTCACGTCAGGTACCTCAGATTTCACTACTAGAAATCTATAGCCTACGCTATTCTTAGCGTATCCCAAATTAACGCAATCCACAGTCTTTGGTCCAAGCTTACGTTTCTTGGGGATCGGTACATTGACTTTCGCCAAGCAGCCCCAAGTACGTAAGTACGAGAGTGTCGTCCTTCTCTTCGACCACTCCTCGTAGGGAGTGACCTCATTATATTTTGTAGGAACTTTATTCAGGACATGACACGCGGTCAATATAGCCTCCCCCCACCATGCCTTGGATAAACCCGATGTATCTAACATGGCGTTAACCAAATCAGTTAGAGTACGGTTTTTCCGCTCGGCAACCCCGTTTGACTGGGGTGAATAGGGAGGCGTCCTCTCATGAATAATGCCGTGTTCCGCACAAAATGAATCAAATTCGTTTGAGAAGTACTCTCCACCACGATCAGACCGGACTCGTTTAATTTTCTTTTCAAGTTGATTCTCAACTTCTGCCTTATAGATTTTAAAGTAGTGTAGAGCCTCATCTTTAGTATTTAACAGATACACATAGCAAAATCTAGTGGAATCATCTATCAATGTCATGAAGTATTTCTTTCCACCTTTAGTCAACACACCATTCATCTCACAAAGATCAGAATGTATGAGTTCTAATGGTGCCAAGTGTCTCTCCTCTGCAGCCTTGTGAGGCTTGCGAGGTTGCTTTGCTTGCACACACGAGTGGCACTTAGAACCTTTGGCTAAAGTGAAAGTTGGGATTAAATTCAGTTTTGCTAGCCGCGACATAACATCGAAACTTATGTGACAAAGACGTGAATGCCAAACTTCAGATTCATTAACACCCGAATGAATATTGTTCACGACTTTATTACACAAATCTGCTAGAGAAAGGCGGAACAGACCTCCGCATTCATAACCTTTTCTAACGAAAAGTCCATATTTCGTAACTACTACTTTATTAGACTCGAACGCCAACTTAAACCCTTCTCTACACAGAAGGGAGCCACTAACGAGATTCTTCTTGATGGCGGGGACATGCTGCACGTTCTTCAGCTGCACGATCCTTCCCGAAGTAAACTTCAGATCGACCGTGCCAACACCAAGAACAGAAGCACTCGCGCCATTCCCCATCAATACGGACCCGCGACCGGTGGCCTGATAAGAAGAGAACAATGACAAGTCAGCACACACATGAATATTTGCACCCGTGTCCACCCACCAATCGGTGGACTGACAAACTGTAAATACAGTAAGTAAATTACCGTACCCAGATGCACCACTTTCATTGTTGCCCACAATCATGTTTGCAGACTTGGAGTCCTGCGCCGGCTTCTTGTACTTGTCTGGGCATTTGTTCGCCCAATGTTCCTCTGAACCACAAGTATAGCAGCCATCTCCCTTCTTATTCTTCTTGAAGGGCTTCTTCCCCTTCTTCTTGAAGTCAGTATTCTGTTGGACAGAGTTCTTTCCCTTGGGCTTGTGAGAATTGAAGTTCCTCTGATGTACCATATTGGCAGCAGAAGAGCTTTCCACCGCTTTTCCATTGGAGTCCTTTGCTCTCGAGTTCTGCTCAACACTCAGATGGCCGATGATGTCCTCTACTGAGAACTCACGCCTCTGATGTTTCAGAGTAGTAGCAAAGTTCCTCCAGGAATTAGGGAGCTTAGCAATTATACAGCCCGCGACAAACTTGCCCGGCAAATTGCACTTAAGAACCTCAAGTTCCTTAGCTATGCATATTATCTCATGAGCTTGTTCCAATACAGAACGGTTGTCAACCATCTTGTAATCGTGGAACTGCTCCATAACATACATCTCACTCCCAGCATCGGTGGCCCCGAATTTAGATTCGAGCGCCTCCCACAAGTCCCTGGCAACATGCATATGTAAATATGCATCAACCAGCTTATCTCCGATCACGCTAATGACTGCTCCAAGGAATAGGACGGTGGCCTCCTTAAACATCTTCTCCTGTTCAGGAGTGATAGTTTCCGTAGGAGTGACACCGGCTACCCAGAACACGTTCATAGCCGTGAGCCATAAGGTGGTTCTCGTTTGCCAACGCTTGAAAAAAGTACCGGTAAACTTATCCGGTTTTAGTGCAGCAGCAAAACCATTACTCGAAAAATTCCTACAGACATTAGGTTTTTGGATTGTTGAGTAAACAGGCAATTTTCCGAGTAGATCAATCCACAAAACAATAACTAGCATGGCATTGACTAGACTAATGACATACTGATCTTGAGCTAACCTAGCACATACTACGCATATAGTGGATACATCTATGCAAGCAAGTAGTACTGCTAGAATAAATACGAACAAGAGGATAAACGATTCATACCCTCCAATCGGCCAGTTGGCCGTAGCAGCAGCAGCGGCGACGGCGGCAGTATCCTCTGCCGTCTTCTTCTCGGCTTCCTCGCGGAGACGATCAACTTCGCTTGGTGAAGACATGGCGATGACGAGGGCGACGCGGACGTAGACGAAGCAGATGGACGGAGGCGAGCAGTCGCGTGATCGCTCCCCAAAAACCTAATCGCCCCTCTCCCGTACAGGAACCGGAGAGGCGCGGTTTCGGAGGCCTGCTCTCCCGTCGACCGTGTACGCGGTAAACGGGACGGAGTCGCCGGCGGCAGCAGCAGTCAAGGAACGAAGGCGTGAGGCAGATGTGATCTGATTTTCGTGACGGCTAGGGTAGGCGATCGCGTGCTTATAAAGGCGGCTGGGTGGAGAGACGTGGGCCAAGCCCACGTCCGAGTCGGTAACAGCCACGATCCGACGTCTCGGATCGTTCCTTGTCTGTTACGTATCCTCCGTTCCTGACCGGCAAAAATAAGCGCGTAGATATGAGCTCGGCTCATTCCCGCAACCCGCGTCGCGTCGTGACGAGGCGTGGCGTGGCGTGGCGAGGCGGGCGGCGGAGGAGGAGTGCGCGAGGGCACCTTCTCTTCTCACTCTCCAATAGCATGTGGAAGAGAGACCCTTATAAAGGGGTCCAAACTCTCCTCCACTAGCGGGGTGGGACTAAACTCCCACCACCTTGCCATGCCACCACCTACATGGGCCCTTGTAGATTTTCTGAAATTCTCTAATGGGCCTAAGGCCCACCTCCAAATTTCAACAATCCCCCACCAGATCTCAAGGGCACATCGTGTTCCCTCGTTCCAATCACTGTTTTAATATACCAGCATTTCAGTGAAGACCTATTAAGGTTGAGCTTCACCTAGAACAAGTAGCTACACTCCTTTACAACTGAACAATGGACTATGCCTTGAATTGTCAGCTTGGCGTAAAAGAGCTTCACCACAAGTCTTACTAGTACTAGACTGCCGAAGGTGACCCCTCGGGTGGAGCATATTAGTCACACTCCTGGCCTATTCATGAGTTTACTAGAGATCACCCAAACCTCATAGACTGTGACCAGCAGTCAAGCTCATATAGGTGTGTTCCTCCAAAGATCGCTCTATAGGACAACATCTTGCTTACATATAAGCTTTAGAACACATTAAGACAGTAGTCATCCTACCGCACAGTATCCGAGAGTATTGCATCTCCAACGGAGTGGGTTAGTAAAGTTACTCTCCTCAGTTCACCACTGGCTTGTTTTCCCAGGTCCTACTTCACGGGATCTCCGATCATATAGGTTGGGTTACTACCATGGCAACTCATGTGGGTCTCATACCCATCTCCCTCGATGCACTATCTATCACAACACGTGATAGCCCTTTAGTAAAGGGATCTGCCAGATTCTTAGCCGTTTGGATATAATCCAACGCTATCACTCCGGAGTTTCTCAAACGTCTGACAGCCTTCAATCTCATTCTTATATGTTTGTTGGACTTCATATTGTCCTTTGAACTCTTCACTTTAACAATAACCGTCTGATTATCGCAGTTCATAAGGATAGCCGGAACCGGCTTCTCAACCACAGGTAAGTCCATCAAAAGATCTCGAAGAAATTCTGCTTCGACACCAGATGTGTCTAATGCTGTTAATTCTGCTTCCATTGTCGATCTTGTTAAGATCGTTTGCTTGCAAGACTTCCAGGAAACAACACCAACCCCAAGAGTAAACATATACCCAGTAGTGGCCTTCATCTCATCAGCATCAGAGATCCAATTCGCATCACTATACCCTTCAAGAACCGATGGGAATCCCGTATAGTGAAGCCCGTGGTTGACAGTACCTTTCAAGTAGCGCATAATTCTTTCAACGGCACGCCAATGATCATCGCCTGGGTTTGCAACAAACCGGCTAAGTTTGCTCACAGCAAACGCGATGTCAGGCCTCGTTGCGCTAGCTAGGTACATAAGTGAACCGATAATTTGAGAGAATCTCAATTGATCTATAGCTGTGCCTTTAAACTTTCGAATAAGCACACTAGGATCATATGGTGTTTGACAAATTTTGCAGTCTGAATATCCAAAGCAACTCAAAATCTTATCAACATAGTGGGATTGCAGAAGTGTAATCCCACCCTCATCATCTCTCAACAGCTTGATGTTCAAGATAACATCAGCCACCCCAAGGTCCTTCATCTCAAAGTTTTGAGACAGAAAAGACTTAACCTCCTCAATTACTTTGAGGTTGATTCCAAATATCAGTATGTCATCAACATACAAGCACAATATAACTCCTTCGCCCCCACCATGGCGATAGTATACACATTTGTCAGCTTCATTAACAACGAAGCCAACAGATGTCAGAGTTGTATTAAACTTCTCATGCCATTGCTTAGGTGCTTGTCTCAGACCATATAAAGATTTCAGCAACTTACACACCTTTCCTTCCTGACCTTCTATCACAAAGCCATCTGGCTGTTGCATATAGATTTCCTCATTTAGCTCTCCATTCAGGAAAGCCGTCTTAACGTCCATTTGATGAACGAGAAGACCATGAGAGGCCGCCAATGAGAGTAGTACTCTACTGGTGGTCAGTCTAGCCACAGGTGAATAAGTATCGAAGAAATCTTCCTCTTCTTTCTGGGCATAGCCCTTGGCCACAAGCCTAGCCTTGTACTTTTCAATCGTACCATCGGGCCTAAGCTTCTTTTTGAACACCCACTTGCATCCCAATGGTTTGCAACCATAGGGACGATCAGTGATTTCCCATGTCCCGTTCGCCATGATGGAATCCATCTCGCTACGGACCGCAGCTTTCCAGTAATCAGCATCTGGAGAAGCATACGCTTCTGAAATAGAAGTGGGATTATCATCCACGAGGTATACGAAGAAATCATCACCAAAGGTCTTTGCAGTCCTTTGTCTCTTGCCCCTACCACGGGCTTCCTCGTCATCCTCCTCAGGATTTTCATCATGTGTTTGTTCATAATATTCCATAGGAATGGCAGGCTCAGGAGTTATCTCAGATTCCTGTCTAGAAGTGCTTTGCATATCTCTCATGGGAAATATATCCTCAAAGAATGTAGCATCCCTCGACTCCATTATTGTACCGACCTTCACGTCAGGTACCTCAGATTTCACTACTAGAAATCTATAGCCTACGCTATTCTTAGCGTATCCCAAATTAACGCAATCCACAGTCTTTGGTCCAAGCTTACGTTTCTTGGGGATCGGTACATTGACTTTCGCCAAGCAGCCCCAAGTACGTAAGTACGAGAGTGTCGTCCTTCTCTTCAACCACTCCTCGTAGGGAGTGACCTCATTATCTTTTGTAGGAACTTTATTCAGGACATGACACGCGGTCAATATAGCCTCCCCCCACCATGCCTTGGATAAACCCGATGTATCTAACATGGCGTTAACCAAATCAGTTAGAGTACGGTTTTTCCGCTCGGCAACCCCGTTTGACTGGGGTGAATAGGGAGGCGTCCTCTCATGAATAATGCCGTGTTCCGCACAAAATGAATCAAATTCGTTTGAGAAGTACTCTCCACCACGATCAGACCGGACTCGTTTAATTTTCTTTTCAAGTTGATTCTCAACTTCTGCCTTATAGATTTTAAAGTAGTGTAGAGCCTCATCTTTAGTATTTAACAGATACACATAGCAAAATCTAGTGGAATCATCTATCAATGTCATGAAGTATTTCTTTCCACCTTTAGTCACCACACCATTCATCTCACAAAGATCAGAATGTATGAGTTCTAATGGTGCCAAGTGTCTCTCCTCTGCAGCCTTGTGAGGCTTGCGAGGTTGCTTTGCTTGCACAGACGAGTGGCACTTAGAACCTTTGGCTAAAGTGAAAGTTGGGATTAAATTCAGTTTTGCTAGCCGCGACATAACACCGAAACTTATGTGACAAAGACGTGAATGCCAAACTTCAGATTCATTAACACTCGAATGAATATTGTTCACGACTTTATTACACAAATCTGCTAGAGAAAGGCGGAACAGACCTCCGCATTCATAACCTTTTCCAACGAAAAGTCCATATTTCGTAACTACTACTTTATTAGACTCGAACACCAACTTAAACCCTTCTCTACACAGAAGGGAGCCACTAACGAGATTCTTCTTGATGGCGGGGACATGTTGCACGTTCTTCAGCTGCACGATCCTTCCCGAAGTAAACTTCAGATCGACCGTGCCAACACCAAGAACAGAAGCACTCGCGCCATTCCCCATCAATACGGACCCGCGACCGGTGGCCTGATAAGAAGAGAACAATGACAAGTCAGCACACACATGAATATTTGCACCCGTGTCCACCCACCAATCGGTGGACTGACAAACTGTAAATACAGTAAGTAAATTACCGTACCCAGATGCACCACTTTCATTGTTGCCCACAATCATGTTTGCAGACTTGGAGTCCTGCGCCGGCTTCTTGTACTTGTTTGGGCATTTGTTCGCCCAATGTTCCTCTGAACCACAAGTATAGCAGCCATCTCCCTTCTTATTCTTCTTGAAGGGCTTCTTCCCCTTCTTCTTGAAGTCGGTATTCTGTTGGACAGAGTTCTTTCCCTTGGGCTTGTGAGAATTGAAGTTCCTCTGATGTACCATATTGGCAGCAGAAGAGCTTTCCACCGCTTTTCCATTGGAGTCCTTTGCTCTCGAGTTCTGCTCAACACTCAGATGGCCGATGATGTCCTCTACTGAGAACTCACGCCTCTGATGTTTCAGAGTAGTAGCAAAGTTCCTCCAGGAATTAGGGAGCTTAGCAATTATACAGCCCGCGACAAACTTGCCCGGCAAATTGCACTTAAGAACCTCAAGTTCCTTAGCTATGCATATTATCTCATGAGCTTGTTCCAATACAGAACGGTTGTCAACCATCTTGTAATCGTGGAACTGCTCCATAACATACATCTCACTCCCAGCATCGGTGGCCCCGAATTTAGATTCGAGCGCCTCCCACAAGTCCTTGGCAACATGCATATGTAAATATGCATCAACCAGCTTATCTCCGATCACGCTAATGACTGCTCCAAGGAATAGGACGGTGGCCTCCTTAAACATCTTCTCCTGTTCAGGAGTGATAGTTTCCGTAGGAGTGACACCGGCTACCCAGAACACGTTCATAGCCGTGAGCCATAAGGTGGTTCTCGTTTGCCAACGCTTGAAAAAAGTACCGGTAAACTTATCCGGTTTCAGTGCAGCAGCAAAACCATTACTCGAAAAATTCCTACAGACATTAGGTTTTTGGATTGTTGAGTAAACATGCAATTTTCCGAGTAGATTAATCCACAAAACAATAACTAGCATGGCATTGACTAGACTAATGACATACTGATCTTGAGCTAACCTAGCACATACTACGCATATAGTGGATACATCTATGCAAGCAAGTAGTACTGCTAGAATAAATACGAACAAGAGGATAAACGATTCATACCCTCCAATCGGCCAGTTGGCCGTAGCAGCAGCAGCGGCGACGGCGGCAGTATCCTCTGCCGTCTTCTTCTCGGCTTCCTCGCGGAGACGATCAGCTTCGCTTGGTGAAGACATGGCGATGACGAGGGCGACGCGGACGTAGACGAAGCAGACGGACGGAGGCGAGCAGTCGCGTGATCGCTCCCCAAAAACCTAATCGCCCCTCTCCCGTACAGGAACCGGAGAGGCGCGGTTTCGGAGGCCTGCTCTCCCGTCGACCGTGTACGCGGTAAACGGGACGGAGTCGCCGGCGGCAGCAGCAGTCAAGGAACGAAGGCGTGAGGCAGATGTGATCTGATTTTCGTGACGGCTAGGGTAGGCGATCGCGTGCTTATAAAGGCGGCTGGGTGGAGAGACGTGGGCCAAGCCCACGTCCGAGTCGGTAACAGCCACGATCCGACGTCTCGGATCGTTCCTTGTCTGTTACGTATCCTCCGTTCCTGACCGGCAAAAATAAGCGCGTAGATATGAGCTCGGCTCATTCCCGCAACCCGCGTCGCGTCGTGACGAGGCGTGGCGTGGCGAGGCAGGCGGCGGAGGAGGAGTGCGCGAGGGCACCTTCTCTTCTCACTCTCCAATAGCATGTGGAAGAGAGACCCTTATAAAGGGGTCCAAACTCTCCTCCACTAGCGGGGTGGGACTAAACTCCCACCACCTTGCCATGCCACCACCTACATGGGCCCTTGTAGATTTTCTGAAATTCTCTAATGGGCCTAAGGCCCACCTCCAAATTTCAACAATCCCCCACCAGATCTCAAGGGCACATCGTGTTCCCTCGTTCCAATCACTGTTTTAATATACCAGCATTTCAGTGAAGACCTATTAAGGTTGAGCTTCACCTAGAACAAGTAGCTACACTCCTTTACAACTGAACAATGGACTATGCCTTGAATTGTCAGCTTGGCGTAAAAGAGCTTCACCACAAGTCTTACTAGTACTAGACTGCCGAAGGTGACCCCTCGGGTGGAGCATATTAGTCACACTCCTAGCCTATTCATGAGTTTACTAGAGATCACCCAAACCTCATAGACTGTGACCAGCAGTCAAGCTCATATAGGTGTGTTCCTCCAAAGATCGCTCTATAGGACAACATCTTGCTTACATATAAGCTTTAGAACACATTAAGACAGTAGTCATCCTACCGCACAGTATCCGAGAGTATTGCATCTCCAACGGAGTGGGTTAGTAAAGTTACTCTCCTCAGTTCACCACTGGCTTGTTTTCCCAGGTCCTACTTCACGGGATCTCCGATCATATAGGTTGGGTTACTACCATGGCAACTCATGTGGGTCTCATACCCATCTCCCTCGATGCACTATCTATCACAACACGTGATAGCCCTTTAGTAAAGGGATCTGCCAGATTCTTAGCCGTTTGGATATAATCCAACGCTATCACTCCGGAGTTTCTCAAACGTCTGACAGCCTTCAATCTCATTCTTATATGTTTGTTGGACTTCATATTGTCCTTTGAACTCTTCACTTTAACAATAACGGTCTGATTATCGCAGTTCATAAGGATAGCCGGAACCGGCTTCTCAACCACAGGTAAGTCCATCAAAAGATCTCGAAGAAATTCTGCTTCGACACCAGATGTGTCTAATGCTGTTAATTCTGCTTCCATTGTCGATCTTGTTAAGATCGTTTGCTTGCAAGACTTCCAGGAAACAGCACCAACCCCAAGAGTAAACATATACCCAGTAGTGGCCTTCATCTCATCAGCATCAAAGATCCAATTCGCATCACTATACCCTTCAAGAACCGATGGGAATCCCGTATAGTGAAGCCCGTGGTTGACAGTACCTTTCAAGTAGCGCATAATTCTTTCAACGGCACGCCAATGATCATCGCCTGGGTTTGCAACAAACCGGCTAAGTTTGCTCACAGCAAACGCGATGTCAGGCCTCGTTGCGCTAGCTAGGTACATAAGTGAACCGATAATTTGAGAGAATCTCAATTGATCTATAGCTGTGCCTTTAAACTTTCGAATAAGCACACTAGGATCATATGGTGTTTGACAAATTTTGCAGTCTGAATATCCAAAGCGACTCAAAATCTTATCAACATAGTGGGATTGCAGAAGTGTAATCCCACCCTCATCATCTCTCAACAGCTTGATGTTCAAGATAACATCAGCCACCCCAAGGTCCTTCATCTCAAAGTTTTGAGACAGAAAAGACTTAACCTCCTCAATTACTTTGAGGTTGGTTCCAAATATCAGTATGTCATCAACATACAAGAACAATATAACTCCTTCGCCCCCACCATGGTGATAGTATACACATTTGTCAGCTTCATTAACAACGAAGCCAACAGATGTCAGAGTTGTATTAAACTTCTCATGCCATTGCTTAGGTGCTTGTCTCAGACCATATAAAGATTTCAGCAACTTACACACCTTTCCTTCCTGACCTTCTATCACAAAGCCATCTGGCTGTTGCATATAGATTTCCTCATTTAGCTCTCCATTCAGGAAAGCCGTCTTAACGTCCATTTGATGAACGAGAAGACCATGAGAGGCCGCCAATGAGAGTAGTACTCTAATGGTGGTCAGTCTAGCCATAGGTGAATAAGTATCGAAGAAATCTTCCTCTTCTTTCTGGGCATAGCCCTTGGCCACAAGCCTAGCCTTGTACTTTTCAATCGTACCATCGGGCCTAAGCTTCTTTTTGAACACCCACTTGCATCCCAATGGTTTGCAACCATAGGGACGATCAGTGATTTCCCATGTCCCGTTCGCCATGATGGAATCCATCTCGCTACGGACCGCAGCTTTCCAGTAATCAGCATCTGGAGAAGCATACGCTTCTGAAATAGAAGTGGGATTATCATCCACGAGGTATACGAAGAAATCATCACCAAAGGTCTTTGCAGTCCTTTGTCTCTTGCCCCTACCACGGGCTTTCTCGTCATCCTCCTCAGGATTTTCATCATGTGTTTGTTCATAATATTCCATAGGAATGGCAGGCTCAGGAGTTATCTCAGATTCCTGTCTAGAAGTGCTTTGCATATCTCTCATGGGAAATATATCCTCAAAGAATGTAGCATCCCTCGACTCCATTATTGTACCGACCTTCACGTCAGGTACCTCAGATTTCACTACTAGAAATCTATAGCCTACGCTATTCTTAGCGTATCCCAAATTAACGCAATCCACAGTCTTTGGTCCAAGCTTACGTTTCTTGGGGATCGGTACATTGAGTTTCGCCAAGCAGCCCCAAGTACGTAAGTACGAGAGTGTCGTCCTTCTCTTCAAGCACTCCTCGTAGGGAGTGACCTCATTATCTTTTGTAGGAACTTTATTCAGGACATGACACGCGGTCAATATAGCCTCCCCCCACCATGCCTTGGATAAACCCGATGTATCTAACATGGCGTTAACCAAATCAGTTAGAGTACGGTTTTTCCGCTCGGCAACCCCGTTTGACTGGGGTGAATAGGGAGGCGTCCTCTCATGAATAATGCCGTGTTCCGCACAAAATGAATCAAATTCGTTTGAGAAGTACTCTCCACCACGATCAGACCGGACTCGTTTAATTTTCTTTTCAAGTTGATTCTCAACTTCTGCCTTATAGATTTTAAAGTAGTGTAGAGCCTCATCTTTAGTATTTAACAGATACACATAGCAAAATCTAGTGGAATCATCTATCAATGTCATGAAGTATTTCTTTCCACCTTTAGTCAACACACCATTCATCTCACAAAGATCAGAATGTATGAGTTCTAATGGTGCCAAGTGTCTCTCCTCTGCAGCCTTGTGAGGCTTGCGAGGTTGCTTTGCTTGCACACACGAGTGGCACTTAGAACCTTTGGCTAAAGTGAAAGTTGGGATTAAATTCAGTTTTGCTAGCCGCGACATAACACCGAAACTTATGTGACAAAGACGTGAATGCCAAACTTCAGATTCATTAACACCCGAATGAATATTGTTCACGACTTTATTACACAAATCTGCTAGAGAAAGGCGGAACAGACCTCCGCATTCATAACCTTTTCCAACGAAAAGTCCATATTTCGTAACTACTACTTTATTAGACTCGAACACCAACTTAAACCCTTCTCTACACAGAAGGGAGCCACTAACGAGATTCTTCTTGATGGCGGGGACATGCTGCACGTTCTTCAGCTGCACGATCCTTCCCGAAGTAAACTTCAGATCGACCGTGCCAACACCAAGAACAGAAGCACTCGCGCCATTCCCCATCAATATGGACCCGCGACCGGTGGCCTGATAAGAAGAGAACAATGACAAGTCAGCACACACATGAATATTTGCACCCGTGTCCACCCACCAATCGGTGGACTGACAAACTGTAAATACAGTAAGTAAATTACCGTACCCAGATGCACCACTTTCATTGTTGCCCACAATCATGTTTGCAGACTTGGAGTCCTGCGCCGGCTTCTTGTACTTGTTTGGGCATTTGTTCGCCCAATGTTCCTCTGAACCACAAGTATAGCAGCCATCTCCCTTCTTATTCTTCTTGAAGGGCTTCTTCCCCTTCTTCTTGAAGTCGGTATTCTGTTGGACAGAGTTCTTTCCCTTGGGCTTGTGAGAATTGAAGTTCCTCTGATGTACCATATTGGCAGCAGAAGAGCTTTCCACCGCTTTTCCATTGGAGTCCTTTGCTCTCGAGTTCTGCTCAACACTCAGATGGCCGATGATGTCCTCTACTGAGAACTCACGCCTCTGATGTTTCAGAGTAGTAGCAAAGTTCCTCCAGGAATTAGGGAGCTTAGCAATTATACAGCCCGCGACAAACTTGCCCGGCAAATTGCACTTAAGAACCTCAAGTTCCTTAGCTATGCATATTATCTCATGAGCTTGTTCCAATACAGAACGGTTGTCAACCATCTTGTAATCGTGGAACTGCTCCATAACATACATCTCACTCCCAGCATCGGTGGCCCCGAATTTAGATTCGAGCGCCTCCCACAAGTCCTTGGCAACATGCATATGTAAATATGCATCAACCAGCTTATCTCCGATCACGCTAATGACTGCTCCAAGGAATAGGACGGTGGCCTCCTTAAACATCTTCTCCTGTTCAGGAGTGATAGTTTCCGTAGGAGTGACACCGGCTACCCAGAACACGTTCATAGCCGTGAGCCATAAGGTGGTTCTCGTTTGCCAACGCTTGAAAAAAGTACCGGTAAACTTATCCGGTTTCAGTGCAGCAGCAAAACCATTACTCGAAAAATTCCTACAGACATTAGGTTTTTGGATTGTTGAGTAAACATGCAATTTTCCGAGTAGATTAATCCACAAAACAATAACTAGCATGGCATTGACTAGACTAATGACATACTGATCTTGAGCTAACCTAGCACATACTACGCATATAGTGGATACATCTATGCAAGCAAGTAGTACTGCTAGAATAAATACGAACAAGAGGATAAACGATTCATACCCTCCAATCGGCCAGTTGGCCGTAGCAGCAGCAGCGGCGACGGCGGCAGTATCCTGTGCCGTCTTCTTCTCGGCTTCCTCGCGGAGACGATCAGCTTCGCTTGGTGAAGACATGGCGATGACGAGGGCGACGCGGACGTAGACGAAGCAGACGGACGGAGGCGAGCAGTCGCGTGATCGCTCCCCAAAAACCTAATCGCCCCTCTCCCGTACAGGAACCGGAGAGGCGAGGTTTCGGAGGCCTGCTCTCCCGTCGACCGTGTACGCGGTAAACGGGACGGAGTCGCCGGCGGCAGCAGCAGTCAAGGAACGAAGGCGTGAGGCAGATGTGATCTGATTTTCGTGACGGCTAGGGTAGGCGATCGCGTGCTTATAAAGGCGGCTGGGTGGAGAGACGTGGGCCAAGCCCACGTCCGAGTCGGTAACAGCCACGATCCGACGTCTCGGATCGTTCCTTGTCTGTTACGTATCCTCCGTTCCTGACCGGCAAAAATAAGCGCGTAGATATGAGCTCGGCTCATTCCCGCAACCCGCGTCGCGTCGTGACGAGGCGTGGCGTGGCGAGGCGGGCGGCGGAGGAGGAGTACGCGAGGGCACCTTCTCTTCTCACTCTCCAATAGCATGTGGAAGAGAGACCCTTATAAAGGGGTCCAAACTCTCCTCCACTAGCGGGGTGGGACTAAACTCCCACCACCTTGCCATGCCACCACCTACATGGGCCCTTGTAGATTTTCTGAAATTCTCTAATGGGCCTAAGGCTCACCTCCAAATTTCAACAATCCCCCACCAGATCTCAAGGGCACATCGTGTTCCCTCGTTCCAATCACTGTTTTAATATACCAGCATTTCAGTGAAGACCTATTAAGGTTGAGCTTCACCTAGAACAAGTAGCTACACTCCTTTACAACTGAACAATGGACTATGCCTTGAATTGTCAGCTTGGCGTAAAAGAGCTTCACCACAAGTCTTACTAGTACTAGACTGCCGAAGGTGACCCCTCGGGTGGAGCATATTAGTCACACTCCTGGCCTATTCATGAGTTTACTAGAGATCACCCAAACCTCATAGACTGTAACCAGCAGTCAAGCTCATATAGGTGTGTTCCTCCAAAGATCGCTCTATAGGACAACATCTTGCTTACATATAAGCTTTAGAACACATTAAGACAGTAGTCATCCTACCGCACAGTATCCGAGAGTATTGCATCTCCAACGGAGTGGGTTAGTAAAGTTACTCTCCTCAGTTCACCACTGGCTTGTTTTCCCAGGTCCTACTTCACGGGATCTCCGATCATATAGGTTGGGTTACTACCATGGCAACTCATGTGGGTCTCATACCCATCTCCCTCGATGCACTATCTATCACAACACGTGATAGCCCTTTAGTAAAGGGATCTGCCAGATTCTTAGCCGTTTGGATATAATCCAACGCTATCACTCCGGAGTTTCTCAAACGTCTGACAGCCTTCAATCTCATTCTTATATGTTTGTTGGACTTCATATTGTCCTTTGAACTCTTCACTTTAACAATAACGGTCTGATTATCGCAGTTCATAAGGATAGCCGGAACCGGCTTCTCAACCACAGGTAAGTCCATCAAAAGATCTCGAAGAAATTCTGCTTCGACACCAGATGTGTCTAATGCTGTTAATTCTGCTTCCATTGTCGATCTTGTTAAGATCGTTTGCTTGCAAGACTTCCAGGAAACAGCACCAACCCCAAGAGTAAACATATACCCAGTAGTGGCCTTCATCTCATCAGCATCAAAGATCCAATTCGCATCACTATACCCTTCAAGAACCGATGGGAATCCCGTATAGTGAAGCCCGTGGTTGACAGTACCTTTCAAGTAGCGCATAATTCTTTCAACGGCACGCCAATGATCATCGCCTGGGTTTGCAACAAACCGGCTAAGTTTGCTCACAGCAAACGCGATGTCAGGCCTCGTTGCGCTAGCTAGGTACATAAGTGAACCGATAATTTGAGAGAATCTCAATTGATCTATAGCTGTGCCTTTAAACTTTCGAATAAGCACACTAGGATCATATGGTGTTTGACAAATTTTGCAGTCTGAATATCCAAAGCGACTCAAAATCTTATCAACATAGTGGGATTGCAGAAGTGTAATCCCACCCTCATCATCTCTCAACAGCTTGATGTTCAAGATAACATCAGCCACCCCAAGGTCCTTCATCTCAAAGTTTTGAGACAGAAAAGACTTAACCTCCTCAATTACTTTGAGGTTGGTTCCAAATATCAGTATGTCATCAACATACAAGCACAATATAACTCCTTCGCCCCCACCATGGCGATAGTATACACATTTGTCAGCTTCATTAACAACGAAGCCAACAGATGTCAGAGTTGTATTAAACTTCTCATGCCATTGCTTAGGTGCTTGTCTCAGACCATATAAAGATTTCAGCAACTTACACACCTTTCCTTCCTGACCTTCTATCACAAAGCCATGTGGCTGTTGCATATAGATTTCCTCATTTAGCTCTCCATTCAGGAAAGCCGTCTTAACGTCCATTTGATGAACGAGAAGACCATGAGAGGCCGCCAATGAGAGTAGTACTCTAATGGTGGTCAGTCTAGCCATAGGTGAATAAGTATCGAAGAAATCTTCCTCTTCTTTCTGGGCATAGCCCTTGGCCACAAGCCTAGCCTTGTACTTTTCAATCGTACCATCGGGCCTAAGCTTCTTTTTGAACACCCACTTGCATCCCAATGGTTTGCAACCATAGGGACGATCAGTGATTTCCCATGTCCCGTTCGCCATGATGGAATCCATCTCGCTACGGACCGCAGCTTTCCAGTAATCAGCATCTGGAGAAGCATACGCTTCTGAAATAGAAGTGGGATTATCATCCACGAGGTATACGAAGAAATCATCACCAAAGGTCTTTGCAGTCCTTTGTCTCTTGCCCCTACCACGGGCTTTCTCGTCATCCTCCTCAGGATTTTCATCATGTGTTTGTTCATAATATTCCATAGGAATGGCAGGCTCAGGAGTTATCTCAGATTCCTGTCTAGAAGTGCTTTGCATATCTCTCATGGGAAATATATCCTCAAAGAATGTAGCATCCCTCGACTCCATTATTGTACCGACCTTCACGTCAGGTACCTCAGATTTCACTACTAGAAATCTATAGCCTACGCTATTCTTAGCGTATCCCAAATTAACGCAATCCACAGTCTTTGGTCCAAGCTTACGTTTCTTGGGGATCGGTACATTGACTTTCGCCAAGCAGCCCCAAGTACGTAAGTACGAGAGTGTCGTCCTTCTCTTCGACCACTCCTCGTAGGGAGTGACCTCATTATCTTTTGTAGGAACTTTATTCAGGACATGACACGCGGTCAATATAGCCTCCCCCCACCATGCCTTGGATAAACCCGATGTATCTAACATGGCGTTAACCAAATCAGTTAGAGTACGGTTTTTCCGCTCGGCAACCCCGTTTGACTGGGGTGAATAGGGAGACGTCCTCTCATGAATAATGCCGTGTTCCGCACAAAATGAATCAAATTCGTTTGAGAAGTACTCTCCACCACGATCAGACCGGACTCGTTTAATTTTCTTTTCAAGTTGATTCTCAACTTCTGCCTTATAGATTTTAAAGTAGTGTAGAGCCTCATCTTTAGTATTTAACAGATACACATAGCAAAATCTAGTGGAATCATCTATCAATGTCATGAAGTATTTCTTTCCACCTTTAGTCAACACACCATTCATATCACAAAGATCAGAATGTATGAGTTCTAATGGTGCCAAGTGTCTCTCCTCTGCAGCCTTGTGAGGCTTGCGAGGTTGCTTTGCTTGCACACACGAGTGGCACTTAGAACCTTTGGCTAAAGTGAAAGTTGGGATTAAATTCAGTTTTGCTAGCCGCGACATAACACCGAAACTTATGTGACAAAGACGTGAATGCCAAACTTCAGATTCATTAACACCCGAATGAATATTGTTCACGACTTTATTACACAAATCTGCTAGAGAAAGGCGGAACAGACCTCCGCATTCATAACCTTTTCCAACGAAAAGTCCATATTTCGTAACTACTACTTTATTAGACTCGAACACCAACTTAAACCCTTCTCTACACAGAAGGGAGCCACTAACGAGATTCTTCTTGATGGCGGGGACATGCTGCACGTTCTTCAGCTGCACGATCCTTCCCGAAGTAAACTTCAGATCGACCGTGCCAACACCAAGAACAGAAGCACTCGCGCCATTCCCCATCAATATGGACCCGCGACCGGTGGCCTGATAAGAAGAGAACAATGACAAGTCAGCACACACATGAATATTTGCACCCGTGTCCACCCACCAATCGGTGGACTGACAAACTGTAAATACAGTAAGTAAATTACCGTACCCAGATGCACCACTTTCATTGTTGCCCACAATCATGTTTGCAGACTTGGAGTCCTGCGCCGGCTTCTTGTACTTGTTTGGGCATTTGTTCGCCCAATGTTCCTCTGAACCACAAGTATAGCAGCCATCTCCCTTCTTATTCTTCTTGAAGGGCTTCTTCCCCTTCTTCTTGAAGTCGGTATTCTGTTGGACAGAGTTCTTTCCCTTGGGCTTGTGAGAATTGAAGTTCCTCTGATGTACCATATTGGCAGCAGAAGAGCTTTCCACCGCTTTTCCATTGGAGTCCTTTGCTCTCGAGTTCTGCTCAACACTCAGATGGCCGATGATGTCCTCTACTGAGAACTCACGCCTCTGATGTTTCAGAGTAGTAGCAAAGTTCCTCCAGGAATTAGGGAGCTTAGCAATTATACAGCCCGCGACAAACTTGCCCGGCAAATTGCACTTAAGAACCTCAAGTTCCTTAGCTATGCATATTATCTCATGAGCTTGTTCCAATACAGAACGGTTGTCAACCATCTTGTAATCGTGGAACTGCTCCATAACATACATCTCACTCCCAGCATCGGTGGCCCCGAATTTAGATTCGAGCGCCTCCCACAAGTCCTTGGCAACATGCATATGTAAATATGCATCAACCAGCTTATCTCCGATCACGCTAATGACTGCTCCAAGGAATAGGACGGTGGCCTCCTTAAACATCTTCTCCTGTTCAGGAGTGATAGTTTCCGTAGGAGTGACACCGGCTACCCAGAACACGTTCATAGCCGTGAGCCATAAGGTGGTTCTCGTTTGCCAACGCTTGAAAAAAGTACCGGTAAACTTATCCGGTTTCAGTGCAGCAGCAAAACCATTACTCGAAAAATTCCTACAGACATTAGGTTTTTGGATTGTTGAGTAAACATGCAATTTTCCGAGTAGATTAATCCACAAAACAATAACTAGCATGGCATTGACTAGACTAATGACATACTGATCTTGAGCTAACCTAGCACATACTACGCATATAGTGGATACATCTATGCAAGCAAGTAGTACTGCTAGAATAAATACGAACAAGAGGATAAACGATTCATACCCTCCAATCGGCCAGTTGGCCGTAGCAGCAGCAGCGGCGACGGCGGCAGTATCCTGTGCCGTCTTCTTCTCGGCTTCCTCGCGGAGACGATCAGCTTCGCTTGGTGAAGACATGGCGATGACGAGGGCGACGCGGACGTAGACGAAGCAGACGGACGGAGGCGAGCAGTCGCGTGATCGCTCCCCAAAAACCTAATCGCCCCTCTCCCGTACAGGAACCGGAGAGGCGAGGTTTCGGAGGCCTGCTCTCCCGTCGACCGTGTACGCGGTAAACGGGACGGAGTCGCCGGCGGCAGCAGCAGTCAAGGAACGAAGGCGTGAGGCAGATGTGATCTGATTTTCGTGACGGCTAGGGTAGGCGATCGCGTGCTTATAAAGGCGGCTGGGTGGAGAGACGTGGGCCAAGCCCACGTCCGAGTCGGTAACAGCCACGATCCGACGTCTCGGATCGTTCCTTGTCTGTTACGTATCCTCCGTTCCTGACCGGCAAAAATAAGCGCGTAGATATGAGCTCGGCTCATTCCCGCAACCCGCGTCGCGTCGTGACGAGGCGTGGCGTGGCGAGGCGGGCGGCGGAGGAGGAGTACGCGAGGGCACCTTCTCTTCTCACTCTCCAATAGCATGTGGAAGAGAGACCCTTATAAAGGGGTCCAAACTCTCCTCCACTAGCGGGGTGGGACTAAACTCCCACCACCTTGCCATGCCACCACCTACATGGGCCCTTGTAGATTTTCTGAAATTCTCTAATGGGCCTAAGGCTCACCTCCAAATTTCAACAATCCCCCACCAGATCTCAAGGGCACATCGTGTTCCCTCGTTCCAATCACTGTTTTAATATACCAGCATTTCAGTGAAGACCTATTAAGGTTGAGCTTCACCTAGAACAAGTAGCTACACTCCTTTACAACTGAACAATGGACTATGCCTTGAATTGTCAGCTTGGCGTAAAAGAGCTTCACCACAAGTCTTACTAGTACTAGACTGCCGAAGGTGACCCCTCGGGTGGAGCATATTAGTCACACTCCTGGCCTATTCATGAGTTTACTAGAGATCACCCAAACCTCATAGACTGTGACCAGCAGTCAAGCTCATATAGGTGTGTTCCTCCAAAGATCGCTCTATAGGACAACATCTTGCTTACATATAAGCTTTAGAACACATTAAGACAGTAGTCATCCTACCGCACAGTATCCGAGAGTATTGCATCTCCAACGGAGTGGGTTAGTAAAGTTACTCTCCTCAGTTCACCACTGGCTTGTTTTCCCAGGTCCTACTTCACGGGATCTCCGATCATATAGGTTGGGTTACTACCATGGCAACTCATGTGGGTCTCATACCCATCTCCCTCGATGCACTATCTATCACAACACGTGATAGCCCTTTAGTAAAGGGATCTGCCAGATTCTTAGCCGTTTGGATATAATCCAACGCTATCACTCCGGAGTTTCTCAAACGTCTGACAGCCTTCAATCTCATTCTTATATGTTTGTTGGACTTCATATTGTCCTTTGAACTCTTCACTTTAACAATAACGGTCTGATTATCGCAGTTCATAAGGATAGCCGGAACCGGCTTCTCAACCACAGGTAAGTCCATCAAAAGATCTCGAAGAAATTCTGCTTCGACACCAGATGTGTCTAATGCTGTTAATTCTGCTTCCATTGTCGATCTTGTTAAGATCGTTTGCTTGCAAGACTTCCAGGAAACAGCACCAACCCCAAGCGTAAACATATACCCAGTAGTGGCCTTCATCTCATCAGCATCAAAGATCCAATTCGCATCACTATACCCTTCAAGAACCGATGGGAATCCCGTATAGTGAAGCCCGTGGTTGACAGTACCTTTCAAGTAGCGCATAATTCTTTCAACGGCACGCCAATGATCATCGCCTGGGTTTGCAACAAACCGGCTAAGTTTGCTCACAGCAAACGCGATGTCAGGCCTCGTTGCGCTAGCTAGGTACATAAGTGAACCGATAATTTGAGAGAATCTCAATTGATCTATAGCTGTGCCTTTAAACTTTCGAATAAGCACACTAGGATCATATGGTGTTTGACAAATTTTGCAGTCTGAATATCCAAAGCGACTCAAAATCTTATCAACATAGTGGGATTGCAGAAGTGTAATCCCACCCTCATCATCTCTCAACAGCTTGATGTTCAAGATAACATCAGCCACCCCAAGGTCCTTCATCTCAAAGTTTTGAGACAGAAAAGACTTAACCTCCTCAATTACTTTGAGGTTGGTTCCAAATATCAGTATGTCATCAACATACAAGCACAATATAACTCCTTCGCCCCCACCATGGCGATAGTATACACATTTGTCAGCTTCATTAACAACGAAGCCAACAGATGTCAGAGTTGTATTAAACTTCTCATGCCATTGCTTAGGTGCTTGTCTCAGACCATATAAAGATTTCAGCAACTTACACACCTTTCCTTCCTGACCTTCTATCACAAAGCCATGTGGCTGTTGCATATAGATTTCCTCATTTAGCTCTCCATTCAGGAAAGCCGTCTTAACGTCCATTTGATGAACGAGAAGACCATGAGAGGCCGCCAATGAGAGTAGTACTCTAATGGTGGTCAGTCTAGCCATAGGTGAATAAGTATCGAAGAAATCTTCCTCTTCTTTCTGGGCATAGCCCTTGGCCACAAGCCTAGCCTTGTACTTTTCAATCGTACCATCGGGCCTAAGCTTCTTTTTGAACACCCACTTGCATCCCAATGGTTTGCAACCATAGGGACGATCAGTGATTTCCCATGTCCCGTTCGCCATGATGGAATCCATCTCGCTACGGACCGCAGCTTTCCAGTAATCAGCATCTGGAGAAGCATACGCTTCTGAAATAGAAGTGGGATTATCATCCACGAGGTATACGAAGAAATCATCACCAAAGGTCTTTGCAGTCCTTTGTCTCTTGCCCCTACCACGGGCTTCCTCGTCATCCTCCTCAGGATTTTCATCATGTGTTTGTTCATAATATTCCATAGGAATGGCAGGCTCAGGAGTTATCTCAGATTCCTGTCTAGAAGTGCTTTGCATATCTCTCATGGGAAATATATCATCAAAGAATGTAGCATCCCTCGACTCCATTATTGTACCGACCTTCACGTCAGGTACCTCAGATTTCACTACTAGAAATCTATAGCCTACGCTATTCTTAGCGTATCCAAATTAACGCAATCCACAGTCTTTGGTCCAAGCTTACGTTTCTTGGGGATCGGTACATTGACTTTCGCCAAGCAGCCCCAAGTACGTAAGTACGAGAGTGTCGTCCTTCTCTTCGACCACTCCTCGTAGGGAGTGACCTCATTATCTTTTGTAGGAACTTTATTCAGGACATGACACGCAGTCAATATAGCCTCCCCCCACCATGCCTTGGATAAACCCGATGTATCTAACATGGCGTTAACCAAATCAGTTAGAGTACGGTTTTTCCGCTCGGCAACCCCGTTTGATTGGGGTGAATAGGGAGGCGTCCTCTCATGAATAATGCCGTGTTCCGCACAAAATGAATCAAATTCGTTTGAGAAGTACTCTCCACCACGATCAGACCGGACTCGTTTAATTTTCTTTTCAAGTTGATTCTCAACTTCTGCCTTATAGATTTTAAAGTAGTGTAGAGCCTCATCTTTAGTATTTAACAGATACACATAGCAAAATCTAGTGGAATCATCTATCAATGTCATGAAGTATTTCTTTCCACCTTTAGTCAACACACCATTCATCTCACAAAGATCAGAATGTATGAGTTCTAATGGTGCCAAGTGTCTCTCCTCTGCAGCCTTGTGAGGCTTGCGAGGTTGCTTTGCTTGCACACACGAGTGGCACTTAGAACCTTTGGCTAAAGTGAAAGTTGGGATTAAATTCAGTTTTGCTAGCCGCGACATAACACCGAAACTTATGTGACAAAGACGTGAATGCCAAACTTCAGATTCATTAACACTCGAATGAATATTTTTCACGACTTTATTACACAAATCTGCTAGAGAAAGGCGGAACAGACCTCCGCATTCATAACCTTTTCCAACGAAAAGTCCACATTTCGTAACTACTACTTTATTAGACTCGAACACCAACTTAAACCCTTCTCTACACAGAAGGGAGCCACTAACGAGATTCTTCTTGATGGCGGGGACATGCTGCACGTTCTTCAGCTGCACGATCCTTCCCGAAGTAAACTTCAGATCGATCGTGCCAACACCAAGAACAGAAGCACTCGCGCCATTCCCCATCAATACGGACCCGCGACCGGTGGCCTGATAAGAAGAGAACAATGACAAGTCAGCACACACATGAATATTTGCACCCGTGTCCACCCACCAATCGGTGGACTGACAAACTGTAAATACAGTAAGTAAATTACCGTACCCAGATGCACCACTTTCATTGTTTCCCACAATCATGTTTGCAGACTTGGAGTCCTGCGCCGGCTTCTTGTACTTGTTTGGGCATTTGTTCGCCCAATGTTCCTCTGAACCACAAGTATAGCAGCCATCTCCCTTCTTATTCTTCTTGAAGTCGGTATTCTGTTGGACAGAGTTCTTTCCCTTGGGCTTGTGAGAATTGAAGTTCCTCTGATGTACCATATTGGCAGCAGAAGAGCTTTCCACCGCTTTTCCATTGGAGTCCTTTGCTCTCGAGTTCTGCTCAACACTCAGATGGCCGATGATGTCCTCTACTGAGAACTCACGCCTCTGATGTTTCAGAGTAGTAGCAAAGTTCCTCCAGGAATTAGGGAGCTTAGCAATTATACAGCCCGCGACAAACTTGCCCGGCAAATTGCACTTAAGAACCTCAAGTTCCTTAGCTATGCATATTATCTCATGAGCTTGTTCCAATACAGAACGGTTGTCAACCATCTTGTAATCGTGGAACTGCTCCATAACATACATCTCACTCCCAGCATCGGTGGCCCCGAATTTAGATTCGAGCGCCTCCCACAAGTCCTTGGCAACATGCATATGTAAATATGCATCAACCAGCTTATCTCCGATCACGCTAATGACTGCTCCAAGGAATAGGACGGTGGCCTCCTTAAACATCTTCTCCTGTTCAGGAGTGATAGTTTCCGTAGGAGTGACACCGGCTACCCAGAACACGTTCATAGCCGTGAGCCATAAGGTGGTTCTCGTTTGCCAACGCTTGAAAAAAGTACCGGTAAACTTATCCGGTTTTAGTGCAGCAGCAAAACCATTGCTCGAAAAATTCCTACAGACATTAGGTTTTTGGATTGTTGAGTAAACAAGCAATTTTCCGAGTAGATTAATCCACAAAACAATAACTAGCATGGCATTGACTAGACTAATGACATACTGATCTTGAGCTAACCTAGCACATACTACGCATATAGTGGATACATCTATGCAAGCAAGTAGTACTGCTAGAATAAATACGAACAAGAGGATAAACGATTCATACCCTCCAATCGGCCAGTTGGCCGTAGCAGCAGCAGCGGCGGCAGTATCCTCTGTCGTCTTCTTCTCGGCTTCCTCGCGGAGACGATCAGCTTCGCTTGGTGAAGACATGGCGATGACGAGGGCGACGCGGACGTAGACGAAGCAGACGGACGGAGGCGAGCAGTCGCGTGATCGCTCCCCAAAAACCTAATCGCCCCTCTCCCGTACAGGAACCGGAGAGGCGAGGTTTCGGAGGCCTGCTCTCCCGTCGACCGTGTACGCGGTAAACGGGACGGAGTCGCCGGCGGCAGCAGTCAAGGAACGAAGGCGTGAGGCAGATGTGATCTGATTTTCGTGACGGCTAGGGTAGGCGATCGCGTGCTTATAAAGGCGGCTGGGTGGAGAGACGTGGGCCAAGCCCACGTCCGAGTCGGTAACAGCCACGATCGGATCGTTCCTTGTCTCGGCTCGGCTCATTCCCGCAACCCACGACGCGGCGCGTCGTGACGAGGCGTGGCGTGGGGAGGCGGGCGGCGGAGGAGGAGTGCGCGAGGGCACCTTCTCTTCTCACTCTCCAATAGCATGTGGAAGAGAGACCCTTATAAAGGGGTCCAAACTCTCCTCCACTAGCGGGGTGGGACTAAACTCCCACCACCTTGCCATGCCACCACCTACATGGGCCCTTGTAGATTTTCTGAAATTCTCTAATGGGCCTAAGGCCCACCTCCAAATTTCAACAGGAAAGAGCTTAATTATGTGGCCCATTTCATCACCGTCGCACTACTATCTCTCTTTTCTTTACAGAAGGTAGGCAGGTGGGGGTGCAGTTTAAATGAGGTACGTAGGGAGGAAGACATCAAGTTCGTTCGGCTGGTAAAGTTTGGTGGGAGCTGCTGCACTGAATTTATGGAGTTTGTACGTTATACGTGCCTTTATGGGCACACTGTTGTAGGTTCTAGACGTGTTGCTGTCCAGAAAGGGAACAGATGCGTCACAACTCTGTTTCTTCACATGCAGGTTTGGGGAGTGGATGTACAAGTCCAACACGTGGGTTTAAATACTTAGGGAGGCGAATTTAGGTTCCTATTTATTTTTGAGGACCATGTTTTTAAGGTACTCACTGATTTATTAAAAAATAGACTTTGTGTGTAACCAAAAATTAAAATCCTAGTACTCATACTTAAAATGACCTTGTGCATTCTTAGTTGGTGCAGAGGCCGGAGAAATGAAATTCTTCCTTAAAAAAAGAAGTGAAAATCTCTCACTTTGTTAGGTCCCCAAGGCCAAGCTCGCGAAAAACACCCCCGCGTCGCCCTCTTCTGGCGACACGGGGGGGGGGGGGATTCCCTCGAGCGCCGCCAGGCCTTCTTCCCTCCCCTCTCATCTTGCCGCTGTCGGAGGAGCTCCACTGGCGAAGCCTGGGTGAGCTCGGGTGAGGGCGGCAGCGGGGTCTCTCCCTGGCGCCCACCGTTCTTCTCATCCCCTCCTCGCTGGGTGTGGGGCTGCGCGCGCCCGATTTGCGAGGCCCGGCGACGGGGAGCAACATAGGTCCATGAAGGGATGCTGGCAGGGGCCGGTGTCGTCATGATGGCCGAGGCACGTGGTGCGGTCCGCCGGGGCTGACGGCCAGATCTGAGCATCGTGCACCTTCACTACAAGAAATATGCTCATATGTGATGTTTTTTAAAATGTCGTTGATGAATTCGTCATAAATCTATGACGATTTCATCCAAGATCGTCGTAAACTGTTTGAGGGGATCAAATCTACATATAAATTACGACGATGTGAGTCAAAAACGTCGTAACCGCATAAGATGAGATCGTCATAACTTTTACGACGATTGTAAAAATATCGTAACATGTTCTAACTATGTTGACATGTCACTCGTGGGTCCATTATATCCCACCTCATCCTAGTTTGTGAAGCAACCTACTATTCTATCATTCCAAAAATTCTCGAAAAATTCTCATAAATACTTTGGATCATATATTTCTCATATATGTGAAAACCCTTCCTTCCATAGTTCAAAAATAATTCAGCAATATTCATTTTCCTAGTCTGTTCAGAATAGCACTTCGTGAAGGAAGTGCTATTTCTATTTCTTTGATTACCCTCATATTTTTTGGGCACTCTTTCCTATCCAAATCATTGCCTCATGAAAACTTTTGTAACGATTTGCCTAGTAAATCTTTCTCAGCAAATATCCAAAGTTTGTGTTCAGCTAATAGCTTTGTGAATGAAGTACTAGATAGGAATATCCTGATGATTTGAATTTTTTCTACATCATCAATGTGCCCAAAACATAGCTCTCCATAAAATTGCAGCCACATCTCACAATCCATGTGAGCTCATGATCCAATCTTTGTTTCTGGTAATATTTTCATTTTGTGAAGCAACTACATTTTATATTGCTTTATAGTTGATGAAAATTTACCACGGGATGACACTGACCATATAACCTTACTCCACCAAATTTTAGCACATTTAATTCAGCCAGTTTCTCTCAATATTTTTTCCAATATTATGTTCAGTATAGAGCATTGTGAAGGAAGTACAATTTTTATTTATCCAAATTTTATGAAATTTTTACAGTACCTTAATGTGCCCAAATTATCATCCTCCTCCAGATTTCAGCTCAATCCAATCATCTATGTGATCTCAGTTTCAATTATCATTTTCTGTCCAGATTGGCACATTGTGAAGGAAGTGTCACTTTGGCATGTCCAAATGGTATAATTTTTATACAGTGCCTTCATATGCCGAAATTAACATCATACACCAAATTTCAGCTCAATCCATTCATTAATTTGATCCGAGCTTCAACATTCATATTCCTGCACAGTGTGTTACTTTGCAAAGCAAGTGCCACCTAGGTTCATCCATTTGAGCTAAAAATTTGCCAATAGAGTGTCCTTAGTAGATGATCATCCTCAGCAAAAATTTAGGCCCATTGTCTATGTGAATTACCCGCACGGCTAATCAAACACTTGGGTGCTAATTCATGTTTGAGCTTAGTTCAGTCTCCTTGTGAGATTCTTCTATTGTATTCTTCTTGCTAACACCTACCGAGGGATTGTCCAACCCACTAGACATGCATATTCCACCTAGAACGCGTGGCAACGCAACGGTCAGGCGGTGACCATGCGGCTGGCATGCAAGTTCATGCGCTCTGGAGTTGGGCCCTCGACCACCATCCAAACCTCAACGTCAAGGCACCACACCATGTATTTCTGATTAAATAGATACTTATATACCTATAAATTATTTTTGGGAAAAATAAAGAGCAAACTATAATGCAGTTGCAGTTCAAATTTAACCCGCTTCCAGCTGAATCGACATAAATTTGTCTTTTTCACGAGAGGTGGATAAAAGTTTTTAACATCGAACCATTTTGTCAATTGTACATTAAATATGGAGTAGTATTTTATAAAAATGATTTGGTCCAATTTTGAAACAAATATATGGTACGTCCTTCATAAAAAAACTCATTTTGGTCATTTGAAAAATGAAAAATGAATTTTTCATAGAAGGAAAATGAAAACTTCCTTAATCAACATTGTTTGCCATTCCAATATGCACCCTTGTGCATAATATTATATCATTTCAACAAAATATGTCATTAATGTGACCATAAGATTGATCATTTGGCTTGAAAGCCATGAATCTTCACATATGATAGCCCATTTCTAAGAACACTTATTTAAAATAATTGTCGTATTACTAGTTTATTATTTTTACTGGTAACTTTGTCACATATAATGACACAATGCAATGGTTTTCCATTTTTTTGAATTTGTTTCGAATTTTTCATGGCCATTAAAAACGCGGTCAAAACAGCGCGTATGACCGTTCCTACCTAATGATTGAATCTTGGAAATATTTTGGTGTTTCTATGATTAAATAGATACTTGTGTACTTAGAAATGATTTTTTGAAAAAATAAACATCAAACTATAATGTAGCTGCAGTTCAAATTTGACCCGCTTTCATCTGATTCAACGAAAATTTGTCTTTTTCATGAGAGGTCGATAAAAGTCTTTAACACCCAACCATTTGATCAATTGTACATTAAATATGTCCTAGTATGTTAGAAAAATGATTTGGTCTAATTTTGCTACAAATATACGGTAGGTCCTTCACAAAAAAACTCATTTTGGGCACTTGAAAAATGGAAAATGAATTTTTCATATAAGGAAAATGAAAACTTCCTTAAGGAACATTGTTTGCCATTCCAATATACACCCTTATGCATAATATTAGATCATTTGAACAAACTATGCCATGAATGTGGCCATAAGATTGATCATTTGGCTTGAAAGCCATGAATCTTCACACACGATAGCCCATTCATGAGAACACTTTTTTAAAATAATTGCCATATTACAACTTTATTATTTTTCCTGGTAAGTTGGTCACATATAATGACAAAATGCGAACGTTTTTCAATTTTTTGATTTTTTTTAGAATTTTTCATGTGTGTTTCAAAATGCGGTTCAAACGGTGGGTATGACCGTTCATAGCTAGGGCTTGATTCTTGCAAATATTTTGGTGTTTCTATGATTAAATAGATAATTATGTACCTAGAAATGATTTTTGGGAAAATTAAAGAGCAATCTATCAAAGAGTTGTAGTTCAAATTTGACTTGCTTCCAGGTGAATCAAAAAAATTGTCTTTTTCACGAGAGGTGGATCAAAAGCTTTTGGTACCAAACCATTTGTTAAATTGTACATTTAATAAGACTTAAAATTTTATAAAAATGATTTGATCCAATTTTGCAACAAATATTTGGTAGGTCCTTCACAAAAAAACTCACTTTGGCCACTTGAAAAATGAAAAATGGCTTTTTTGTGTAAAGAAAATGAAAAGTCCCTTTAGCTACAATGTTTATAATTGCAAGATGCAAGCTTGTCTACTCCAAAAGATCATATTTAGATGTTATCATGTGAAAAACTAGAAGCAAAACAATAAGAAAAATACAACTACATATGCTTTATTCTAATTGGTGGAATTGGTTGTGGCATGGATCGATGACGTGGCGGTCATCCATCCATCAATCTCTCCATACCCATCCATCCATCCATCTCTCCATCCCCATCCATCCATCGCTCTCTCTCGCGCACAGGAACCCTAGCCCTCTCCCCGATCTCCCCCACTACTCCGGCTGCGTCCCCTCACCATCCTCCACAGAAGAAAGGGGAACGAGCGACCACAGGCGGAGGCGGCGGAGGAGGATGGGGTTCATGCTGCGGGTGAGGCTGGTCTCCTTCTTCGCTGGCGCGGCCACCGCGGCCGCCTCCGGCGGCTACTTCCTCTACAAGGACTACAAGCTCGCCCACGACTCCACCGCCCTCCAGGTATGGACCGCGCCCTCCTCCTCCCCTCCCCTCCGCGTCTCAGATCTCGGACCGTGTACCACTCCATGGATCCTGTCATGAACTGGAAAACTCATTTTGAGCACTCGAAAGATGGAAAGTGAATTTTTTGTCCAAAGAAAATGAAAAATTCATTTGAATACATCTTAATAATGTGTTTCTTCCATGAAAAAATCAGATGTCAACAAGGTCCTTCACAGAAAACCATATTTGTCACTCGAAAATAGAAAATGTTTTTCTGAAAAAGAACTTATTTTCAGTTAATTACAACCAATTTAGATGGTCATAGCGTATTCATAGTGTTTTACTCCATTCTGATTGGCCCATGAGGATGTCACGCGGATCATGCATTAAGGACCATTGGATGATCCCGGATCCAACTGTAGCCCTCTACTCTGTAGATGAAACCCTAGTTTTGTCCTCCTCGCATTTTTCATCCACCCCCCGCCTCCCTTCTTCCTCTCTTCTTCTTCCTCCCTTCCTCCTGAGCTCCTTCCTCTCCAGCTCCCCGATTGACAAAAATATTTTTTTTGTCCAAAGAAAATGAATACAAGTTGGTGATAATCCATGAAATATGATATACCTTGAGTGGTAATTTTAGTGACGTCATTTTACAATACACTCGTGATAGTTGCTTCACAAACACACATGTTTTTAACACTTCAAAATTATTTTTAGTGCTACATATCTCAGACCAATCAAAACGCAGAACTACCCTTCCCACGGATCATACAACAAACACCGTTGGATGCTTTGAGATCCAACGGCAACCATCAATCCCACCCCCTCTCACCCACGTAGCCCTATCCTCTCGTCCCTTCTCCCCCACACAGACGCCACCTGGAACCCTAGCGCCCCAGCCACATCCCCATTCCACAACCAAGCCAGAGCTACAGCCCCATCCTTCCATGATGCCGGCATACCACGGCCACCCGTCGCCTTTCCCCTTGGCTCCCAACTACTCCCGCGCCAGCGCCACCTTCCCCGACAACCACTACGCCGGCCCCCTCCCGACGCGGCCTTTCATCCGCGAGCACGTCGCCGCCGCGCCGCGTCACCACCAGGGGCGTCGGCGCGGGGCCATGCTCGACCCCGAGAAGCTGTATTCGCAGGCGGTGCACAGCTTCAACGACAGGCACAAGGCCGTTGCCAGGACGGGCAAGGGAGGACCCGCGCCTTGCCGTCTCCTACCGGCGGCCCCGCCATGCGGGCCACGGGGGCAGCGGCTGCGGGCCAGGGGCAGGGGCAAGGCGTACACGCCGGGGGGCGGGAGAGGTCGTCATCACCGGTGCTCACGCGGCGGAGGGCCTGGCCGGTGCCCGGCCGGCCTGGCACGATTGTGGCCACACCACCATCATGATCCGCAACATCCCCAACAAGCTCTCGTAAGCGATCGACCAGCTGCTACGTACGTTGCGTTCGTTCTCCATCTTGTTGGTTAGATCTCCATTTCGTGCGTGTGTTTTAGCCGAGGACGGATCTCTCGCGTTTTGTTGTCCTCCCAGCCGCCCCTCGATGATGAAGCTGCTCGACGACCACTGCGCTCGCTTGAACAGGCGGCACGGCTCCGTGGCCGCCGCGTACGATTTCCTTTACCTGCCCATGGATTTTAGGTGACGGATTCATCTCTCGTGCAGCAACAAGGGGTACGCCTTCGTCAAAACAGTGAAATCTGCCACAGCTATGTTCATAATCAAATCTTCGCACCACTAATTCAGCTGCAAGCCTGCAACTGAGAGATCATTATCTGTTATGCTATTGTTGTACAATACGCACACACACACGGTGTTTCCATATGTGAGAATTTTTTAGTGAAGAGTATTCTTGATGCAGGGGCCGCCCTGAAGAAGAAGATGTTCTCTACACGTCGCCTGCCTGCGCATCGCCACCCCCGTCGACTAGCTCCACCGCATTGCCGCACAGATGGCCACGCGCGCCCCGCTGCCCTTGCCCCCCGCCGGCGCTCCCTCCGGCGGTAAGGAGCTCGACCTCTTGATGGTGAGCTACTAGGAACAATTTCTCGTGACCATGGGTGGGGTAAACAGAGAAGGCAGAGTAGTAAGTGCACAGTTTTACAATGGCAAGTAGACGATTCTGTACTTGCCATTGATGTATGTGCTAACAGCAGGGGGTTTGTACTGTATTTTGACTAATATATGCATTTTTCGTAAGTACATTATAGCATTTTTTTGGGGTAATTAGTGCAACCTACCATGGTTATTGTTTGAAGTTGAGAAATTTGTTACTATATACTAAATAATTTAAAAATAATTTGACAAAACAACAGATATACAGGGTGCTCAACACGTTCTATAACTGTAGAAAGATGTATCAGTCAATATGAAATTCAAGACATGATTTCAGCTTGTAGCAGCAGTCTTATTATAGCAGAATTTATTTATTTGTGAAAGCACGTTATTTAACCAGGACCTGCACTTGTGCCATGCATATTCATATTGTCTCTATTGTCTTGTATGACTATCTCATTTTAACTAGCCTAGCCAAGAAAGCACGATACTAGCTGAAATCTGTTTATCATTCTATAAAGAATTGTCCTTTACTCCTTTACTCCTGTTAATTATCTTGAATGGTGTGGTACCATGTCTATGCGCGCACAACTTCCTCTCACAAAAAAAACTAAGTGTCCATCTCTCTCACTTTTTCTTGTATTTCTTTTAGAGTACATAAATGTTTGATCCACGTAAAATAAATACTTGTACAGGCGCACAACTTCCTCTCATAAAAAAACTAAGTAATTGTCTATAGCACGTTTGTTTGCTTTCTTGTTTGAGAAATATCATATTTGTTTGCTTGGCCAGAAAATTGTTTGCTTTCTACTTTGAGAAATCTCATGTTTGTTTTCTAGGCCAGAAAATAGGCAGCTCCTAGCCTCGTTAGCCCCATACACTTACTGATTGTTCGGTCTATAACGAATGGCCAAAGCAATTGCTGCTCCTATTGCACTTTCAGTTCTGTGATGTGTGTTTGTTACTTGTCACTTGTAGGCTAACTTGATTATACTTTCATTTAACACACTTTTCTGTTGGTCGGGCCACTTATGATTCCATTGAATGTTGAATTGTATTTGAAGCTTTTCATACTTGAACCTCGACTTTTACCATGCTTCACTCCCTGCTGGCTTACCATTTCTTCGGAACAAATAGGAACTTGACATTGTGATTGTGAAGGCCACCAACCACATTGAGCGTCCATCGAAGGAGAAGTACATAAGAGGTAATGGTTTATCCCGTCTCTTAATTGAACCACTAGTGTTTCATCACTATTGCACTATTTGCTTGATGTGAAGTGTCCATTAAAAATGCATTCTTTGCATTCTTTCTTCTCAACACAAAATATGTGTAGATACAATTGACTTAGTGGTTATATTTTGTTGCAGTAGAACGGATAAATCATTTGTGATACGAAGGATACTTTTAACATCATCTTCACGATGAACACAAATCTGTTTATTTCTAATATTTTTTATATTTATTTCTTTTTGATTGATTCATGTGCAGTGTAATGTTCTTGTAGGATGACAAGTTGTTGCATCTCAAGCATGTCTCATAGGAGAGAAGAATGAAGTCCATTGTAGTGTTGGGATAGTAGCAGATGTGCCATTGTTCTATTGTGTAATTTTGTTTGCTCTTGCTATATTCCTGTGTAAGGAAATGTATTGATGAGATGAGTTATTGTGTTATGTAAACCTGGGAGATGTATTATGTGATGTTATATGATGGATGATTTTAATTCGACTTGGAGTTTTCTTAATTTGAATATGAAATAGTGCTGCATTTAATATTGGACAAATAATTGGTTGAAAAGGCCCAATAAATAGAAATGAAACCAAGTTCTTGAAAAAAAAGTTGCTGAATTCAAAAATGAAAAAAAGGCCAAAACTGAAACTGGACCAAATGTATTTAGGCACTAAAAGGCCAGGGCCCAAAAAAATTCGAAAAAGAAAAACTAAAAGTGGATGTAAATAGGCCAAGGCCCAAAAAAAGCCCAATAAGAAAAGCCCAAAAAAAATAAAACGAGCCCATGTGATCAATTGAAATGGGTTGGGCTGATTTCAGCCATGACATTTTGATTTCGTCGTAATTTTGCCACGTAGGACTGCCACGTAGGACTGGGTTTGATTGTCAGTGATGATTTAGGATCGTCGTAAAGGTTACGACAATCCAGGAATCATCGTAAAGTTACGACGATTTTGATCAAAACGTCGTGGCTGTTCATTTCTGACGCTCCGTCTCCGATGCTTGGTTTTTCGTCGTGCGATCGTCGTAAATGAAAAACCGTGACGATGTAGCGACGAAAAAATAGCGTCGTGTACTAGCATATTCCTTTTAGTGCTTGGGCACCGCGGCGAGGATGGCTGGTGGTGGCTGCGCTAGCCTGGTCGTGCTCTCATGCAGGCGGTGGCCACGGTGGCTGGTGCGTCGCGGTCGCCACGGACGGCTGGGCGTGACCAGATTGGTCGGTGGCGGTGCCGTCGGGTCTAGGCCCAGGTGTGGGCCTTGGTCCTTTGATTGCGTTCGGCGCTTGGCGGGTGCGACAAGTCGGCAACTGGGCAAATCTGTCGGGATTCTACCGTTGTCTGGTCCATGATAGCCCGGACAACTCCGGGGGAAACCCTAGATTTCCTCGGGATCGAGCGATGGCGGTGCTTTTGTGTCATAGTCCCTCTCCAGGGCATGATTTTGGAGTCTGCTCCGGTTGAAGGGACCAACGACGCCGCGGCGCACGCCTCGTGGCACATCTGTCGATGAAAATCATGCCGACTAAGGTCATGGCGGACGATGGCGCCGTCTTTGATGTCGTTCCCTTGTCTAGATATCGTTGTTGCAGTTTGCAGTATCGCTTTTCGTCTGGGGCATCGTTTTGGAGCAAGTGATTGATGGAGGGGACAAGAGGAGGAGCGGTGTTGCGTCAACCACACGGCAAACAGTGGATCACGACGACATGGCGCTGCGGAGTTTCGACGAAGGGCGCGTGTGAATGGACACGTGCAAGATGGTGGTGTTGTTTGACGTCGTGGTGGCGTTGATGGCAGGCCAAGCAAGGTCGATGCATCAATTCCAGCTCTGGAGATGGACAAGTGGAAGATGGCGGCGGCAGCAAGAGTGCGCCGGACCGGTGTGAGACCCAATCCCGGTATGTGGCTGGGTTGGGGCATCCGGCTATAGATGTTAGGGTTTGGTGCGATGTTTGTTTGGTATTAGGCCCGGATATTCGACACCCCATCATCAAGGGTATAGGAGTAGCAACATGTGTTGCCTAGATGGCGGCTTTAGGCCGATTGATGTATTAACTTGTATGGTTCTTGTAAATAGAAATAAGTATTGAAATATTAACATGGATAATCATAATACAGTAGTGATTAGAAATGAGTTGAGTGATCATGGTGATGTTTTTGAGTACTGAAATCAGCATTGAAATATTAACGAGGATAATCACAGTACCAAATTTTAATAGCAAAATTACTAATATAGAAATGAGTCTGGTCATCGTCGTACTGAAATCAGTACTGAAATATAGAACTGAGTCTGGTGATCATGGGCTGTTTTTCAGTACTAAAATTAGTATTGAAATTTTAAAGTGAATAATTGCAATATGGAATTTTTGTACCGAATTAGTGAATTTTAGTATCAAAATTAGTGATATATAACTGAGTCATGTGATAGTCGTACGAAAATCAGTACTGAAGTATAAAACTCACTCGAGTAATCGTGGGGTAGTTGTGAAGTACTTAAATCAGTATTGAAATATTAAGCGCAATCCTGAATTTTAATAGAGAAACTAGTGGTATAGAACTCAGTCGGGTGATCGTGGTGCTATTTTGAAGTACTGAAATCAGTATTGAAATATTAACGTGGATAGTCACTATACTAATTTTTAGTACCGAAACTACTAATATATAACTCAATCGGGTGATGGTGGTGTTGTTTTTTCAATACTAGAATCAGTGTTGAAATATTAACGTGGATAATCATAATACTGAATTTTGGTACAAAAAGTGTAGAACCGAGTCCGGTAATCGTGGGGTTGTTTTCTAGTAGTGAAATAAGTATTGAAATCCGTGGATAATCGCAATACTGAATTTTAGTACCAAAACTACTCACATAGAACTGAGTCGGTTGATCTGGTGTTGTTTTGTAAGTAGTGAAATTAGTGTTAAACTATTAACATGGATAATTCCAATACTGCATTTTAGTAAAAAAAAATAGTGATATGGAACTGAGTCGGGTGATCGTGGTGCTTTTTTAGTACTGAAATCAGTGTTAGGTGGATAGTCACTGTATAAAATTTTAGTACCAAAACTATTGATATTAAACTAAGTCGGGTGATCGTGGTGCTATTTTTCAGTACCTTAATTAGTATTTAAATATGAAGTGGATCATCGCAATACCATATTTTAGTACCGAAACTACCGATACCAAAATTAGTGATATAGAAATGAGTCGGGTGATCATGGTGCTATTTTTCAGTACACAAATCAATATTGAAATATAAACGTCCATAATCACTGTACTAGAATAGTGATATAGAACTAAGTCGGGTGATCGTGGTGCTATTTTTGAGTACTGAAATCAGTATTGAAATATTAACGTGGATGATCACTATACTGAATTTTAGTACACAAACTACTCATACTAATGTGAGACTGGTGATCGTGGTGTTGTTTTTCAGTACAGAAATAAGTATTTAAATATTAACGTGGATAACCGCAACACTGAATTTCAGTACCGAAAGTAGTGATATAGAACTGAGTCGGGTGATCGTGGTATTGTTTTTGAGTACTAAAATCAGTATTAAAATATTAACAAGCATAATCACAGTAACGAATTTTAGTACCAAAATTATTAATATAGAACTGAGTGAATTCATCGTTGTACTGAAATCAGAACTGAAGTATAGAACTGAGTCCGGTGACTATGAGGATGTTTTTCAGTATTGAAATAAGTACTGAAATGTTTAGAGAATAATCGCAATACCGAATTTTTGTACCGAGTTAGTTAACTTTTGTACCGACATTAGTGATATAGAACTAAGTTAGGTGATCTTCATACTAAAATGAGTACTGAAGTATAGAACTAAGTCCAGTGATCATGGGCCTATTTTTCAGTATCGAAATTAGTATTGAAATAATGAAGTGAATAATTGCGATACATATTTTTTTTTACCGAATAGTGAATTGTAGTATCGAAATTAGTGATATAGAACTGAGTGAGGTGATCGTCGTACTGAAATCAGTATTGAAGTATAGAAGTGAGTTGGGTGATCGTGGAGGTTGACATCACCGGATTATGCTACAGTAATCATTGTAATTAAGCTACATTGAACCCCTTGATTAGTGCCTAATCATTTTGTTAAACAGTGCAGGATCAATATGGATTTCATATCTCATTTCAGTTTCCACTATTAAATACCCTAGGATTTTAATGTGCTAAAATAAATCCTCGGGCAGCATATGAAAAATGTTGCAAAATTGTTGAAAATATTAAAACAAATGTTGTTGAAGAAAACAACATCACTTTGATGTTGGTGTGGACCGCACCATCCAAAACCGAAGCTTAAAGCATTTAAAAGTATTCATAAATTCAATTGGGAAATTAAAACATATTCCAAAAATGCCTAAACTTGATGTGGCGATGCAGAATATTGCAACACATTTGTTGGGCCTTGTTGCACATTTTTGCCGTAGAAAATTAATGCGAAAAGAAAATAAAACATAAATTGAAAAAGGGAAAACAAAACAAAAGAAAATTAAAAGGAAAAAATACCCTCTCCCCCTGGCCGGCCCAGCTGGGCCTCGGCCCATCTAGCCAGCCCAACCGGCCAGCTCCCCACCGGCCCACATACCTCGTGGGGGTATAAAACCCCCAACCCCAACCCTAATCCCACCAACCCTCACTCTCTCCCTCTCACCCCGTGACTCTCTCCCTACGGCTGGCCACCTCTCGCAACCGGCCAAGCCTCCCCGACCCCGCACCGACCGGTGCCGTCGCTGCAGGCCTCCGGCGCCCCTCGACGGGCCACCTCGCTATCGGCCCTGCCGGCCGCCGTCTTCCTCCACCCCGCTGCGTCCCCGTCATCCCCCACAATGGCCCCACTGAGCCTCACCGTATACCCTTCACCGCCGGTGAGGCCCCAACGCCGCCGCTCCTCCCCTCTAGCCACCACAACATTGCTAGCCCACACCCGACCCCTCTCTGGGGAGCCATCGGCCGGCCGTGCCCCCGGCTGGCTTTGGCCCCCTCGGGCCTCTCCTGTTAACCAGGGGGGATTACCCCCGTTGTGTTTAGTGTACATGGGAAAATCTCCCATGTGAATGACAAGTGGGCCAAGGCCCCCTAAAACTAAAAAAAGAGTAATAATAAAAATATATTAAATTAAATAAATAGATATTTAATTAATTAGTTAATTCACTTAATTAGAGTAATTAGATAATATTAACAATCTCATAAGTTAATGTAAGGATGACGTGTGGGTCCAACCCCATTGACAACTAATGAAACATGCTAATTTATTTCTGTAAATTAATTGACGTGAATAGAGAATGACACATGGGTCCTACCTGCTAATTTAGTGTGTTGATTAATTATTAATTCTCATTTTAAAATGTGAGTATGACAATGGGACCCGCAGGTTATATTGACCAGTCAACAAGACTGTTGACTGCTGATGTCATGCTGACATCATACTGATGTCATAATATATTTTTCTAAATTAAATTAAATATATTTAATTTCCGAATATTAATAAAACTATAAAATTTAATATAAAATAAATCGTAAGTCAGATGAAAATAATTTATACATGAAAGTTGATGAGAAAATCGAGACGAACCCCGATACGCTATCCGTTCGTCTCTCACGCACCTCTAGCATAGCGAACGTGTAACTTTTCCATCCGTTTCGCTTGTACGGTAGTAGCGAGAGACTCGGAAAATATCGTCAGATATTTTTCCGAGCCGTCTATGATGGATGATACCGCGTTAGCTCATGTCTAGCCATGCATATTGTCATGTCATGCTTAGTGTTGCATGTGAGTTTATATTTATTGTTTCTCCCCCCTCTTTTTACCGGTAGACCCCGAGACTGACGTTGTTGCCGGGTACGACTAGCATCCTAACGATCAACCCTTTGCCGCAGAGCAACAAGGCAAGCAAAACCCCCTTGATCATTCCTATATCTCCTATTCTTTCTCCCTCATGCTTGCATTAGAATTTTACTACTGTTGTAGTTAGTTCCTATATCTCATGCATAGCCTGTTTTTGATAAACTGCTACTTTATTCTACTGGACCTTAAAACTATTCAGTATAGGTGGAGCAGTCATTCCCTTTGACCCTTAGTCCAGTTGCTCCTGCGTTTTCCTCAAGTCTCGATCATGTGATCGACGAGCCATGACCCGTCACATCACTCACCCCACTTAGTTGTACGACGTTGCAGAACTACTATTGAGTACCAAGAGTGACACCTTTTTACGTACTCCGATGTTAGCGTCGTAGTGTAGTTCAACGACGGTGGTTCTCGAAGGGTGATGCCTCCTTCACCACCTCCGATAACGACTCTGTCGTACAACGCATCAAGCATGGTCCACAGAGGGTGATTCCTCCCTGACCACCTTGACGGTTACGTCATTCGGAATCCATCGAGGGTGATACCTCCGATCCCTGTGATGTACAATCACACAGCTACTTGACCTCGTTACTGGGAACTTGATGAATGGTGTGTTGCGGGTGGATTCCCACATGGATGAGATGATGAGTTAATTAAAATGCTAATGGATTTGCGTATTTGATATGAGTTGGTCGGGAGACATTTTTGGAACTAACCTTCACGTGGGAGAAGTTATGGGTACTCGACGTCGTTGTATCAGCCGAAGCTGTTCAAACATCAGCAATGGAGCGACGCGCGCCCGAGTGGTATGGATAAGCATCGTTCTTGTATAAGAGGTGCCAGGACTGATATCGACCGCCCACGCATCGTGCATGAGCGCAAAGGGTGATGGGCCCATGACCCCTGCGCGCTTAGGATTTAGACCGACGGGCTGGCCTCTTTGTTGAGTCTAGGTGGGGCTGTGACGTGTTGATGTTCCGAGGCCGGGCATGACCAAGGAAAGTGTGTCTGTCCAGAGTTTATCAAGCGTGTTGGGTACTGTGTTGCACTCTTGCAGGGACGGAAATTAACTATTCGAATAACCATGTCCACGGTTATAGGACGATTTGGAGTTGTACCCTCATCTTATACAACTACAACGGTTACTTAACTGGAATGTTTGCTCCGGGATTGCTTCCTCACAGGGAGTCGAGGAAGAATCTCTTGGCGTGACTATAATAAATTTTGCTACAACAATATGACTATATGTCCGTGTTACTTGTTGTACTCTCATCTAATGCTGCAAGAACCCTGAAGATGCTAGTCGTCGATAGGACTAGTCCCCTCCCTGTGTTCTCGCATTGCTGCAGTCAGTCCACATATAACCCCTTCCCTCTAATACTGTGGCATAACTTAGCATACTTCTAATGTCAGTCTTGCGAGTACTTTGGATGAGTACTCACCGTTGCTTTGCTCCCCCTTTTCCCCTTGATATGTTGCTGCGACGAGATGATGGAGCCCAGGAGATGGCGTATCCCGCCGATGACGTCTACTACCCCGACGGTGCCTACTACTACGTGGAGGCCGCCGAAGACCAGGAGTAGTTTAGGAGGTTCCCAGGCAGGAGGTCTTGCCTCGTTCGATCGCTGTATCTTTTGTGCTAGCCGTCTCTAAGGCATTATCATGTTTCATGTCTGTACTCAGATATTTGTTGCTTCCGCTCACTCGTGTGTTTATCGAGCTTTTGTATTATAGCCCTCGAGGCCCCTGACTTGTAATATGAAGCTTATATGTTTTTATTTGTGTCTAGAGTTGTGTTGTGATATCTTCACGTGAGTCCTTGAGCTTGGTCGTACGCATTTGCGTGTATGATTAGCATACGATCAAATCGAGGGCATCACAAGCGATCTACAAGGGTAGTAGAAAAACTACTGATATAACACAGAGTCAGGTGATCGTGGTGTTATTTGTTCGTACTAAAATCAGTGTTGAAATATCAACGTGGATAATCCTAATATCGAATTTTAGTAGAAAAACTAGTGATATAAAACTAAATATGGTGATCGTGGTGCCATTTTTTAGTACTGAAATCACTATTGAAATATTAATGTGGATGATCACATACTGAATTTTAGTACACATATTACTCATACAGAACTGAGTCGGGTAATCATGCTGTTGTTTTTCAGTAAGGAAACCAGTATTTGCATATTAACATGGATAATCGCAATACTGAATTTCAATAGAAAAAGTAGTGATATAGAACTGAGTCGGGTGATCGTCGTGCTCAAATCGGTACTGAAGTATACAATCGAGTTCGCTGATCGTGGGGCTATTTTGTGGTACTAAAATAGGTATCCAAATATTGACATGGATAGTTGCAATACTGAAATTTAGTACTGAAACTACTGATATAATACAGAGTGGGGTGATCATTGTGTTATTTGTTAGTACTGAAATCAGTGTTGAAATATTAACGTGCATAAACCTAATATTGAATTTTAGTACAAAAATTAGTGATAAAAAACTAAGTAGGGTGATCTGGTGCTATTTTCGAGTACCGAAATCAGTTTTGAAATATTAACGTGGATGATCACAATAGTGAATTTTAGCACACAAACTACTCATACTGAACTGAGTCGGGTGATCGTGCTCTTGTTTGTTAGTATGGAAAATTGTATTTAAATATGAACATGGATAATCGCACTATTGAATTTCAGTAGCAAAAGTAGTGATATAGAACTGAGTCGAGTGATCTTGGGTGTTGTTTTTGAATACTAAAATCAGTATTGAAATATTAATGATAATAATCAGAATACCGAATTTTAGTAGCAAAAGTGGTTATATAGAACTGAGTCAGGTGACCGTGGGGCTGTTTTTCAGTACTGATATAAGTATGAAATAAGTAGATAATCACAATACTGAATTTTAGTACCAAAACTACTCATATAGAACTGAGTCGGGTGATCGTGGTGCTATTTTTGAGTACTGATATCAGTATTCAAATATTAATATGGATAGTCACTATACAAAATTTTAATACCAAAACTACTGATATTGAACTGAGTCGGATGACCGTGGTCTTGTTTTCAGTACCTAAATTAGTATTGAAATATGAACGTGGATAATCACAATACTAAGTTTTAGTACGAAAACTACCGATACCAAAATTTGTTTTTATAGAAATGAGCCGAGTGATCATGGTGCTATTTTTAGTCCATAAATCAATATTGAAATATAAACACCGACAATCACTGTACTGATATAGTGATATAGAACTAAGTATGTTGATCATGGTGCTATTTTTGATTGCTTAAATTAGTATTGAAATATTTAGGTGGACGATCACTATACTATATTTTAGTGCACAAACTACTCATATAGAACTGAGTTGGGTGATCGTGCTGTTGTTTTTAGTAAGGAAACCAGTATTTAAATATTAACATGGATAATCGCAATAGTGAATTTTAGTAGCAAAAGTAGTGATACAGAATTGAGTCGGGCGATCGTCGTACTCAAATCAGTACTGAAGTATACAATCGTGTTCGCTGATCGTGGGGCTGTTTTATGGTACTAAAATAATTATTCAACTATTAACATAGATAGTTTCAATACTTAATTTTAGTTCAGAAACTACTAATATAATACAAAGTCGGGTGATCATGGTGTTATTTGTCAGTACTGAAATCGGTGTTGAAATATTAACCTGGATAAACCTAATATTGAATTTTAGTACAAAAACAAGTGATATAAAACTAAGTAGGGTGATCGTGGTGCTATTTTTGAGTACTGAAATGAGGTTTGAAGTATTAACGTGGTTGATCACAATAGTGAATTTTAGTACATAAACTACTCATAATGAACTGAGTCGGGTGATCATGGTGCGGTTTTTCAGTATGGAAAAAAGTATTTAAATATGAACATCGATAATCGCAATACTGAATATCAGTAGCAAAAGTAGTGATATAGAACAGTGTCGGGTGATCGGGTGATCTGGTGTTGTTTATGATATAGAACAACGATAATCAGAATACCAAATTTTAGTAGGAAGGTAGTGATATAGAACTGAGTCAGGTGATCGCAGGGCTGTTTTTCAGTACAGAAATAAGTATTGAAATACGTGGATAATCACAATATTGAATTTTTTTACCAAAACTAGTCATATAGAACCGAGTCGGGTGATCGTGGTGTTATTTTTGAGAACTGAAATTAGTATTCAAATATTAACGTGGATAGTTACTATAAAAAATTTTGGTACCAAAACTACTGATATTAAACTGAGTCGGGTGATCGTGGTGCTGTTTTCAGTACATAAATTCATATTGAAATATGAACGTGCATAATCGCAATACCAAATTTTAGTACCGAAACTACCGATACCAAAATTAGTGTTATAGAAATGAGTCAGGTGATCATGGTGCTATTTTTAGAACATAAATCAATATTGAAATATAAACGTCGACAACCACTGTACTCACATAGTGATATAGAACTAAGTAGGATGATCGTGGTGCTATTTTTGAGTACTTAAATCAGTATTGAAATTTTAATGTGGATGATCACTATACTGAATTTTAGTACACGAACTACTCATATTGAACTGAGTCGGGTGATCCTACTATTGTTTTACAGTACACAAATCAGTATTTAAATATTAACATAGATAATCGCAATACTGAGTTTCAGTAGCAAAAGTAGTGATATAGAAGTGAGTCCAGTGATCGTGGTGATGTTTTTGAGTACTAAAATCAGTATTAAAATATTAACAAGGATAAGCACAATACTGAATTTTAGTACCAAAATTACTAATATAGAACTGAGTCAAGTCATTGTCGTACTAAAATTAGTATTGAAGTATAGAACTGAGTCCGATGATTTTGGGGCTGTTTATTAATACTGAAATAAGTACTGAGATGTTACAGCGAATAATCGCAATACCAAATTTTTGTACCGAAATAGTTAATTTTAGTACCAAAATTAGTGATATAGAACTGAGTTAGGTGATCGTCGCACTGGAATCAGTACTGAAGTATATAACTAAGTATGATCATCATGGGGCTATTTTTTAGTACTGAAATAATTATTGAAATAATGAATTGAATAATTGTGATACCTATTTCGTGTACTGAATTAGTGAATTACAGTATCAGAATTAGTGATACAGAACTGTTTCAGGAGATCATCGTACTGAAATCTGCATTGGAGTATAGAACTGAATCTGGTGATCGTGGGGCTTTTTTCAATACTGAAATCAGTATTGAAATATTTAGGTGGATAATAGCAATACTGGATTTTAATATGGAAACTAGTGACATAGAACCGAGTCACGTGATCAAGATGTAATTTTGAAGTACTTAAAATCAGTATTGAAATATTAACGTGGATAATTGAAATACTGAATTTAGTACCAAAAGTAGTGATATAGAAATGAGTCGTGTGATCATGTTGCTGCGTTTGAGTACTGAAATTAGTATTGAAATATTAACGGGGATGGTCACTATATTGATTTATAGTACCGGAATACAAATATAGAACTCACTAAGATGATGTCGTGTTTATTTTCAGTACCGAAATAAGTGTTGAAATATTAATGTTGATAATCACAATACATAATTTTAGTTCAAAAAGTTGTGACATAGAAATAAGTCGGCTGAACGTGGTACTGTTTTTTGAGTACTAAAATTAGTATTGAAATATTAACATGGATAGTCACTATACTAAATTTTAATTCTGAAACTATTGATATAGCACTGAGTTGGGTGATCGTGGTGTTGTTTTTCAGTACTGAAATCAGTATTGAAATATTAACGTGGATACACAAAATACTAGATTTTAGAACTGAAATTACTTATATAGAACCGAGTCAGGTGATTGTCGTACTCAAATCAATACTGAAGTAAATAACTGAGTACATTGATCGTGGGGTTATTTTTCAGTACTGAAATCAGTATTCAAATATTAATGTGAACAATCGCAATGCCAATTTTTTTTACCAAATTAGTGAATTTTACTACCAAAATTAGTGATATAGAACCGAGTCAGGTGATCATCGTACTGAAATCAGTACTGAAGTATAGAACTGAGTGAGGTGATCGTGGGGCTGTTTTTCAGTATTGAAATGAGTATTGACATATTAAGGTGGATAATCGCAATACTGAATTTTAATACATAAACTAGTGATATAGAACCGAGTCTGGTCATCATGGTGCTATTTTGAAGTACTGAAATCTTTATTGAAACATTACTGTGGATAATCGCAACAATGAATTTTAGTAGCAAGATTAATGATACAAAACTGAGTAAGGTGATCATCATACTGAAATGAGTACATAAGTATAAAACTAAGCCAGGTGATTGTGGGGATGTTTTTTATACTGAAATCAATATTAAAATATTAATGTGGATAACTACAATACTGAATTTTAGTTCCAAAACTAGTGATATAGACCTGAGACGGGTGATTGTCGTGCTATTTTTCAGTACTAAAATCTGTATTGAAATATTAACGTGGATAATTACAATACTAAATTTTTGTAAAAAAGTAGTGATATAGAACTGAGTTGGGTGATCGTGATGTTGTTTTTGAGTACCGAAATCAGTATTGAAATATTGACATGGATGGTCGCTATACCAAAAATACTGATATAGAATTGAGTCACGTGATGATGGTGTTTTTGAGTACTAAAATCAGTATTGAAATATTACGAATTTATTACCCAGAGTAGTGATATAGAACAGAGTGACATGATCGTCATAATGAAATTAGAAGTGAGTCAGATAATCGTCGTACTCAAATTAGTACTGAAGTATACAACCGAGTCCGCGGATCGTGGGGCTGTTTTTCAAGACTGAAATAAGTATTCAAATATTAACATGGATAGTCGCAAACTAAATTTTAGTACATAAACTGCTGATATAGCACAAAGTCGGGTGATCGTGGTGCTATTTGTTAGTACTGAAATCAATGTTGAAATATTAACGTGGATAATGCTAATATTTGAATTTTAGTAGAAAACTAGTGATATAAAACTAAGTAGGGTAATCGTGGTGCTATTTTTGAGTACTTTGAAATATTAACGTGGATGATAACTTTACTGAATTTAAGTACACAAACTTCGCGTACAAAACTGAATCGGGTGATCGTGGTGTTGTTTTTCAGTAAGGAAACCATTATTTAAATATTAAGATGGATAATCGCAATACTGAATTTCAGTATCAAAAGTAGTGATATAGAACGGAGTCGGGTGATCGTCGTACTCAAATCAGTACTGAAGTATACAATCGAGTTCACTGATAATGTGGCTGTTTTTCGATACTGAAATAAGTATTCAAATATTAACATGCCTAGTTGCAATACTGAATTTCAGTACAGAAACTAGTGATATAATAGAGAGTCGGGTCATCGTGGTGTTTTTTATCAGTACTAAAATCAGTGTTGAAATATTAACGTGCATAATCCTAATATTGAATTTGATTACAAAAACTACTGATATATAACTAAGTAGGACGATCGTGGTGCTATTTTTGTGTATTGAAATCAGTATTGAAATATTAACATGGATGATCACAATACCGAATTTTAGTACACAAACTACTGATGCTGAACTGAGTCGGGTGATCGTGCTATTGTTTTTCAGTATGGAAATCAGTATTTAAATATGAACATGGATAATCGCAATACTAAATTTCAGTAGCAAAAGTAGTGATACAGGACTGAGTTGGGTGCTCATGGTGTTGTTTATGAGTACTAAAATCAGTATTGAAATATTAACGAGGATAATAAGAATACGGAATTTTAGTAGCAAAAGTAGTGGTATAGAACTAAGTAAGGTGATCGTGGGGCTGTTTTTATGTACTCATATAAGTATTGAAATACATGGATAGACGGAATACTGAATTTTAGTACCAAAACTATTGAGATAGAACCGAGTCGGGTGATCGTGGTGCTGTTTTTGAGTACTGAAATCAGTATTCAAATATTAACGTGGATAGTCACTATACAAAATTTTAGTACCAAAACTACTAAAATTGAACTAAGTTGGGTGATTGTGGTGCTATTTTTCAGTACCTAAATTAGTATTGAAATATGAATGTCGATAATCGCAATACCAAATTTTAGTACCGAAACTACCGATACCAAAATTAGTGTTATAGAAATGAGTCGGGTGATCATGGTGCTATTTTTGAGTACATAAATCAATATTGAAATATAAACGTCGACAATCACTAGACTGAAATAGTGATATAGAACTAAGTAGGGTGATCGTTGTGCTATTTTTGAGTATTGAAATCAGTATTGAAATATTAACGTGGGTGATCACTATACTGAATTTTAGTACACAAACTACTCATATTGAACTAAGTCACGTGATCGTGTGGTAACCCACAAGTATAGGGGATCGCAACAGTTTTCGAGGGTAGAGTATTCAACCCAAATTTATTGATTCGACTCAAGGGGAAGCCAAAGAATATTCTTAAGTATTAGCAGTTGAGTTGTCAATTCAACCACACCTGAAAGATTTAGTATCCGCAGCCAAGTATCAGTAGCAAAGTAGTATGATAGCAGCAGTAGCAACAGTAACCAGTAACAGCAAAGTGACAGTAGTAGTAGCAAAGTAACAGCAGTAGCAACAAAGTAACAGTAGCAACAGTGACAGCAGTAGCGACAAAGTAACGTAGCAAGGACCAGTAGGAAAAACTCATAGCCATTGGATCGGTGATGGATGATTATGCCGGATGCTATTCATCATGCAACAGTTATAACACGGAGAGATAAGTAACTAGCTCCAGTTCGTCAATCTAATGTAGGCATGTATTCCGTATGTAGTCATACGTGCTTAGGGAAAAGAACTTGCATGACATATATTGTCCATCCCTCGCGTGGCAGCGGGGTCCTAATGGAAACTACGGGATATTAAGGTTCTCCTTTTAATAAACAACCGGACCAACACATTAACACTTGCTGAATACATGAACTCCTCATACTATGGTCATCTCCGGGAGTGGTTCCGGCTATTGTCACTCCAGGGTTGCCGGGTCATAACACATAGTAGGTGACTACAACTTGCAAGATAGGATCAAGAACACAATTCTAGATTTCGAATTTCAATTCGGTTTGAACTAACAATCACGAGAGCAACGATAGTAATCACCATGACGTGGCATCATTAGTAAGGATGACTGTAGTTTAATTATAATCATTACTGTAGCAAAAGTCGAGGATGTCACAACTATCTCACGTGATCATGGTGTTTTTGAGTACTAAAATCAGTATTGAAATATTAACGAATTTTAGTATGGAGAGTGGTGATATAGAACAGAGTCACATGGGCATCATAATGAAATTAGTACTCAGTCAGATAATCGTAGTACTCAAACTAGTACTAAAGTATACAATCGAGTTTGCTTATCGTGGGGCCGTTTTTCAGTACTGCAATAAGTATTCAAATATTAAGGTGGATAGTTGCAATACTAAATTTTAGTACACAAACTACTGATATAATACAAAGTTGGGTGATCATGGTGGTATTCGTCAGCACTGTAATCAGTGTTGAAATATTAACGTGGATAATCCTAATATTGAATTTGAGTACAAAAACTAGTGATATAAAACTAAGTAGGGTGATCGTGGTGCTATTTTTGAGTACTGAAATCAGTATTGAAATATTAACATGGATGATCACAATACTGAATTTTAGTGCACAAACTACTCATACTGAAGTGAGTCGGGTGATTGTGCCGTTGTTTTTCAGTATGGAAATTAGTATTTAAATATGAACATGGGTAATCACAATACTGAATATCAGTAGCAAAATTAGTGATATATAACTCAGGCGGGTGATTGTGGTTTTGTTTGTGAGTACTAAAATCACTTTTGAAATATTAACGAGGATAATGAGAATACCGAATCACAAAACTAGTGATACAAAACTAAGTCACGTGATCGTGGGGCTGTTTTCAGCACCGAAATAAGTATTGAAATACGTGGATAATCGCAATACTTAATTTTAGTACCAAAAAATACTCATATAGAATTGAGTCGGGTGATCGTGGTGCTGTTTTTGAGTAGTGATATGGGTATTCAAATATTAACATGGATAGTCACTATACAAAATTTTAGCACCAAAACTACTGATATTGAAATGAGTCGGGTGATCACGGTGGTGTTTTTGAGTACATAAATTAGTATTGAAATATGAACATGGATAATCGCAATACCAAATTTTAGTACTGAAACTACCGATACCAAAATTAGTGTTATACAAAAGAGTCGGGTGATCATGGAGCTATCTTTCAGTACATAACTAATTGTTGAAATATGAATGTCGACAATCACAGTACTGAAATAGTGATATAGAACTAAGTAGGGTGATCGTGGTGCTATTTTTAAGTACAGAAATCAGTATTGAAATATTAACGTGGATGATCACTATATCGAATTTTAGTACACAAACTACTCATATTGAACTAAGTCGTGTGATCTTGATGTTGTTTTTTAGTACAGAAATGAGTATTTCAATATTAACGTAGATAATCGCAATACTCAAGTTTAAGTAGCAAAAGTAGTGATATAGAACTGAGTCTGGTGATCTTGGTGTTGTCTTTGAGTACTAAAGTCATTATTAAAATATTAACGAGGATAATCAGAAAACCAAATTTTAGTACCCACAAGACCAAATTTTAGTACCCAAATTACTAGTATAGAACCGAGTCAAGTCATCATCATTATGTCGCTGTTTTTCAGTACTGAAATAAGTACTAAAATGTTAGAGTGAATAATTGCAATAACGAATTTTTGTACCAAATTAATTAATTTTAGTACCAAAATTAGTGATATAGAACTGAGTTATGTGATCATCATACTGAAATCAGTACCGAAGTATGGAACTAAGTCCGGTGATCTAGGTGCTATTTCTTAGTACGGAAATAAGTATTGAAATAATGAAGTGAATATTTGTGAAACCTAATTTTTGTACCGAATTAGTGAATTGCAGCATCGAAATTAGTGATATAGATCTCACTCAGGTGATCGTCATACTGAAATCAGTATTGGAGTATAGAAGTTTGTCGGGTCATCGTGGGGCTATTTTTCAATACTGAAATCAGTATTGAAATATTTAGTTGGATAATAGCAATACTGGATTTTAATATAGTAACGAGTGATATGGAACCAAGTCAAGTGATCATGGTACTATTTTGGAGGACTGCAATCAGTATTAAAATATTAACGTGGATAATCGCAACACTGATATTTAGTACCAAAAGTAGTTATATAGAACTGAGTCGTGTGATCGTGTTATTGTTTTTGATTACTGAAATCAGTATGGAAATATTAACGTGGATGGTCACTATAGTGATTTTTAGTACTGAACCAATAAATATAGAACTCAGTCGGGTGATGGTGGTGTTTATTTTTCAATACTGAAGTCAATTTTGAAATATTAATTTTGCTAATGACAATACCTAATTTTACTATAAAAAGTTGTGACATAGATCTGAGTCGGGTGATCATGGTATTGTTTTTTGAGTACTAATATTAGTACTGAAATATTAACATGGATAGTCACCATACAGAATTTTAGTTCTGAAACAATTGATATAGCACCGATTTGGGTGATCGTGGTGTTGTTTTTCAGTACTGAAATCAGTATTGAAATATTAACATGGATACTGACAATACTAGATTTTAGTACCAAAATAACTACTATAGACCTGAGTCAGGCGATAGTCATACTCAAATCAATACTGAAGTACAGAACTGAGTCCGTTGAGCATGGGGCTATTTTTCAGTACTCAAATATTAACAACGATGGGCACTATAATTATTTTTAGTACCAAAACTTCTGATTTAGAACTGAATCACGTGATCATGGTGTTTTTTAGTAAAAAAATCACTATTGAAATATTAACCAATTTTAGTACCTAGGTTAGTTATATAGAACTAAGTCACATGATCATCATAATGAAATTACTACTGAGTCAGATAATCGTCGTACTCAAATCAGTATTGAATTATACAATCGAGTTTGCTCATCGTGGTGTTTCTTTTCGGTTTTGAAATAACTATTCAAATATTAACGTGCATAGTTGGAATACTGAATTTTAGTACAGAAACTACTGATATAACACAGAGTCGAGTGATCATGGTGTTATTATTTAGTACTAATCCTAATATTGAATTTTAGTATAAAAACTAGTGATATAAAGCTAAGCAGGGTGAATTTTAGTATAAAAACTAGTGATATTTTTGAGTACTAAAATTATTATTGAAATATTAACGTGGATGATCACTATACTGAACGTTAGTACACAAACTACTCATACTAAACTGATTCGGGTGATCGTGCTGTTGTTTTTCAATATGGAAATCAATATTTAAATATGAACATGAATAGTCGCAATCCAGTGAACGTGGGGCTGTTTTTCAGAACTGAAAGAAGTATTGAAATGTTAAAGTAAATAATTGCAATACAGAATTAGTTAACTCTAGTACCGAAGTTAGTGATATAGAACTGAGTTAGGTGATCGTCATACTGAAATCACTACTGAAGTATAGAACTAAGTCCGATGATCGTTTGGCTATTTTAAGTACTGAAATAAGTATTAAAATAATGAAGTGAATAAACACAATACCGAATTTTTGTACAGAATTAGTTAATTTTAGTATCGAAATTAGTGATATAGAACTCAGTGAGGTGATCATCATACTGAAATTAGTATTGGAGTATAGAAGCAAGTCGGGTGATCGTGGGGCTGTTTTAAAAACAGAAATCAGTATCGAAAGATTTAGGTGGATAATAGTGACTCGCACTCTCTGGCAATAACTGGACGAATGCTGATTCTGTAACAACAGACCTTCCCCTGCAATGACACCAGAGGAATGCTGCTAGCACTCCCCGGCAACGAAACTAAAAGAATGTTGTTGATGGCCCACCAGTGCGTGGGTTCGCAGCAGTTTTCGAGGGTAGAGTATTCGACCCAAATTTGTTGGTACGCCAGGCAGGAGGTGAGAGAATACTCTCGAGTATTAGCAGTTGAATTTGTCTGATTCAACCGCACCTGAAAGATTAGTATCTGCAAGCAAAGTAGTAACAACAAAGTAGTATGATAACAACGGTGTTAGACACGATCTGTTGACACATCAGACTATTTCTAACGATTGTATCAATGGCGCCAAGTTGCCTCGTGGACGGAAATTGTCAGTTCTCGTCAACAACCAACGATCACGATTGTAGCAGGTAGCAGCAGTGTAACGAGTAATAGTAGTGGCAAGGAACAGCAGTAGTGACAGCAGTAGCAAGTAGCAACAGTAGCAAGCAACAGTAGTAGCAGAGCAAGACAAGTAACAGCAGTAGAGCAAGACAAGTAACAGCAGCAGTAGGACAAACTCGTAGGCAATGGGTCGGTGCTTTGTTTGGATGATATTCATCATGCAACAGTTATAACACGGAGAGATATGTGGCTAGCTCCCGTTCGTCAGTGTGATGTAGGCATGCATTCCGTGTGTCGTCATACGTGCTTAGGGAAAAGAACTTGCATGACATCTATTGTCCATCCCTCCCGTGGCAGCGGGGTCCAAAAGGAAACTACGGGATAGTAAGGTTCTCCTTTTAATAAAGAACCGGACCAATGCATTAGCACTTGGTGAACACATGAACTCCTCAAACTATGGTCATCACCGGGAGTGGTTCCGGTTATTGTCACTCCGGGGTTGCCGGATCATAACACATAGTAGGTAACTACAACTTGCAAGATGGGATCTAAAACACACATATATTGGTGACAACATAATAATTTCAGATCTGAAATCAAGGCACTCGGGCCCTAGTGACAAGCATTAGGCACGGCAAAGTAGTAGCAACATTAATCTCAGAACATAGTGGATACTAGGGATCAATCCCCATCAAAACTAACTCGATTACATGATAGATCTCAATCTACTCATCACCGCCCAGCGAGCCTACAAATAGATTACTCACGAACGACGAAGAGCTTCATGGAATTGGAGAGGGAAGAAGGTTGATGATGGCGATAGCGACGGTTTCCCCTCTCCGGAGCCCAAAACGGACTCCAGATCTGCCCTCCAGATGAAGAACAGGTTGTGGCGGCGCCTCCGTATCGCAAACGCGACGAAATCTTCTCTTTTTTATTTTTTCTGGGACGAAAGTGAACTTATAGAGAATGGCACATGAAAATTTACTTGGAACGGCAGGTAGATACTGCAAAATAGGTAGGTATGGTGGACTCTCATGGAAAAACTTTTGGGTTTATGGAAGTGGATGCACAAGCAGTATTCCGCTTAGTACAAGTGAAGGCTAGCAAAAGACGGGGAAGCGACCAACTAGAGAGCGACAACAGTCATCAAGATGCAATGAGTTTGACTAACATTGAATGCAAGCATGAACAGGATATAAATCACCATGAACACGAACATCATAGAGGCTATGTTGATTTTGTTTCAACTACATGCATGAACATGTGCCTAGTCAAGCCACTTGAAACCTTCAACGGAGAATACCTTCCTATCATACTACATCATAGTCATCTCAAAATCCATGTTGACATTCAAGACAAACCATTATAAGCTCTCAGCTAAATAAGCATGGCATCAGAAACTATGATCTCTAAGTTGTCATTGCAAACATGGTTCTCTCACAACAAAGCTAAATCTGGGTCGACAAGCTAGTCATATTTACAAAAACAAAATAGATAGAGTTCATACCAGCTTTTCAGTCTCAGTCACTTCATCATATATCATCATTATTGCCTTTCATTTGCACGATCGAACGTTGTGAACAATAATAAGAGTGCTCGTGCATTGGACTAAGCTGAATCTGCAGGCAAACACAAAGGAGAAGACAAAGTAATATGGCTCTTTGACAGCTAAACAGGTATGCATGCAAGAACCACTAAACATTGTAACCAATATCTTCTACCTTGACCCAAAGAAAAAGAAAACTATTTACACGGGAAAGCTCCCAACAAGCAAAAGAAGAAAGAAATTATTTTTGGGTTTTCTCAAAAGGACACAAAACAAGAAAACAAGAAAACAAAAATAAACTAGCATGGATAATACAGTGGCAAAGTGTAAACACCGGCTAACAAAGTGAAAGCATAAGCATGAATGTAAAGTCGATGAGAACACGTACTCCCCCAAGCTTAGGCTTTTGGACTAGCTTAGTCTACTCCCATGGTGGGCAATCACCAGCTGCAGGATACTCCGGAGCAGACTGTGGATGCCACTGCTGTGTGAGATCCTTTGGCTCCCACTGATAAACTGGCGTCTGGTACTCGACTGGCGGCTCGGGCATGGGGCGCCTGTGGTTAGGCCAAGCCCCAATATGCGTAGATGTCCGCAGGCATAATAGTGTACCTGCCTGCATGAAGATCGAACAAAGAAGGAGCAGGCAAAGTAATAGTCACTCGAGTACCCTGACTAAATACCAGGTTATAAATCATCCGTCTACTAGCTAGCATCTCTATCCAAAATATCATGGCGAACCATGCTGTCATAATCTAGATATTTCTCAGGGAGAAGCATCTCTCCTTCCTCTCCCAGTCTAATAGGTATCTCAAAGTGTCTGGCAAGACGGGTAGCATAGATACCTCGATAGACAACACCCTTGGAACCGTTGATGTTCAACCGCTAGGCTCCTATAGCACCTAGGCTATAAGTCTTATCGTTATAAAGGCCTTCGTGCAAAACCGCAAGGTCTGGAGAACTAAGTGATCCAGCCTCCCCATGGCCAATCAAACATTTTCCCACAAATAATGAGAAGTACCGAAGCACAGGAAAATGTATGCTAGCAATTCTAGCACGAGACACTCATCTCTCCTCTCCAACAGCAATAGAACCAATGAAATCCTCCAAGTCCCGTGGACGAGGGTCACGGATATCCCCAACATAAGGTAATTTGCATACATTGCAAAAATCTTGTAGTGTCATGCACTGGGGGATGTCGTATATCATGAACTCAACCATGGGAGGATTCTTCCTTGGATAAAAGTTGAAGCTTTGAACGAAAATATTGGTGAGGAGGAGGTATTGTGAGCACTTATCTTCAACGAACGCAGTAAGACCTGCGTTGTCCACCAAGTAATAAAAGTCTTCATAAATCCCAACAGCGCGCAAAAATTCATCACTTGGCCACTCACACGCTCGAACTTCTGTGACTCGAGGGACTACATACTTGGGGTGGTTCTTCTCATCCTCCTTGGGGTTATGGCTTGAAGAGCCTCTCAAGAACCTCCTCATCTTTTCCTTTTTCTAGCTCTGAAAAATTCTGAAATTTTTAGAGACTTCGAAAGAAAAGTGAATAAAGATTAACCCAACTTGTAGCAACTACTCCTACTAATGCCTAGAGACCATATCACGCGCTAAAACTATTTGTGACCAGCTAAAATCAACCTTTCTAGCTCAAGAACAGGGTACCAAGGTAGCAAGAATACGCGAAGGATAAAGCACTAGAGCAAAAACTAATTGGACCAATGGAGCAGTCACTTACCAAGGAGTAATTTCCTCAAAACGGTTCGGAGAATGGTGCTTTGAGAAAGGAGATCGAAAATCATAGCCAAATGAGCAAGAACACGGGTTTGAGCTGCGAAACAATTTGTTCTGGAGGTGGAAGAAGAGGCTGGGAGCTGGAATGAGTGGAGGGGGGTCCCTGTGGGCCCCACAAGTCTGCTCTCCGCCACCAGGGGGTGGCGGTGGCAGGGCTTGTGGCCCACTGGTCTGGCCCCCAGGCCAGCTCTCAGGCCCAGTAATTTTCAAAAATTCCAGAAAAAATCATACTAAATTTTCAGGAACATCAGAGAACTTTTATTTTCGAGGTATATTTCTCCGGGACTCTAAAACAAAAAACAGGAAAAACTAAACTAATTCCATCATTTTTCTTCTAAGCAACAAGAAATGAAAGCTCAAAACATAGGTATGTGACTCTTTGATTCATCCATTTCATGGTCATCGAAAGAAATCCGTCAATAGGATTGATCAAGTCCTCATGACAAAACCTTCTCGAATCTCAAGAGAGAACGGAGAATTTTCGAATAGCCACTAAGTCACCTCAATGGGGATATGTATCTCCCCAACAAGCAAATCATACTTCATCTTAACACGAGGAATAGGGCATTCAAAGCTCCCAATAAGAATTGATGAAGTCTTTTCGATAGCATTGATGCAATGTACTTGATATCGTTTCTTCGGAAAGTGCACTGTGTGCTTATTACCATTGACATGGAAAGTGACATTGCCTTTGTTGCAATCTATAACAGCCCCTGCAGTGTTTAAAAAGGGTCTTCCGAGGATGACAACCATGGCATCGTCCTCGGGAATATCCAAGATAACAAAGTCTGTTAAGATAGTGGTATTAGCAACCACAACAGGCACATCCTCGCAAATGCCGATAGGGAAAGCAGTTGATTTGTCGGCCATTTGCAGAGAAATTTCTGTGGGTGTCAACTTATCCAACTCAAGTCTACGATAAAGAGAGAGCGGCATAACACTAACACCGACTGCAAGGTCACATAAGGCAGTTCTTACGTAGTTTCCTTTAATGGAGCAAGGTATAGTGGGCACTCCGGGATCACCAAGTTTCCTAGGAGTTCCACCTTTGAAAGTGTAATTGGCAAGCATGGTGGAGATCTCAAGATCTGGTATCTTCCGTTTATTAGTCACGATATCTTTCATGTACTTGGCATACAGAGACATCTTGAGCATATCAGTTAACCGCATCTGCAGAAAGATGGGTCTTATCATCTCAACGAAGTGCTCAAAATCTTCATCATCCTTTTTCTTGGATGGCTCAGGAGGAAAGAACATAGATCTCTAAACCCATGGCTCCCTTTCTTTACCATGCTTTCTAGTAGTAAAGTCATTCTTATCGTGTCTCTTAGGTTGTGGGTTATTAGGATTAACCGTAGGTTCAATCTCCACATCCTCATCATTGGTAGGTTGATCATTATTATGAACATCACTGTCCATATTGTCACCAGGTTCATGTTCATCACCAGATTGTGTTTCTGCATCAGACGCAGAAATATCATTAGGTTCTTCAGGTGTGACAGTATTTGGTGAACTCGCATGTAGGTTTCTATCATCCTTCTTCTTCTCCTTAGGATGACGGGGTGTATCAGCATTGATTCCTTGAGAATCTTGATCAATTCTCTTAGGATGACCTTCAAGATACAAAGGTTCCTGAGTCATTTTGCCTCCTCTAGTAATGACTCTGACATAGCTGTCATTTAATTCATTGAGCAGGTCATTCTGAGCTTTAAGTACTTGTTCTACCTGAGTAGTAATCATAGAGGCATGTTTACTCAGAAGCTTCAGATCATTGACATTTCTGTCTACACAAGCACTTCAATTGCTAAGCATACGAGTACTTTGTTCCAAGTGTCTGCTAACATAATCATTGAAACTCTGTTGTTTGGCAACAAAGTTGTCAAATTCATCAAAGCATAGGCTAGCAGGTTTGTCAAAAGGAATATCACTCTCATCAAACCTACGCAGAGAATTCACTTCTACTACCTGTATTGGGTTATCGAGACCATAGATCTCTTCGATAGGTGGTAGATTTTTGACATCTTCAGATCTAATGCCTTTCTCTTGCATAGATTTCTTGGCTTCTTGCATATCTTCGGGACTGAGGAATATAATACCTATTTTCTTCGAGTTGGCTTAGGAGGTGGTCCGGGAATAGTCCAAGCATTATCATTGATCAAGATGTTATTCAGTAGGGTCTCAGCTTGTTCTACAGTTCGTTCCCTAAAAACACAACCGGCACAACTATCTAGGTGGTCTCTAGAGGCATCGGTAAGTCCGTTATAGAGGATATCAAGTATCTCATTCTTATTAATAGGGTGATCAGGCAAAGCATTCTGTACCTGGACGAGCCTCCCCCAAGCTTGTGGGAGACTCTCTTCTTGGAGTTGAGCAAAGTTGTATATTTCCTGCAAGGCAACTTGCTTCTTATGGGCAGGGAAATATTTCTCACAGAAGTAATAGACCATATCCTGGGGACTACTCACACATCCAGGAGTAAGAGAGGTGAACCAGGCTTTAGCGTCATCCTTTAGAGAAAAAGGAAACAACTTAAGGATATAGTAGTGGCGGATCTTCATCTCAATAGTGAAAAGGGTGGCTATATCGTGTAGTTTGGCAAGATGGGTTACGACCGTCTCAGACTCATAACCATGAAAAGGGTCAGATTCGACTAGAGAGATTATCTGAGTATCGACAGAGAATTCATAATCCTTATCGGTGATAAAGGTAGGTGAAGTGGCAAACTTCGGGTCGTATTTCATCCTAGCTTTCAGAGATTTTTTCTTCCACTTGAGAAGTAATTTCTCAGCGTCATAGGCATACTTACACACAAGAAAATCCTCAGCTATCTCTCCCTCCATAACGTAACCCTCAGGTATATCAGGCAATTCATATCTAGGACAGCTAGATCTAGCAGGAGCAAAAACAGGTTCTATCTCAATAGTATCGGCAGTTTCAGAAGCATCACGAGCATTGGCAGTAACTCTAGCAATATGAGCATCAAGGAATACCCCTAATGGAACATCAGGCAAAGTAGTATCTCTAGCAGTATCAAGCATAGCATCATCAGGAAAAATAACATCTCTAGCATCATCAGGCAAAGCAGTATCAAGCATAGCATCTCTAGCAGTATCAAGCATAGTATCATCAGGCATAGCATCTCTAGCAGTATCAGGCAAAGCAGTATCAGGTATAGTATCAAGCATAGCATCTCTAGCAGTAGCATCATAAGCATCATCAAGCACAGGCGACATATCAATATTTCTAGCAGGAGGTGATGTCGCAAACTTACTCATAACTGAAGGTGAATCAAGTGCAGAGCTAGATGGCAATTCCTTACCTCCCCTCGTAGTTGAGGGCAAGACTTTGGTTTTTGGATCCTTCAGATTCTTCATAGTGATCAGCAGATATAAATCCCAAGTGACTCAGAGAATATAGCAATACCTCCCCGGCAACGGCGCCAGAAAAATGCTGACTGGCACACTCTGGCAATAGCTAGACGAATGCTAATTCTGTAACAACAGACCTTCCCCTGCTACGGCACCAGAAGAATGCTGCTAGCACTCCCCGGCAACGAAACTAAAATAATGTTGTTGATGGCCCACCAGCGCGTGGGTTCGCAATAATTTTCGAGGGTAGAGTATTCGACCCAAATTTGTTGGTACGCCAAGCAGGAGGTGAGAGAATACTCTCGAGTATTAGCAGTTGAATTTGTCTGATTCAACCGCACCTGAAAGATTAGTATCTGCAAGCAAAGTAGTAACAACAAAGTAGTATGATAACAACGGTGTCAGAAACGATCTGTTGACACGACAAACTATTTCTAACAATTGTATCAATGGCGCCAAGTTGCCTCATGGACGGAAATTGTCAGCTCCCGTCAACGACCAGCGATCAAGATTGTAGCAGGTAGCAGCAGTGTAAAGAGTAATAGCAGTGGCAAGGAACAACATTAGTGACAACAGTAGCAAGTAGCAACAGTAGCAAGCGACAGTAGTAGCAGAGCAAGACAAGTAACAGCAGCAGAGCCAGACAAGTAATAGCAGCAGTAGGACAAACTCGTAGGCAATGGGTTGGTGATTTGTTTGGATGATATTCATCATGCAACAGTTATAACATGGAGAGATATGTGGCTAGCTCCCGTTCGTCAGTGTGATGTAGGCATGCATTCCGTGTGTCGTCATACGTGCTTAGGGAAAAGAACTTGCATGACATCTATTGTCCATCCCTCCCGTGGCAGCGGGGTCCAAAAAGAAACTACGGGATATTAAGGTTCTCTTTTTAATAAAGAACCGGACCAACGCATTAGCACTTAGTGAACACATCAACTCCTCAAACTATGGTCATCACCGGGAGTGGTTCCGATTATTGTCACTCCGGGGTTGCCAGATCATAGCACATAGTAGGTAACTACAACTTGCAAGATCGGATCTAAAACACACATATATTGGTGACAACATAATAATTTCAGATCCGAAATAATGGCACTCGGGCCCTACTGACAAGCATTAAGTATGGCAAAGTAGTAGCAACATCAATCTCAGAACATAGTGGATACTAGGGATCAATCCCCATCAAAACTAACTCGATTACATGATATATCTCATCCTACTCATCACCGCCCAACGAGCCTACGAATAGATTACTCACGAACGAGGAAGAGCTTCATGGAATTGGAGAGGGAAGAAGGTTGATGATGACGATAGCGATGATTTCCCCTCTCCGGAGCCCAAAATGGACTCCCGATCTGCCCTCCAGATGAAGAACAGGTTGTGGCGGCGCCTCCGTATCGCAAACGCGACGAAATCTTCTCTTTTTTATTTTTTCTGAGACGAAAGTGAACTTATAGAGCTGAGATTGGGGGCGGCAGAGCCATGTGGGCCCCACAAGCTTGCCCACCGCCACCAGGGGGGTGGGTGGCGAAGGCACGGCTTGTGGCCCACTAGCCCACCCCCTCAGGTTGATCTTGGCGCAGGTACTTTTCATATTTTCCAAAAATGCTCCCCGTAAATTTTCAGGACGTTTGGAGAACATTGATTTCTGCACAAAAATAACACCAAGGCAATTCTGCTGAAAACAGCGTCAGTCCAGGTTAGTTCCATTCAAATCATGCAAATTAGAGTCCAAAACAAGAGCAAAAGAGTTTGAAAAAGTAGATACGATGGAGACGTATCAAATAGCAATACTAGATTTTAATATAGAAACTAGCGATATAAAACTCTATCGGGTGATCGTGCTACTATTTTGAAGTAATGGAATCAATATTTAAATATTAATGTGGATAATCGCAATACTCAATTTTAGTACCAAAAGTAGTGCTATAGAACCGAGTCAAGTGATCGTGGCGTTGTTTTTCATTACTGAAATCAGTATTGAAATATTAATGCGGATGGTCACTATACTGTTTTTAGTACGGAAACTACTAATATAGAACTAAGTGAGGTGGTGGTGGAGTTTTAGTACCAAAATTAGTGATATAGAATTGAGTGGGGAGATTGTGGTGTTTTTTCATTACTAAAATTAGGACTAAAATATTCACATGGATAATTACAATACCGAATTTTAGTAGTGAAATTGGTGAGATAGAACTTAGTCACATAATCGTCGTAATCAAAGTAGTACTGAAGTATAGAATTGAGTCCGGTGATCGTCTAGGTGTATTTGAGTACACATATAAGTATTGAAATTTTAATTTGGATAATCACTATACTGACATTTCTTACCAAAACTAGTGATAGAGAACTTAGTCGGGTAATCGTGGTTCTATTTTTAGTATGGAAATTAATATTAAAATATTAACGTGGATAATATCAATACTGAATTTTAGTACCAAAAGTAGTGATATAGAACTTTGTCGGGTGATCATTGTGTTGTTTTTGAGTACTGAAATCATTACTGAAATATTAACGTGGATAGTTACTATACTGAATCTTAGTACCTAAACCATTGATATAGCCCTCAGGCGGGTGATTATAGTGTTGTTTTTCAGTACTCGAAACAATATTTAAATATTAACGTGGATACTCACAATAATGGATTTTAGTATCGAAATTACTATTATAGAATTGAGTGAGGTGATCGTCATATTGAAATCAATGCTGAAGTATACAATTGAGTTCGGTGATCGTGGGCTATTTTTTATTATTGCAATATTAAGTTGAATAATCGCAATACCAATATTTTTTTCTGAATTAGTGAATTATAGTGTCGAAATTAGTGATGTCTGAGTGAGGTGATGGTCGTACTGAAATAAGTATTGAAGTAGAACCGAGTCGGGTGATTGTGCGTCTATATTTGAGTATTTAAATTAGTATTGAAATATTAAGATGGATAATCACAATACTGAATTTTAATACGGAAACTAGTGATATAGATCGAACTGAGTCGGGTGATCGTGGTGTTATTTTGAAGTACTGCAATCAGTTTTGAGATATTAACGTGGATAATCGTAATACTTAATTTTAGTACAAAAATAGTGATATTGAACCGAGTCGGGTGATCGTATTGTTGTTTTTGAGTACATAAATTAGTATTGAAATATTAACGTGGATAGTCACTATATTGATTTTTAGTACCGAAACTACTAATATAAAACTGAGTCGGGTGATGGTGGTGTTGTCTTTTCACTACTGAAATCAGATGTTGAAATATTAACATGGATAATCACAATACTAAATTTTAGTTCCGAAAGTAGTTATATAGATATAATTCGGGTGATCATGGTGTTGTTTTTTGTACTGAAATCAGGACTGAAATATTAATGTAGATAATCGAAATACCGAATTTTAGTACCGAAATTACTGATATAGAACTGAGTGAGATAGTCGTTGTACTCAAATCAATAGTGAGGTATAGAACTGAGTGCGGTGTTCGTGGGCTGTTTTTAGTACAGAAATAAGTATTACAATATTAACGTGGATAATCACAATACTGAATTGGAGTAACAGAACTTGTGATATAGAACTGAACCAGGTGATCATCGTGTTGTTTTTTAGTACTGAAATCAATATTGAAATATAAATGTCGATAGTCACTATACTGAATTCTAATACTGAAACTATGATTATAGCACCAAGTCGGGTGACCGTGATGCTATTTTTCAATACTGAAATTAGTATTGAAATGTTAACCTTGATAATCAAAAAACTGAATTTTAGTATCGACAGTAATGACATAAAACTGAGTCGGGTGATCATGGTGTTGTTTTTCAGTATTGAAATCAGTGCTAAAATATTAACGTAGAAAATCACAATACTGAATTCTATTACAAAAAACAGTGATCTAGAATTGAGTCGGATAATCGTGGTGTTGTTTAATAGTTATGAAATTTGTATTGAAATATTAACATGGATCGAATTTTAGTGATATAGAAATAAGTCAAGAAATCGTCATGATGAAATCAGTATTGAAGTATAAAATTAAGTCTGGTGATCATGGGGTTGTTTTTCAATACTAAAAAAGTATTGAAATATTAAAGTGAATAATTGCAATACCGAATATTAGTACAGAATTAGTGATATAGAACTGAGTCACATGATTGTTGTACTGAAATCAGTATTGGAATATAGAAGTTAGTTGGCTGATCGTGGGGTTGTTTTTGAGTAATGAAATTAGTATTGAAATATTAAGGTGGATAAATGCGATACTGAATTTTAATACGGAAACTAGTGATATCACTGCTACGAGAAAGCCTAGTAGTAGCATTGGATTTACCCATACCAGTAGCGCTGGTGGCAGCGCTGCTTCTAATGCGCTACAACTAAGTTTATAGCAGTAGCACTTTTCCAGATAGCGCTACAAGAAAGTACATTTAGTAGTAGCGCTTTTCCAACCAGCACTACTACTAACTATCTGTAGCACGTCTCTTTAAAAAACGTCGTTGATAAGCAGCGCCGCTACTAAACGCCAACCAGCGCTACTGCTAAGGTTTCCCGATTTCATATTTTTATTCCTCCTCTACGTATTTGTACTGTATTTGTGCATGCTTTATACAGTAGTTTCATCATATCATAGTAAACACACATTATTCTCATCATATCATACACATACAATAGATTCATCATACCATCATCATAATCATCATCATTATCCAACACAAATATCATCACATGTCAAAAATAGCGAGACACAAGTTATGACACACCCATAAGTTTCATCATCCCTATCTAAATCATGATGTATAAGAGAAGAGCGATCATCATGAGCAAGAGCACGACTATGTAGTACTTCTTGATGCACCGGTTTTGCTCCCTTTCTTGTCGTAGCATCCACCTCAAGTAACTATTTTCCGCTTTGGCTCTGCTGTCGAACCCTCTGTCGCTAGCCCCCGGGTACCTGTTGATACGTCTCCGTCGCATCTACTTTTCGGAACTCTTTTGCCATTGTTTTGGACTCTAACTTGCATGATTTGAATGGACCTAAGCCGGACTAACGCTGTTTTCAGCAGACTTGCCATGGTGTTGTTTTTGTGCAGAAATAAAAGTTCTCGGAATGACCTAAAAATTTACAGAGAATTTTTCTGGAATTAATGAAAAATACCCGCACAAAGATCCACCGGAGGAGGTGAACGAGTAGGCCACAAGCCCATAGGCCGCGGCCACTCCCTGGCCGCGCCGTGAGGGCTTGTGGGGACCACGTGGCGCCACCGCCTCCAAACTCAGCTCTATTTATTCCGTCTCGCCCAGAAACAAATCAGGGAGAAGGATTCATCGCGTTTTACGATAGGGAGGCGCCGCCACCTCCTGTTCTTCATCTGGAGACAGATCTGGAGTCCGTTCTGGGCTCCGGAGAGGGGAAATCGTGGCCATCGTCATCAACAACCTTCCTCCATCGACAATTCCATGATGCTCTTCACCGTTCATGAGTAATCTCATCGTACGCTTGTTGGACGGTGATGAGTTGGATGAGATCTATCATGTAATCGAGTTAGTTCTTGACGGGGACTGATCCCCAGTATCCACTATGTTCTAGATTGATGTTGCTATACTTGGCTATGCTTAATGCTTGTCACTAGGGCCCGAGTGCCATGATTTCAGATCTGAACCTATTATGTTGTCGCCAATATATGTGTGTTTCAGATCCTATCTTGCAAGTTGTAGTCACCTACTATGTGTTATTACTCGGCAACCCCGGAGTAACAATAGCCGGAACCACTCCCGCAGATGACCATAGTATGAGGAGTTCATGTATTCACCGCGTGTTAATGCATTAGTCCGGTTCTTTATTAAAAGGAGAACCTTAATATCCCGTAGTTTCCATTAGGACCCCGCTGCCACGGGAGGGATGGACAATAGATGTCATGCAAGTTCTTTTCCCTAAGCACGTATGACTACATACGGAATACATGCCTACATTAGATTGATGAACGGGAGCTAGCCACATATCTCTCCGTGTTATAGCTGTTACATGATGAATCACATCCGTCACACTCATCCATCACCAATCCACTGCCTACAAGTCTTTTACTACTGGTCCTTGCTACGTTACTTTGCTGCTACTGCTGTTACTGCTGCTGCTGTTACTCTGTTGCTACTGCTGTCCCTCCCGCTGTTACTTGCTACTTGGCTGTTACTTGCTTCAACACTTTACTGGCGCCATTGATACAACATGTCAGGAATAGTCTGCCGTCAACAGATCTGTTTCTGGAATCGTTGCTATCATACCACTTTGCTACTGAGACTTTGCTTGCAGACACTAATCTTTCAGGTGTGGTTGAATTGACAACTCAGCTGCTAATACTTGAGAATATTCTTTCGCTTCCCCTGTCAAACCAATAAATTTGGGATGAATACTCTACCCTCGAAAACTGTTGTGATCCCCTACACTTGTGGGTTATCACCTGTCCACCTGGGCCTAAGCGTCTACCCAATGGTCGTACACTCCTGGAACCCTCCCAGTGAATATGACGTAGCAGTCCTTCGCCATCTCCGATCTATGTACCTGCATTATAAGTTGATGAATTGAACAATAATATGCAACATAATGTACTTGAGAAACACAAAGAGGCATAGTTAGCAAAATACAAGCAACCTATAGTAAACATAAATAACGAAGTTCCTCATACACAAGCTAATTAACTAGAGTGATGTATACGCTAGTTCATAGAAAGCCGGTAGTACTAACTATAAACACACATTGTCATCGTCAATCAATCCTCCATGTCGATGTCCCAATCTTCATAGTCAGGGATGAATGACCCGAGCTTATTGAAAGGATCCAGGTCCAGACGCTGAGCGCGTAGCAGTTCTTGAAAATTCTCCAGCCTCATTGGCCCATGGAAGAACATCCCTCTTTATTCGACGACCTCCTTCATTATCACTTGGGAAGGTTCACACTGTATGTGATAAAACTCAACTCGGATTCAATGATCCCATGTCCTTCCTATGCTTGTGGCCGAGTTGACAATCTTGGCATCGTCGGAAGTAGCTGACATGCGAAGGCGTTGTTTATCCCTTATGTACTCGATCATGTGATATATGAGGTAGAATCCATTAGCGTTTCTACTGTTCGATTGCTGGATGCAGCAGAAGTCGGTCTTATGGCCGAAAGCTGGTGCTTGATTCATGTACTTATTCACCTGGATATATCCACCAATAAGGATGAAGGTTAAAATGCCACTATCAAGAAACTCTTTATGTGCGTGTAATCATTTTTCTTGATGTTCTTCGTTGAGTCCAAGTACAGAGCATGGGAGTATTGTGGGTAGAGACAGACGAGGACACCCCTCCCCGCTGTGCAAAATAGGTATACCTCAAATTAGCCTCAATGCTTGCAAATGAATGATCAAAACTTACAAAAGGATATCTGCGGAAGACTTATGTGGGATGATAAGGCAGGACAATCGTTTCCTTGTCCTTATTAGCGATCATGAAATCGCTGATGTACTTGCTCGCATAGTCATGGTGCTCTTTAGAGACTACCAAGAAGCTCTGGTGCATATAGTATCGGTCTGTGACGTAGATATATTCTATGTTCTCGCGCTTGATGATGTAGTTGAGATACAGCGCATACAGGCGGATGAACTGAAAATCCAGCTTGGTCATGTGGAACATGTCGTAGATGTAGTCAAATCGTAGGATGAACTTATCCGTGGGCCATCTGTCGACGTATGACATCGCACTCGGAACCTGAGCCACGTAAAGCGGGTATCCTGGTTTTTCCGTGCTAAGAAGTCTTGTATCTATGGCCAGCACATCATCATGAAGCCTCCTTACATCATTGTTCAATATGTTCCCTAGCGCTTTTTGAAGTAGATCGGGTGGCTGGTAACATGGAAACGCTCCACACCTACGATAGGTATTCTGTCTACCTCCCGGGGCTTCAGAGGCGGCTGGTTGTTTGAAGCAGCTCCGGCGCCTTTAGAGCCTTTCTTCTTCGGTCTCCTCCTTTGCTTCTTGGCGGGTGGCTGTAGTGAGCCCACCATACCTTCATAACCATCACCCCAGCGTCATCGGGCTAATTAGAAGTGGACGGACCCCGTGATGTTCTTGCTGGGTAGAGGCGGCATCTCGAGGCGTCTCCTGCGAGGATCGCATGAAGAGAGACTTCTTGCAATCAGCCGTATGACGTTGCGGCTCCGGCAATTCAGTCATCATCAAGTCATATCCATGCTTATAGATTGAGTCATACTCCCGAGCATCGTCATAGCCGGTATTGATATACTGGTTAGGGTCATTAGCACCCTCCTCCATGACATCATCATCATTTGCTTCTTCGACGGGGGCAACGTCAGCTGGGACTAATGGAGGCTCTCCCTCGCCGCGTCGACCGCTATCAACCACCACGACAGGTGCAAGTAATTGGGTAGGTTGGGTGGTGTTGATACCTTGTTGAGGAGTTGTCATTGGTGTGCTACTGGGCGCCTCGACATGAAGGTGAGTCTTCGGCCAAGGCAAGATCCAACTCTTGCATGCGCCAATCTGTTTAGTGGTCTCGTCGTCATCGACTAGTATCGGAAGAGGCAAATCCTAGAACCCCGCTTTGACATTGGCCACACAAACTTTGAAGACGCCATGGGGCATGTGTCGGTTATGGAGCATGCGGTCCTTCGGCTTCATGATTGTTGCCTTTCCCACATACACCTGGTGGCCGTTGATTTCATACAGTAGGGTGCATGGGGTTTCATCGGCGTGCGAAGACATGACTACGACGTCAGACATCCGAAGGCAACTCAAATAGAAGACTATATAGATATGTTGGTGAAGAGTGCATGATGCGTAATTACTGTTGGGGAGCGTTGCATGGGAAACAAAAAATTTCCTACGCACACGAAGACCTATCATGGTGATGTCCATCTACGAGTGGAGATTAGATCTACGTACCCTTGTAGATCGCATCGCGGGAAGCGTTAAGAAACGCGGTTGATGTAGTGGAATGTCTTCACGTCCCTCGAACCATCCCACGAACCGTCCCGTGATCCGTCCCACGATCCGTTCCGATCTAGCGCCGAACGAACGGCACCTCCGTGTTCAGCATACGTACAGCTCGACGATGATCTCGGCCTTCTTGATCCAACAAGCAAGACGGAGAAGTAGATGAGTTCCCCGACAGCGTGACGACGCTTCGGTGGTGCTGATGATCTACTCCTGCCGGGCTCGGCCCGAGCTCCGTAGAAATCCGATCTAGAGGTAAAACTATGTGGAGTAGGCTAGAGTTGCACGTGGCAAAGTTGTGCCTCAAAAAACCCTAAACCACCACTATATATAGGAGGGAGGGGGATGGGCTAGCCTTGAGGGACAAGGCCCTCAAGGTGCGCCGTCCGCTAGGAGGAGGAGGACTCCTCCTCCAATTCGGTTTGGGAACGAGGAGTCCTCCTCTTCCTTCCCACCTCACTCTTTCCTTTTTCTTTTTCTTTTCTTTTGGTATTTTCTTATGTAGCGCCATAGCCCTCTTGGGTTGACTCCACCAGCCCAATAAGGACTTGTGGCGCCACCCTAGGGCCTTGGGATCACTCCCGGGTGGGTGGGCCCCTCCCGGTGAACACCCGGAACCCATTCGTCACTACGGGTACACTGCCGGAATAGCCCGAAACTTTCTGGTGACCAAATGAAACCATCCTATATATCAATCTTCGTTTCCGGACCATTCCGGAAACCCTCGTGACGTCCGTGATCTCATCCTCCGAACAACATTCGGTAACCACACATATAACTCAACTATACTAAAACATCATCGAACCTTAGGTGTGCAAATATGTAGACATGACCCGAGGAACTCCTCGGTCAATATCCAATAGCGGGACCTGGATGCCCATATTGGATCCTACATATTCTACGAAGATCTTATCAGTTGAACCTTAGTGTCAAGGATTCATTAATCCCGTATGTCATTCCCTTTGTCCTTCGGTATGTTACTAGCCCGAGATTTGATCGTTGGTATCCGCATACCTATTTCAATCTCGTTACCGGCAAGTCTCTTTAGACGTTCCGTAATACAAGATCCCATGACTTACACTTAGTCACATTGCTTGCAAGGCTTGTGTGTGATGTTGTATTACCGAGTGGGCCCCGAGATACCTCTCCGTCACACGGAGTGACAAATCCGAGTCTTGATCCATACTAACTCAACGGACACCTTCGTACATACATGTAGAGCACCTTTATAGTCACCCAGTTACGTTGCGACGTTTGATGCACAGAAGGTATTCCTTCGGTGCCAGTGAGTTATATGATCTCATGGTCATAGGAACAAATACTTCACACGCAGAAAACAATAGCAATAAAACGACACGATCAATATGCTACGTTCATAGTTTGGGTCTAGTCCATCACATGATTCTCCTAATGATGTGATCCAGTTATCAAGTGACAACTGTTGCATATAGTCAAAAAACCTTGCCTATCATTGATCAACTGGCAAGCTAACTAGAGGCTTGCTAGGGACATTGTTTTGTCTATCTATCCACACATGTATCTATGTTTTCATTCAATACAACTATAGCATGGATAATAAACGATTATCTTTAAATAGGAAATACAATAATAACTATTTATCATTGCCTCTAGGGCATATTTCCAACAGTCTCTCACTTGCACTAGAGTCAATAATCTAGTCCTCACATCGCCATGCGAGTTACATTGTAATAAATCTAACACTCATATAGTTCTGGTGTTGATCATGTTTTTCTCGTGGAAGAGGTTTAGTCAGCGGGTCTTCTACGTTCAGATCCGTGTGCACTTTGCAAATATTCACGTCCTCTCCTCCGACGTAGTCGCGGATGAGGTTGAAGCGTCGTTTGATGTGTCTGGTCTTCTTGTGAAACCTTGGTTCCGTTGTTAAGGCAATGGCACCAGTGTTGTCATAGAACAGAGTTATTGGATTTAGTGCGCTCGGCACAACTCCAAGATCCGTCATGAACTGCTTCATCCAGACACCCTCCTTTGCTGCCTCCGAGGCAGCCATGTACTCCGCTTCACATGTAGAATCTGCTATGATGCTTTGCTTGGAACTTCACCAGCATACCGCACCCCCATTAAGAATAAATACGTATCCGGTTTGTGACTTAGAGTCATCCGGATCAGTGTCAAAGCTTGCATCGACGTAACCCTTTACGACGAGCTCTTCGTCACCTCCATAAACGAGAAACATTTCCTTAGTCCTTTTCAGGTACTTCAGAATATTCTTGACCGCCGTCCAGTGATCCACTCCTGGATTACTCTGAAACCTGTTTGCCATACTTATGGCCAAGCTAACGTCGGGTCTAGTGCACAACATTGCATACATCATAGAACCTTTGGCTGAAGCATAGGGGACGGAACTTATTTGTTCTCTATCTTCTGCAGTTGCTGGGCACTGAGTCTTACTCAATTTTATACCTTGTAACACTCGCAAGAACCCTTTCTTGGGCTGATCCATTTTGAACTTCTTCAAAACTTTATCAAGGTATGTGCTTTGTGAAAGTCCTATCAAGCGCCTCGATCTATCCCTATAGATCTTAATGCCTAGAATGTAAGCAACTTCTCCTAGGTCCTTCATAGAGAAACTTTTATTCAAGTAATCCTTTACGCTGTCCAAAAACTCCACGTTGTTTGCAATCAGCAATATGTCATCCACATATAATATTAGAAACACCATAGAGATCGCACTCACTTTCTTGCAAATACAAGATTCTCCAACCACTTGTATAAACCAAAATGCTTTGATCACCTCATCAAAGCGTTTATTCCAACTCCGAGATGCTTGCACCAGTCCATAAATGGATCGCTGGAGCTTGCATACTTTGTTAGCATTCTTTGGATCGACAAAACCTTCGGGTTGCATCATATACAACTCTTGCTTAAGAAAACCGTTAAGGAACGCCGTTTTGACATCCATCAGCCAGATTTCATAATCAAAAAATGCAGCTATTGCTAACATGATTCGGACGGACTTAAGCATCGCTACCGGTGAGAACGTCTCATCGTAGTCAACTCCTTGAACTTGTGAAAAGCCCTTTGCCACAAGTCGAGCTTTATAATTGGTCACATTACCGTCTGCGCCCGTCTTCTTCTTAAAGATCCATTTGTTCTGAATAGCCTTGCGGCCTTCAGGTAGTACTTCCGAAGTCCACACTTTGTTCTCGTACATGGATCCTATCTCGGTCTTCATGGCCTCCAATCATTTGTTGCAATCCGGGCCCACCATTGCTTCTTTATAATTCGCAAGTTCATTGTTGTCTAACAACTTAATTGATAAGACAGGATTACCGTACCACTCAGGAGCAGTACGTGATCTTGTCGACCTGCGAGGTCCGATAGGAACTTGATCCGAAGTTTCATTATCATCATCATCAACTTCCTCCTCAACCGGCATCGCAACGACACGGGTTTCGCCTTGCCCTGCGCCACCATCTAGATGGATTTGAGGTTCGACAACCTCATCAAGTTCTTTCATCCTCCCACTCAATTATTTTGAGAGAAACTCCTTCTCAAGAAAAGCTCCATTTTAGCAACAAACACTTCGCCCTCGGGTTTGAGATAAAAGGTGTACCCACCTGTCTCCTTTGGGTAACCTATGAAGACGCACTTTTCCGCTTTGGATTCCAACTTTTCAGACTGAAGCTTTTTGACATAAGCATCACATCCCCAAACTTTAAGAAACGACAACTTCGGTCTTTTGCCATACCACAGTTCGTATGGTGTCGTCTCAACAGATTTTGATGGTGCCCTATTTCAAGTGAATGCAGCTGTCTCTAATGCATAACCCCAAAACGACAACGACAAATCGGTAAGAGACATCATAGATCACACCATTTCTAACAAAGTACAATTACGACGTTCGGACACACCATTACGCTGTGGTGTTCTAGGCGGTGTTAACTGTGAAACAATTCCACATTGTCTTAAGTGAGCACCAAACTCGAAACTCAGATATTCACCCCCACGATCAGACCGTAGGAACTTGATCTTCCTGTTACGATGATTTTCAACTTCACTCTGAAATTGCTTGAACTTCTCAAACGTTTCAGACTTGTGCTTCATCAAGTAGACATAACCAAATCTACTCAAATCATGAGTGAAGGTGAGAAAATAACGATATCCACCGCGCGCCTACACACTCATCGGATCGCACACATCGGTATGTATGATTTCCAACAAGTGACTTACACGCTCCATTGTTCCGGAGAATGGAGTCTTAGTCATCTTGCCCATGAGGCATGGTTCGCACGTGTCAAGCGAATCAAAGTCAAGTGACACCAAAAGTCCATCGGAATGGAGTTTCTTCGTGCGCTTTACACCAATATAACCTAAGCAGCAGTGCCACAAAAACATGGCGCTATCATTGTTAACTCTAACTCTTTTGGTCTCAATGTTATGTATATGTGTATCATCGCTCTCAAGATTCAATGTGAACAATCCTCTCACATTGGGTGCATGACCATAAAAGATATTACTCACATAAATAGAATAACCATTATTCTCTGACTTAAACGAGTAACCGTCTCGCAATAAACAAGATCCAGATATAATGTTCATGCTTAACGCAGACACTAAATAACAATTATTTAAGTTCATAACTAATCCTGATGGTAACTGAAGTGAAACTATGCCGACATTGATTGCATCAACCTTGGAACCATTTCCCACGCGCATCGTCACTTCATCTTTTGCCAGCCTTCGTTTATTCCGCAGTTCCTGTTTCGAGTTGCAAATATGAGCAACAAAACCGGTATCGAATACCCAGGCACTACTACGAGTGTTGGTTAAGTACACATCAATAACATGTATATCGAATATACCTGATTTTTCCTTTGCCACCTTCTTATGAGCCAAATACTTGGGGCAATTGCACTTCCAGTGACCCAGTCCCTTGCAATAATAACACTTTGTTTCAGGCTTAGGTCCAGCCTTGGGTTTCTTCGTCGGATTGTCAACAGGCTAGCCGCTCTTCTTGGAGTTACCCTTCTTGCCTTTTCCGTTTCTCTTGAAACTAGTGGTCTTATTGACCATCAACACTTGATCCTCTTTTCGGAGTTCTGACTGTGTGACTTTCAGCATTGCGAATAATTCGCCGGGTGACTTGTTCATCCCTTGCATGTTATAGTTCAACACAAAGCTCTTGTAGCTTGGTGGCAGTGATTGAAGAATTCTGTGAGTGATAGCCTCTTGCGGGAGTTCAATCCCTAGCTCAGCTAGACGGTTTGAGTACTGATGTCCCACAAGCGTATGGAATCGCAGCAGTTTTCGAGGGTAGAGTATTCAACCCAAATTTATTGATTCACTCACAAGGGGAAGCTAAAGGATATTCTCAAGTATTAGCAGCTGGGTTGTCAATTCAACCACACGTGAAAGATTAGTGTCTGCAAGCAAAGTATCAGTAGCAACGTAGTATGATAGCAACGACACCAGAGAAAAGCTTTGACAATCCCAACAATGGCACCAGAAAAGGCACATTGACGGGAGACGATTCCTGACACTATTGCTATACTTCCCTGGCAACGGCGCCAGGAAGAGCCTTGTTGATGGGATGTTAGCGCCAACAAAGTCTTGCAACAAGTAACAGCGGAGTAGCAAGGAACAGTAGTAGCAGCAGCAAAGTAACAAGTAACAGCAGTAGCGACAGCAACAACAAAGTAACAACAGTAGTGACAGCAGCAAAGTGGCCCAATCCCTCTTGTAGCAAGGGACAAGCCTAGGCAAAGTAACGTAGCAAGGACCAGTAGTAAAAGACTTGTAGGCAGTGGATTGGTGATGGATGAGTGTGACGGATGTGATTCATCATGTAACAGCTATAACACGGAGAGATATGTGGCTAGCTCCCGTTCATCAATCTAATGTAGGCATGTATACCGTATGTAGTCATACGTGCTTAGGGAAAAGAACTTGCATGACATCTATTGTCCATCCCTCCCGTGGCAGCGGGGTCCTAATGGAAACTACGGGATATTAAGGTTCTCCTTTTAATAAAGAACCGGACTAATGCATTAACACGCGGTGAATACATGAACTCCTCATACTATGGTCATCTGCGGGAGTGGTTCCGGCTATTGTTACTCCGGGGTTGCCGGGTAATAACACATAGTAGGTGACTACAACTTGCAAGATAGGATCTGAAACACACATATATTGGCGACAACATAATAGGTTTAGATCTGAAATCATGGCACTCGGGCCCTAGTGACAAGCATTAAGCATAGCCAAGTAGTAGCAACATCAATCTAGAACATAGTGGATACTGGGGATCAATCCCCGTCAAGAACTAACTCGATTACATGATAGATCTCATCCAACTCATCACCGTCCAGCAAGCCTACGATGAGATTACTCACGAACGATGAAGATCATCATGGAATTGTCGATGGAGAAAGGTTGATGATGACGATGACAAGGAATTACCCTCTCCGGAGCCCGAAACGGACTCCAGATCTGCCCTCGAGATGAAGAACATGATGTGCCGGCGCCTCCGTATCGCAAAACGCGATGAAACCTTCTCTCTGATTTTTTTTCACGTGAAACGGAAGATATAGGACTGAGATTGGGGGCGGTGGTGCCACGTGGGGCCCCACAAGCCTGCATGGCGCGGCCTAGGGGGTGGCCGCGCCATGTGGGCTTGTGGCCCACTGGCACACCCCCTCACGTGGATCTTTGCGCAGGTATTTTTCTTTTATTCCAAAAAAATCTCTGCAAATTTTCAGGACGTTCCGAGAACTTTCATTTCTGCACAAAAACAACACCATGGCAATTCTGCTGAAAACAGTGTCAGTCCGGGTTAGTTCCATTCAAATAATGCAAATTAGAGTCCAAACCAAGGGCAAAATAGTTTGGAAAAGTAGATACGACAGAGACGTATCAACGCCCCCAAGCTTAAACCTTGCTCATCCTCAAGCAACTCAGTTGACAAACTGAGAGAGACAAAAGAAAAACTTTGACGAACTCTGTTTGATCTTGTTGTTGCAACTACGTATAACTCACAACCAGAATTTCAGCAACATCACAAGCAAACCACATAAGCAAATGACATCTAGGTCTCACGATAAACTCATATCAATGGCATAATCAACTAGCGAGCAAATAATAATAAACCTCAAGTGTCAACACATTAATCAAAACAACATGAAGCAGTACAAATAGATGGTATCTCGCTAGCTCTTTCTGAGACCGCAAAACATAAATGCAGAGCACCTTAAAAGACCAAGGGATGACCAAATATTGTAATTTAAGGCAATGAAGGTCCAGTCATAGTCATACTCAACACAGTTACAAGCAAAGCATAAAAACGACAAAGGTGCTCTCTAATTGGTGCTTTTGTAAGAGGAGGATGACTCAACAGGAACATAAATAGACAGGCCCTTCGCAGAGCGAAGCATTGGTTTGCAGAGGTGCCACAGCTCAATCTTTGAAAACAGAGATAATAATTTTGGGTGGCATGCTTTCATTGTCAACGCAATGACTAAGAGTTCTCAATATCTTCCATGCTACACATTCTATAGGCGGTTCCCAAACAGAAAAGTAAAGTTTTGACTCCCCCACTGATACGCCTCAAACGTATCTATAATTTTTGATGGTTTCACGTTGTTCTCTTGTCAGCTTTGGATGTTTTGTTTACCTTTTATATCTTTTTTGGGACTAACTTATTAATCCAGTGCCAAGTGCCAGTTCCTGTTTTTTCTGTGTTTTTGACTCTTTTCAGATCTGATTTTGGAACGGAGTCCAAACGGAATAAAATCCCTGAAATAAATTTTTCCAGAACGAAAGAAGATCGGGAGGCTTGAGGGCCAAGCAAGTGGGCACACAGGGGGCCCACAAGTCCTGTTGCCGCGGCCAGGGGGGAGGCTGCGGAAACCAAGCTTGTGGCCCCCCTGGCGCTCCCCTGTTGTCTTTGGCCTATAAATTCCCTAAAAATCCAGAAAAAATCAAGGGATCCACGAAAATACTTTTCCGCCGCCGCAAGCTTCCGTTTCCGCGAGATCTCATATGGAGACCCTTCCCGGTGCCCTGCCGGAGGGGACTTTGGAGTTGGAGGGCTTCTTCATCAACATCATCGCCCCTCCAATGACTCGTGAGTAGTTCACTTCAGACCTACGGGTCCGTAGTTAGTAGCTAGATGGCTTCTTCTCTCTCTTGGATCTTCAATACAAAGTTCTCCATGATCCTCATGGAGATCTATCCGATGTAATCCTCTTTGGCGGTGTGTTTGTCAAGATCCGATGAATTGTGGATTTGTGATCAGATTATCTATGATATATATTTGAGTCTTTGCTGAGTTCTTATATGCATGATTTGATATCCTTGTAAGTCTCTCCGAGTCTTGTGTTTTGTTTGGCCAACTAGATCTATGATTCTTGCAATGGGAGAAGTGCTTTGTTTTTGGTTCATACCATGTGGTGACCTTTCCCAGTGACAGAAAGGGCAGCAAGGCACGCATCATGTTGTTGCCATCAAGGGTAACACGATGGGCTTTTATCGTAGATATGAGATTGTCCATCTACATCATGTCATCTTGCTTAAGGCGTTACTCTGTTTTCATGAACTTAATACACTAGATGCATGCTGGATAGCGGTCGACGTGTGGACTAATAGTAGTAGATGCATAAAGTATCGGTCTACTTGTTTTGGACGTGATGCCTATAGATATAATCATTGCCATAGATAACGCCACGACTTTGCGCGGTTTTATCAATTGCTCGACAGTAATTCGTTCACCCACCGTCTACTTGCTTTCGTGAGAGAAGCCACTAGTGAACACTACGGCCCCAGGGTCTATTCACAACTATCATTTCCACTTTCGCTTTTAGTTTGCCTTTTTTCTTTTTGCTTTTAGTTCTCACTTGGCAAACAATCTATAAGGGATTGACAACCCCTTCATAGCGTTGGGAGCAAGCTCTTTGTGTTTGTGCAGGTACTTGTGATATTCCTTCAATGGATCGATACTTACCGCCGCTGTACTACATCACCCATTCCGCTTCGAGGGAACACCAACGCAAGGTTCCAAGGCCACGGGGGAATCCTTTGCATATTTTCCAAGGAAGTCCCTAAAGGCGTAGCCGTAGCAGAAGGATTCCTGGTGCCGTTGCTGAGGAGTATCAAGGCAAGAATAGTCTCCCGTCAGCACGCTTGTTTCTGGCGCCGTTGGAAGGTCTTTTGTTGTAGTAGTAGAAGTATTTCTAGGGCCATTGCCGGGGAAGGAGAGATCTATCCAAGTAGGTGTCACAAACTCATCTCTTGCATTTACTTTTTTTCCAGTTGTCTCTCGTTTTCCTCTCCCCCACTTCACATTTGCCGTTTTCATTTGCCCTTCTCCTTTGCCGTTTTCTTTTTCCTTTTGCCTTTTTGCCGTTTTCCTTTGCCAGTTTTCTTGCTTGCTTGTGTGCTTGTTTGTTTGTTGAAGTCATCGTAGCTGAAAACACAAAACTTTGCGACTTCTCGAGTACCAATAATAATGATTTTATTAGTACTCCGATTGCTCCCACCACTAGTGCGGAATCATATGAAATCAACGCAGCTTTGCTGAATCTTGTTATGAAAGAGCAATTCTCTGACCTTCCTAGTGACGGCAAAAATATTTTGCCGTCTGTGATAATAACAGATGACGACAAAGACAGATTTTGCCGTCTGTAATAGAAATAGATGACGGCAATGGCAAATTTTGCCGTCTGTAATAAAAACAGATGACGGCAAAGGCAAATTTTGCCGTCAGTACTAAAAACTGATGACGGCAAAGAAGAAGCACACCACACGGATTCCTCTCGTGGATCGATGACATGGCATCATCCACACCGCACACACATTCCCACAGCACCACCATATGGATCCCTACCCCACCAGCCCACCCACGCACATCCCCAGCCCACCTCACGTCTCCATCAACCACCCCACCGGCCCACCCCACCTCACGTCTTCCCTCACGCACGAATGATGTGGATCTGGAGCCATCTCTTCCCCCCACCCCACCACGCTCCCTCCACCTCACGTCTCCGGCGACCTGGACTCTCGCCGCCGCCACCCCCGCGCCGGCCACCCACCACCCGTACCTCTGACGCCCACCTCCCCCTCCCTCCGGTGCCCGACCACCCACCTCTACCTCCGATGCACCACCACCCACACTCCCGATCAGGTCGCCGATGGCGGCGCCCCCACCCCTCGTGCCCACCACCCTGGCGGCGGCAAGCGAGGCCGACGGATGGTGCAGGAGGCCGGCGCTGACAGGCCGGTTGCTGGTGCGCGGGCTGGTGACTGGTGCACACAGGGAGACATGGCTGGGGGGCGATGGCATGCGGGCTGCCTGGCACCTCCCACCTCCTGCCTGCTCGTCACATGGCCCGCCTCGATGCGCCGCCGGCATCCGGCTCCTTTGGTCTCCTCTTCCTCACTATCTCCCTTCTCTCGATCTGCAGGACTCCTCCTCGGCTGCTCTCCTCTGTAGGCGGCGGACATGGGTTGATGGAGTGGACAAGGTACAATGGATCCGGGGCTCCGTGACCAGATCCAACGCCCGGACGAGGGTGGCGACCTCCGACACGGCGGTGGATAACTTGAGCTCCACGGGCGTCCATGGTGGCCTCGTTGTGCTGCTATCGATGGAGAAATGAAGGATAAGAGGCACGAGCACACGTTGTACTGCTGGTTGTACTGCTGGTTGCTGCTGCTTTCGCGAGCACACGCACAAAGAGGCGCGTCACTCATATCCATCTCATGTAGTGTACTGCAGTGTAAAGTGTTTGTTTGTATTCCGTTCAACTTGTGAAATAGACTTGTTTCGTTTTGGATCTGGTGATGTATACGATGAAATCCATTCGTTCATTGTTGATTATTGAACAACTAGTTTGACGGATATTGTAGGGTTCATTGTCCGTTCGTTTCTGGTCGCCTTTGCATTTGGACTATTATATAATCGGTATATATATATATAGGCTTGTAGGTGTTATTGGATTTGTCGTTTTGAAGCAAAAATTTGACATATTGTGCCGTCATGTAGAGGTTAGGCAGACGGCAAAAAATGCCATATTTTGCTGTCATGTACGGTTGAGGAAGACGGCAAAAGTGCTAAAGTCGTCCGTTAGCTAGGCCGTTCCGTCTTCCGACCATATTTTTGCCGTCTACCATACAAGCTGACGGCAACATAATTTCACTGACGGCAAACATTTTGCCGTCTGCTCTACCGGGCGCTGACGGCAGAGATACGCTTTGCGGGCACATGGGCTGACGACATTGTTTGTCGTCATGGGCTGACGGCAAAATTTTTGCCGTCTGTAATTCTCTCTTTGCCGTCTGTAGCGTCCTGACGGCAAAATGCCCGATTCCTGTAGTGAGGTTGTCGTGCTATCTATGCTATTACTACTAAAGCTACGACCTAGCAATATAGTAAACACATCTGCAAACACGAACGTTAGTTGAAAGACAACCCTATGGCTCCTGCCGGTTGCCGTAGCATCGACGTGCAAGTTGATATTAACTATTACAACATGATCATCTCATACATCCAATATATCACATCACGTCATTGTCGATATCATATCACAAACATACCCTGCAACAACAAATTAGACGTCCTCTAATTTGTTGTTGCATGTTTTACGTGGCTGCTATGGGTATCTAGTATGATTGCATCTTACTTATGCAAAAACCACAACGGAGATGTGCAAATTGATATTTAACCGTTCCAAGGACCGCCTCGGTCAAAACCAATTCAACTAAAGTTGAAGAAACCGACACCTGCCAGTCATCTTTATGCAACGAGGTTGCATGTCAATCGATGAAACCAGTCTCTCGTAAGCGTACGAGTTATGTCGGTCCGGGCCGCTTCAATCTAACAATACCGCTGAATCCAGAAAAGACTAAGGAGGCCAGCAAATCGAACATCACCGTCCACAAAACCTTTTGTGTTCTACTCGAGATAACATCTACGCATGAACCAAGCTCTGACACCACTGTTGGGGAATGTTGCATGGGAAAAAAATCCTACGCACACGAAGACCTATCATGGTGATGTCCATCTATGAGCGGAGATTAGATCTACGTATCCTTGTAGATTGCACAGCAGAAACGTTAAGAAACGCGTTTGATGTAGTGGAACGTCTTCACGTGCCTCAAACCATCCCATGAACCGTCTCGCGATCCGCCCCACGATCCATTCCGATCTAGCGTCGAACGGACGACACCTCCGTTTTCAGCACACGTACAGCTCGACGATGATCTCGGCATTCTTGATCCAGCAAGCAAGACGGAGAAATAGATGAGTTCCCCGGCAGCGTGATGACGCCCCGGTGGTGGTGATGATCTACTCATGCAGGGCTCTGCCCGAGCTCCGCAGAAATCCGATCTAGAGGTAAAACTATGTGGAATAGGCTAGAGTTGCACGTGGCAAAGTTGTGTCTCAAGAATCCCTAAACCACCACTATATATAGGAGGGGGGAGGGGCTAGCCTTGAGGGACAAGGCCCTAAAGGTGCGCCGGCTGCTAGGAGGAGGAGGACTCCTCCGCCAATTCGGTTTGGGAAGGAGGAGTCCTCCTCTTCCTTCCCAACTCCCACTTTCCTTTTTCTTTTTCTTTTCTTTTGGTATTTTCTTATGTGGCTCCATAGCCCTCTTGGGCTGAGTCCACCAGCCCAATAAGGATTTGTGGCACCACCCTAGGGCCTTGGGCTCACACCCGGGTGGGTGGGCCCCTCCCGGTGAACACCCGGAACCCATTCGTCACTCCCGGTACACTGCCGGAATAGCCCGAAACTTTCCGGTGACCAAATGAAACCATCCTATATATCAATCTTTGTTTCGGGACCATTCTGGAAACCCTCGTGACGTCCATGGTATCATCCAGGACTTCGAACAACATTCGGTAACCACACATATAACTCAACTATACGAAAACATCATCGAACCTTAAGTGTGCAGACCCTGCGGGTTCGAGAACTATCTAGACATGACCCGAGGCACTCCTCGGCCAATATCCAATAGAGGGACTTGGATGCCCATATTGGATCCTACATATTCTTCGAAGATCTTATCGGTTGAACCTTAGTGTCAAGGATTCATATAATCCTGTATGTCATTCCCTTTGTCCTTCGGTATGTTACTTGCCCGAGATTTGATCGTGGTATTCGCATACCTTTTTCAATCTCGTTACCGGCAAATATCTTTACTCGTTTCGTAATACAAGATCCCGTGACTTACACTTAGTAATATTGCTTGCATGCAAGGCTTATGTGTGATGTTGTATTACCGAGTGGGCCCCGACATACCTCTTCGTCACACGGAGTGACAAATCCCAGTCTCGATCCATACGAACTCAACGGACACCTTCAGAGATACCTGTAGAGCGCCTTTATAGTCACCCAGTTACATTGCGACGTTTGATGCACACAAGGTATTCCTCCGGTGCCATTGAGTTATATGATCTCATGGTCATAGGAACAAATACTTGACACGCAAAAAACAATAGCAATAAAACAACACGATCAGTATGCTACGTTCATAGTTTGGGTCTAGTCCATTGATTGCAATCTTTGGCGATGGCTAGATGAATGCTGATGACAACAAACCTTCCCCTGCAACGGCACCAGAAGAATGCTGCTAGCACTCCCCGGCAAGGAAACTAGAAGAATGTTGTTGATGGCCCACTAGCGCGTGGGTTCGCAGCAGTTTTCGAGGGTAGAGTATTCGACCCAAATTTGTTGGTTTACCAGACAGGAGGTGAGAGAATACTCTCGAGTATTAGCAGCTGAATTTTCAGATTCAACCACACCTCAAAGATTAGTATCTGCAAGCACAGTAGTAACAGCAAAGTAGCGAGTAACGGTAGTGTAACGAGCAATAGCAGCGGCAAGGAACAGCAGTAGAGACAGCAGTAGCAAGTAGCAACAGTAGCAAGAGACAGTAATAGCAATAGTAGCAGGAGCAGCAGAGAAAAACAAGTAACAACAGTAGCAACAGTAGTAGCAGCAGCAGCAGAGCAAGACAAGTAACAGAAGTAGGACAAACTCGTAGGCAATGGGTCGGTGATTTGTTTGGATGATATTCATCATGCAACAGCTATAACACAGAGAGATATGTGGCTAGCTCCCATTCGTCAATGTGATGTAGGCATGCATTCCGTGTGTCGTCATACGTGCTTAGGGAAAAGAACTTGCATGACATCTATTGTCCATCCCTCCCGTGGCAGCGGGGTCCAAAAGGAAGCTACGGGATATTAAGGTTCTCCTTTTAATAAAGAACCGTACCAACGCATTAGCAATACGTGAACACATGAACTCCTCAAACTATGGTCATCACCGGGAGTGGTTCCGGTTATTGTAACTCCGGGGTTGCCGGATCATAACACATAGTAGGTAACTACAACTTGCAAGATCGGATCTAAAACACACATATATTGGTGACAACATAATAATTTCAGATCTGAAATTATCGTACTCGGGCCCTAGTGACAAGCATTATGCATGGCAAAGTAGTAGCAACATCAATCTCCGAACATAGTGGATACTAGGGATCAATCCCCATCAAAACTAACTCGATTACATGATAGATCTCATCCTACTCATCACCGCCTAGCGAGCCTACGAATAGATTACTCATGAACGACGAAGAGCTTCATGGAATTGGAGAGGGAAGAAGGTTGATGATGATGATGGCGACGATTTGCCCTCTCCGGAGCCCAAGACGCACGAAAACTTCTCTTTTTATTTTTTTGGGATGAAAGGGATCTTATAGAGCTGGAGTTGGGGGCGGCAGAGCCGTGTGGACCCCACAAGCCTGCCCACCACCACCAGGGTCATAAGTTAACCACATAAACAAATGACACAAAGGTCTCACGGTAAACTAATATCAATGGCATAATCACCTAACGAGCAAATAATAATGAGTTTCAAATACCAACACTTCAATCAAAACAAGCATGAAGCAATATGAATAGGTGGTATCTCGCTAGCTCTTTCTGAGACCGCAAAACATAAATGCAGAGCGCTTTCGAAGTTCAAGGGCTGACTAAACATTGTAATTCATAGCAACAAAGATCCAGTCATAGTCATACTCAATATCAATCAAAAGCAAAGCATAAAAATGACAGAGGTGCTCCCTAATTGGTGCTTATATATGAGGAGGATGACTCGGCAGGAAAATAAATAGACAGACCATTCGCAGAGGGAAGCATTGATTTGCAGAGGTGCCAGAGCTCAAGCTTTGAAAACAGAGATAATAATTTTGGGTGGCATGCTTTCATTGTCAATGCAATGACCAAGAGTTTTCAATATCTTCCATGCTAATCATGCTATAGGCGGTTCCCAAACAGAAAGTAAAGTTTTAACTCCCCCACCACCAATCAATCACACTCCACGGCTAGCCGAATCCTCAGGTACCGTCCATACTAACATCAATCCGGGGGGAGTCTTGTTTAAAGTTATGTTTTCGATTTAAGCGTGGAACTGGGCATTCCAATTACCAGCCCCTTTCTCGTGAATGACTCTGAATAAACACATGTCGAGGATAACACTCCTAGCATGGAAGATACCAATAGCCATCTGTCACCACATGAGCGGTTCGGGCATGCAAAACAGATTATTTCTTGAAGGTTTAGAGAATTGCACATGCAAATTTACTTGGAACGGCAGGTAGATACCACAAATAGGTAGGTATGGTGGGTTCTCATGGAAAAACTTGTGGGTTTATGGAAGTGGATGCGCAAGCAGTATTCCGCTTAGTACAAGTGAAGGCTAGCAAAAGACTGGGAAGCGACCAACTAGAGAGCGACAATAGTCATCAAGATGCAATGAGTTTGACTAACATTAAATGCAAGCATGAACAGGATATAAATCACCATGAACACGAACATCATAGAGGCTATGTTGATTTTGTTTCAACTACATGCATGAACATGCACCAAGTCAAGACACTTGAAACATTCAAAGGAGAATACCATCCTATCATAGTACATCATAGTCATCTCAAAATCTATGTTGGCATTCAAGACAAACCATTATAAGCTCTCACCTAAATAAGCATGGCACCCGAAACTATGATCTCTAAGTTGTCATTGCAAACATGGTTCTCTCACAACAAAGCTAAATCTGGGTCGACAAGCTAGTCATATTTACAAAAACAAAATAGATAGAGTTCATACCAGCTTTTCAGTCTCAGTCACTTCATCATATATCATCATTGTTGCCTATCATTTGCACGATCGAATGACGTGAACAATAATAAGGGCATTGGACTAAGCTGAATCTGCAGGCAAACACAAAGGAGAAGAGAAAGTAATATGGCTCTTTGAAAGCTAAACAGGTAAGCATGTAAGAACCACTAAACATTGTAACCAATATCTTCTACCTTGACACAAAGAAAAAGAAAACTATTTACACGGGAAAGCTCCCAACAAGGAAATATTTTTGGGTTTTCTCAAAAGGACACAAAACAAGAAAACAAGAAAACGAAAAGAAACTATCATGGATAATCAAGTGGCAAAGTGTAAACACCGGCTAACAAAGTGAAAGCACAAGCATGAATGTAAAGTCGGTGAGAACACGTACTCCCCCAAGCTTAGGATTTTGTCCTAGCTTGGTCTACTCCCAAGGTGGGAAATAACCAGCTCCAGGATACTCCGGAGCAGACTGTGGATACCACTGCTGTGTGAGCTCCTCTGGCTCCCACTGATAAACTGGCGTCTGGTACTCGACTGATGGCTCGGGCACGCACGCCTGTGGTTGGGCCAAGCCCCAATATGCGTAGATGTCCGCGGGCATAATAGTGTACCTGCCTGCATGAATATCAAACAAAGAAGGAGGACGCAAAGTAATAGTCTCTCAAGTACCGTGACTAAACACCAGGTTATAAATCATTCGTCTACTAGCATCTCTATCCAGAAAATCATGGCAAACCATGTTGTCATAATCCAGATATCTCACAGGGAGAAGCATCTCTCCTTCCTCTCCCAGTCTAATCGGTATCTCAAAGTGTCTGGCAAGACTGGTAGCACAGATACCTCCATAGACAACACCTTTAGAACGGTTCAGGTTCAACCGTTGAGCTACTATAGCGCCCAGGCTATAAGTCTTATCGTTATAAAGGCCTTCGCGCAAAACCGCAAGGTCTGGAGAACTAAGTGATCCAGCCTCCCCACGACCAATCAAACATTTTCCCACAAATAGTGAGAAGTACCGAAGCACAGGAAAATGTATGCTAGCAATTCTAGCGCGGGACACTCCTCTCTCCTCTCCAACAGCAATAGAACCAATGAAATCCTCCAAGTCCCGTGGACGAGGGTCACGGATATCCCCAGCATAAGGTAATTTGCATACATTGCAAAAGTCCTATAGCGTCATGCACTGGGGGACATCGTAAATCATGAAATCAACCATAGGAGGATTCTTCCTCGGATAAAAGTTGAAGCTTTGAACGAAAATATTCGTGAGGAGGAGATATTGTGGGCACTTATCTTCAACAAACGTAGTAAGACCTGCGTTCTCCACCAAGTAATAAAAGTCTTCATAAAGTCCGGCGGCGCGCAAAAATTCATCACTTGGCCACTCGCACGCTCGAACTTCTGTGACTCGAGGGACTACGTACTGGGGGTGGTTCTTCTTGTCCTCCTTGGGGTTACGGCTTGAACAGCCTCTCAAGAACCTCCTCATCTTTTCCCTTTTCTAGCTCTGAAAAATTCTGAAATTTTTAGAGACTTCGAAAGAAAAGTGAATAAGGATTAACCCAACTTATAGCAACTACTCCTACTGGTGCCTAGAGACCGTATCTCGCGCTAAAACTACTTGGGACCAGCTAAAATCAACATTTCTAGCTCAAGAACAGGGTCACCAAGGTAGCAAGAATACGCGAAGGATAAAGCACTAGAGCAAAAACTAATGGGACCAATGGAGGAGTCACTTACCAAGGAGTAATTTCCCCAAAACAGTTCGGAGAATGGTGCTTTGAGCAAGGAGATCGAAAATCACAGCCAAATGAGCAAGAACACGGGTTTGAGCTGCGAAACAATTTTTTCTGGAGGTGGAAGAAGAGGCTGGGAGCTGGAATGAGTGGAGGGGGTGCCTGTGGGCCCCACAAGCTTGCACCCCGCCACCAGGGGGTAGGTGGCAGTGGCAGGGCTTGTGGCCCACTGGTCAGGCCCCCAGGCCAGCTCTCAGGCCAAGAGTTCTTCAAAAATTCCAGAAAAAATCATACTAATTTTTCAGGACCATCGAAGAACTTTTATTTTCGAGGTATTTTCTCCGGGACGCTAAAACAGAAAACAGGAAAAACTAAACTAATTCTATCATTTTTCTTCTAACCAAATGAAAAAGAAAGCTTAAAACAGAGGCATGTGACTCCTTGATTCATCTGTTTCATGGTCATCAAAATAAATCCGTCAATGGGATTGATCAAGTCTTTATGACAAAACCTTCTCGAATCGCAAGAGAGAACGGATAATTTTCGAATAGCCACTAAGTCACCTCAATGGGGATATGTATGTCCCCAACAAGCAAATCATACTTCATCTTGACACGAGAAATAGGGCATTCAAAGCTCCCAATAAGAATCGATGAAGTCTTTTCGATAGCATTGATGCAATGTAGTTGATATCGTTTCTTCGGAAAGTGCACGGTGTGCTCATTACCGTATACATGGAAAGTGACATTGCCTTTGTTGCAATCTATAACAGCCCCTGCAGTGTTTAAAAAGGGTCTTCCGAGGATGATAGCCATGGCATCGTCCTCGGGTATATCCAAGATAACAAAGTCTGTTAAGATAGTAGTGTTAGCAACCACAACAGGCACATCCTCGCAAATCCCTATAGGGAAAGCAGTTGATTTGTCAGCCATTTGCAGAGAAATTTTAGTGGGTGTCAACTTATCCAATTCAAGTCTACAATAAAGAGAGAGCGGCATAACACTAACACCGGCTCCAAGGTCACATAAGGCAGTTCTTACGTAGTTTCCTTTAATAGAGCAAGGTATAATGGGCACTCCGGGATCACCAAGTTTATTAGGAGTTCCACCTTTAAAAGTGTAGTTTGCAAGCATGGTGGCGATCTCAAGATCGGGTATCTTCCGTTTATTAGTCACGATATCTTTCGTGTACTTGGCATACAGAGACATCTTGAGCATATCAGTTAACCGCATCTGGAGAAAGACGGGTCTTATCATCTCAACGAAGCGCTCAAAATCCTCATCATCCTTTTTCTTGGATGGCTTAGGAGGAAAGGGCATAGGTCTCTGAACCCATGGCTCCCTTTCTTTACCATGGTTCCTAGGAATGAAGTCATTCTTATCGTATTTCTTAGGCTGTGGATTATCAGGATTAACCGTAGGTTCAATCTCCACATCCTCATCATTGCTAGGTTGAGCATTATTATGAACATCGCTGTCCACATTGTCACCAGGTTCATGTTCATCACCTGAATGTGTTTCTGCGTCAGACGCAGAAATATCATTAGGTTCTTCAGGTGTGACATTATTTGGTGAAATGGCGTGCAGGTTTCTATCATCCTTCTTCTTATCCTTAGGATGACTGGGTGTATCAGCATTGATTCCTTGAGAATCTTGATCAATTCTCTTAGGATGACCTTCAGGATACAAAGGTTCCTGAGTCATTTTGCCTCCTCTAGTAATGACTTTGACAGAGTTGTCATTTAATTCATTGAGCAGGTAATTCTGAGCTTTAAGTAATTGTTCTACCTGAGTAGTAATCATAGAGGCATGTTTACTCAGAAGCTTCAGATCATTGACATTTCTGTCTACACAAGCACTTAAATGGCTAAGCATACGAGTACTTTGTTCCAAATGTCTGCTAACATAATCATTGAAACTCTGTTGTTTGGCAACAAAGTTGTCAAATTCATCAAAGCATAGACTAGCAGGTTTATCAAAAGGAATATCACTCTCATCAAACCTACGCAGAGAATTCACTTCCACTACCTGTATCGGGTTATCAAGACCATGGATCTCTTCGATAGGTGGTAGATTTTTGACATCTTCAGATCTAATGCCTTTCTCGTGCATAGATTTCTTGGCTTCTTGCATATCTTCGGGACTGAGGAATAGAATACCTCTTTTCTTAGGAGTTGGTTTAGGAGGTGGTTCGGGAATAGTCCAAACATTATCGTTGATCAAGAGGTTATTCAGTAGGGTCTCAGCTTGTTCTACAGTTCATTCCCTAAAAACACAACCGGCACAACTATCTAGGTGGTCTCTAGAGGCATCGGTAAGTCCGTTATAGAGGATATCAAGTATCTCGTTCTTCTTAAGAGGGTGATCAGGCAAAGCATTCTGTAGCTGGATGAGCCTCCCCCAAGCTTGTGGAAGACTCTCTTATTGGAGTTGAGCAAAGTTGTATATTTCCTGCAAGGCAGCTTGCTTCTTATGGGCAGGGAAATATTTCTCACAGAAGTAATAGACCATCTCCTGGGGACTACGCACACATCCAGGAGAAAGAGAGGTGAACCAGGCTTTAGCGTCATCCTTTAGAGAGAAAGGAAACAACTTAAGGATATAGTAGTGGCGGATCTTCTCCTCATTAGTGAAAAGGTTGGCTATTTCGGATAGTTTTGCAAGATGGGCTATGACCGTCTCAGACTCATAACCGTGAAAAGGATCAGATTCGACTAGAGAGATTATCTCGGGGTCGACAGAGAATTCATAATCCTTATCGGTGACAAAGATAGGCGAAGTGGAAAACTTCGGCTCATTTTTCATCCTAGCTTCCCGAGATTTTTCCTTCCACTTGAGAAGTAATTTCTCAGCGTCATAGGCATCCTTACACGCAAGAAAGTCCTCAGTTATCTCTCCCTCCATAACGTAACCCTCAGGTATATCAGGCAATTCATATCTAGGAGAGCTAGATCTAGCAGGAGCAAAAGCAGGTTCTATCTCAATAGTATCGGCAGTTTCAGAAGCATCACGAGCATTGGCAGTAACTCTAGCAATATGAGCATCAAGGAACACTCCTAGTGGAACATCAGGCAAAGCAGTATCAAGCATAGCATCTCTAGCAGTATCAGGCATAGTATCGAGCATAGTATCATCAGGCATAGTATCAAGTATAGCATCTCTAGCAGTATCAGGCATAGTATCAAGCATATCATCTCTAGCAGTAGTATCACAAGCATCATCAAGCACATGCGACATATCAAGATTTCTAGCAGGAGGTGATGTCGCAAACTTACTCATAACTGAAGGTGAATCAAGTGCAGAGCTAGATGGCAATTCCTTACCTCCCCATGTAGTTGAGGGCAAGACTTCGGTTTTCGGATCCTTCAGATTCTTCATAGTGATCAGCAGATATAAATCCCAAGTAACTCAGAGAATATAGCAATACCTCCCCGGCAACGGTGCCAGAAAAATGCTGATTGCAATCTCTGGTGATGGCTAGACGAATGCTGATGACAACAAATCTTCCCCTGCAACGGCACCAGAAGAATGCTGCTAGCACTCCCCGACAACGAAACTAGAAGAATGTTGCTGATGGCCCGCCAGCGCGTGGGTTCGCAGCAGTTTTCGAGGGTAGAGTATTCGACCCAAATTTGTTGTTTACCAGACAGGAGGTGAGAGAATACTCTCGAGTATTAGCAGCTGAATTTGTTAGATTCAACCACACCTGAAATATTAGTATCTGGAAGCAGAGTAGTAACAGCAAAGTAGCGAGTAACGGCAGTGTAACGAGCAATAGCAACGGCAAGGAACATCACTAGTGATAGCAGTAGCAAGTAGCAACAGTAGCAAGCGACAGTAATAGCAACAGTAGCAGCAGCAGTAGAGAAAAACAAGTAACAACTGTAGCAACAGTAGTAGCAGCAGCAGCAGCAGAATAAGACAAGTAACATCAGTAGGACAAACTCGTAGGCAATGGGTCGGTGATTTGTTTGGATGATATTCATCATGCAACAGCTATAACACGGAGAGATATGTGGCCAGCTCCCGTTCGTCAACGTGATGTAGGCATGCATTCCGTGTGTCATCATACGTGCTTAGGGAAAAGGACTTGCACGACATCTATTGTCCATCCCTCCCGTGGCAGCGGGGTCCAAAAGAAAACTACGGGATATTAAGGTTCTCCTTTTAATAAAGAACCGGACCAACGCATTAGCACTTGGTGAACACATGAACTCCTCAAACTATGCTCATCACCGGGAGTGGTTCCGGTTATTGTCACTCCGGGGTTGCCGGATCATAACACATAGTAGGTAACTACAACTTGCAAGATCAGATCTAAAACACACATATATTGGTGACAACATAATAATTGCAGATCTGAAATCATGGCACTCGGGCCCTAGTGACAAGCATTAAGCATGGCAAAGTAGTAGCAACATCAATCTCAGAACATAGTGGATACTGGGGATCAATCCCCATCAAAACTAACTCGATTACATGATAGATCTCATCCTACTCATCACCGCCCAGTGAGCCTACGAATAGATTACTCACGAACTACGAAGAGCTTCATGGAATTGGAGAGGGAAGAAGGTTGATGATGACGATGGCGACGATTTCCCCTCTCCCGAGCCCAAGACGGACTCTAGTTCTGCCCTCCAGATGAAGAACAGGTGGTGGCGGCGCCTCCGTATCAAAAACACGACGAAAACTTCTCTTTTTATTTTTTTTGGGAGGAAAGGGATCTTATAGAGCTGGAGTTGGGGGCGGCAGAGCCGTGTGGGCCCCACAAGCCTGCCCACCACCACCAGGGGGGTGGTGGCGGAGCCAGGGCTTGTGGACCACTGGCCCACCCCCTCAGGTGGAACTTGGCGCATATATTTTTCTTATTTTCCAAAACTGCTCCCGTAAATTTTCACGACGTTGGGAGAACTTTGATTTCTGGACAAAAATAACACCAAGGCAATTCTGCTAAAAACAGCGTCAGTCCAGGTTAGTTCCATTCAAATCATGCAAATTAGAGTCCAAAACAAGGGCAAGAGAGTTTGGAAAAGTAGATACTCCCTCCGGTCCTTTTTACTCCGCATATTAGATTTGGGTCAAGTCAAACTTTTCAAAGTTTGACCAAATATATATTGAAAAATACCAACATCTAAAATACCAAATATACGTATCATGAAACTACCTTTCATAATGAATCTAACAATATTAATTTGACATTGTGAATGTTGATACATGTTTCTATAAATTTGGTCAAAGTAGAGATACTTTGACTTTGGACAAAGCTAATATGCAGACTAAAAAGGACCGGAGGGAGTACAATGGAGACGTATCATCCATCACATGATTCTCCTAATGATGAGATCCAGTTATCAAGTGACAACACTTGCATATAGTCATAAAACCGTGACTATCATTGATCAACTGGATAGCCAACTAGTGGCTTGCTAGGGACATTGTTTTCTCTATGTATCCACACATGTATCTATGTTTTCATTCAAGGCAATTATAGCATGGATAATAAACGATTAACTTTAAACAGTAAATATAGTAATAACTATTTATCATTTCCTCTCGGGCATATTTCCAACAATTACCATGATGGCGCCGAGCTTAGCCAAAGACGAACCCTCGTTGAGCACGCCAGAGATGGAGGACGGGATGCTATGAACTGGAGCGAGACCAGGTACAGGAGCATGTGCGGTTGCATGAGCAGGTGCTGGTCGTGCGATGTTCGCCGAATTGCTCCCGACAAAGCTGAGAAAGGGAAAGTCCTCTAGCCCTTTTTCTGGATTCCTCTTCACAATCTCAAAAACTCCCGGAACCAATTCGCCCAAGGAAGCTGCCACAACTGGATTGACCTTATCATCGATTACCTTGGCCAGCTCTTCTTTGGTCTCACCTTTGCTCTTATCGACCGCCCGCGCGACCTTCTCGTTGATGGTCTTTTGAGTAAGCTGCCGTTTATGCTCTTTTTTCCTCCAGATTCTCGTGGTAGCACTTCATCCACGAGGCTCCATCTCCAACACCGTGCCCACGTCCATACGACGGAGCTTTGTCCACTAAGATATTTTTCAATCTGTTCAGAGCCCTGTTGAATGGGTTGTCCCACTTAGGCCTCGCCGATGACTCAGACGACTTGTCGCTTTCGGTTGCCTTTTGGTGCTGCTCTTTCTGCAAAAGGAACATGGATGGTTTACAAATGTGACAAAACTTGTTGTCGAATTGATTGGAAGCTAATTAATATAAGGTGGTAATACAAAAATTACTGGTAGTCTCATGAACTCCCTCGTGTTGTGGTATGTGTAAAAGACCTTATTGACGGGGTCCCACTTGTGTCGGGCCCTGATCCAGTCACGCTCGTGCGGGTCGGTGAACTCCGCCAAGAGGTCTGGGATTCCGTGACTTTCACGTTCGGCATCCTCCTTGGCCCATACGTGCCTCTTCCCCCCGTAACCACGGCCGTCGAGGCGGTGGGTAGGCGTGTTCCTGGCCTAGAGGTCCTTCATTTTCTCTGACTTTTTCTGGTCTTCTTCTGTAGCGAAAGACTCCTTGAATTTTTCAAAGTCCTCTTCCCTTAGTGACGGATTGTCAGCATGAATCTTGGACCACGGTTCATTCTTCAGAATCGGTTTTTTCACGCTTACTTTCCATGCGTACAAGGTGTTGGTGAACATCACCATTGCCTTGCTATCTATATTTGTCATGGGTTCGTCATCCCACGGAAGTTGTTTTCATCCCGCCCGGGTAACAAGAACCCATTGTGCAACTTTGTTAGGAGCGTGTGCTCCATATGTGGTATCTTCTTTAACCATATTGGTGAAGGTGTGTGACGCCCTCGATTTGATCATACGCTAATCATACACGCAAATGCGTACCACCAAGCTCAAGGACTCACGGAAAGATATCAAAACACTACTCTAGACACAAATAAAATATACAAGATTCATATTACAAGCAGGGGCCTCGAGGGCTAGAATACAGAAGCACGATAAACACACAAGTCAGCGGAAGCAACAAATATCTGAGTACAGACATGAAACATTAGGTGCCTTAGAAAAGGCTAGCACAAAGATACATCGATCGAACGAGGCGAGGCCTCTTACCTGGGAGGCTCCTAACTAGTCCTCGTCTTCAACGGCCTCCACGTAGTAGTAGGCACCGTCGGGATAATAGTCGCCGTCGGCGGGATACGCCATCTCCTCGGCTCCATCGTGTGGTCGCAACAACAGAACGAGGGGAAAAAGGGGAAGAAAAGCAGCGGTGAGTACTCATCCAAAGTACTCGCAAGACTGACATCACAAATATGCTAAGTATGCATCAGTATCAAAGAAAGGGGGTTATATGTGGACTGACTGCAGCAATGCGAGAAAATAGAGAGAAGGCCTAGTCCTATCGAAGACTAGCGTCTTCAGGGGTCTTGCAGCAATAGACGAGTATAGAACGGGTGACACAATTAATAGTCATATTGTTGCAACAATATTAAATAAAGTCACGCCGAAAGATCCTTCCTCGACTCCCTGCGAGGAAGCAATCTCGGAGCAACATTTCAGTTAAGTAACAGATGTTTGTATAAGATCGGGGCACAAGTCCAAGTCGTCCTGTAATCATGGACACGACTATTCGAATAGATAATTTCTTCCATGCACGGGTACACCACATATTCCCCGTCGTGCTCGATAAACTCTGGCCGGACACACTTTCCTTGGTCATGCCCGGCCTCGGAACATCGACACGTCGCAACCCCACCTAGACTGAACAAAGAGGCCATCCCGCTGGTCTAAATCCTAAGGGTGGATGGTTCATGGGCCCATCACCCAATGCGCTCGTGCACGTTGCGTGGGCGGCAGATGTTAGTCATGGCACCTCTTATACAAGAACGGTGATAATCCAGATCACTTGGGCACACGCCGCTCCATTGCTGACGTTTGAAGAGATTCGGCTGATACCACGACATCGAGTACCCATAACTTCTCCCACGTAAATGGTTAGTGTGAATAAGGTCTCCGACCAATCCAGATCAAATACCCAAATCAATTAACATTTTAATTAACTCATCGACACATCCACGCGGGAATCCACCCGCCTAACATTTATTGTTCAATGTTCCCAGTAACATGGTCAAGTAAATGTGTGGTTGTAGCATCAGGGGAATCCGAGGTATCACCCTCATTTGATTCCGAACAATGTAACCGTCAAGGTGGACCTAGAGGAATCACCCTCTAGGGTCTGACACTTGAGGAGTTGCACGACAGAGTCGTCGTCGGGAGTGGTGAAGGAGGAATCACCCTCGATAACCATGGCTGACTAGCTGCACTATAGAGATAGCATCATGAGTACTTCGCAAGGTGTCACCCTCGGTACCCGATAGTAGCTCTGCAGCGTCCTACAACTAAGGGGGGTGTGAGTGTTGTGTCTGGTCTTGGCGCGTCGATTAGGGATCGAGACTTGACGATAAAGCGGGGGCAACTGGACTAAAGGGGCAAAGGGGATGACTGCTTCACCTATACTAAATAGTTTAGATTGTGGTACATTAAAGTAGCAGTTCATCAAAAACAGGCTATGCATCAGAACAGGATTTATCTACAACAATAGCAAAATTCTAATGCAAGAATGAGGACGAAAGAAATAGGCGATATAGGGATGATCAAGGTGGTTTTCTTGCCTTGTTCCTATGCGGCAAAAGGACTGTTCGTCAGGAGGGTTGTCTTACTCGACAGCAGCGTTAGTCTTGGGGTCTAACGGTAAGAAGAGGGGGAAAGAAATAATAAATAACAGCAACAGGTAAAACACTAAGCATGACATGGAAATATGCAGGTCTAGGCATGAGCTAACGAAGTAACATCCGTCATAGACGGATCGGGAAAATATCAGAAGATATTTCCCATGTCTCTTGCTACTATCAGACAGGCAAAGCAAATGAAAAAGTTCCATGTTCGTTATGCTAAGGACGCGTGAGAGACGAACGAATAGCGAATCCGAGTTCGTCTCGTTTTTCTAATCAACTTTCATGCTCAAATTATTTTCATCTGACTTACGATTTATTTTATGTTATTTTTTAGAGTTTTAATAATATTTATAATTTAGAACATATTATTTGAATTTAATAATTATTTATGACATCAACATGATGTGAGCATGATATCACTAGTCAACAAGGTCTTTGACATATCAAAATGTCCAGTGGGTCCCATTGTCATACTCACAATTTCAATTTAGTTTAATTTGATTTAGTTAAGTTGAATAAATAGAGGGGAGGTCCCACATGTCATTCTTGTTATTAATTTAACAAGATTATTTGGAGAGAGTTAGGTTTAGTTAACCTAATTAATTAATCTAATTAATTTCACGGCATGACCAAAGGTTAATTAAATTAACTAATTAACTTATTAAATAATTATTTTATGAACTATTTATTTTATTCTATTCTATATCTTTATTACTGTTTTCGTTTTAAGGGTTGGGCCCCATTTGTCATTCGGTGGGGGGGGGGGGGATTATCCCCAAAGCAAATAATCACAAGGAGGGGACTAATCCCACTAGATCGACAGGGAACATCCCCGGGGCCAGGCCGAAGCCAGCCGGGGCATGGTCAGTGTGCGATAGGTGTCTGCGGGGAGGCCATGGTGGGGCGGTGCATGGCTGGTGTCGTGGTTTTGTCACGGCAGATGTCCTCGTGAAAGGACTTAGTACTGGAGCCATCGCACCTTGGTGGCGACTCAAAGGGGGTTAAGCGGGAGAGACACGGCGATTTACCCAGGTTCGCCCCTCGAGAAGAGGTAATAGCCTACGTCCTGCTTTGTGTGTATTGATGTGGATTCGATTACAAGGAAAGCGTAACTCGCCTAAACCTAGCACTCGATGATTTCTAACCTACCTCTCCCCCTCCAGACTCGCCTTTATATATAGGTCGAAGCCTTAGGGTTTACAAAAGTCCTTTCCTTTTTACAAATCGTGACCACCGCGGTCTCTAAGTCGCCATCTTGCCAAACCCAGAGTCCTTCCATAGATCACAACCATCCTGCGACCTCGAACCGCCCAGGCTGAGGCCCAACTAGCCTTAAAGGATGAATCGCCTTAAGAGTAACCCGGCCCATATTCGGCGGGTCAATTTAACAGGCAATATCCCCAACATTAGGCCCCAAATTGACTTGAATCTTCACGCCAATGCTTCCATTTTAGTTGAAGGCGATTCACTCCTCTGTGTTCCTCCGTGCACCAGAAATCTTAACTCGGCAACTGGTACCGGCAAAAGTCTCTGAGCCGCCAACGCATTTCCCATCAGTACTTTCCTTAGCCCTCGATTTTCGGGAACTCCAACACAATCCCAACGGATCTTTTGGTGCGTCATTATCCCAAAATTTTCGGGCGCCATCATGGCGAATCTTTCCTTCCTCGACGGTTCCCGCTCATAGCGCCTCGATCCCCGCGCCCGTCCTGATAAATAGGCGGAAGGGACAGGGCTGACACCGGCCACCTACCAGTCCCGTCAATACCTCCACCATCATCTCAGCGAGAAGAAAACGCTCCGCATCCCGAAGGCTTCGCCGCCGGCCGCAAACTCCATCACCGTCCGAAGAACTCCAGTGCTGCCCGCAGGCCGTTGCCGTTCGAGGAGCTCCGGCGCCGCCCGCAAGCCGTCGCTGTTCGAGGAGCTCCGGCGCCGCTCGCAAGCCGCTGCCGTTCGAAGAGTTCCGGCGCCGTTCGAGGAGCTCCAGCGCCGTCCGCACGTCGTCGCCGTTGCCAGGCTCCACCGCCGCCGAGGGTCCCCTCATTCTCCAACAGCCTCCATCATCACCGATCCTCTTCGACCAGGATCTTCAGGTTAGGCCGCTGTTTCCCCTTCTTTAAGGATAGATTTACTTTTTTGTTCTAGCTGCCGCCATTGCCATAGTCCCGAAGCTCTATGCTCGTTACCATCTTAACTGTCGAACTGATTAGTCCGAGCGCCATTAGGGCACCCAGTGCTTCGAACAATGCTATCCATCTGTGCCCTTGCGAATTTTCGAAACAGACTAGTCTTTTTAAACATAAGACACCATCCTGATCACACATCGTTCATGTTCTAGCCACGTCCGTAAGCTTTTATATCTGTTGAATAGATCCATTCCTCTTTCACTGTTTGCAAAAAGCTGTTTGGAAACCTCGTCCTTCCCTTAGCGTTTCGGAAAGAATAAATTTTACCACCCACAGTAGCGTCGCTTCTGAGAATAGCCCTGCTCCGATAGGTCGCCACATCAGCCCAACCCGGGCGACCCGGCCTCCCAATCCGGCGGGTTAAGCAGAAGCTAGTCCCGACTCACATAGTAAATGTTCGAGACATGTAATACCATTTTCTTGCCTATTTGTAGCATGGGTGCCGTTTTCAAGAGTGATTGGCTCCCCACCAAAGTTGACGATGCTGTTTTGGTGAATTACGTGAAAGCGGGCTGCTTGGATCCTCAAGACGTCATTGGATGGCGCATCGGGTTAGGAGAAGACCTACCCAACCCCAAGGAAGGGGAGATAGTAGTTTTTGTGGAACACTTAGAACGGGGTTTTAAACCGCCCGGATCTAAATTCCTTAGAGACGCCCTGAATTTTATGAACGTCCGACTCCAGGATTTGGGACCCAATTCCATAAGCAACCTAAGTCAATTCCAAGTCCTTTGCGAAGCTTATTTGCGGATCGAGCCTTCCGCCCCTCTGTTTTGGTACTTTTTCCACTTGAATCGCCAGACGGAATTCCACAATGGCCCCAGTTTGGAACTCGGCGGGGTCAACGTCCAGCGTCGCAGGGACAGTCCGTTCCCTGCGCTCACTATGCCTAGCCATCCCAAAGGCTGGGGTGAATCTTGGTTCTACTGCAAGGAAACATCCCCTGCCGGCGAAAACAAACTTCAGGGTTACAGGCCAAGCCGCCTTCCAGTCAACTTCAAGCTCCCTGACAAGCTCACCGAGGAAGAAGAGTCGGAATTCGTCCCAATTCTGTCCGAACTGAGATCCTTGACGAACAACGGTCTCACCGGGGTTAACTTGATTCGCTGCTGGGTCGAATGGCGGATCCTTCCTCTGAGCCGCCGAGACGGCCTGATGTGCGAATTTGACGGTACTCTGGATCATCCCCAATGCTACTTCCACACAGCATTAACGGAAAAAGACATCGTCACCATCATCAGGAAGCTGACCGGCGAACCTGCAGCGAAATGCGGCCAAATCGGCCTTAAGCCCTTCTGCAAGATTAACCCGGCACCCAAGGTAACCAAAGCTAACTCGCCCTCAACTTTAATTTCATCTGTTTTACTGTCATCATGACTTCATGCCATATCCCCTTCCAGAAAGGCGACAAGTTCTGGTCTAGGAGACCTAAGAAACAAGCCATGAAGAGTGCTAAGCCACCTTCCAAGAAAGACAAAGGCAAAGGCAAATCGGCTGCGGCCGAGCCATCTGAAGTCGACGAATCTCAAGCTGGCGACGCACTCTCAGAGGTACCAATCCGTCCTCATTTTCACTCGCCCCTCATCACCTTTTAACATTTATTTATCTCTCGCTCCTCTTATAATAGAACGAAGATAACGAGAGCCAGGAAGACTCTGTCGAGGTAATTTCCGTCTCCTCCGATTCATCTCCTTCTCCACCTAAGCCGGCCCGGCGAATATGTGGGAAAGTACCTCTCTCACATCCAAATGCCCATTTGGACCCAAATTTCTTACTGAAGAAAACGCAGCACGCCTCCAAACGAAAAATGTGAAGTCATTCTGGCGACCTGACACCTGGCTTGCCAACAAGGAACAAGAGAAAACCAAGCGAGGTACCTCCTTTTCTTATTTGAGCAACCATCGTTCGTGCTGCTTTGGATCACAGTCATAATCCGCCAGTATTATCGATCTACAAATTCTGCAGGATTCTCCCCCCACTTCTGGCGACTCAGTGATGTCGACCCTTCCACCAATGATCCGAGTCCCGGGGTAAGTTCCTTGTCCTGGTCCTTGAGAATAATACTCTTTTTAATTTTTTAACACGCCTATCTCTTTCATTAGGGCGCAAGCAAAAAAGAGGAAAACCAGTGGATCAATCCCAGACGCCACTTCTGAACCTCCAAGGAAAGCTACTCCGACTCAAGAAGATCCGAGTCAAAACGAGCCGTCAATTCAAGCAAACCCTCCTGAGTCGCCCAAAGGATCAACGGATGTCCCTAGATCACCGGTCGTAATGGCGACAGCTGATGACCCAGATGCTGTGGTCATCACTGGTTTTGGTTTCTCCAAGCCGGCAGAGACAATCCTCTCCAAACATATAGCATCCCCTTCTCCATCAATTCCCGAGTCTGGGCCTTCCAAGGCGAAACTTTCTGACTATGCAGGTCTGGAGTTTAAAGAGCTCTGTTCTGGCTTCGCAAGTCGCCTGGAAGCGAGTTACGAGATGGAAAAGAATCTGCTAAAGATGTTAAATAATAAGCATGAGGTAAACTTTATACTCTGTATTATTCCAGTAACCCCCAAGGGCCGGGTCATCAGTAAAATGATGAGCCGGGTCTTTTAAAAAGCTTTGCGACTAGTAACCCCCAGGGGCCTGGTCATCAGTAAAATGATGAGCCGGGTCTTGATTTCTGTATAATTTCCCTTGAGAAATTATACATTAGCCCCCAAGTGTCAGGGGTATTGCCTTGCAATAATTCTGAGACTTGTCTTTGTTTTAAATTTTGAAAAGGAAAGCCTTGCCCAGACCGAACTGGCCCTGGGCGACTTAAGGAAAAACTTGGCTGACCAACAAGATGCCCGAACTCAGTCGGAAGAAAAATATAAGTTGGCTCTGGTTGAACTGGAAAAGCTCAAAGCCGAGTTAGAAAGAACTCAGGCTGACCACAGCGCGGTTTTGACAAGAGCCGAAAAAGCAGAAGCAAAGCTGGCAACTGTGCAGCAGGAGCTATCCCGCTTAAAGCGCCATATTTCCAACATGACACAAGCCATCTTTGGTAAGCTTTACCTAACTCTCCAATCTTATCCTCTTCCTTGGGCAAATTCCTTAATGTTTAACTTACGGTTATTTAATCACAGGCTCGAGAGTCGCCAATCTGCAAGACGACAGCGTGTTGATGCTGAAGGCGATCTATACACTAACGGAACAACTGTACACAGGCAGTGTGCTGACCGTTAAAGTTGTGATCGGTGCAAAGGAGCCCATAACTTCTATCAAGAAGGTGCTTGGATATCTATCCACACTGCCTCCCCGGATCGGCGAGTTAACCCGATCAGCCGCCCGGAAGGGTGTCCTGACGGCTCTGAGTCGCTGCCTGGCGTATGCTCTAGAAATTTATTTGGAAGAAGTAGCTGCCGGCTTCCCTCAGCTTAAAGATGATGGCTCGGAGTTTGTGGAAGAAGACTACCAGAAGGTTGTCAAGGATTCTCGACTGGCCGCGACTCAACTCGCCGCCAGCCTTGACTTGACAAAATATCAGGCGGCTTACGATGACAAGAATAAGAAAATCAGCCCGCCAACCTTCGTGGTGACCAACCTTATCCCTCGGCGACCCAAGAATCCCTTTGACTGGGAAACAGACCTGGCATTAATCTTGACCGATGAAGACGATTTTGCCTCTTTGTCCAGATGCAATTGGGTCTTGGGCGACTTACAAATCGAAGCTGGTCAGAGCTCACGCCAGGACTTAGCGGAATAGATTTTCCTTGAATTTGGCCCAAGAGCCATGTAATAGTCAGTACTATCTTTTGATGACATCTTCTGCAAAAAAACCCTTATACCGCCTTTGAGGCGGTTTAAAATATTTGTTAATCCTTATCAGAGTCGCCTGAAATGCTCAATCCGCCAAGGATGAAAACCTTGAGCACATTATCTGTGAAAATAAAAGAACCACAAACAGTTTCAACGAGTAAGCAGTGAGGATAAAAATTTCCAAGGTCAAATCATAACATGAGTAATTTTGTCGGCTCATACGGTCGCGACAGGAGGGGGCGAGTCAGGAAACTCGTGCACCCACCCTTAATGCAGGTTTCGTCGGCTCATATGGTCGCGACAGGAGGAGGCGAGTCAGAAAGCTCGTGCACCCAACTTTAATGCAGGTTTCGTCGGCTCATACGGTCGCGACAGGGGGAGGCGAGTCAGAAAGCTCGTGCACCCACCCTTAATGCAGGTTTCATCGGCTCATACGGTCGCGACAGGGGGAGGCGAGTCAGAAAGCTCGTGCACCCACCCTTAATGCAGGTTTCGTCGGCTCATACGGTCACGACAGGGGGAGGCGAGTCAGAAAGCTCGTGCACCCACCCTTAATGCAGGTTTCGTCGGCTCATACGGTCGCGACAGGGGGAGGCGAGTTAGAAAGCTCGTGCACCCACCCTTAATGCAGGTTTCGTCGGCTCATACGGTCGCGACAGGGGGAGGCGAGTCAGAAAGCTCGTGCACCCACCCTTAATGCAGGTTTTGTCGGCTCATACGGTCGCGACAGGGGGAGGCGAGTCAGAAAGCTCGTGCACCCACCCTTAATGCAGGTTTCGTCGGCTCATACGGTCGCGACAGGGGGAGGCGAGTCAGAAGGCTCGTGCACCCACCCTTAATGCATGTTCTGTCGGCTCATAAGGTCGCAACAGGATGTCATGAAATTTCTCTTTCTTTTTTTAAAGAAGAAGCCCCTGAGTCAGGGAAACATTATATTATTCCATAATGAAAACTGAATAACTTACAAAGCATGGAGTTTTAAGAACTCAAGTGTAATAAGGCCGCAAATGGGCAATATTCCAAGGGCGAGTTGACTCAGCCCCCGTAGTCGGTCGATCAGGCCGAAGATCCATCAAGTACTAAGAACCATTGCGGAGGTTCTTGCTGACAACGAAAGGTCCCTCCCAAGGGGGCGAAAGCTTGTGCATGCCTGCCCGATCTTGTATCAGTCGAAGCACCAAATCGCCTTCCTGGAAGGTCCGACTCTTCACCCGGCGACTATGATAACGCCGCAGATCTTGCTGATAGATCGCCGAATGAGCCGCTGCTAAGTCATGTGCCTCTTCCAAGGCATCCAAAGAGTCCTGACACGCCAGCTCGTTGTCTTGCTCCACATATGCGGCGACTCTAAGAGAATCATGCCTTATGTCAGTAGGGAGGACGACCTCTGCACCATAGACCAAGAAGAAAGGGGTGAACCCCGTGGACCGATTCGGGGTGGTTCGGATGCTCCATAATACCGAAGGTAACTCCTCCACCCAACATCCTGGGGTTCTTTCCAGGGGAATTATGAGCCGAGGTTTGATCCCTCGCAAAACTTCCTGATTCGCCCGCTCGGCCTGTCCGTTTGACTGCGGGTGAGCAACTGCACAGATATCAAGCCGGATATGTTCACGGCGACAGAAATCCAGCATCGCTCCTTGGGACAAGTTAGTACCATTGTCCGTGATGATACTGTGCGGATATCCAAAACGGAAAATCAGCTTCTTCAGAAATTTTACCGCAGTCTCCGCGTCGCAAGTCCAAACAGGCTCCGCCTCAATCCATTTAGTGAATTTATCAACCGCCACCAATAAGTGAGTTTTCTTATTGGAGGACATCTTAAAGGGACCGACCATGTCCAGCCCCCAGACCGCGAAAGGCCAAGTAATGGGGATCATTCTCAATTCTTGAGCCGGCACATGAGCCTGTCTCCCGTATCGTTGGCACCCCTCACACCGCCGTACTATATCTTCTGCATCTGCATGAGCCATCAACCAGAAGAAACCGTGTCGAAAGGCTTTTGATACCAAAGTACGTGACCCGGCGTGATGTCCGCAGTCTCCAGAATGGATGTCATTAAGGATTGTGCATCCTTCCTCAGAGGAAACACACCGCTGAAAGACCCCTGAAGCACTTCGTTTATATAGCTCGCCATTAATGATGACCATGGACTTGCTACGCCGAACAATCTGGCGAGCCAAAACTTCGTCAGTGGGTAACTCGCCACGAGCAAGATAAGCTAGATAAGGAAGAGCCCAATCCGCAGCGATATGGAGAGCCGCCACAAGCTGAGACTCGGGATCTGGTATCGCCAATTCCTCCTCCGTGGGTACAGTTACGGACGGTTTATGCAGGACATCCAAGAAGACATTAGGGGGGACCGGTTTTCTCTGTGAGCCGAGTCGCGAGAGGGCATCAGCTGCTTCGTTGAGTCGCCGATCAACATGATCAACCTGGTACCCATGAAAATAGCCCGCCACGTCAGATACGGCTCGCCTGTAAGCCGCCATCATAGGATCTCGAGAGTCCCAGGTGCCCGAAACCTGTTGCGCCACCAGATCTGAGTCCCCAAAACATCTGACTCGGGTTAGGTTCATCTCTTTTGCTAGTCGCAAACCGTGAAGTAGAGCTTCATACTCTGCCGCATTATTTGTACAAGGGAACATGAGCCGGAGGACGTAGCAGAACTTATCTCCTTGAGGGGATATCAACACCACACCAGCCCCCGAGCCCTCCAACTGCCTGGATCCATCAAAATAAATAGTCCAATAGGTAAGGTCAGGCCGATCTTCCGGAGCTTGAAGCTCCGTCCAATCATTGACGAAATCAACTAATGCCTGGGACTTGATGGCCGTGCGGGGGGTATACTAAATGTGATGTGACCCAAGTTCTATTGCCCATTTGGCGATTCGCCCTGTTGCCTCGCGGTTTTGGATGACGTCGCCGAGGGGCGCGGAACTGACCACGGTGATTGGGTGTTCTTGGAAATAATGTTTAAGCTTCCGACTCGCCATGAACACCCCATAGACCAGTTTCTGCCAATGTGGGTATCGCTGTTTGGAAAGAGTTAACACCTCACTGATAAAGTACACCGGGCGTTGTACCGGGTATTCCTTTCCTTCTTGCTTTCTTTCGACGACCACAGCCACGCTGACCGCTTTGGAATTCGCGGCGATATACAGGAGCATAGGCTCCTTTTCAGTCGGGGCCGCCAAGACCGGCGGGTTAACCAATTGATGTTTCAAGGCCTGAAGTGCCTTGTCAGCTTCCTCTGTCGACACGAATCGGTCAGACTTCCTCAACAATTGACAGAGCGGAATCGCCTTTTCCCCGAGGCGGCTTACAAAACGACTGAGAGCCGCAATGCGACCCGCCAATCGCTGCACTTGGTTAACATTCGTCGGCTTGCCGAGGGAGGTAACCGCTTCAATTTTGTCCGGGTTAGCCTCGATGCCGCGCTCCGATACCAAGAAACCCAGTAGTTTTCCCGCAGGTACGCCGAAAACGCACTTGGTAGGATTCAGCTTCATCTGATATACCCGTAAATTATCAAAGGTTTCCTTAAGGTCTTCCAGAAGTGTCTCCTCCCGGCGGGTCTTGATCACAATGTCGTCAACACAAGCATGGACGTTGCGGCCAATTTGGCTATGAAGACAATTCTGGATGCAGCGTTGGTAAGTCGCCCCTGCGCTCTTGAGCCCGAACGGCATGGACACATAGCAAAAGGCCCCGAAGGGGGTTATGAAGGCAGTCTTTTCTTGATCTTCCACAGCCATTTTGATCTGATGATAACCTGAATAAGCGTCGAAAAAGCACAATCGTTCGCATCCCGCCACCGAGTCAATGATTTGGTCGATGCGGGGAAGAGCGAAAGGATCCTTGGGGCAAGCTCTGTTGAGTACCGTATAGTCAATACACATACGGAAAGTGCCATTCTTCTTGAGTACTAACACCGGGTTAGCTAGCCACTTGGGGTGAAAGACTTCCACGATGAACCCGGCGGCTAAAAGGCGGGCGACTTCCTCTCCAATCGCCTTCCGTCGCTCCTCGTTAAACCTGCGGAGGTATTGTTGGACAGGTTTGCATTTTGGGTCAATATTAAGATGGTGCTCAGCGAATTCTCTCGGTACACCCGGCATGTCAGAGGGTTTCCATGCGAAGATGTCCCGATTCTCACGGATGAATTCGATGAGCGCGCTTTCCTATTTGGGGTCCAGACCCGTTCCAATGGTAAACTGCTTGGATGAATCGCCAGGGACGAAGTCGACTGTCTTCGTGTCATCCGTTGGTTTGAACTTGAGGGGCGACTCGGAATCTGTAGTCGGTTTCTTGAGTGGTGACATGTCTGCCCGGTCAACATTGGCCCGGTGGTTTTTGAACTCTTCCGCCACGCAGGCGACTTCCGCGTAGGCCGCGTCTCCTTCCTCACACTCCTTTGCGATTCTTCTATCTCCGTCGACCGTGATGGGCCCTTTAGGACCAGGCATTTTAAGCTTGAGGTAGACGTAGCACGGGCGGGCCATGAAGCGAGCGTAAGCCGGTCGCCCGAACAGCGCATGGTACGGGCTTTTTAATTTGACCACCTCGAAGACCAGAGACTCCGACCTGTAGTTCTGTGCAGTTCCAAACGCTACTGAGAGCCTGACCCGGCCAATCGGATAAGCGGATTTGCCCGGGACGATTCCGTGGAAAACCGTGGTTGAAGGCATCAAGTCTTTCTCTAATAGATTCATCCTCCGGAAGGTGTCGAAGTATAGGATATTAATGCTGCTGCCGCCATCCATTAGTACTTTCGATAGAGTGTAACCCGCCACTTGGGGAGCCACGACCAAGGCCAGGTCACCCGGGTTATCTATTCTCGGCGGGTGATCCTCTCTGCTCCACGTTATGGTCTGTTCGGACCAGTGGAGATATCTGGGAACTGCCGGCTCAATTACGCTGTACGCCCGGTGATTTACCTTTTTATCACGTCTGCAAGCATTAGTGGTGAAAACATGATATTGCCCATTACTTAGCTGTATAGGATTGTTGCGGAAGCCCCCATGGTCATCCTGGTCCTGCGGAGCCCCCTGTGGGGGCGGCTGCTGGAAGACTCCTGGCGGGTTGTACCGCCGGTGGTGGTGCACCGGGTACTGGCCGCCGCCTGGCTGCGGCCCCCCTGAGCCTCTTGTTCGGGAAAACCGCCGAAGGGGTTGTGCCTTTGGTTGGGCGCGACGAGTTGGTCTTGGCGACGGTTCGGGTCTTCGCTCTGGCTCTTCTTGATTGCCTCGGCCCGAAATTCCCGCATCACGAAGCAGTTCTCCCAGGAGTGGCCCGCCGGGCCGTCGGCCGTGGCGTGGTGCGGGCAAGGGCCTTTGAGCAGCTCTTCGTAGTTACGCGGTCTTTTCCCACTGAAGCCTCGATTCTTCTTTTTTCCGTCATTGGCGTTGGTGTTGGCAACCAGATCCGAGGGCTCCTCATGCGGCCTACGCTTGCCGTTGGTCCCCTGGTTATGACGGTTGCGGCCTTGGTGGCGGGTATGCTTATTCGTTGAATCGCCCTTCTTGGGCGAGTTACCCTTACCATCCTCGCCGGGATCCTTGGTATCATCGGCTTCGGCGTACCTAGTGAGGGTATCCATCAGCTCGCCCATATCCTGAACTTTCCGTTTGAGTCGCCCCAGCTTCTGGACCAGCGGTTCGTAGTGGCAGTTGTGCTCGAGGATAAGCACAGCTTGCGCTGCCGTGATGCCATCCGATGAATGGATAATTTCCGCGACTCGCCGCGACCAATGATGCGCCGACTCATCCGGGCGTTGCACGCAGTGTTGCAAGTCGACGATTGTCATCGGTCGTTTACAGGTTCTCCGGAAGTTTTTGATGAAACACTCCTTTAACTCGGCCCAGGACTGGATAGAATTGGGGGGTAAATTTTTCAACCAAGTGCGTGCCGATCCCTTGAGCATCATGGTGAAATATCTGGCGCAAACCGCCTCGTTTATGTCGAGCATGTCCATGGCGATCTCATAGCCCTCGATCCAAGATGTTGGTTCTAGATCTGGTGTGTAATTAGGCACCTTTCTTGGTCCTTTGAAATCCTTGGGCATTCTTTCGTTTCGAAGGGCCAGGGACAAGCAAGGCACCCCAACTCGCCCTCCGGTCCCCGCGGGAGGAGTCTGAGCCTCTTGAGTGTTGGGTGGACCTCTGCCCGGCGGGTCCCGCTCGGGCGGGTTGTCCTGCGGGAGGTGTCGCGGGGCGCTGTTTACGGCTGGCTGATCCTCCGGCCAACCCCTGGTATAGCTCGCCTGGGGGGTGGAGTGCAATCGCTCGGGGCTGTGTGAGAATTGCGCGTTTTGGACCACCGCCGTTTTCAACATCTCGATGGCGTTCCTTGCTTCGATCTCAGCTGGGGTGTTGCCGTGAATCAAGAGAGACTCCAGATGGCGAGTTGCGGCAAGCACGTTATCCACCGGGTTAGAGAAGTGGCCTCGGGGGGTACGGAAACGAGGAATTTGACCCTCAGTCGGCTGAATCGGCGGGTTAGGAGGGCGGCCCATCCCTCCTGCTGGAGCAGCTCCCATCCCGGGTGTTTGGGGGGTGTCGAACAGGCGAGTCGGATTGAGATCATGGGGCAGGCGTCCCTGGTGCCTCCGCTGATGGACGGCGTCGGATGCGCGCTGCTGTCTTTCAAGCCGCCAATTGTCGGTGTTCAACCGCATCCTTTCGGCCGTAATCTGGGCCTGTCGAGTTTCCATCCTGGCGGACTCCGTCGCGGCATCCTGATGGGCCTTTGCCACCGCCTCCCTCAGCTTTGCTAACTCTGCGTTTATCTCTGCTTGGTTCTCTGGCATGAGGGGGGTTGACATTAGTCTTGTGATTTCCGCCGCTAAGTCCACCAGGACTGCTGACGCACTTCTGGATGTCCCGCCGGTCCTACCGCCTCCGGCGGGGCTCTGTGCGGGTTGAGTCGCCCCGGCCATGTAGATGGCGATCTGACGGCGGGTTCGATCGAGGATTTCCGGATCCATGGCCAATGACAAGCCACTGAGACCATCTCCGTGGAGGGACTGGATGGAATCTGAATCGCCCATGGATGATTCATCGTCAGAGTGGATGGGGGTAACCTCCTGAGCCACCGCGTGCTCTGGCTCCTCTGACCCCTGCGTGAACCCCACAAAGACCGGGTGGGTCAGATTCCGTGTTACGACTGGATGAACGTACCTGGCCGGCTCGACGATGTCGGAGGAGGTGTCTGACTCAGGAGCAGATGACCCGATCATGCCGATGAAGACGTTGATCTTGCCGAAGGGGACCCTGTAGCCTGATTCGAGAGAATTTGCTTCAGGCCCCAATCGCCGGTTGTCGATGTAGGCGATGCCGCGTCGGCTCCAAGTCATGAGCGCCGCCGCATAACTCCCAGACCCTGGTAGGGCTCCCTTTGAGAACTCAACTCCACCAAGGACGCGCGGGAGTGGGCGGAGGGGAGTAGTGGCCGGAGGTGCTGCGGCCGGAGGTGAAGTGGCCGGTGGCCGGAGGGGAACCAGGGGAAGCACGACACGGCCGGGGGCGGTGGGGCTCGTCGGAGCGAGGGAGGCGCCAGACCATGGGGAGAGGAGGAGGGAGCTCACAGCCGGTGTCGGGCAGGGGGTCGGCGAGGCTCGGGGTAGCCGTTGGGGAGGTGCTGGAGAGGAGCGGCGGCGAGGTGAGGAGGAGCTGGGGAGGTCCGGCGAGGGAGAGGTGATGGTGGGGGTGACGGCGGCCGGCGGCGAGGCACCAGAGGTGGTTGGCGGGGCACTAGTGAGTGCGGGTCGGCGCGAGGGGGGGGCGTGGGGCAGCCCTGGTGGCTGCGGGGTTGGTGGGGAGAGGAAGAGAAGTGAGGGAGGAAGGTGGGATTAGGGTTTGGGTGGGGTTTTTATACCCCCTAGGGTAGAGGTGGGCTGGCTAGGCCGGTTGGGCCGGTCGGGGTGGGCCGGCCTGCTGGGCCGGTGTCCCAATTGGGCCGGGGGAGGGCTTTGTATCGTTTTCTTTTTATTTTATTTACAGTCTTAGTTTTATTTTACTTTAGTAAATTTAAACACCTCAAAAATAATGATTCCTAACACACAACTTCCTAGGTAATATTTGACACACACTCAAAATTTTTATTTTAACATTTGAAAACTTTTATGATTTGACTTTATTTCGAATTTGAATTTGAATCGGTTTTGAAACAAGATTAACAAGAGTAATTACGGTTCCTTGGCATCATTAGCATATGATTACTATAGCTTAATTACACAGATTACTGTAGAAAAAGCTCAGGATGTCACACGGTGCTAGTGTTGCTGTCGATGCCAGTGTCGGGGTTGGTCTCACTCCCTATTGGAGAACGTTGCATGGGACACAAATTTTTTCCTACGCACATGAAGACCTATCATGATGATGTCCATCTACGAGACAAGATTTGGATCTACAAACCCTTGTAGATCGCACAGCAGGAAGCGTTAAGAAACGCGGTTGATGTAGTGGAACGTCTTCACGTCCCTCGATCAGCCCCACGAACCATCCCACGAACTGTCCCGCGATCCGTCCCACGATCCGTTCCGATCTAGTGCCGAACAGACGGCACCTCCGCGTTCAGCACACGTACAGCTCAATGATGATCTCGGCCTTCTTGATCCAACAAGTAAGATGGAGCAGTAGATGAGTTCTCCTGCACCGTGATGGCGCTCCGGTGGTGGTGACGATTAATACATATCCATCGTATCTACTTTTCCAAACTCTTTTGCCCTTGTTTTGGTCTCTAATTTGCATGATTTTAATGGAACTAACCCGGACTGACGTTGTTTTCAGCAGAATTGCCATGGTGTTGTTTTTGCGTAGAAATAAAAGTTCTCGGAATGACCTGGAAATCTACGGGGATTTCTTCTGGAATATATAAAAAATACTGGCGCAAGAATCACATGGAGGGACTGATCCAGGAGCTCACAAGCCCACCAGGCCCACCTCTCCCCCTGGTTGGGCCTAGCAGGCTTGTGAGCCCCTCGTGGCTCCGCAGCCTCCAATTCCAGCTCTATATATTTTCCTTCGAGTGGGAAAAAATCAGGAAGAAGAGTTCATCGCGTTTTACGATACGGAGCCGCCTCCACCACCTGTTCTTCCTCTGGAGGGTACATCTGGAGTCCGTTCTGGACTCCGGAGAGGGGGTATCGACGCCTTCGTCATCACCAACCATCCTTCATCGCCAATTCCATGATGCTCTTGACCGATCGTGAGTAATCTCATCGTAGGCTTGCTGGACGGTGATGAATTGGATGCAATCTATCATGTAATCGAGTTAGTTTTGATGGGGATTGATCCCAAGTATCCACTATGTTCTGAGATTGATGTTGCTACTACTTTGCCATGCTTAATGCTTGTCACTAGGGCCCGAGTGCCATGATTTCAGATCTGAACCTATTATGTTTTCATCAATATATGTGTATTCTTGATCCTATCTTGCAAGTTGTAGTCACCTACTATGTGTTATGACCCAGCAACCCCGGAGTGAAAATAGTCGGAACCACTCCCGGAGATGACCGTAGTATGAGGAGTTCATGTATTCACTAAGTGCTAATGCTTTGTTCCGGTTATCTATTAAAAGGAGACCCTTAATATCCCTTAGTTTCCATTAGGACCCCGCTGCCATGGGAGGGATGGACAATAGATGTCATGCAAGTTTTTTCCATAAGCACGTATGACTATATACGGAATGCATGCCTACATTACATTGACGAACTGGATCTAGTTACATATCTCCCCATGTTATAACTGTTACATGATGAATGTCATCCGACATAATTATCCATCACCTATCCAATGCCTACGTGTTTTCCCTACTGGTCCTTGCTACATTACTTTACCGCTATTGTTGTCACTGGTGCTATTGTTACCGCTACTGTTGTCACTGGTGCTACTGTTACCGCTACTGCTATCACTGTTTCTACTGTTACCGTTGGTACAGTTGATATTACACTACTTTGCTACTGATACTTTGCTGCAGATACTAAGTCTTTCAGGTGTGGTTGAATTGACAACTCAACTCCTAATACTCGAGAATATTCTTTGGCTTCCCCTTGTGTCGAATCAACAAATTTGGGTTGAATACTCTACCCTCGAAAACTGTTGCGATCCCCTATACTTCTGGGTTATCAATGACCTACTCCTGCAAGGCTCCGCCCGACCTCCGCAGAAATACGATCTAGAGGTAAAACTATGGTGTCTAGATCTGAGTTGCACGTGGCAAAAATTGTCTCAAATCAGCCCTAAATCACCACTATATATAGGAGGGAGGGGGAGGAGGCTTGCCTTGAGGGCCAAGACCTCAAGGGTGCGCCGGCTAGGAGGAGGAGTTGGAATCCTACTCCAATTAGGATTGGAAAGTGGAGTCCTTCTCTTCCTTCCCACCTCCCCTTTTTTCTTTTTCTTTGGTTTTCTTCTTATGGCGCCAAGGCCATCTTGGGTTGTCCCACCAGCCCACTAAGGGCTGGTGCGCCACCCCTAAGTCATTGGGCTTCCCCTGGGTGGGTTGGCGCCCTCCCGGTGAACTTCCGGAACCCATTCGTCACTCCCGGTACAATGCCGGTAATGCCCGAAAACCTTCCGGTAACCAAACGAAACCATACTATATATCAATCTTCGTTTCCGGACCATTTCGGAAACCCTCATGACGTCCGTGATCTCATCCGGGACTCCGAACAACATTCGGTAACCACACATATAACTTAACTATACTAAAACATCATAGAACCTTAAGTGTGCAGACCCTGCGGGTTCGAGAACTATGTAGACATGTCCCGAGGTACTCCTCGGTCAATATCCTATAGCCGGACCTAGATGCCCATATTGGATCCTACATATACTATCAAGATATTATTGGTTGAACCTCAGTGTTAAGGATTCATATAATCCCGTATGTCATTCCCTTTGTCCTTCGGTATGTTACTTGCCCCAGATTTGATCGTCGGTATCCGCATACCTAATTGAATCTCATTACCGGAAAGTCTCTTTACTCGTTTCATAATACAAGATCCCGTGACTGACACTTAGTCACATTACTTGCAAGGCTTGTGTGTGATCTTGTATTACCGAGTGGGCCCTCAGATACCTCTCCGTCACACGGTGTGACAAATCTTAGTCTTGATCCATACTAACTCAACGGACACCTTCGAACATACCTGTAGAACACCTTTATAGTCACCCAATTACGTTGTGACGTTTGATGCACATAAGGTATTCCTCCGGTGACAGTGAGTTATACGATCTCATGCTCATAGAAACAAATACTTGACACACAGAAAACAATAGCTATAAAACGACACGATCAATATGCTACGTTCATAGTTTGGGTCTAGTCCATCACATGATTCTCCTAATGATGTGATCCAGTTATCAAGTGAAAACACTTGCACATAGTCAGAAAACCTTGACTATCATTGATCAACTGGCTAGACAACTAGAGGCTTGCTAGGGACATTGTTTTCTCTATGTATCCATGCTATTGCGACAACAGACCTTCCCTGGCAACGGCGCTAGGAATCCTGCTGCTACGGCTACGCCAATAGGGACTTCCTTGGCAAATATGCAAAGAATTTCCCCGCGGCCTTGGAGCCTTGCGTTGGTGTTCCCTTGAAGAGGAAAGGGTGATGTAGCACAGCGGCGGTAAGTATGCCCCTCAGTTTGAGAACCAAGGTATCAATCGAGTAGGAAGAGCGTTCAAGTCACAAGTACCTGCACAAACACAAAGAGCTTGCACCCAACGCTATGAAGGGGTTGTCAATCCCTTATAGATTGTTTGCAAACTGAGAACTGAAAGCAAAAAGTAAACAAAGCAAAGTAAAAGTGAAAGTGGAGATGATAGTTGTGAATAGACCCGGGGGCCATAGGGTTCACTAGTGGCTTCTCTCAAGAAAGCAAGTAGACGGTGGGTGAACGAATTACTGTCGAGCAATTGATAGAACCGTGCAAAGTCGTGACGTTATCTAAGGCAATGGTTATATCTATAGGCATCACGTCCAAAACAAGTAGACCAATCCTCTCTGCATCTACTACTATTACTCCACATGTCGACCGATATCCAGCATGCATCTAGTGTATTACGTCCAAAAGAACAGAGTAACGCCTTAAGCAAGATGACATGATGTAGATGGACAATATCAAATCTATGATGAAAGCCCATCTTGTTACCATATATGGCAATAACACGATGCGTGCCTTGCTGCCCCTTCTGTCACTGGGAAAGGTCACCACACGGTATGAACCCAAAACCAAGCACTTCTCCCATTGCAAGAATCATAGATCTAGTTTGCCAAACAAAACCCAAGACTCGGAGAGACTTACAAGGATATCAAATCATGCATATAAGAAATCAGCAAAGACTCAAATATAATTCATAGATAATCTGATCAGAAATCCACAATTCATCGGATCTCGACAAACACACCGCCAAAGAGGATTACATCAGATAGATCTCCATGAAGATCATGGAGAACTTTGTATTGAAGATCCAAGAGAGAGAAGAAGCCATCTAGCTACTAACTACAGACCCGTAGGTCTGAAGTGGACTACTCACGAGTCATTGGAGAGGCAATGATGTTGATGTAGAAGCCCTCCAACTCCAAAGTCCCCTCCGGCAGGGCACCGGGAAGGGTCTCCAGATGAGATATCGCGGAAACGGAAGCTTGCGGCGGCGGAAAAGTGTTTTCGTGGATGCCCTTATTTTTTCTAGGACTTTAGGGAATTTATAGGCCAAAGAGCCAGGGCAGGGGAGCGCCCGGGAGGCCACAAGCCTGGTAGCCGCAGGCCTCCCCCTGGCCGTTGCAAAACAGGGATTGTGGACTCCGTGTGGGCCCCCTGCCTTGGCCCTCAAGCCTCCCGATCTTCTTCTGTTCTGGAAAAATTTATTTTGGGGATTTTATTCTTTTTGGACTCCGTTCCAAAATCAGATCTGAAAAGAGTCAAAAACACAGAAAAAACAGGAACTGGCACTTGGCACTGAATTAATAAGTTAGTCCCAAAAAAGATATAAAAGGTCATAAAACATCCAAAGTTGGCAAGATAATAGCGTGAAACCATCAAAAATTATAGATACGTTTGAGACGTATCAATCCACACATGTATCTATGTTTTCATTCAATACAATTGTAGCATGGATAATAAATGATTACCTTTAAACAAGAAATATAATAATAAATATTTATCATTGCCTCTAGGGCATATTTCCAACAATCTCCCACTTGCACTAGAGTCAATAATCTAGTCCTCACATCGCCATGCGATTTACATTGTAATAAATCAAACACCCATACAGTTCTGGTGTTGATGATGTTTTGCCCGTGGAAGAGGTTTAGTCAGCGGGTCTGCTACATTCAGATACATGTACACTTTGCAAATATTCACATCCACTCCTTCGACGTAGTCGAGGATGAGTTTGAAGCGTCGTTTGATGTGTCTGGTCTTCTTGTGAAACCTTGGTTCCTTTGCTAAGGCAATGGCACGAGTGTTGTCACATAACAGAGTTAGTGGACCTAGTGCGCTCGACACAACTCCAAGATCTGTGATGAACTGCTTCATCCAGACACCCTCCTTTGTTGCCTCCGAGGCAGTCATGTACTCTGCTTCACATGTAGAATCTGCTACGACGCTCTGCTTGGAACTGCACCAGCTTACTGCACCCCCATTAAGAACAAATACATATCCAGTTTGCGACTTAGAGTCATCCGGATCGGTGTCAAAACTTGCGTCGATGTAACCTTTTACGACGAGCTCTTTGTCACCTCCATAAACGAGAAACATTTCCTTAGTCCTTTTCAGGTACTTCAGATTATTCTTGACCACCGTACAGTGATCCACTACTGGATTACTCTGAAACCTGCCTGCCATACTTATGGCCAAGCTGATGTCTGGTCTAGTGCACAACATTGCATACATGATAGAACCTAGGGCTAAAGCGTAGGGGACGTAACTCATTTGTTCTCTATCTACCGCAGTTGCTGGGCACTGAGTCTTACTCAATTTTATACCTTGTAATACTGGCAAGAACCCTTTCTTGGACTGATCCATTTTGAACTTCTTCAAAACATTATCAAGGTATGTACTTTGTGAAATTCCTATCAGGCGTTTTGATCTATCCCTATAGATCTTAATGCCTAGAATGTAAGCAGCTTCTCCTAGGTCCTTCATAGAGAATCTTCTATTCAAGTAATCCTTTATGCTCTCCAAAAGCTCCAAGTTGTTTCCAATCAGCAATATGTCATCCGCATATAATATTAGAAACGCCACAGAGCTCCCACTCACTTTCTTGTAAATACAAGATTCTCCAACCACTTGTATAAACCCAAATGCTTTGATCACCTCATCAAAGCGTTTATTCCAACTCCGAGATGCTTGCACCAGTCCATAAATGGATCACTGGAGCTTGCATACTTTGTTAGCATTCTTTGGATCGACAAAACCTTCGGGTTGCATCATATACAACTCTTCCTTAAGAAAACCGTTAAGGAACGCCGTTTTGACATCCATCTGCCAGATTTCATAATCGTAAAACGCAGCTATTACTAACATGATTCAGAAGCATTTCTACTGGTGAGAAAGTCTCATTGTAGTCAACTCCTTGAACTTGTGAAAAAACCCTTTGCCACAAGTCGAGCTTTATAAACGGTCACATTACCGTCTGCGTCTGTCTTCTTCTTAAAGATCCATTTGTTCTGAATAGCCTTGCAGCCTTCAGGTAGTACTTTCAAAGTCCATACTTTGTTCTCGTACATAGATCCTATCTCGGACTTCATGGCGTACAGCCATTTGTTGGAATGCGGGCCCACCATTGCTTCTTCATAATTCGCAGGTTCATTGTTGTCTAACAACATAATTGATAAGACATGATTACCGTACCACTTAGGAGCAGTACATGATCTTGTCGACCTGCGAGGTCTGATAGGAACTTGATCCGAAGTTTCTTGATCATCATCAACAACTTCCTCCTCAACCGGCGCCACAACAATAGGGGTTTCCCCTTGCCCTGCGCCACCATCTAGAAGGATTAGAGGTTCGACAACCTCATCAAGTTCTATCTTCCTCCCACTCAATTCTTTCGAGAGAAACTCCTTCTCAAGAAAAGCTCCGTTTTTAGCAGCAAACACTTTGCCCTCAGATTTGAGATAGAAGGTATACCCAACTGTCTCTTTTGGGTAACCTATGAAGACGCACTTTTCCGCTTTGGGTTCCAGCTTTTGAGGTTGAAGCTTTTTGACATAAGCATCACATCCTCAAACTTTAAGAAACGACTAATTTGGTCTTTTGCCATACCACAGTTCGTATAGTGTCATCTCAACGGATTTTGATGGTGTCTTATTTAAAGTGAATGTAGCTGTCTCTAATGCATAACCCCAAAACGATAATGGCAAATTGGTAAGAGACATCATAGATCGCACCATCTCTAATAAAGTATGAATACGACGTTCGGACACGCCATTACGCTGTGGTGTTCCAAGTTGTGTCAACTGTGAAACAATTCCACATTGTCTTAAGTGAGCAGCAAACTCGAAACTCAGATATTCACCCCCACGATCAGACCGTAGGAACTAGATCTTCTTGTTACGATGATTTTCAACTTCACTCTGAAATTGCTTGAACTTCTCAAACATTTTAGACTTGTGCTTCATCAAGTAGACATAACCATATCTACTCAAATCGTCCGTGAAGGTGAGAAAATAACGATATCTGCCGCGCGCCTCCACACTCATCGGACCGCACGCATCGGTATGTATGACTTCCAACAAGTCACTTGCACGCTCCATTGTTCCGGAGAACGGAGTCTTAGTCATCTTGCCCATGAGGCATAGTTCGCACGTGTCAAGTGAATCAAAGTCAAGTGACTCCAAAAGTCCATCGGAATGGAGTTTCTTCATGCGCTTTACACCAATATGACCTAAGCGACAGTGCCACAAAAACATGGCGCTATCATTCTTAACTCCAACTCTTTTGGCCTCAATGTTATGTATATGTGTATCATCGCTATCAAGATTCAATATGAACAATCCTCTCACATTGGGTGCATGACCATAAAAGATATTACTCACATAAATAGAACAACCAGTATTCTCTGACTTAAACGAGTAACCGCCTCGCAATAAACAAGATCCAGATATAATGTTCATGCTTAACGCAGACACTAAATAACAATTATTTAAGTTCATAACTAATCCTGATGGTAACTGAAGTGAAACTGTGCCGACGGTGATTGCATCAACCTTGGAACCATTTCCCATGCGCATCGTCACTTCATCTTTCGCCAGCCTTCGTTTATTCCACAGTTCCTGTTTCGAGTTGCAAATATGAGCAACAGAACCGGTATCGAATACCCAGGCACTACTACGAGTGTTGGTTAAGTACACATCAATAACATGTATATCGAATATACCTGATTTTTCCTTGGCCACCTTCTTATGAGCCAAATACTTGGGGCAATTGCGCTTCCAGTGACCCAGTCCCTTGCAATAATAACACTCTGTTTCAGGCTTAGGTCCAGCCTTGGGTTTCTTCGTCGGATTGGCAACAGGCTAGCCGCTCTTATTGGAGTTACCCTTCTCGCCTTTGTCGTTTCCCTTGAAACTAGTGGTCTTATTGACCATCAACACTTGATGCTCTTTTCGGAGTTCTGACTCTCTGACTTTCAGCATCGCGAATAATTCACCGGGTGACTTGTTCATACCTTGCATGTTATAGTTCAACACAAAGCTCTTGTAGCTTGGTGGCAGTGATTGAAGAATTCTGTCAGTGATAGCCTCTTGCGGGAGTTCAATCCCCAGCTCAGCTAGACGGTTTGAGTACCCAGACATTTTAAGAACATGTTCACTCACAGACGAATTTTGCTCCATCTTGCAAGCATAGAATTTATCGGAGGTCTCATACCTCTCGATTCGGGCGTTCTTCTGAAAGATAAACTTCAACTCCTAGAACATCTCAAATGCTCCATGACGCTCAAAGCGACGTTGAAGTCCCTGTTCTAAGTCATACAAAACTGCACATTGAACTACTAAGTAGCCCTCCTTGCGTGCTAACCAGGGGTTCTTAACATCCTGGTCAGCCGCGGCGGGTGGTTCAACTCCTAACGCAGCATTAAGGACATAATCCTTCTTCCCAGCTTGTAGGAGCAACTTAAGATTACGAGCCCAGTCTACAAAGTTGCTTCCATCATCTTTCAACTTAGCTTTCTCTATGAACGTATTAAAATTCAGGGTGACTGTCGCGTGAGCCATTGATCTACAACAAAAATATTTTCAAAGTGGACATAGACTATGTTCAAGATAATTAGAGTTCAACTAATCAAATTACTTGCTAAACTCCCACTCAAAAAGTACATCTCTCTAGTCATTTGAGTGGTACATGATCCAAATTCACTAACTCAAGTCCGATCATCACGTGAATTGAGAATAGTTTCAGTGGTAAGCATCTCTATTCTAATCATATCAAGTATACGATTCATGCTCGACCTTTCGGTCTCATGTGTTCCGAGGCCATGTATGCATATGCTAGGCTCGTCAAGCTTAACCCGAGTGTTCGGTGTGTGCAGCTGTTTTGCACCCGTTGTATGTGAACGTTGAGTCTATCACACCCGTTCATCACGTGGTGTCTCGAAACGACGAACTGTAGCAACGGTGCACAGTCGGGGAGAACACAATTTTGTCTAGAAATTTTAGTGAGAGATCACCTCATAATGCTACTGTCGTTCTAAGCAAAATAAGGTGCATAAAAGGATTAACGTCACATGCAATTCATATGTTGTCGAGACCCCGATCCTAAGTCATAGGAAACCAGCCTGTAACACGTTGCATCCCTTTGCAGTCTCACGCACGGTTAACCCCACGGCTGCCATCTTACCTTAGCCAGGACCGTTTGCGCCTTTTGACTCACGTATGCATTAGTGTCGCTAGCATTCCAATGTCAAAGAACCCAGGTCGACATATCTAGTCATAAACTCAAGTGGCTCGACTTTACAGAGACATGCATACATAACCCAGCAAGGCAGGTGTTGGTCATCAGCGAGTGTAGACGAGTCGTAGCAAGCTACAAGGACTCCATTACACCGCATGACATTTCCCCGTAGGGACAGACACATCAGCCAAGAAGGATACATGCCGGTAAACCAATATGTTCGGAGTAGTAGCGAACTACCAAGGCTCGGTGGAATCACAAAGGGCCATTTCTCTGTATAGAGAGCTACTAAGGGCATACGACTAGGTGTCGAACCCCATACATATCACAGTGCATCACACGTACGCATGACATACTAGATATGCATAGATACAACAATGGCATCACAACATAACCATACAACATTACGACATTTATTTAGAAGACTCAGAAGAGTCTTGCATAATATGTTCATACAGGCAGGGGTCACACGACCCGACACTCAAAGTCATACAAACAAAGTCATACAAACCAACGGAAGCATAAAAGTTGTCTAAGTACAGACAGATGAAAGGATAAGGCATAAAGCCTGAATATCTAAAGATCCCTTCTGAAAGGGGCCAGGTCGTAGCTGGGACACCAGCTACTCATCATCATCGATGTCTAGAAAGAACCCACCTGTTGGCTCGTGGGTATCCTCTGCAACAATTATTAAGCAAACATGAGTAAAAAAGTACTCAGCAAGACTTTGGAACATATCTATCTACTCATGCTCAGGTATCAAATAAAGGGGGTTGTGGTGTTTCATGCAGCAAGCCAGCTTTGACTCTTGGCTAGACTAAACTACAATTTTAAATAATTTTAACAACTTTGATAAGTCGTACACGAGTCCACTACCACCACATCAATACACCATTATGAACTCCTTTCCGTCTCCCTACGAAAATGCCATACATGATACTCACGCTTATCTTGATACTTTTATGAGTAGCCATTTAAGTTATATATGAACAACATATGTCTCCAAGTAGTCCATATCCGCGGACGCTGCTATTTGAATAGATCATAACCTTGTAGGGGTGTACTTCTTCACACATGCTCTCGCCACTTATCGCCATGTGCACGTCATGCACCTCGGCAACCTTCAAGTGGAAGCCCAGCGAGGGAGTCGGCCATGACCGTTAACCATGCTAATACCTAGTCGAGGTTTATCGCCTATCTGAGAGTAACCCGCACGGAAGTCCGGCCGAGGTTTCCGCCACGGCACCAAAAGATGTGCGCAGGGTTCCCAAGCCCACCATCCGGGTGCCACTTGGTACACCGTGCCACTGCCTACCGCATCATAGCCCACCTCTAAGGTCAGCACTATGCACGGCCTCCAGCATGACTATAAACACCAGAAACTACTTGCAACTCTTGGACCGAGTACTAGGCGATTAATAAGTCGAGAGGGTCAATTAAGTAAACCAACATGTGGTAGTATCTAGTCTTGGATTACATACATGGAACTCAGTTCCTAAGGACGGTTCCAATGAAACAACCCGCCATGTACTCCTACATAGCCTTTCATTGGCACCTTTACCAAATCAGGTTCCACACTTATTCCTTGTCACTAGAACACATTCATCCATTCCTGTTCATCACCCAGATGAAACATACCTGACACAACTCTAGGCATAGCAAGCATAGCAGGACAACTCTAGGCATAGCAAGCATAGCAGGAATAAACACATCACAGCTCAAGCATCTACCACGTATGCTAGGTTGCATGGTTTGGCTATTTACTATGACAATGACATGTCATGCAAAGGAATAGGTTCAGCTACCGAAGTAAAGCATTTGAAATATTTTCTCCTAATGCAATAAGTGGGAGCAGGAGCAAGAACATGGGATTATATCAGGATGATAAAAAAGGGTGCTTGCCTTGTTGCTCAGCAGAGGGGTAATATCCGTCAATCGGATATTCGGACGTATCCGGAGGGGAAGATCCTACCGAAACAATTATCAACAATCAATAACATTCATATGCAACAACATGATGCACGAGCATAGCATGAAGTGAAATGTAGCATGGGTTAAAGTGGCTATCAAACTTTTAGAATGATGCTGATTTGAATTCAAATTCAAATATTAATTGAATTAACATATTTATCATAATCATTTCATTGATTTGACCTGATGCTGTTTCATAACTTTGTTTTTCATGCATGAAAGTAGCACCATTGTGTTCATTGATTTTTTCTGATCAATTTGCATATATTATATGTCAGATTTGGAGTTATAATCAAATTTCTATGAATTTTCAAAGTTTTGAACTTAATCTGGAATTATATTAATTAGAATTGGAATTATTGCATCAACATGACATCGACAAGTCAGCTGGCCGTTTGAAAGTCAAACCTGACCAGTGGGACCCACTAGTCAGTGACTCTGGCCAGAAATTAGTTAAGTTTTAAACTAATTAGGTATTTAACAGGGTTGGACCCACATGTCAGTGTCTGTTTAACTTTTAATATAATCATTATTTTTATTTTGACTAATCGTAATTAGTCAGGGGGCTGGCCCCACTTGCCAGTGACTCGGGGGAGTCAACCCCACCGGTGATGGGGTCAAACCCACCGGCGGCGAGGCTTTGGCGACCACAGGAATGGCGGAGGGCATCGGGTTTGCTACTCTGACGACCAAACGAGCGGCGGAGGGCACCAGACGATCGAGCAGTCGATCGCGGATCCATTTTTGCACAGAGCAGGGGCTAAGATGGTCGGGGATGACGCCGGCGATGAGCTCGGCGGTTGTCGGAGCTCATTCTAGGTCAAGGTCATTGAACCAGTGGCTAAAAGGGACATGGCTTAGCTCCTACAAAATCTACGCGTTGCACTAAGGTTGTTGGTAGCTTCAGAACGACCAACTGATCACCGAAGAGTCACCGGCGACGAGCACCCGCGGCGGATCTCGTCGGGCTCCGGTGGAATCGGGTGATAGAGGAAGGAATCGAGGGGGAAAACAAGGGGGAAAGGTTCCTAGGCTCACTGGGATTACAGGGGCGTCGAGATCGAGCTCGGAGATGGACAGAGGAGGGAGAACGACGACGGCGAACTCCGGGGATCCGGGGAGCAAGACGACGGCGACAACTCGATGCAGGGCTCGCGGCTGGGAAGCTTCAAGGAGTCAAGGCGGTTCTTCTGCGCGGCTCTGGCAAGACGGAGGGGAACTGGAGCGACGGGGAGCTCGAGCTCGTTCCAATGGTGGCCAAGAGGGGAGAGAGCAGGGGGGCGAATGGCGAGAGGAGGAGCACGGGGGAGGCCACGGGAGATTATCTCCTCCACGCAAGCGCGATGAGGCAGCCAGGCATGCACGCAGGTGCGTGGCCGTGCCGGAGGGAGTGGCGGCCACCTCCTCCTGTCGACTAGCACGAGGTAGACAACAGGAGGGGAGGAGCTGGGCTGGGCGTGACCGAGGTATAACCTTTTTTCATTTTTCTTTCTTTCCCAGTTTTCTGTTAAAATAATTCTGACTTTTTTTTCATTTTATTTTTGGCTCCAAACTATTTCTAAAATAGTTTGAATAATGCTGGGGTGTTATTTGGAACATTTCCAAACCCAGATAAAGTTTCCAACATTTTAAGAGAATCTGAAATATTTGAAATCAAAAATATAATTGATTTCAGTGACTTTTATATTAAAAATAAAATGCTAGAAGCATTTTGAAAATATATTTCACCCCTGATATTTTGTTTCCAATAATTATCAGAAAAGATGAACATTTAAGAAGGCCATTTTGGGTTCATTGATTTGTCATCTAGTTTGACATGTTTTGAATATAGAATTGCTAGGGTTTGCTCTTGTTTTCATTTCTTTCTTTTGACTTCATTTCATTTTCTTGGATGCAATGAATAAAACATGAGCACAATCTTGCTAAACTCTATTAGGGATTCAGGGATGTGACAACTCACCCCCACTCGAAAGAATCTCGTCCCGAGATTTGGAAGTAGTCGGGAATAACGCGGGATACTCAAGTCGAAGACGATCCTCTCTTTCCCATGTTGCCTCTTTTTTAGAATGATATGACCATTGTACTTTAAGAAACTTGAGGTTTCGACGTCGAGTGGTACGCTCAGCTTGATCAAGAATACGAACAGGGTATTCTCGGTATGAAAGGTTATCTTGGATATCAAGCGTTTCGTGGTCCACTTCACGGATAGGATCCGAAAAGCAACGCCTGAGTTGCGAGACATGGAAAACATCGTGAACCTTGGAAAGATGCGGAGGAAGTTCCAACAGGTAGGCAACTTCTCCTTGTTTGGCAAGAATGCAAAAGGGACCGATGTAACGAGGAGCCAACTTGCCCTTGATACCGAAACGATGGGTACCCTTCAAAGGTGTAACCCGAAGGTAAGCCTTCTCGTCAACTTCAAAGGTCACAACCTTATGATGACGATCATATTGGCTCTTTTGACGAGACTGGGTTGTTTTCAACTTTTCACGAATAATGCGAACTTGCTCTTCTGCATCCTGGATCATATCCGGACCAAAGAGTTGCCACTCTCCGGTTTCTGACCAATTAAGAGGGGTTTGACATCTTCGTCCATAGAGAACTTCGAAAGGGGCTTTTCCCAAGCTTGATTGATAACTATTGTTATAAGCAAATTCGACGAATGGAAGGCACTTCTCCCAATTCATGCCGAACGATATAACACAAGCTCGGAGCATATCTTCTAGGATTTGATTCACTCTGTCTACTTGACCACTTGATTGAGGATGGAAAGAAGTGCTAAAAGACAGGTGAGTCCCCATGGCATCCTAAAAGCTTTCCCAGAAACAAGAAGTAAAAATACTTCCACGATCTGAGTTAATCTCCAGAGGAACACCATGAAGAGACACTATTCCAGAGATATATAACTCTGCTAGTTGGCTAGCTATTATACTCTCACGAACTGGAAGAAAATGAGCTACTTTGGAAAGACGGTCAATGACCACCAAGATAGCATTATTTCCTTTCTTGGTCTTGGGAAATCCAGTGATGAAATCCATACTGACTTTATCCCATTTCCATTCAGGAATAGCTAAAGGTTGAAGGGTGCTAGCACGCCTTTGATGTTCTGCCTTAACTCGATGACAAACTTCACAGTTAGCAACAAACTCAGCAATTTCTCTCTTCATCCTAGTCCACCAAAACCTCTGGCGTAGGTCCTGATACATCTTAGTACTACCAGGATGAATGGTGAGAGGAGAATCATGAGCCTCCTTGAGGATCAACTGCCACAGACGTTTGCTCTTAGGAACCACTAGACGGACTTGAAAGAACACGACACCTTGCTCATTGATAGAGAAATCCCTAGCGTTTCCGCTAGCAATATTCTCCTTGATCCGGGATATACCCTTCTCATATGTCTGCACAGTTATGATCGATCCCGAAGAGTAGGTTTCGCCACCAGGTTAGAAAGGAATCCTTGAGGAACAATGTGAAGATTTAACTTCTGAAATTCCTCATAGAGATGTGGTTGACCTCGTTGTAACTCAACCCACCATCTTTGCCTGAGATTCAAATCCGGCTGGGTGAAGATATATTTCAGACTGGTGAACAATGAATATTTCGCAACGATTACAAAGAAGGTAATGTTGCCAGGTTTTAAGTGCATGGACTACAGCTGCAAGCTCAAGATCATGTCTGGTATAATTATCCTCATGTGGACGCAACTGTCAAGATGCGTATGCAATCACATGACGATCCTGCATGAGAATGCAACCTAATCCTTGTCGCGAGGCATCGCAATAGATAAGAAAGTCCTTAGAAAAATCTGGTGGTAGCAACACACGTGCGGAAGTCAGGCGTCTTTTCAGTTCTTGAAAACTATGCTTACACTGTGGTGTCCACTCAAACTTTTTTATCTTTCTTGAGGATTTTAGTTAGAGGCTTTGCAACCTTGGAGAAGTTCTCGACAAAGCGGCGACAATAGCTCGCTAGTCCAAGAAAACTCCTAACTTGCTTAACTGATTCAGGTTGAGTCCAATAAGGACAGCTTGAACTCTCTCGGGATTGACATCAATACCCTTACCAGATATTACGTGGCCTAGATAGGTCACTTCTGGTAACCAAAATTCACATTTTGAAAACTTGGCATAAAGGCGATGCTCTCGAAGTTTCAACAATACCAGCCTTAGATGCTCGGCATGTTCTTGTTCGTTCTTCGAGTAGATGAGAATATCATCGAGGTATACCACGACGAATTTATCCAAATACTCCATGAATATTGAATTCATCAAGCGAGAGAAGGTGGCTGGGGCATTGGTTAAACCGAAGGAAATGACGGTGTACTCGTATTGGCCATAACGAGTAACGAAAGCCATTTTTGGAATGTCCCCGTTCTTGATCTTGATTTGATGGTAACCCAACCTCAAATCCATTTTGGAGAAGACTGAGGATCCAGTGAGCTGATCATACAGATCGTTGATCCTGGGGAGCGGATACTTGTTCTTTATGGTGACCAGGTTAACTGGTCTATAATCTACAACCATCCGGTCCGTTCCATCCTTGTTCTTGACAAAGAGGACGGGACAAGCCAAAGGAGAAGAGCTAGGACGAATGAAACCTTTAATCAAGGCCTCATCTAGTTGCTTCTTAAGTTTGGCTAGCTCCAAGGGTGCCATCTTATAAGGTCTTCTGGCTATTGGGACAGTTCCTGGAACAAGGTCTATCACAAACTCTACATCCGTGTGAGGTGGAATTCCTGGCAGTTCTTCTGGAAAAACATCCGGGAGGTCACGGACTACCGGAATGTCTTCAAGTTCTAGAAGAGGGTTTGCATTGAGGCAATAGAGTTGGCATTTGGCAACTCGAGTAGAGACATTAACTATCTCACCCGAGGGATGGGTAAGCTGAACATTTCTGGAGTGAGTATCAATCTTGGCATAATGAGCAGACATCCAGTCCATACCCAAGATGATATTGATATCCGAGGATTTCAGAGCTATCAAAGATGCTAGAAAAACTAGCCTGTCTACTAGGATTTCATTGTCATAGCTTATCCTAAAAGTTTGCTATTTACTACGAGGGGTTTGGACAACTAATGGGATTGGCATATCACAAAAGGACATGTTATGCAACTGTGCATAACTTTCGAAAATGAAAGAATGAGATGACCCAGTGTCAAAAAGGACAGATGCTGGGTGATGATTAACAAGGAGCGTACCCAATATAACGTCGGGATCCTCTGCATCTTCTTCTGTCGAAACATAATTCACGCGGCCATGTGCAGGAGTTGGCTTCACATAGTAAGCTTTGCCCGACTTGCCTTGCCCAACGGACTTTCCAGGTTGCTTTGCACCTATATTCTGGGGACACTCTCGTGAGTAGTGCCCTGGTTCTCCACACTTGTAACAGATCACCTGATTGGCACGTGGTGCAGCATTGCTAGCTAGACCACCATAGGTCTTTGCTGGAGGGTTGGTATGGTTCGCCTGAGGCGCCACATAGGATGGCCTCAGGGTATATCTTGGCGGCAGAGAGCTATTTGGGACCAACAGCCTGCGTTTTGGAAACGCGGAACCAGATGAGGAGCTAGAGTCGCGGGAGTGCTTCTTCGTGGCTTTATAGTCGGTATGACCAGTCTTGGCACTAATCGCCTTTGTTGACAAGAGCTTGAAAACTTGTAGATTCATGGAGGCGCAGGTCACGACGAAGTTAAGGGTCAGACCCTTGCGGAATCTTGCTTGCTTCTTGGCATGAGTTGACACCTCTTCAGTTGCATAGCGAGCGAGATTACCGAACTCACGGCTATAAGCATCCACGGTCAACTTTCCTTGGGTGAAGGCACACAATTCCTCTCTCTTACAGTCCATCAGACCCTCTGGAATGTGGTGCAGACGGAAGGCTGCACTGAAGTATTCCCATGTGGCTGCTGGTCCGGCATGACGCATAGCTTCAAAATTCTCCCACCACAGATTGGCGGGTCCTTCCAGAAAGTACGCCGCAAAGGTCACCTTGTCGGCCTCAGAAACATTGACAGAGCGTATCTTGTGTGATATGTTGCACAACCAGTCATCAGTGTCGAGAGGATCGACGGAGTGATGGAACTTCGGGGGATTCAGCTTCACGAAGTCATTGAGGGACACTGCATCATTTCGCGGATGACGAGCCGTATTTTCCTCAATACGCTGTAGCAGACGATTGGTCTCTCTCTTGTTTCTTTCTGCCTCAAGCATAACATCCGCCAGAGAAGGTGGGTGAGGCAATTCCTCCTGTGCTACCTGACTACCTTCTCCCTGCTCATGGATAGGGGCACGGTTCAGCCTGGTGAACACCATCCTGGCAAACAAACTCACAGCTTAGACTAATATCAACATCAATACTAGCTATGGATTAAGAATGCACTGAACACATGGAATGCGGAAATGAACATCCGAACAACATGGTAACAAGCAACTGCTATATATACACCATGGTTCATACATACCATTACATAGTTCAGTACAACCTCAAGCCGAAGAGCAAACTACTGAAAAGATGATACCACTCATCAGAGGCTTTCCAAGCTTCTTATACATTATTTATCTATGCCTCCGGAACTCATCTCATGACATGAGCATACTCCACAAGACACACAGGAATGTGGAAGTACAACTACTACCATACTATTCTTCCACTCACGGGTTCAAGCATCCGCATAAAACATCTCATAAAGGTTGCCTCCATGGCCTGGGAGCTCAAACTGGGGATCAGGAAATATTCGAGCCTGAGACCCCTGGGAACCGTAAGGACACGGGTGTGGCCTTGGTCCCCTGACTGGTGGTAGTAGAGGTCCCCGAAGAGGGGTGACTCCTCTATAGCATGCCAGTCAACATGAGCTGGAAGATGGGTCCTAACATAAGTGACATGATATGGCCATCATCATGTGCTTCTTGATCTCCATCACCAAAGCACCGGAATGATCTTCTTGTCACCGGCGCCACACCATGATCTCCCTCATCATCATCTCCATCAACGTGTCGCCATCAGGTTGTCGTGCTACTTATGCTATTACTACTAAAGCTACGTCCTAGCAATATAGTAACGCACCTGCAAACACAAACGGTAGTTTAAAGACAATCCTATGGTTCCTGCCAGTTGTCGTACCATCGACGTGCAAGTCGATATTAACTATTACAACATGATCATCTCATACATCCAATATATCACATCACGTCATTGGCCATATCATATCACAAGCATACCCTGCAAACACAAGTTAGACGTCCTCTAATATGTTGTTGCGTGTTTTACGGGGCTGCTATGGGTATCTAGTATGATCGCATCTTACTTACGCAAAAACCACAACGGAGATGTGCAAATTGCTATTTAACCTCTCCAAGGACCGCCTCGGTCAAAACCAATTCAACTAAAGTTCAAGAAACCGACACCCGCCAGTCATCTTTATGCAACGAGGTTGCATGTCAATCGATGGAACCAGTCTTTCGTAAGCGTATGAATAATGTCGGTCCGGGCCGCTTCAATCCAACAATACCGCCGAAACGAGAAAATACTAAGGAGGGCAGCAAATCGAACATCACCGTCCAAAAAACCCTTTGTGTTCTACTCGAGATAACATCTACGCATGAACCTAGCTCATGATGCCACTGTTGGAGAACGTTGCATGGGAAACAAAAACTTTCCTATGCCCACGAAGACCTATCATGATGATGTCCATCTACGAGAGGAGATTTGGATCTACGTACCCTTGTAGATCGCACAACAGGAAGCATTAAGAAATGTGGTTGATGTAGTGGAACGTCTCCACGTCCCTCGATCAGCCCCACGAACCGTCCCGCGATCCACCCCACGATCCGTTCCGATCTAGTGTCTAGATCTGAGTTGCATGTGGCAAAAGTTGACTCAAATCAGCCCTAAATCACCACTATATACAGGAGGGAGGGGGAGGAGTCTTGCCTTGAGGGCCAAGCCCTCAAGGGTGCGCCGGCTAGGAGGAGGAGGAGGAATCCTACTCCAATTAGGATTGGGAAGTGGAGTCCTTCTCTTCCTTCACACCTCCCCTTTTTTCTTTTTCTTTGGTTTTCTTATTATGGCGCAAAGCCCCTCTTGGGATGTCCCACCAGCCCACTAAGGGCTGGTGCGCGACCCCTAAGGACATTGGGCTTCCCCTGGGTGGGTTGGCCCCCTCCCGGTGAACTTCCGGAACCCATTTGTCACTCCCGGTGCAATGCCGGTAATGACCGAAAACCTTTCGGTAACCAAATGAAACCATCCTATATATGAATCTTCGTTTCCGGACCATTCCGGGAACCCTCGTGACGTTTGTGATCTTATCCGGGACTCCGAACAACATTCCGTAACCACACATATAACTCAACTATACTAAAACATCATCGAACCTTAAGTGTGCAG